>NW_028295746.1:732293-1464586 GCF_964341445.2 Mesoplodon mirus | reverse complement strand
CGTACCTGTATCCACTCATTTTGCTGCTACTGGTCTTATGACATTGATTTCATGGCTGAGGGATATTCCATCATACGTAAGTACCACAATTTTTTGAACCATTTTTATATTTCCTGGGATATTTAATGTGTACCCAAGTTGAGGTTCTTGTAAGCAGTGCAGCCCTAAATTTTGGGGTAGTTCTGTCTTATTGATTTTCAGTTTTCCCAAGGTATATTCCCTTGACTGGAAGTGTCCTTGGCTCTGTATCTCTGTTGTTTACTTGTTTTAGGGAACACAATGCACTCCTCCAGAGAGGCAGTAGGCAATTTACGTCCCGCTCATCATCATAACAAGGCTCCCTGTTCTCCAAGGCCTGTCTTTCCTTTCTGGTTTTTACACATTTTGTGGATGTCCCTTTTGACCGGTGGGAAGTGATACTTCTTTGTAGTGAAGTTTTTCATTGCCCACTTGCTTGCTTGGCCAAAAAGGGTGTATGCGGTTTCTACTGAATATATTCAGGAGAAAATGCAAACGCCCTTTTTCGCCAAGTGCATCATTGTCGAAGTTGTGCCCCTCTTCCTGTGCTTTAAAGGCGAATCCAACGTACATCTTGAAATCTGTTTCCTGCAATTCTGCCTCCCTTTCAAGTTTGCCTCGTTGCCTTCCCTCAACAGAATTTTGGACGATAGTTGCCCTTTATTACTCTGCCAGTTTGTGAATTGCTGTGCCCCTGAGCTCCATATTTAACTCGTTTTTTCTGAGCTGAACGCAAGTCAAATATTTTGGTTCAGAACATATACTGGTTCCCGGTGTGTGGCTGAGACCTTGGTCAATTCTTCTTCCTCCCTGGAAGTAAGAGTGACATATGCCCGTCCAAATGCCTAACAGCTACTCTCTCTTTGGTTCTTCCTCTTCCGTTTCATCCTCTGCCAAATTGGCAACCTGTGAGAACCAGGAGGTTAAAGGGGCTGTCTCTCCAAGTTGGGAGATTGATAGTAAAGCAGTTGGAATGTCAAACCGGAGCACCAGGAGAGGGACTATTAGTTGAGTTTTAAAGACCTTTCGTATTCACAGTGTGTCCATTCTCTAGGTTTCCCGTACATGTAATAGCTGTAGTAATATTCCCTTCAACCTGGAGAGTTGGGACCCATGGAATGGGTTCCCCTCATTATTGCTTTAAAGGGTCTGCATTTGCTCATCCAATCTCACCAATTCTCTCAGTCCCAAGTGTCCAGCCTTATTCCACATCCAGCTGTCATTGTAGATAGGGTCATTCCAGGTTTCATCAGAAACCCTGAAGGTATTGAAAGAAATTTCCCTGTTTTTTTGTTTTGTTTTTGAAATTCCTTTTTATAGTGGGTTTGAGCTGATTCTCACTGTCATGTTTATGCCAGTCTAGACACACTTGATTCCCTTATGGAGACATATCAATACATAGGTTTTAAGATTCATACTTTTAAGATATATTACTCTGTGGTGAATATGGGGTGTTGAGTCCCTTTCACTGAGGAAGGTGTAGGTTTTGTCTATTTCGTATTTGGTTTTTGGAACGGTACCTGTACTAATATCAAACTCTGATTTTATGCATCACCCCACCTCTCATTCTCCCTTAAGCAAGCATAAGCGTTTTTTTTTTTTTAATGTGAGTCTCTCTTTTCTTTCCTAACTCAGTTCATGTGTAGCCATGTTTACAGGATCTTCATAAGTGATATCTTATGATAAGTTTCTTTTTCTGTGTGACTTATTTCACTTAGAATTATCGTACCTGAATCAACTCATTTCGCTGCTACTGGCCTTATGACATTGATTTCATGCCTGAGGGATATTCCATCATATGTAAGTACCACAATTTCTTGAACCATTTTTGTCTTTCCTGGGATATTTAATGTGTACCCAAGTTGAGGTTTTTGTAAGCAGTGCAGCCCTTAATTTTGGTGTGGATCTGTCTTATTTATTTTCAGATTTTCCCAAGGTATATTCCCTAGACTGGAAGTGCCCTTGGCTCTGTAGCTCTGTTGTTTACTTGTTTTAAGGAACACAATGCACTCCTCCAGAGAGGCAGTTGGCAATTTACATCCTGCCCATCAGCATAACAAGGCTCCCTGTTCTCCAGGGCCTGTCTTGCCTTTCTGATTTTTACCCATTTTGTGGATGTCCCTTTTGACCGGTGGGAAGTGATACTTCTTTGTAGTGCAGATTTGCATTGCCCGCTTGCTTGCTTGTCCAAAAAGGGCATATGCGTTTTCTCCTGCATATATGCACGTGAAAACCCATATGCCCTTTATGGCCATTTCCATAATTTTCGAAGTTGCAATGCTTTTCCTGTGTTTAAAGGCGATTCCAATGTACCTCTCGAAATCTATTTCATGCCATTCTGCCTCATTTGCCCTTCCACCTCGTGGCTTTCCCTCAACAGATTTTTCGAAGAGAGTAGTTCTTTATAACTCTGCAGTTTAGTGCATTGCTGTGGTCCTGAGCTCCATTTTTCAACTCGCGTTTTTGTGATCTGACCGCAAATCAACAGTTTTGCTTCTAGACTTATACTGGTTCTGGGGGGCAGGCTGAGACTTTGGTTAATTCCTCTTTGTGATGGAATATTAGAGAGACATGTGGCCGTCCAAATGCCTACAGCTACTCTCTCATTGGTTCTCTCTCTTCCCTTATATCCTCTGCACAATTTGCCAACTGTGCGTACCAGGAGGATATAGGGGCTGACTTTCCAAGTTGGGAGATTGATAGTAAAGCAGTTGGAATGTCAAACTGGAGCACAAGGAGAGAAAAAAGTAGTAGAGTTTTAGAAACCTTTCACCATCAGATGGTTTCCATTCTCTAGGTTCCCATACACGTTATAACTGTAGTGATATTCCCTTCTACCTGGAGAGATGGGAACCATGGAATGTGTGGCAGGCATTATTGCTTTAAACGGTCTGCATTTTTTCACCCAATCTCACCAATCCTCTCAGTCCCAAGTGACCAGCGTTATGCCACATCCAGCTGTCATTGTAGATAGGGTCATTCCAGGTTTCATCAGAACCCCTGAAGGTATTGTGTAAGAATTTTACTGTTTTTATGTTTTGTTTTGAAATTCATTTTTATAGTGGGTTTGAGCTGATTCTCACTGCCATGTTTATGTCGTTCTAGACACACTTGGTTCCCTTACGGAGACATATCAATACATAGGTTTTAAAATTCTTACTAGTCAGATATATTTCTCTGCGGGGAATAAGGATGTTGAGTTCCATTTACTGAGGAAGGAGTAGGGCTTGTCTCTTCTGTTTTTGGATTATGGAATGGTACCTGTGCTAATATCAAACTTTTGTTTTGTGCATCTCCCCACCTGTCTTTCCCCTTAAGCAAGCATTAGAGTGTTTTCTAAATCTGATACTCTGTTCTCTTCCCTAAATCAGTTCATATGTAGCCATGTTTACATTCCCTTCATAAGTGATATCTTATGTCAGAATGCACCATGGCCGTTCTCATAATAATGCTCCATGACCCCTGTCATCACAATGCACCATGCCCTGGTTATCAAAATGCTCCATGTCCCTTGTCATCACAGTTCTCCACGTCCTTGTCATCACAGTGCTACATGACACTTCTCATCAAAATGTTACATGCTCTTGTCATCACAATTCTCCATCCACTTGGCATTGCAATGCTCCATGCACTTGTCATCACAATGCTTCATGCGCATGTCATCACAAAGCTCCATGCCCTTGTCATCACAATGCTCCATGATCCCTGTCATCACAATGCTCCCTGAAACCTGTCATCACAATGCTTCATGCCCCTTGTCATTACAGGGCTCCATGATGCTCGATATCACAATTACCCAAGGTCTTCTCATCACAATGCTCCATGGCAAATATCATCACAATGCTCCATGACCACTGTCATCACAACACTCCATGACACCTGACAACAAAATGATTCGGGACTCTTGTCACCACAATGTTCCATTCCCTAGTCATCACACTGCTCCATGACACCTGTCATCACAATAGTCCATGAACATTTTCAGCCCAATGCTCCATGACACTTGTCATCACAATGATCCATGTCCTTGTCATCCCTATGCTCCATGACCACTGTTTTCTCAATGCTCTGTGACGCTTGTCATCACAGTGCTCCATGACACCTGTCATCACAATACTCCATGCCTTTGTCAGCAAAATGCTACAAGACCTTGTCATTACAATGCTCTATTTGCTTCTCAACACAATCCTCCATGAAACTTGGGATCACATTGCTTCATGCCCATGTCATCACAATGCTCCATGCTCCTTGAAATAAAAATGATCCATGACCTCTGTCATCACAATGCTCCTAAACCTTGTGATCACCATGTTCCATAACACTTGTCATCACAACGCTCCATGATGACTGTCATCACAACACTCCATGCCCTTTTCATCGCAATGCTCCATGACCTTTGTCATCACAATTCTAAATACACTTGTCATCACAATGCTCCCTGACACTTGTCATCAGAATGTTCCTTGAACCATGTCAGGAAAAGGCTCCATGCCTCTTTCATAACAATGCCCCATGCCGTTTTCATCACAATGCTCCATGCCATTGTCATCAAAATACTCCACAAGATTGTCATCAGAATGCTCCATGACCCTTGTCATCACAATTCTCCATGCGATTGTCAGCACAATGCTCCTTGACCATTGTCATCACAATGCTCCAAGCCATTGTCATCACAATGCTCCATTACCTTTGTCATCAGAATCCTCCATGACACTTGGCATCACAATGCTCCATGCCATTGTCATCAGAGCGGGACACTACATATGTCATCAGAATGCTCCCTGACACCTCTCTTCACAATACTGCATGACCTGGTCATCACAATGCTCCATGCCCTTGTCATCACAATGCGCCATTCCAACTGTCATCGCAATAATCCATGAAACATATTAGAACATTGTTCCATGCTCTTGTCATCACAATGCTCCATGCTCTTGTTATCACAATTCTTCATGACCCCTGTCATCACAATGCTCCATGACACTTGTCAGTATGTACCTTGAACCCTGTCATGACAAGGCTCCATGCCTTTTTCATCACAATGTTCCATGCCCTTTCCATTACAGTGCTCCAAGTCCCATGTAATCACAATGCTCCATGCCCTTGTCATCACAAAACTCAAGGACGCATGCCATCAGAATGCTCCTTGGTCTTCTCCTCACAATGTGCCGTGCCCTTGTCATCACAATGTTCCAAGACCCCTGTAATCACAATGCTCCATGCCCCTTTTCATCAGTATGCTCCATGAGACTTGTCATCACAAGGCTCCATGGTTTTGTCATCACAATGTTCCAGTACCTTGTCATCACAATGCTTCTCAACCTTGTCATGAAAATTTTCAATGGCCCTTGTCATCATAATGCTCCAAGCCCTAATCATCAAAATGCTCCATTATATTTGTCCTCACATTTCTCCATTACATTTGGCTTCACAATGCTCCATGCCATTGTCATCACAATGGACCATGACTTTTGTCATCACAGTGCTCCCTGACACCTGTCTTCACAATACTCCTTGACCTTCTCATCACAATGCTCCATGCCCAATGTCATCACAATGCACCATGCCCAATGTCATCACAATAATCCATGAAACTTGTCAGACCAATGCTCCATGCCCCTGTCAACACAATGCTCCATGCCCTTGTCATCACAATGCTCCATGACCCCTGTCATCACAATGCTCAGTGACTCCAGTCATCACAATGATTCATAACGTTTGTCATCACAATTGTCCATGCCCGCGTCATCACAAGGCTCTGTGACTTTTGTAACCACAATGTTCCATGAACTTTTCATCACAATTCTTTGTAACCCTTGTCATCACAATGCTCCATGTCTTTGTCAGAACAATGGTTTATGACCATTGTCATCACAATGTGCCACGCGCATTTCATCACAGCCGACCACAAACTTTTCATTGCAATGCTCCATAAACCTTGTAATCACAATGGTCCATGGACTTCTGATCAAAATGCTCTCTCACCAGAGATATCACAATGTTCCACCACTAGTCATCACAATACTCCCTCACACCTGGAATCACAATGTTCCATGACCCTGTCATCACAGTGCTACATCCACTTATCTGCACAATGTTCCATGACCCCTGACATCACAATGTTCCATAACCCCTGTCAGCAAAATGCTCCATGACTTGTCATCACAAAGCTCCATGTCCCATGGCATCACAATGCTCCATGTCACTGTCATCACAATGCTCCCTGAACCCTCTCATCACATTGCTCCATGTCCTTGTCATCACAATGCTCGATGCCCTTATCATGACAATGCTCCATGCCTTTTTCTTTACAATCCTGCATGACCCATGCATCACAGTGTTCCGTGCCCTGGTCATCACAATGCTCCATGCCCACTCTCATCACAATAATCCATGAAACATTTCAGACCAATGTTCCATACCCTTCTCATCAAAATGCTCCATTACCCCTGTCATAACAATGCACCATGACTCTTGGCATCACAATGTTCCAGTACCTAGTCATCACAAGGTTCCATGACACTTGTCATCACAATGCTCAAGACCCCTGAAATCAAAATGCTGCATGCCCTTGTCATCACAAAGCTACATGACGCATGTCATCACAAAGATCAATGGCCTTCTCATCACAATGCTCCATTCCCATGTCATCACAATGCTCCAAGACCCTTGTAATCACAGTGCTCCATGACCCTTTTCATCTCAATGCTCCATGAACCCTGTCATCACAATACACCATGCCCATCATCATAATGCTTCAGGCTATTGTCATCACAATGAAATCAATATTCTCCACGACCTCTGTCATCATAATGCTCCAAACCCTTGTGATCACAATGTTCAATAACACTTATCATCTCAACACCCCATGACACTCATCATCACAATTATCCACGGTCTTCTCATCACAATACTCCATGATCGTTGTCATCACAATGCTCAATACACTTGTCATCACAATGCTCCCTGACACTTGTCGTCAGTATGCTCCTTGAACCCTGTCATGACAAGGTTCCATGCCTTTTTCATCACAGTGATCCATGCCCTATTCATCACAATGCTCCAAGATCCCTGTAATCACAATGCTCCATGCCCTTGTCATTAAAAATCTCGATGACGCATGTCATCAGCATGCTTCATGGCCTTCTCATCACAATGCTCCATGCCCTTCTCATCACAATGCTCCAAGACCCCTGTAATCACAATGCTCCATGCCCCTTTTCATCAGAATGTTCCATGAGACTTGTCATCACAATGCTTAATGCGCTTGTCAGCACAATGCTCAATGACACATGTCATCACAATGCACCATGTGCTTGTCATCACAGTGCTCCACAATCTTGTCATCACAATGCTCCTTAAAATTTGTCATCACAATGCTCCCTGCCCTTCTCATCACATTGCACAACGCCCTTGCCATCAAAATGCTCCATGACCATTGTCATCACAAAGATCCATGACGCTTAGCATCACAATGCTCCATTTCATTGTCATCACAATGCTACATGAACGCTCTCATCACATTGCTCCATGCCCTTGTCTTCACAAAGCTCCATGACACATGTCATCAGAATGCTCCATGGCCTTCTCATCACAATTCTGCATGCCCTTGCCATCACAAGGCTCAATTACCACTGTGATAACAATGCTCCATGACCCCTGCCATCACGATGTTCCATGGTCTTGTCATCACAAAGCTCCATGACCCTTCTCATCACAATGCTCCAATAACCCTGTAATCACAATCCTCTATGCCTCTTTTCATCTCAATGATCCATGAACCCTGTCATCACAATGCACCATGCCCATCATCATAATGTTTCATGCTATTGTCATCACAATGAAATCAAAATGCTCCATGACCTCCGTCATAACAATGTTCCAAACACTTGTGATCACAATATACAATATCACTTTTCATCACAATGTCCCATGACTCTCGTCATCACAGTTATCAATGGTCTTCTCATCACAATGCTCCATGACCTTTGTTATCACAATGCTCAATACACTTGTCATCAAAATGCTCCCTGACACTTGTTGTCTGTATCCTCCTTGAATCCTGTCATGACAAGGCTCCATGCCTTTTTCATCACAATGATCCATGTCCTTTTCATCACAATGCTCCAAGACCCATGTAATCTCAATGCTCCATGCCCTTGTCATCACAAAGCTCAATGACACATGCCATCAGAATGCTCCTTCGTCTTCTCCTGACAATGCTCCATGCCCTTGTCCTCACAATGTTCGAAGACACCTGTAATCACAATGCTCCATGGTTGTCCTCAAAAAACTCCAGGACGCATGTCATCAGAATGCTCCATGACCTTCTCATCACAATGCTCCATGCCCTAGTCATCACAGTGCTCCAAGACCCCAGTAATCACAATGCTCCATGACCTTTGTCATCACAATGCTCCCTGACACTTGTCATCAGAATGCTCCTTGAATCCTATCACGAAAAGGCTCCATGCCCCTTTCATCACAATACCCCATGCCGTTTTCATCACAATGCTCCATTCCATTGTCATCAAAATAGTCCACAAGCTGGTCATCAGAATGCTCCATGCCATTGTCATCACAATTCTCCATGCACTTGTCAGCACAATGCTCCCTGACCCTTGTCATCACAATGCTCCAAGCCATTGTCATCACAATGGGCCATGACATATGTCATCACATTGCTCCCTGACACCTGTCTTCACAATACTGCATGACCTGGTCATCACAATGCTCCATGCCCTTGTCATCACAGTGCGCCATTCCAACTGTCATCGCAATAATCCATGAAACTTTAGACCAATGTTCCATGCCCTTGTCATCACAATTCTCCTTGCCCTTGTTATCACAATGCTCCATGACCCCTGTCATCACAACGCTCTGTGACTCCAGTCATAACAATGCTTCATGACCTTTTTCATCACAATGGTTTATGCCCTCGCCATCAACAGTCTCTGTGACCTTTTTAACCACAATGCTCCATGAACTTTTCATCACAATGCTCTTTGACCCTTGTCATCACAATGCTCTATGCCTTTCTCAGCCCAATGCTCCATGACCCTTGTCATCACAATGCTCCATGCGCTTGTCAGCACAATGCTCTATGACACATGTCATCACAATGCTCCATGACCCTTGTCATCACAATGCTCCGTGACTCCAGTCATCTCAAACTTCATAACGTTTGTCATCACAATGGTCCATGCCCGCGTGATTACAACGCTCTGTGACCTTTGAAACCACAATACTCCATGAACTTTTCATCACAATACTCTGTGACCCTTGTCATCACAATGCTACATGTCTTTGTCAGAACAATGCTCCATGACCATTGTCTTCAAAATGTGCCCCGCGCATTTCATCACAATGGTCCACAACCTTGTCACTGCAATGCTCCATAAACCTTGTAATCACAATGGTCCATGCACTTCTCATCAAAGTGATCTCTCACCAGAGATATCACAGTGTTCTATCACTAGTCATCACAATTCTCCCTCACCCCTGAAATCACAATGTTCCATGGACCTGTCATCACACTGCTACATCCCCTTATCATCACAATGTTCCATGACCCCTGTCAGCAAAATGCTCCATGACCCTTTTCATCCCAAAGCTCCAAGACGCCTGATATCACAATGTTCTCTAACCCCTGCAATCAAAATGTTCCATTACATTATTCATCAAATTGCTGCATGACCCGGTCATCAAAATGCTCCCTGCCCTTCTCATCAAAATGCACCATGCCCTTGTCATCAAAATGCTCCATGACTTGTCATCACAAAGCTCCATGACCCTTGGCATCACAGTGCTCCATGTCATTGTCATCACTATGATCCATGAACCCTCTCATCACATTGCTCAATGCCCTTGTCATCACAAAGCTCCATGACACTTGTCATCACAATGCTCGATGCCCTTCTCATCTCAAAGGTGCATGCTCTTGTCATTATAATCCTGCATGACCCATGTAACATAGTGTTCCATACCCTTGTCATCACAATGCTCCATGCAAACTCTCATCACAATAATCCATGAAATATTTCAGACCAATGTTCCATGCCGTTCTCATCACCATGCTCCATTACCCCTCTCATAACAATGCACCATGACACCTGTCATCACAATGTCCCACGGCCTAGTCATCACAAGGTTCTATGACACTTGTCATCACAATGATGAAGACCCCTGTAATCACAATGCTCCATGCCCTTGTCATCACAAAGCTCCATGACGCATGTCATCAGAATGTTCCATGGCCTTCTCATCACAATGCTCCATGCCCTTGTCATCACAATGCTCCAAGACCCCTGTAAACACAATGCTCCATGTCCCTTTTCATCTCAATGCTCCATGAAACCTGTAATCACAATGCACCATGCCCATCATCATAATGCTTCAGGCTATTGTCATCACGATGAAATCAATATTCTCCATGACCTCTGTCATCATAATGTTCCAAACCCTTGTGATCAAAATGTTCCATAACACTTATCATCACAACACCCCATGACGCTCATCATCACAATTATCCATGGTCTTCTCATCACAATGCTCCATGATCTTTGTCATCACAATGCTCAATACATTTATCATCACAATGCTCCATGCCATTGTCATCGCAATGGACCATGACATATGTCATCACAATGCTCTCTGACAACTCTCTTCAAAATACTCCATGACCTTCTCATCACAATGCTCCATGCCCTGGTCATCACAATACACCATGTCCACTGTCATCACAATAATCTCTGAAAAGTGTCACCACAACGCTCCATGTCCCTGTCATCACAATGCTCCATGACCCCTGTCATCTCAGTGCTTCGTGACTCCAGTCATCACAATGCTTCATAACGTTTGTCATCACAACGGTCCATGCCCGCATCATCACAAGGCTCTGTGACATTTGTAACCACAATGCTCCATGAAATTTTCATCACAATGCTCCGTGACCCTTGTCATCACAATGCTCCATGCCTTTGTCAGAACAATGTTCCATGACCCTTGTCATCACAATGTGCCACGCGTTTTTCATCACAATGATCCACAACCTTGTCATCGCTATGCTCCATAAATCTTGTATTCGCAGTGCTCCATGCACTTCTCATCCAAATGCTCTCTCACCTGAGATATCACAATGTTCCATCACTAGTCATCACAATCCTCCCTCAACCCTGTAATCAAAATGTTCCATGAACCCTGACATCACAATATTCCATAACCACTGTCATCAAAATGCTCCATGACACTTTTCAGCCCAAAGCTCCATGACCCTTGGCATCACAATGCTCCATATCATTGTCATCAAAATGCTCCATGAAACCTCTCATCCCATTGCTCCATGCCCTTGTCATCACAAAGCTCCATGACACTTGTCATCACAATGCTCGATGCCCTTCTCATCATAATGCTCCATGCCCTTTTCATCACAATCCTCCATGACCCATGTATCACAGTGTTCCGTGCCCTTGTCATCACAATGCTCCATGCCCACTCTCATCATAATAATCCATGAAATATTTCAGGCCAATGCTCAATGCCCTTCTCAACAGAATGCCCCATTACCTCTGTTATAACAATGCTGATTACCCCTGCCAACACAATGTTCCACGGCCTTGTCATCACAAGGCTCCATGACCCTTGTCATCACAATGCTCCAAGGCCCCTGTAATCACAATGCTCCATGCCCTTTTCGTCACAAAGCTCCATGACACATGTCATCAGAATGTTCCATGGCCTTCTCATCACAATGCTCCATGCCCTTGTCATCACAATGCTCCAAGACCCCTGTATTCAAAATGCTCCATGCCCCTTTGCATCTCAATGCTCCATGAACCCTGTCATCACAATGCACCATGCCCATCATCATAATGCTTCAGGCTATTGTCATCAAAATGAAATCAAAATTATCCATGACCTCTGTCATCATAATGCTCCAAACCCTTGTGATCACAATGTTCCATAACACTTATCATCACAAATCCCCATGACGCTCATCATCACAATTATCCATGGCCTTCTCATCACAGTGCTCTATGATTTTTGTCATCACAAGGCTCAATACACTTGTCATCACAATGCTCCCTGACACTTGTCGTCAGTATGCTCCTTGAACCCTGCCATGACAAGGCTCCATGCCTTTTTCATCACAATGATCCGTGCCCTTTTCATCACAATGCTCCAAGATCACTGTAATCACAATGCTCCATGTCCTTGTCATCACAAAACTCCATGAAGCATGTCATCAGAATGCTCCATGGCTTTCTCATCACAATGCTCCATGCCCTAGTCATAACAATGCTCCAAGACCCCTGTAATCACAATGCTCCATGCCCCTTTTCGTCAGAATTCTCCATGAGACTTATCATCACAAGTCTCCATGGTCATCTCATCACAATGCTCCAGGACCTTGTCATCACCATTCTCCATTCCCTTGTCATCACAATGCTCCATGACCCCTGTCATCACAATAATCCATTAATATATTCAGCCCAATGCTCCACGACATACACATCACAATGCTCCATGGCCTATATCATCACAGTGCTCCATGACCACTGTCATCACAACACTCCATGACTCCTGACAGCACAATGATCTGGGACACATGTCATCACAATGCTCCATGTCATTGTGATCACAATGCTCCATGAACCCTCTCATAACATTGCTCCATGCCCTTGTCATCACAAAGCTCCATGACACATGTCATCACAATGCTCGATGCCCTTCTCATCACAATGCTCCATGCCCTGTCATTACATTCCTGCATGACCCATGTATTATAGTGTTCCGTACCCTTGTCATCACAATGTTCCATGCCCACTCTCATCACAATAATTCATGAAACATTTCAGACCAATATTCCATGTCCTTCTCATCACAATGCTCCATTACCCCTTTCATAACAATGCACCATGACCGCCGCCATCACAATGTTCCACGGCCTAGTCGTTCACATGGTTCTATGACAATTGACATCACCATCCTCAAGACGCCTGAAATCACAATGCTCCATGCCCTTGTCATCAAAAAGCTCCATGACGCATGTCATCAGAATGTTCCATGGACTTCTCATCTCAATGCTCCTTGCCCTTGTCATCACAATGCTTCAAGACCATTGTAATCACAATGCTCCATGCCCCTTTTCATATCAATGCTCCATGAAACCTGTCATCACAATGCACCATGCCCATCATCATAATGCTTCAGGCTATTGTCATCACAATGAAATCAAAATGTTCCATGACCTCTGTCATCATAATACTGCGAACCCTTGTGATCACAAAGTTCCATAACACTTATCATCACAACACCCCATGACGCTCATCATCACAATTATCCATGGCCTTCTCATCACAGTGCTCTATGATTTTTGTCATCACAATGCTCAATACACTTGTCATCACAATGCTCCCTGACACTTGTCTTCAGTATGCTCCTTGAAACCTGTCATGACAAGGCTCCATGCCTTTTTCATCACAATGATCCATGCCCTTTTCATCACAATGCTCCGTGACCCCTTTAATCACAATGCTCCATGCCTTTGTCAGAACAATGCTCCATAACACTTGTCATCACAGTGTGCCTCGCACTTTTCATCACAATGATCCACAACCTTGTCATCTCTATGATCCATAAACCTTGTAATCACTATGCTCCATGAACTTCTCATCCAAATGCTCTCTCACCTGAGATATCACAATGTTCCATCACTAGTTATCACAATGCCCCCTCACCCCTGTAATCACAGTGTTCCATGACCCCTGTCATCACAATGCTACATCCCCTTATAAGCACAATGTTCCATGACCCCTGACATCACAATGTTCCATAACCACTGTCATCAAAATGCTCCATGACACATTTCATCCCAAAGCTCCATGACCCCTGGCATCACAATGTTCTATAAACCCTGTCATCCAAATGTTCCATTACACTTTTTATCAAATTGCTGCATGACCCTGTCATCAAAATGCTCCCTGCCCTTCTCATCACAATGCACCACACCGTTGACATCAAAATGCTCCATGACCTTTGTCATCACAAAGCTCCATGACCCTTGGCATCACAATGCTCCATGGCTTTGTCATCACAATGCTCCATGAACACTCTCATCACATTGCTCCATGCCCTTGTCATCACAAAACTCCATGACACTTCTCATCACAATGTTCGATGCGTTCTCATCACAATGCTCCAGCCCCTGTCATTACAATCCTCCATGACACATGTATCACAGTCTTCCGTGCCCTTGTCATCACAATGCTCCATACCCACTCTCATCACAATAATCCATGAAATATTTCAGACCAATGCTCAATGCCCTTCTCATCAAAATGCTCCATTACTTCTGTCATAACAATGATCCATGACCACTGCCATCATGATGTTCCATGGCCTTTTCATCACAAGGCTCCATGACCCTTCTCATCACAATGCCCCAAGAACACTGTAGTCACAAAACTCTATGCCCCTTTTCATCTCAATGATTCATGAACCCTTTCATCACAATGCACCATGCCCATCATCATAATGCTTCCTGCTATTGTCATAACAAGGAAATCAAAATGCTCCATGACCTCTGTCATAACAATGCTCCAAACCCTTGTGATCACAATATTCCATAACACTTGTCATCACAAAGCTCCAAGACCCCTGTAATCACAATGCTCCATGCCCTTTTTCATCAGTATGCTCCATGAGACTTGTCATCACATGGCTCCATGGTTTTGTCATCATAATGCTCCAAGCCCTAGTCATCACAATGCTCCATTATATTTGTCATCATAATCCTCCATTACATTTGGCATCACAATGTTCCCTGCCATTGTCATCGCAATGGACCATGACATATTTCATCACAATGCTCCGTGACACCTGTCTTCAAAATACTCCATGACCTTCTCATCTCAATGCCCCATGCCCTTGTCATCACAATGCACCATGTCCACTGTCATCACAATAATCTATGAAACTTGTCAGACCAATGCTCCATTCCCCTGTCATCACAATGCTCCATGACCTTGTTATCACAGTGCTCCATGACCCCTGTCATCACAATGCTCCGTGACTCCAGTCATCACAATGCTTCATAACGTTTGTCATCACAACGGTCCATGCCCGCGTCATCACAAGTCTCTGTGTCCTTTGTAACCACAATGCTCCATGAACTTTTCATCACAATGCTCCGTGACACTTGTCATCACAATGATCCATGCCTTTGTCAGAACAATGCTCCATGCCCTTGTCATCACAAAGCTCCATCACACTTGTCATCACAATGCTCCATGCCCTTGTCATTACAATCCTCCATGACCCAAGTATCACAGTGTACCGTGCCCTTGTAATCACAATGCTCCATGCCCACTCTCATCACGATAATCCATGAAATATTTCAGACTAATGGTCAATGCCATTCTCATCACAATGGTCCATTACTTCTGTCGTAACAATGCTCCATGAACCCTGCCATCACAATGTTCCACGGCCTTGTCATCACAAGGCTCCATGACCCTTGTCATCACAATGCTCCAAGACCCATGTAATCACAATGCTCCATGCCCCTTTTCATCAGAATGCTCCATGAGATTTCTCATCACAAGTCTCCATGGTCATCTCATCACAATGCTCCAGGACCTTGTCATCACCATGCTCCATTCCCTAGTCATCACAATGCTCCATGACCCATGTCATACCAATACTCCATGAATATTTTCAGCCCAATGCTCCATGACCTTCTCATCACAATGCTCCATGACCAATATCATCACAATGCTCCATGACCACTGTCATCACAACACTCCATGACACGTGACAACACAATGATCCGGAATTCTTGTCATCACAATGCTCCAAGACCCCTGTAATCACAATGCTCCATGACCCGTGTCATCACAATACTCCATGAAACTTTTCAACCCAATGCTCCATGACCCTTGTCATCACAATGATACATGCCCTTGTCATCCCAATGCTCCATGACCCCTCTATTCACAATGCTCCGTGACGCTTCTCATCACTGTGCTCCATGACACATGTTATCACAATGCTCCATGCCTTTGTCAGCAAAATGCTACATGACCTTGTCATTACAATGCTCTATGCGCTTTTCATCACAATACTCCTTTACCATTGTCATCACAATCCTCCATGAAACTTGGGATCACATTGCTTCATGCCCTTGTCATCACAATGCTCCCTGCCCCTTGAAATCAAAATGATCCATGACCTCTCTCATCACAATGCTCCAAACTCTTGTGATCACTATGTTCTATAACACTTTTCATCACAAAGCTCCATGATGCCTGTCATCACACATACTCCATGCCCTTTTTATAACAATGCTCCATGAATTTGTCATCACAATTCTCAGTACACTTGTCATCACAATGCTCCGTGACATTGTCCTCAGAATGCTCCTTGAACCCTGTCACAAAAAGGCTCCATGCCTTTTTCATCAAAATGCTCCATGCAATTGTCATCAAAATACTCCACAAGCTTGTGATCAGAATGCTCCATGACCCTTGTCATCACAATTCTCCATGCACTTGTCAGCACAATGCTCCCTGAAACCTGTCATCACAATGCTCCAAGCCCTTGTCATCACAATGCTCCATTACTTTGTCATCAGAATCGTCCATGACACTTGGCATCACAATTCTCCATGCCATTGTCATTACAATGGGCCATTACTTATGTAATCACAATGCTCCCTGACACCTCTCTTCACAATACTGCATGCCCTTGTCATCACAATGCTCCATGCCCTTGTTATCACAATGTTCCAAGTCCCCTGTAATCAGAATGCTCCAGACCCCTTTTCATCAGTATGCTCCTTGAGGCTTGTCATCACAAGCCTCCATGGTTTTCTCATCACAATGATCCAGGACTTGTCATCACAATGCTTCACGACACTTTCATGAAAATTCACAATGGCCCTTGTCAACATAATGCTCCATGCCCTAGTCATCACAATGCTCCATTATATTTGTCATCACATCCTCCATTACAATTGGCATCACAATGCTCCTTGCTATTGTCATCGCAATGGACCCTGACATAGGTCATCACAATGCTCCCTGACACCTGTCTTCACAATACTCCATGCCCTTGTCTTCACAATGCTACATGCCCTTGTCATCACAATACACCATGTCCACTGTCATCACAATAATCTATGAAACATGTCAGACCTATGCTCCATGCCCCTGTCATCACAATGCTCCATGCCCTTGTCATCACAATGCTCTATGCGCTTGTCATCACATTACTCCTTTACCATTGTCATCACAATCCTCCATGAAACTTGGGGTCACATTGCTTCATGCCCTTGTCATCACAATGCTCCCTGCTCCTTGAAATCAAAATGATCCATGACCTCTCTCATCACAATGCTCCAAACTCTTGTGATCACTATGTTCTATAACACTTTTCATCACAAAGCTCCATGATGCCTGTCATCACACATACTTCATGCCCTTTTTATAACAGTGCTCCATGAATTTTTCATCACAATTCTCAGTACACTTGTCATCACAATGCTCCGTGACATTGTCATCAGAATGCTCCTTGAACCCTGTCACAAAAAGGCTCCATGCCTTTTTCATCAAAATGCTCCATGCAATTGTCATCAAAATACTCCACAAGCTTGTGATCAGAATGCTCCATGACACTTGTCATCACAATTCTCCATGCACATGTCAGCACAATGCTCCCTGAAACCTGTCATCACAATGCTCCAAGCCCTTGTCATCACAATGCTTCATTACCTTTGTCATCAGAATCCTCCATTACACTTGGCATCACAATTCTCCATGCCATTGTCATTACAATGGGCCATTACTTATGTCATCACAATGCTCCCTGACAGCTCTCTTCACAATACTGCATGCCCTTGTCATCACAATGCTCCATGCCCTTGTTATCACAATGTTCCAAGTCCCCTGTAATCAGAATGCTCCAGACCCATTTTCATCAGTATGCTCCTTGAGACTTCTCATCACAAGCCTCCATGGTTTTCTCATCACAATGCTCCAGGACTTGTCATCACAATGCTTCACGACATTGTCATGAAAATTCTCAATGGCCCTTGTCAACATAATGCTCCATGCCCTAATCATCACAATGCTCCATTATATTTGTCATCACATCCTCCATTACAATTGGCATCACAATGCTCCATGCTATTGTCATCGCAATGGACCATGACATAGGTCATCACAATGCTCCCTGACACCTGTCTTCACAATAATCCATGCCCTTGTCTTCACAATGCTCCATGATCCCTGTCATCACAATAATCTATGAAACATGTCAGACCCATGCTCCATGCCCCTGTCATCACAATGCTCCATGCCCTTGTCATCACAATGCTCCATGATCCCAGTCATCACAATGCTCCGTGATTCCAGTCATCACTATGCTTCATAACGTTTGTCATCACAGCGGTCCATGCCCACATCATCACAAGGCTCTGTGACCTTTGTAACCACAATGCTCCATGATCATTTCATCACAATGCCCCGTGACCCTTGTCATAACAATACTCCATGCCTTTGTAACAACAATGCTCCATGACCCTTGTCATCACAATGTGCCATGCGCTTTTCATCACAATGATCCACAACGTTATAATCGCTATGCTCCATAAACCTTGTAATCACTATGATCCATGCACTTCTCATCCAAATGCTCTCTCACATGAGATATCACAATGTTCCATCACTAGTCATCACAATCCTCCCTCACCCCTGTTATCACAATGTTCCATGACCCCTGTCATCACAATGCTACATCCCCTTATCATCACAATGTTCCTTGACCCCTGACATCACAATGTTCCATAACCCCTGTAATCAAAATGCTCCATGACACTCTTCATCCCAAAGCTCCATGATGCCTGGCATCACAATGTTCTATAACCCCTGTCATCAAAATGTTCCATTACACTTTTCATCAAATTGCTGCATGACCCTGTCATCAAAATGCTCCCTGCCCTTCTCATCACAATGCACCATACACTTGTCATCAAAATGCTCCATGACATTTGTCATCACAAAGCTCCATGACCCTTGGCATCACAATGCTCCATGTCATTGTCATCACAATGCTCCATGAACCCTCTCATCACATTGCTCCATGCCTTTGTCATCACAAAGCTCCATGACACTTGTCATCACAGTGCTCGTTGCCATTCTCATCACAATGCTCCATTCCCTTGTCATTACAATCCTCCATGACCCATGTATCACAGTGTACCGTCCCCTTGTGATCACAATGCTCCATGCCCACTCTCATCACAATAATCCATGAAACATTTCAGACCAATGCTCAATGCCCTTCTCATCACAATGCTCCATTACCTTTGTCATAACAATGCTCTATGACCCCTGCCATCACAATGTTCCAGGGCCTTGTCATCAAAAGGCTCCATGACCCTTGTCATCACAATGCTCCAAGACCCCTGTAATCACAATGCTCCATGCCCTTGTCATCACAAATCTCCATGACTCAAGCCATCAGAAAGTTCTATGGCTTTCTCCTCACAATGCTCCATGCCCTTGTCATCACAATGCTACAAGACCCCTGTAATCACAATGCTCCATGCCCCTTTTCATCAGAATGCTCCATGAGACTTGTCATCACAAGTCTCCATCGTCATCTCATCACAATACTCCAGGACCTTGTCATCACAATGCTCCATGACACCTGTCATCACAATACTCCTTGAATATTTTCAACCCAATGCTCCATTACCTTCTCATCACAATGCTCCATGACCAGTATCATCACAATGCTCCATGACCACTGTCATCACAATGCGCCATTCCAACTGTCATCACAATAATCCATGAAACTTATTATACCAATGCTCCATGCCCTTGTCATCACAATGCTCCATGCCCTTGCTATCACAATGTTCCAAGACCCCTGTAATCAGAATGCTCCATGCCCCTTTTCATCAGTATGCTCCATGAGACCTGTCATCACAAGGCTCCATGGTTTTCTCATCACAATGCTCAAGGACCTTGTCATCACAATGCTTCACGACATTGTCATGAAAATTCTCAAAGGCCCTTGTCATCATAATGCTCCAAGCCCTAGTCATCACAATGCTCCATCATATTTGTCATCACAATCCTCCATTACATTTGGCATCACAATGCACCATGCCATTGTCATCGAAATGAACCATGACATATGTCATCAATATGCTCCCTGACACCTGTCTTCACAATATTCCATGACTTTGTCTTCACAATGCTCCATGCCCTTGTCATCACAATGCTCCATGAACCCTGTCAACACAATGCTCCATGACTCCAGTCATCACAATGCTTCATAACGTTTGTCATCACAACGGTCCATGCCTGCATCATCACAAGACTCTGTGATCTTTGTAACCACAATGCTCCATGAACATTTCAACACAGTGCTCCGTGACACTTGTCATCACAATGCTCCATGCCTATGTCAGAAAAATGCTCAATGACCCTTGTCATCAAAACGTGCCACGGGCTTTCCATCACAATTATCCACAACCTTTTAATCACTATGCTCCATAAACCTTGTAATCACAATGCTCCATGCTCTTCTCATCCAAATGCTATCTCACCTGAGATATAACCATGTTCCCTCACTAGTCATCACAATCCTCCCTCAACCCGGTAATCAAAATGTTCCATGACCACTGTCATCACCATGCTCCATTCCCTTGTCATCACAATGTTCCATGACCACTGTCATCACAATACTCCATGAACATTTTCAGGCAAATACTCCATGACCTTCTCATCACAATGTTCCATGACAAATATCATCACAATGCTCCATGTCCACTCTCATCACAACACTCCATGACAACCGACAACACAATGATCAGGGACTCTTGTCATTACAGTGCTCCATTCCCTAGTCATCACAATGCTCCATGACCCCTGTCATCACAATACTCCATGAACATTTTCAGCCCAATGCTCCATGACCCTTGGCATCACAATGATCCATGCCCTTGTCATCCCAAATCTCCATGACCCCTGTATTCACAATGCTCCGTTACGCTTGTCATCACAGTGCTCCATGACACCTGGCATCACAATGCTTCATGCCTTTGTCAGCAGAATGCTACATGAACTTGTCATTACAATGCTCTATGCGTTTGTCACCACAATGCACCAAGACCCCTGTAATCACAATGCTACATGCCGCTTTTCATCTCAATGCTCCATGAACTCTGTCATCACAATGCAACATGCCCATTATCATAATGTCTAAGGCTATTGTCATCACAATGAAATCAAAATTCTCCGTGACCTCTGTCATGGTAATGCTCCAAAGCCTTGTGATCACAATATTACATAACACTTATAATCACAACACCCCATGACGATCATCATCACAATTATCCATGGCCTTCTCATCACCATGCTCCATGACTTTTGTCATCACAATTCTCAATACACTTGTCATCACAATGCTCCCTGACACTTGTCGTCAGAATGCTCCTTGAACCCTGTCACGAAAAGGCTGCATGCCTTTTTCATCACATTGCCCCATGCCGTTTTCATCACAATGCTCCATGCCATTGTCATCAAAATAGTCCACAAGCTTGTCATCAGAATGCTCCATGACCCTTGTCATCACAATTCTCCATGCACTTGTCAGCACAATGCTCCCTGACCCTTGTCATCACAATGTTCCAAGCCATTGTCATAACAATGCTCCATTACCTTTGTCATCAGAATCTTTCATGAAACTTGGCATCACAATGCTCCATGCCATTTTCATCACAATGGGCCATTACATATGTCATCACAATGCTCCCTGACACTTCTCTTCACAATACTGCATGAGCTGGTCATCACAATGCTCCATGCCCTTGTCATCACAATGCGCCATTCCAAATGTCATCGCAATAATCCATGAAACACATTAGACCAATGCTCCATGCCCTTGTCATCACAATACTCCATGCCCTTGTTATCACAATGCTCCATGTCCCCTGTCATCACCATGCTCCGTGACTCCAGTCATCACAATGCTTCATGACCTTTGTCATCATAATGGTCCTTTACCTCATCATCAACAGTCTCTGTGACCTTTTTAACCACAATGCTCCATGAACTTTTCTTTCATTGTGATGACAATAGCCTGAAGCATTATGATGATGGTCATGGTGCATTTTGATGACAGGGTTCATGGAGCATTGAGATGCAAAGGGGCATGGAGCATTGTGATTAGAGGGTTCATGGAGCATTGTGATGACAATGGCATGGAGCATTGAGATGCCAATTGTCATGGAGCTTTGTCATGACAAAGGTCATGGAGCATTTTGATGACATGGGCGTGGTACATTGTGATGAGAAGGGCAGGGAGCATTGTGATGACACGGTCATAAAGCAATTTGATGAAAAGTGTCATGGAATATTTTAATGACAGGGGTTATGGAACATTGTGATGTCAGGGTTCATGGAGCATTTTGAGGAAAAGGATCATGGAGAATTATGATGACAGGGGTTATGGAACATTGTGATGTCAGGGTTCATTGAGCATTTTGAGGAAAAGTGTTATGGAGCATTATGATGACAGGGGTTATGGAACATTGTGATGTCAGGGGTCACCGAACTTTGTGATGATATGTGCATGTAGCATTGCAAAGACAAAAGTCATGGAACATTGTGATGACAGGGGTGAGGGAGTATTGTGATGAATAGTGCTGTAACATTGTGATATCATTGGTGAGAAAGCATTTTGATGAGAAGTGCATGGAGAATTGTGATGACAAGTTTTATGGAGCATCGTGGTGACAAGATTGTGGAGCACTGTGATGAGAAGCGCAGGGTGCATTGTGATGACATGGGTCATGGAGCATTGATCTGAGAAGCGCATGGAGCATTGTGATGAAAAGGGTCATGGAGCATTGTGCTGAGAAAGGCATAGAACATTGTGAGGACAAGGGTCAAAGAGCATTGTGATGAAAAGTTATTGGACCATTGTGGTTAAATATGTCACAGAGACTGTTGATGACGAGGGCATGGACCATTGTGATGAACAAGGTCATGAATCATTGTGATGAATGGAGGCATGGAGCATTGTGATGACAGGCGTCATGGAGCATTGTGATAACAAGGACATGGAGCATTGTGATGACAAGGGAATGGAGCATGGGTCTAATAAGTTTCATGGATTATTGTGATGACTGTTGTAATGGCGCATTGTGATGACCAGGTCATGCAGTATTGTGAAGACAGGTGTCAGGGAGCATTGTGATGACATATGTAATGGCCCATAGTGATGACAATGGCATGGAGCATTGTGATGCCAAGTGTCATGGAGGATTCTGATGACAAAGGTAATGGAGCATTGTGATGACAATGGCTTGGAGCATTGTGATGACAAGGGTCAGGGAGAATTTTGCTGACAGGTGCAGGGAGAATTGTGATGAAAACGGTCATTAAGTATTCTGATGACAAGCTTGTGGAGCATTTTGATGACAATGGCATGGAACATTTTGATGAAAAAGGCATGTGGCATTGTGATGACAAGTGTATTGAGAACTGTGATGACAAATGTCATGGAGCATTGTGATGAGTAGGGCATGGAGTATTGTGATGACAGGCATCAGGGAGCGTTGTGATGACAAGTGTTATGAAACATTGTGATCACAAGGCTTTGGAGCATTGTGATGACAGAGGTCATGGATCATTTTGATTTCAAGGAGCATGGAGCATTGTGATGACAAGGGCATGAAGCAATGTGATCCCAAGGTTCATGGAGGACTGTGATGACAATGGTAATGGAGTATTGTGATGAAAAGCGAATAGAGCATTGCAATGACAAGGTCAGGTAGCATTTTGCCGACAAAGGCATGGAGCATTGTGATGACAGGTGTCATGGAGCAATGTGATGACAAGCGTCATGGAGCATTGTGAATACAGGGGTCATGGAGCATTGGGATGACAAGGGCATGGATCTTTGTGATGACAAGTGTCATGGAGCATTGGGCTGAAAATGTTCATGGAGTATTGTGATGACAGGGATCATGGAGCCTTTTGATGACAAGTTCCTGGAGCACTTTGATGAGAAGACAATGGAGACTTGTGATGACAAGTCTCATGGAGCATTCTGATGAAAAGGGACATGTAGCATTGTGATTACAGGGGTCTTGGAGCATTGTGATGACAAGGGCATGGAGCATTGTGATGAGAAGGCCATGGAGCATTCTGATGACATGCATCATTGAGCTTTGTGATGACAAGGGAATGGAGCATTGTGATTACAGGGGTCTTGGAGCATTGTGATTAAAAGGGCATGGATCATTGTGATGAAAAAGGCATGGAGACGTGTCATGACAGGGTTAATGGAGCATACTGATGACAAGTGTCAGGGAGCATTGTGATGACAAGTGTATTGAGCATTGTGATAACAAAGGTCATGGAGCATTGTGATGAGGAGACCGTGGATAATTGTGATGATGAGCGTCATTGGGTTTTGTGATGATAAGTGTCATGGAACATTGTGATCACAAGGGATTGGAGCATTGTGATGACAGAGGTCATGGAGCATATAGATTTCATTGTGATGACAATAGCCTGAAGCATTATCATGATGGGCCTGATGCATTGTGATGACAGTGTTCATGGAGCATTGAGATGAAAAGTGGCATGGAGCATTGTGATTACAGGGTTCTTGGAGCTTTGTGATGACAAGTGTCATGGAGCCTTGTGATGACAAGGCCGTGGAATATTGTGATGGCATGGGTCATGGAACATTGTTATGATAGGGATAATGGAGCTTTGTGATGAGAAGGACATGGAGAATTGTGAATACAAGGTTTTTGGAGCATTACCATGACAAATTTGTGGACCGTTGTGATGAAAAGCGCACAGCATATTGTGATGACAAGGGTCATGGAGCATTTTTCTGACAAAGGCATGGGGCATTTTGATGACAATGGTCACGAAGCATTGTGATGAAAAGTTCATGGAGCATTGTGGTTATAAAGGTCACAGAGCCTTGTAATAACGCGGTCATGGACCATTGTGATGACAAATGTTATGAAGCATTGTGATGACTGGAGTCATGGAGCATTGTGATGACAGTGGACATGGAGCATTGTGATGAAAAGGGCATAGAGCATTTTGGTGACAGGGGCATGGAGCATTGGTCTGACAATTTTCATAGATTATTGTGATGACAGTGGACATGTGCATTGTGATGACAAGGGCATGGATCATTGTGATGAGAAGGTCATGCAGTATTGTGAAGACAGCTGTCAGGGAGCATTGTGATGACAAATGTAATGGAGCATTGTGATGACAATGGCTTGGAGCATTGTGATGACAAGGGTTAAGGAGCATTGTGCTGACCAGTGCATGGAGAATTGTGAGGACACGGGTCATGGAGCAATCTGATGACAAACTTGTGGAGTATTATGATGACAATGGCATGGAGCAGTGTGATGAAAATGGCATGGGGCATTGTGATGAAAAAGGCATGGAGCCTTTTCATGACAGAGTTCAAGGAGCATTCTGACGACAAGTGTCAGGGAGCATTGTGATGACAAGTGTATTGAGAATTGTGATGACCAAGGTCATGGAGCATTGTGATGAAAAGGGCACGGAGTATTGTGATGACAAGCATCATGGAGCATTGTGATGACAAGTGATATGGAGCATTGTGATCACAAGGCTTTGGAGCATTTTGATGACAGATTTCATGGATCATTTTGATATCAAGGAGCATGGAGCATTGTGATGACAAGGGCATAAAGCAATGTGATCCCAAGGTTCATGGAGGATTGTGATGACAATGGTAATGGAGTATTGTGATGACAAGCGCATAGAGCATTGTAATTACAAGGTCATTTAGCCTTTTGCTGACAAAGTCATCTAGCATTGTGATGACAGGTGTCATGGAGCACTGTGATGACAAGCATCATGGAGGATTGTGAACACAGGGGTCATGGAGCATTGGGTTGAAAAGGGCATGCATCATTGTGATGACAAGTATCATGGAGCATTGGGCTGAAAATATTCATGAAGTATTGTGATGACAGGGGACATGGAGAATTGTGATGACATAGTTCATGGATAATTTTGATTTCATTGTGCTGACAATAGCCGGAAGCATTATAATGATGGGCATGATGCATTGTGATGACAGGGTTCATGGAGCATTGAGATGAAAAGGGGCATGGAGCATTGTGATTACAGGGGTCTTGAGCATTGTGATGACAAGGGCATGGAGCATTGTGATGAGAAATCCATGGAACATTCTGATGACATGTGTCATGGAGCTTTGTGATGACAAGGGCATGGAGCATTGTGATTACAGTGTTCTTGGATCATTGTGATGACAAGTGTCATGGAGCCTTTTGATTACAATTCCGTGGAACATTGTGATGGCAGGGGTCATGGAGCATTGTGATGACAAGGGCATGGAGCATTGTGATTACATGGGCACGGAACACAGTGATACATGGGTCATGCAGGATTTTAATGACTAGGGCATGGAGCATTGTGATGAGAAATGCATCAAGCATTGTGATGACAAGTGTCATGGAGATTTCTGATGACAAGGGCATGGAGCCATGTGATGTGAGGGTTCATGGAGCATTGTGATGACAATGACATGGAGCATTGTGATGCCAAGGGTCATGGAGCTTTGTGATGACAAGTCATGGAGCATTTTGATGACAAGGGAATGGTGCATTGTGATGAGAAGTGCAGGGAGCATTTTGATGACCGCATCATGCAGCAATTTGATATAAAGTGTAATGGAATATTTTGATGGCATGGGTTATAGAACATTGTGATGTCAGGGTTCTTGGAGCTTTGGGATGAAAAGGGTCATGGAGCATTTTGATTACAGGGGTTATGGAACATTGTTATGTCAGGGGTCATGCAATATTGTGATGATAAAGGGATGTAGCATTGTGATGACAGGGTCATGGAACATTGTGATTCCAGGGATGATGGTGTATTGTGATGACTAGTGATGGAACATTGTGATATCTATGGTGAGAGAGCATTTTGATGAGAAGTTCATGGACCATTGTGATAACAAAATATATGGAGCATTGCAATCATAAGGTTGTGGACAGTTGTGATGAAATGTGCGTGGCACATTGTGATGACAATGGTCATGGAGCATTGTTCTGACAAAGAAAAGGAGCATTGTGATGAAAAGGGCATGGATCATTGTGATGAAAATGGCATGGAGCCTTGTCATGACAGAGTTCAAGGAGCATACAGACAACAAGTGTCAGGGAGCATTTTGATGACAAGTGTATTGAGCATTGTGATGACAAAGGTCATGGAGCATTGTGATTAGAAGACCAAGGATAATTGTGATGACGAGCGTCAAGGGGCATTGTGATGACAAGTGTTATGGAATATTGTGATCACAAGGGATTGGAGCATTGTTATGACAGAGATCATGGTGCATTTTGATTTCATTGTGATGACAATAGCATGAAGCATTATGATTATAGGCATGGTGCATTGTGATGACAGGTTTAATGGATCATTGAGATGAAAAAGGGCATGGAGCATTGTCATTACAGGGTTCTTGGAGTGTTGTGATGAGAAGGTTCATGGAGCCTTGTGATGACAAGGCAATGGAATATCGTGATGGCAGTGGCATGGAGCATTGTTATGAGAGGGGTAATGGAGCATTGTGATGGCAAGGGCATGGATCATTGTGATGAGAAGGCCATGTAGCATTCTGATGACATGTGTCATGGAGCATTGTGATGACAATGACATGGAGCATTGTGATGCCATGGGTCAGGGCTCTTTGTGATGACAAAGGTCATGGAGCATTTTGATGGCAAGGGCGTTGTGCATTGTGATGAGAAGGGCAGGGAGAATTGTGATGACAGGTTCATGGAGCAATTTGTTGAAAATTTTCATGGAACATTTTGATGACAGGTGTTATGGAACATTGTGATGTCAGGGGTCATCGAACATTTTGATGATAAGTGCATGTAGCATTGTGATGACAGGAGTCATGGAACATTCTGATGACAGGTGGGAGGGAGTATTTTGACAAATAGTGATGTAGCATTGTGATATCAGTGGTGAGAGATCATTTTGATTAGAAGTGCATGGAGGATTATGATGACAATGTTTATGGAGCATTGTGATGACAAGATTGTAGAGCACTGTGATGACAAGCGCATGGTGCATTGTGATGACATGTGTCATGCAGCATTGTGCTGAAAAGCGCAAGGAGCATTGTGATGACAAGGGTCATGGAGCATTGTGCTGAGAAAGGCATAGAGCATTGTGATGACCAGGGTCAAAGAGCATTGCATGAAAATTTAATGGGGCATTGTGGTTAAAATGGTCACAGAGACTGTTGATGATGAGGGCATGGACCATTGTGATGACAAAGGTCATGAAGCATTGTGATGACTGGAGTCACGGAGGATTGTGATGACAGGGGTCAGGGAGCATTGTGATAAGAAGGGCATGGAGCACTGTGATGACAAGGGCATGGAACATTAGTCTAATAAGTTCCATGGATTGTTGCGATGAGAGTTGGAATGGCACATTGTTATGACAAGGGCATGGAGCATTGTGATGACCAGGTTATGTAGTATTGTGAAGAGAGGTGTCAGGGAGCATTGTGAAAACATATGTAATGGCCCATTGTGATGACAATGGCATGGAGAATTGTGATGACCAGGTCATGCAGTATTGTGAAGAGAGGTGTCAGGGAGCATTGTGATGACATATGTAATGGCCCATTGTGATGACAATGGCATGGAGCATTGTGATGCCAAGTGTCATGGAGGATTCTGATGACAAAGGTTATGGAACATTGTGATGACAATGGCTTGGAGCATTGTGATGACATGGGACAGGGAGCATTGTGCTGACAATTGCATGGAGAATTGTGATGACAAGTGTCATGGAGCATTCTGATGACAAGCTTGTAGAGTATTTTGATGACAATGGCATGGAGCATTGTGATGAAAATGGCATGGGGCATTGTGATGACATGTATATTGAGAATTGTGATGACAAAGGTTATGGAGCATTGTGATGAAAAGGGCATGGAGTATTGTGATGACAGGCATCATGGAGCGTTGTGATGACAAGTGTTATGGAAGATTGTGATCACAAGGGTTTGGAGCATTGTGATGAGAGAGGTCATGGATCATATTGATTTAAAGGAGCATGGAGCATTGTGATGACAAGGGCATGAAGCAATGTGATCCCAAGGTTCATGGAGGATTGTGATGACATTGGAAATGGAGTATTGTGATGACAAGCGCATAGAGCATTGTAATGACAAGGTCATGTAGCATTTTGCTGACAAAGGCATGGAGCATTGTGATGACATGTGTCATGGAGCACTTTGATGACAAGCGTCATGGACCATTGTGAATACAGGGGTCATGGAGCATTGGGATGACAAGGGCATGGATGATTGTGATGACAAGTGTCATGGAGCACTGGGCTGAAAATGTTCATGGACTGTTGTGATGACATGGGTCATGGAGCATAGTGATGTGTAGGGAATGGAGCATTGTGATGACAAGAGTCCCGGATCATTGTGTTGTCAGGAGTCATGGAGTGTTGTGATGACAGTGGTCATGGAGCATTGTGAAGATATTGGCCATGGAGTATTGTGATGTGTAGGTCGTGGAGCATTGGGCTGAATATGTTAATGGATTATTGTGATGACAGGGGTCATGGAGAATTGTGATGACAAGGGAATGGAGAATGGTGATGACAATATCCTGGATCTTTGTGATGAGATGACCATGGAGACTTGTGATGAGAAGTCTCACGGAGCATTCTAATGAAAAGGGGCATGGAGCATTGTGATTACAGGGGTCTTGTAGCATTTTGATGACTAGGGCATGGAGCATTGTGATGAGAAGTCCATGGGGCATTCTGATGACATGCTTCATGGAGTTTTGTGATGACAAGCACATGGAGCATTGTGATGACAGTGATCTTGGAGCATTGTGATGAAAAGGGCACGGATCATTGTGATGAAAAGTCATGGAGCCTTGTCATGACAGGGTTCAAGGAGCATACTGACGACAAGTGTCAGGGAGCACTGTGATGACAAGTGTTTTGAGCATTGTGATGACAAAGGTCATGGAGCATTGTGATGAGAATACTATGTATAATTGTGATGATGAGCGTCATGGGGATTTGTGATGATAAGTGTTATGGAACATTGTGATCACAAGGGTTTGGAGCATTATGATGACAGAGGTCATGGAGAATTTTGATTTAACTGTGATGACAATTGCCTGAAGCATTATGATGATGGGCATGGTGCATTGTGATGACAGGGTTTATGGAGCATTGAGATGCAAAGTGGCATGGAGCATTGTGATTACAGGGGTCTTGGAGCATTGTGATGTCAAGGGTCAGGGAGCCTTGTGTTGACAAGGCCGTGGAACATTGTGATGGCAGGGGTCATGGAGCATTTTTATGACAGAGGTAATGGAGCATTGTGATGAGAAGTGCATTGAGCATTGGCCCGAAAGTTTTCATGGATTATTGTGATGAGAGTGGGCATGGAGCACTGTGATGACAAGGGCACGGAACACTGTGATACATGGGTCATGGAGGATTGTGATGAAAACGGAATGGAGCATTTTGATGAGAAGGGCATCGAGCATTGTGATGACAAGTGTCATGGAGCATTGTGATGACAAGGGCATGGAGCAATGGGATGAGAGCGTTCAGGGAGCATTGTGATGACAATTACATGGAGCATTGTGATGCCAAGGGTCATGGAGCTTTGAGATGACAACAGTCATGGATCATTTTGATGACAAGCGTGTGGTGCATTGTGATGAGAAGGAAAGGGAGCATTTTGATGACAGGTTCATGCTGCAATTTGATGAAAAGTGTCATGTAACATTTTGACGACAGGGGTTACAGAACATTGTGATGCCATGGGTTATGGAGCTTTGGGATGAAATGTGTCATGGAGCATTGTGATGACAGTGGTTATGGAATATTGTGATGTCACGGGTCATGGAACATTGTGATTACAGGGTTGAGGGAGGATTGTGATGACTAGTGATGGAACATTGTGATATCTCAGGTGAGAGAGCATTTGGATGAGAAGTGCATGGACCATTGTGATTACAAGGTTTATGGAGCATATCGATGACAAGGTTGTGGATCATTGTGATGAAAAGCGCATGGCACATTGTGATGACAAGGGTCATGGAACATTGTTCTGACAAAGGCATGGAGCATTGTGATGACAAGTGTCACGGAGCATTGTGATGAAAAGTTCATGGAGCATTGTGGTTACAAAAGTCACAGAGCCTTGTGATGACGCGGGCATGGACCATTGTGATGACAAACGTTATGAAGCATTGTGATGACTGGAGTCACGGAGCATTGTGATGTCAAATGTAATTTAGCATTGTGATGACAATGGCTTGGAGCATTGTGATGAGAAAGTTCAGGGAGCATTGTGCTGACAAGTGCCTGGATAATTGTGATGAAAAAGGTCATGGAACATTCTGATGACAATCTTGTGGAGTATTTTGTTGACAATGGCATGGAGCATTGTGATGAAAATGGCATGGGGCATTGTGATGAGAAAAGCATGGAGCCTTTTCGTGACAGGTTTCAAGGAGCATTCTGACGGCAAGTTTCAGGAAGCATTGTAATGACAAATGTATTAGAATTTTGATGACAAAGGTTATGGAGCATTGTGATGAAAAGGCCGTGGAGTATTGTGATGACAGGCATCATGTAGCGTTGTGATGACAAGTGTTATGGAACATTGTGATGACAAGGGTTTGGAGCATTGTGATGACAGAGATCATGGATCATTTTGATTTCAAGGAGCATGGAGCATTGTGATGACAAGGGTATGAAGCAATGTGATCCCATGGTTCATGGAGGATTGTGATGACAATGGTAAAGGAGTATTGTGATGACAAGCGCATAGAGCATTGTAATGACAAGGTCATGTAGCATTTGCTGACAAAGGCATGGAGCATTGTGATGACAGGTGTCATGGAGCACTGTGATGACAAGCGTCACGGAGCATTGTGAATACAGTGGTCATGGAGCATTGGGATGACAAGGGCATGGTTCAATGTGATGACAAGGGTCATGGAGCATTGGGCTGAAAATGTTCATGGAGTATTGTGATGACAGGGGTCATGGAGCATTGTGATGACTTGGGAATGGAGCATTTTGATGACAAGAATTCCGGATCATTGTGTTGTCAGGTGTCATGGAGTGTTGAGATGACAGTGGTCATGGTGCATTGTGATGATATTGGCCATGGAGAATTGTGATGAGAAGGTCGGGGAGCATTGTGATTACAGGTGTCTTGATGCATTGTGATGAAAAGGGCATGTATCATTGTGAAGAAAAAGGCATTGAGCCTTGTCATGACAGTGTTTAAGAAGCATATTTACGACAAGTGTCAGGTAGCATTGTGATGACAAGCGTATTGAGCATTTGATGACAAAGGTCATAGAGCATTGTGATGAGAAGACCATGCATAATTGTGATGATGAGTGTCATGGGGTGTTGTGATGATAAGTCTTATGGAACATTGTGATCACAAGGGTTTGGAGCATTATGATGACAGATGTCATGGAGAATTTAGATTTCACTGTGATGACAATAACATGAAACATTATGATGATGGGCATGGTGCATTGTGATGACTGGGTTCATGGAGCATTGAGATGAAAAGGGGAATGGAGCATTGTGATTACCGGGGTCTTGGAGCATTGTGATGACTAGGGCATGGAGCATGGTGATGAGAAGGCCATTGAAAATTCTGATGACATGCATCATGGAGCACTGTGATGACAAGGGCATGGAGCATTGTGATTACAGGTGTCTTGGGGAATTGTGATGACAAGGATCATGGAGCCTTGTGATGACATGCCATTGAACAATGTGATGGCAGGTGTCATGGAGCATTGTTATGACAGAAGTAATGGAGCATTGTGATGAGAAGGGCATTGAGCTTTGTTCTAAAATATTTCATGGATTATTGTAATGAGAGTGGGCATGGAGCATTGGGATGACAAGGGCACGGAACACTGTGATACATGGTTCATGGAGGATTGTAATGACCAGGACATGGAGCATTGCGATGAGAAGGGCATCGAGCATTGTGATGAAAAGTGTCATGGAGCTTTGTGATGACAAGGGCATGGAGCAATGTGATGAGAGTGTTCTTGGAGCATTGTGATGACAATGACATGGAGCATTGTGATGCCAAGGGTCATGGAGATTTGTGATGACAAATAACAGGGAGCATTTCGATGACTATGGTGTGGTGCATTGTGATGAGAAGGGAAGGGAGCATTTTGATTACAGGTTCATGCAGCAATTTGATTAAAATATAATGGAATATTTTGAGGGCAGGGGTTATAGAACATTGTGATGTCAGGGATCATGGAGCTTTGGGATGAAAAGGGTCATGGAGCATTTTGATTACAGGGGTTATGGAACACTGTGATGTCAGGGATCATGGAACATTGTGATAATAAGGTTATGTAGCACTGTGATGACAGGGGTCATGGAACATTATGATTACAGGGGTGAGGGAGTGTTGTGATGACTAGTGACGGAACATTGTGATATCTCTGGTGAGAGAGCATTTGGATGAGAAGTGCATGGAGCATTGGGATTACAAGGTTTATGAAGCATAGCGATGACAAGGTTGTGGACCGTTGTGATGAAAAGCACGTGGCACATTGTGATGACAAGGGTCATGGAGCATTGTTCTGACAAAGGCATGGAGCATTGTGATGACAAGGGTCACGGAGCATTGTGATGAAAAGTTCATGGAGCATTTTGGTTACAAAGGTCACAGAGCCTTGTGATGACACGGGCAAGGACCGTTTTGATGACAAACATTATGAAGCATTGTGATGACTGGAGTCACGGAGCACTGTGATGATAGGGGTCATGGAGCATTGTGATGATATGGGCATGGAGCATTGTGATGACAGGGGCATGGAGCATTGGTCTGACAAGTTTCATAGATTATTGTGATGACAGTTGACATGGTGCATTGTGATGACAAGGGTATGGATCATGGTGATGAGAAGGTCATGGAGTATTGTGAAGACAGTTGTCAGGGAGCATTGTGATGACATATGTCATGGTCCATTGCGTTGATAATGGCATTGAGCATTGTGATGCCAAATGTAATGGAGGATTGGGATGACAAATACAATGGAGCATTGTGATGACTAGGGCTTGGAGCACTATGATGACAAGGGCCATTGAGAATTTTCATGACAACGTCGTGAAGCATTGTGATGACAAGGTCCTGGAGCATTGTGATGAGAAATCCATGGAGCCTTGTGATGACAATCTCATATAGCATACTGATCAAAAGGGGCATGGACCATTGTGATTACAGGGGTCTTGGAACATTGTGATGACAAGGGCATGGATCATTGTGAAGAGAAGGCCAAGGAGCATTCTGAGGACATGCGTCATTGAGCTTTGTGATGACAAGCACATGGAGCATTGTGATTACAGGGGTCTTGTAGCATTGTGATGAAAAGGGCATGGAATATTGTGATGAAAATTGCATGGAGCCTTGCTATGACAGGGTTCAAGGAGCATACAGACAACAAGTGTCATGGAGCATATTGATGACAAGTGTATTGAGCATTGTGATGACTAAGGTCATGGAGCATTGTGATGAGAAGGCCATGGAGCATTCAGATGACATGTGTCATGGAGCTTAGTGATGACAAGGGCATGGAGCAATGTGATGCCAAGGGTCATGGATCTTTGTGATGACAAAGGTCATGGAACATTTTGATGACAAGGGTGTTGTGCATTGTAATGAGAAGTGCAGGGAGCATTGTGATGACATGGTCACGGCTAAATTTGATGAAAAGTGTCAAGGAACATTTTGATGACACGGGTTATGGAACATTGTGATGTCATGGGTCATCGAACATTGTGATGATAAGTGCATGTAGCATTGTGATGACAGGAGTCATGGAACATTGTGATGACAGAGGTGAGGGAGTATTGTGTCGAATAGTGAAGTAACATTGTGATATCAGTGGTGAGAAAGCATTTTGATGAGAAGTGCATGGAGCATTGTGATGACAATGTTTATGGAGCATTGTGATGACAAGATTGTGGAGCACTGGGATGACAAGCGCATGGTGCATTGTGATGACATGTGTCATGGAGCATTGTGCTGACAAGCGCATGGAGCATTGTGAGGACAAGGGTCATGGAGCATTGTGCTGAGAAAGGCATAGAGCATTGTGATGACAAGGGTCAAAGAGAATTGTGATGAAAAGTTCATGGAGCATTGTGGTTAAAAAGGTCACAGAGACTGTTGATGATGAGGGCATGGACCATTGTGATGACAAAGGTCATGAAGCATTGTGATGACTGGAGTCATGGAGCACTGTGATGACAGTGGTCATGGAGCATTGTGATGAAAAGGTGCATGGAGCATTGTGATGACAAGGGCATGTATTATTGGTCTCATAATTTTCATGGATTATTGCGATGACTTTTGGAATGGTGCATTGTGGTGACAAGGGCATGGATCATTGTGATAAAGAGGTCATGCTGTATTGTGAAGACTGGTGTCATGGAGCATTGTGATGACAGTGTTCATGCAGCATTGTGATGACTAGGGAATGGAGCATAGTGATGCCAAGAGTCCCGGATCTTTGTGTTGTCAGGTGTCATGGAGTGTTGTGATGACAGTTGTCATGGTGCATTGTGATGATATTGGTCATGGAGCATTGTGATGAGAAGGTTATGGAGCATTGTGCTGATAATATTCATGGAGTATTGTGATGACAATGGTCATGGAGCATTGTGATGACAAGGGAATGGAGCATGGTGATGACAAGGTCATGTAGCACTGTGATGAGAAGTCCTTGGAGGCTTGTGATGACAATTTTCATGGAGCATTCTGATGAAAAGTGGCATGGATCATTGTGATTACAGTGGTCTTGGAGCATTGTGATGAGAAGGGCATGGAGCATTGTCAGAGTCGGCCATGCAGCATTCTGATGACATGGGTCATGGAGCTTTGTGATGACAAGGGCTTGGAGCATTGTGATTACAGGTGTCTTGGAGCATTGTGATGAAAAGGGCACGGATCATTGTGATGAAAAAGTCATGGAGACTTGTCATGACAGGGTTAATGGAGCATACTGAAGACAAGGGTCAGGGAGCATTGTGAGGACAAGTGTATTGAGCATTGTGATGACAAAGGTCATGGAGCATTGTGATGACAAGGGCATGGAGCATTGGTCTAATAAGTTTCATGGATTATTGCGATGACAGTTGGAATGGCGCATTGTGATGACAAGGGCATGGAGCATTGTGATGACCAGGTCATGCAGTATTGTGAAGACAGGTGTCAGGGAGCATTGTGATGACATATTTAATGGCCCATTGTGATGACAATGGCATGGAGCATTGTGATGCCAAGTGTCATGGAGGATTCGGATGACAAAGTTAATAGAGCATTGTGATGACAATGGCTTGGAGCATTGCGATGACAAGTGTCAAGGAGCATTGTGTTGACAAGTGCATGGAGAATTGTGATGACAAGGGTCATGGAGCATTCTGGTGACAAGCTTGTGGAGTATTTTGATGACAATGGCATGGAGCATTGTGATGAAAACGGCATGGGGCACTGTGATGAAAAAGGCATGGAGCCTTGTGATTACAGGTCTCATGGAGCATACTGATGAAAAGGGGCATGGAGCATTCTGTTTACAGGGGTCTTGGAACATTGTGATAGAACGGGCATGGAGCACTGTGATGACAAGGGCATTGAGCATTGGTCTAATAAGTTTCATGGATTATTGTGATGACAGTTGGAATGGCGAATTGTGATGACAGTGGTCATGGAGCATTGTGATGATACTGCTCCTGGAGCATTGTGATAAGACCGTCATGGAGCATTGGGTTGAAAATGTTCATAGAGTATTGTGATGACAGGTGTCAAGGAGCATTGTGATGACAAGGGAATGGAGCATGGTGATGACAAGGTCCTGGAGCATTGTGATGAGATGACGATGGAGACTTGTGATGACAAGTCTCATGGAGCATTCTGACGAAAAGGGGCAAGGAGATTTGTGATTAAAGGGGTCTTGGAGCACTGTGATGACAAGGGCATGAAGCATTGTGAGGAGAAGGCCATGGAACATTCTGATGACATGCGTCATGGAGCTTTGTGATGACAAGGGCATGGAGCATTGTGATTACAGGGGTCTTGGAGCATTGTGATGACAAGGGTCATGGAGCCTTTTAATGACAAGGCCCTGGAACATTGTGATGGCAGCGGTCATGGAGCATAGTTATGACAGAAGTAATGGAGCATTGTAATCAGAATGGCATTGAGCATTGGTCTGAAATGTTTCATGGATTATTGTGATGAGAGTGGGCATGGAACATTGTGATGACAAGGGCACGGTACACTGTGATACATGGGTCATGGTGGATTGTAATGACCAGGGCGTGGAGCATTGTGATGAGAAGGGCATCGAGCATTGTGATGACAATGTCATGGAGCTTTGTTATGACAAGGGCATGGATTAATGTGATGAGAGGGTTCATGGAGCATTGTGATGACAATGACATGGAGCATTGTGATGCCAAGGGTCATGGAGATTTGTGATGTCAAATGTCATGGAGCATTTTGATGACAAGGGTGTGGTGCATTGTGATGAGAAGGGCAGGGAGTATTTTGATGACAGGGTCATGCAGCAATTTGATGAAAAGTGTAATGGAACATTTTGATGACAGGGGTTATAGAACTTTGTGATGCCAGGGATCATGGAGCTTTGGTATGAAAAGTGTCATGGAGCATTTTGATGACAGGGGTTATGGAACATTGTGATGACTGGAATCATGGGGTATTGTGATGACAGGGGTCATGGAGCATTGTGATAACAAGGGCATGGAGCATTGTGATGACAGGGGAATGGAGCATTGGTCTGACAAGTTTCATAGATTATTGTGATGACAGTGGACATGGTGCATTGTGATGACAAGGGCATGGAGCATTTTGATGACAAGAGTCCCGGATCATTGTGTTGTCAGGTGTTATGGGTGGTTGTGATGACAGTGGTCATGGAGCATTGTGATGATATTGGTCATGGAGCATTGTGATGAGAAGGTCATGGTTCATTGGGCTGAAAATATTAATGGATTATTGTAATGGCAGGGTTCATGGAGCATTGTGATGACAAGGTAATAGAGCATGGTGATGACAAGGTCCTGGAGCATTGTTATGAGATGACCATGGAGACTTGTGATGACAAGTCTCATGGAGCATTCTAATGAAAAGGGGCATGGAACATTGTGATTACAGTGGACTTGGAGCATTGTGATGACAAGGGCATGGAGCATTTTGAGGAGAAGTCCATGGAGAATTCTGATGACATGCGTCATGGAGCTTTGTGCTGACAAGGCCATGGAGCATTGTGATTATAAGGGTCTTCGAGCATTGTGATGAAAAGGCATGGATCATTGTGATGTAAAAGGCATGGAGCCTTGTCATCACAGGGTTCAAGGAGCATACTGACGACAGGTGTCAGGGAGTATTGTGATGACAAATGTATTGAGCATTGTGATGACAGTGATCATGGAGCATTGTGATGAGAAGACCATGGATAACTGTAATGATGATCGTCATGGGGTGTTGTGATGATAAGTGTTATGGAACATTGTGATCACAAGTGTTTGGAGCATTATGATGACAGAGGTCATGGAGAATTTTAATTTCATTTTAGTGACAATAGCCTGAAGCATTATGATGATGGGCATGGTGCTTTGGGATGACAGGGTTCATGGAGAATTGAGATGAAAAGGGTCATGGATCATAGTGATTACAGGGGTCTTGGAGCATTGTGATGACAAGGGCATGGAGCATAGTGATGAGAAGGCCATGGAACCTTCTGATACATGCGTCATGGAGCTTTGTTATTACAAGGGCATGGAGAATTTTGATTACAAGTTTCTTGGAGCATTGTGATGACAAGGGTCATGGAGCCTTGTGATGACAAGGCCGTGGAACATTGTGATGGCAGTGGTCATGGTGCATTGTTATGACAGAGCTAATGGAGCATAGTGATGAGAAGGGCATTGAGCATTGGTTTGAAATATTGCACAGATTATTGTGATGAGAGTGGGCTGGAGCACTGTGATGACAAGGGCACGGAACAATGTGATACATGGGTCATGGAGGATTGTAATGACAAGGGCATGGAGCAATGTGATGAGAGGGTACATGGAGCATTGTGATGACAATGCCATGGAGCATTGTGAGGAAAAGGCCATGGAGCATTCTGATGACATGCCTCATGGAGCTTTTTGATGACAAGTGCATGGAGCATTGTGATTATAGTGGTCTTGGAGCATTGTGATGAAAAGGGCATGGATCATTGTGATGAAAAAGGCATGGAGCCTTGTCATGACAGGGTTCAAGGCGCATACTGACGACATGTGTCAGGGAGCATTGTGAAGACAAGTGTATTGAGCATTGTGATGACAAAGATCAGGGAGCATTGTGATCAGAAGACCAAGGATAATTGTGATGATGATCGTCATGGGGTGTTGTGATGATAAATGTTATGGAACATTGTGATCACAACGGTTTGGAGCATTATGATGACAGAGGTCATGGAGACTTTTGATTTCATTTTAATAACAATAACCTGAAGCATTATGATGATGGGCATGTTGCATTGTGATGACAGGGTTCATGGAGCATTGAGATGAAAAGGGGCATGGAACATTGTGATTACAGAGGTCTTGTAGCATTGTGATGACAAGCGCATAGAGCATTTTATTGACAAGATCATGGAGAATTGTGCAGACAAAGGCATGGAGCACTGTGTTGAGAGGTGTCATGGAGCACTGTGATGACATGTGTCATGGAGCATTGTGAATACAGGGGTCATGGATCATTGTGATGACAAGGGTCATGGAGCATTGGGCTGAAAATTTTCATGGAGTATTGTGATGACAGGGGTCATGGAGAATTGTGATGACAGAGGTCATGGAGAATTTTGATTTCATTGTGCTGACAATAGCCGGAAGCATTATGATGATGGGCATGATGCATTGTGATGACAGGGTTCATGGAGCATTGAGATGAAAAGGCGCATGGAGCATTTTGATTACAGGGGTCTTGGAGCATTGTGATGACAAGGGCATGCAGCATTTGGATGAGAAGGCCATGGAACATTCTGATGACATGTGTCATGGTGCTTTGTGATGACAAGGGCATGGATCATTTTGATTACAGGGGTCTTGGAGCATTGTGATGACAAGGGTCATGGAGCTTTGTGATGACAAGGCCGTGGAACATTGTGATGGCAGTGGTCAAGGAGCATTGTTATGTCAGGGGTAATGGAGCATTGTGATTTGAAGGGCATGGAGCATTGTGATTACATGTTTTATGGAGCATTGTGATTACAAATCTGTGGACCATTGTGATAAAAAGCGCTTGGCACATTGTGATGACAAGGGTCATGGAGCATTTTTCTGACAAAGGCATGGAGCACAGTGATGACAAGTGTCACGGAGAATTGTGATGAAAAGTTCATGAAGCACTGAGGTTAAAAATGTCACAAAGCCTTGTGATGACACAGACATGGACCATTGTGATGACAAATGTTATGAAGCGTTGTGATGCCTGGAATCATGGAGCATTGTGATGACAGGGTCATGGAGCATTGTGATGACAAGGGCATGGAGCATTGTGCTGGGAAAGGTGTAGATCATTGTGATGACAAGGGTCAAAGAGCATTGTGATCACAATGCTCCAAATCCTTGTGATCACAATGTTCCATAACACTTATCATCACAACGCCCCATGAAGCTCATCATCACAGTTATCCATGGTCTTCTCATCACCGTGCTCCATGACCTTTGTCATCACAATGCTCTATACACATGTCATCACAATGCTCCCTGACACTTGTCATCAGTATGCTCCTGGAACCCTGTCATGACAAGGCTCCATACCATTTTCATAACAATGATCCATGCCAATTTCATCACAATGCTCCAAGACACCAGTAATCACCATGCTCCATGCCCTTGTCATCACAATGCTCCAAGACCCCTGTAATCACAATACTCCATGCCCCTTTTCATCAGAATGCTCCATGAGACTTCTTTTTACGAGGCTACATGGTCTCCTCATCACAGTGCTCCAGGAACCTTTCATCACAGTGCTCCAATCCCTTGTCATCACAATGCTCCATGACCCCTGTCCTCACAATACTTCCTGAATATTTTCACGACAATTCTCCAGGAACTTCTCATCACAATGCTTCATGATCCCTATCATCACAATGCTCCATGACCACTGTCATCACAACGCTCCATGACCCCTGACAACACAGTGATCCGGGACTCTAGTCATCACAATGCTCCATTCCCTAGTCATCACAATGCTCCATTAATATTTTCCGCCCAATGCTCCATGACACTTGTCATCACAATGATCCATGCCCTTGCCATCCCAATGCTCCATGACCCCTGTAATCACAATGATCCGTGATGCTTCTCATCAAAGTGCTCTATGACCCTTATCATCACAATGCTCCATGCCTGTGTCAGCAAAATGCTACATGACCTTGCCATCAAAATGCTCCTTTTGCTTGTCATCACAATACTCCCTTAGCATTGTCATCACAATCATCCATGAACCTTGGGATCACATTGCTTCATGCCCTTGTCATCACAATGCTCCATGCTCCTTGAAAACAAAATGATCCATGACTTCTATCATCACAATTCTCCAAACCCTTGTGATAACAATGTTCCATAACACTTGTCATCACAACGCTCCATGATGCCTGTCATCACAATACTCTATGCCCTTTTCGTCAAAATGCTCCATGATCATTTTCATCACAATTATCAATACACATGCCATCACAATGTTCCCTGACACTTGTCATCAGAATGCTCCTTGAAACCTGTCATGAAATGGCTTCATGCCTTTTTCATCACAATGCTCCATGCCCTTTTCATCACAATGCTCCAAGCCATTGTCGTCACAATACTCCACAAGCTTGTCATCAGAATGCTCCATGACACTTGTCATCACATTTCTCCATGGCCACTGTCATCACAATGCTCCATAACCCTTGTCATTAGTGTGCTCCATGACGCTCGTCATCACAATTTTCCATGGCCTTCTCATCAAAATGCTCGATGCCATTGTCATCAAAATGCTCCATGACCCATGTAATCACAATGCTCCATGCCCTTATCATAACAAAGCTCCATTTCTTTGTCAGAACAATGCTCAATGAACATAGTCATCACAATGTGCCACGCGCATTTCATCACAACGGTCAACAACCTTGTCATTGCTATGCTTCATAATCTTGTAATCACAATGGTCTATGCACTTCTCATCAAAATGCTCTCTCACCAGAGATACCACAATGTTCCATCTCTAGTCATCACAATACTCCCTCACCCCTGTAATCATAATGTTCCATGACCCTGTCATCACAATGCTACATCCCCTTATCATCACAATGTTCCATGACCCCTGATATCACAATGTTCCATAACCCCTGTCATCAAAATGCTCCATGACCCTTTTCATCCCAAAGCTCCAAGACCCCTGACATCACAATGTTCTATAACCCCTGCCATCAAAATGTTCCTTTACACTTTTTATCAAATTGCTGCATGACCTGGTCATCAAAATGCTCCCTGCATTACTCAGCACAATGCACCATGGCCTTGTCATCAAAGTGCTCCATGACTTGTCATCACAAAGCTCCATGACCCTTGGCATCCCAATGTTCCATGTCATTGTCATCACAATGCTCCATGAACCCTCTCATCACATTGCTCCATGCACTTGTCATCACAAAGCTCCATGACATTTGTCATCAGAATGCTCGATGCCCTTCTCATCACAATGGTCCATGCCCTTGTCATTACAATCCTGCATGACCCATGTATCACAGTGTTCCGTGCCCTTGTCATCACAATGCTCCATGCCCACTCTCATCACAATAATCCATGAAATATTTCAGACCAATGTTCCATGCCCTTCTCATCAAAATGCTCCAATACACCTGTCATAAAAATGCACCATGACCCTTGCCATCAAAATGTTCCACGGCCTAGTCATCACAAGGTTCCATGACACTTGTCATCACAATGCTCCAGACCCCTGAAAGCACAATGCTCCATGCCCTTGTCATCACAAAGCTCCATGACGCATGTCATCAGAAAGTTCCATGGCCTTCTCATCACAGTGCTCCATGCCCTTGTCATCACAATGCTCCAAGACCCTTGTAATCACAATGGTCCATGCCCTTTTTCATCTCAATGCTCCATGAACACTGTCATCACAATGCACCATTCCCATCATCATAATGCTACAGGCTATTGTCATCACAATGAAATCAATATTCTCCATGACCTGTGTCATCATAATGTTCCAAACCCTTGTGATCACAAGGTTCCATAACACTTATCATCACAACACCCCATGACGCTCATCATCACAATTATCCATGGTCTTCTCATCACAATGCTCCAGGCCCTTGTCATCACAATGCTCCATGCCCTTGTCATCACAATGCTTAATGACCCCTGTCGTCACAATGCTCCGTGACTCCAGTCATCACAATGCTTCATGACCTTTGTCATCACAGTGGTCCATGCCCTCATCATCAACAGTCTCTGTGACCTTTTTAACCACAATGCTCCATGAACTTTTCTTCACAATGCTCTTTATCCCCTATCATCACAATGCTCTATGCCTTTCTCAGCACAATGCTGCATGACGTATGTCATTAGAATGCTCCATGGCCTTCTCCTCACAATGCTCCATGCCCTTGTCATCACAATGCTCCAAGACCCCTGTAATCACAATGCTCCATGCCCCTGTTCATCAGAATGCTCCATGAGACTTGTCATCACAAGTCTCCATGGTCATCTCATCACAATGCTCCAGGACCTTGTCATCACAATGCTCCATGACACCTGTCATCACAATGCTCTGTGACTCCAGGCATCACAATGCTTCATAATATTTGTCATCACAATGGTCCATGCGCGCGTCATCACAAGGCTCTGTTACCTTTGTATCCACAATGCTCCATGAACATTTCATCACAATGCTCCATGACCCTTGCCATCACAATGCTCCATGCCTTTATCAGTAAAATGCTCCATGACAATTGTCATCACAATGTGCCACGCGCTTTTCATCCCAACGGTCCAAAAATTTGTCATCACAATGCTCCATAAAAGTTGTAATCACAATGCTGCATGTCCTTCTCATCACAATGCTCCATGACCCCTGTCATAACAATGCTCCCTGACCCCTGCCATCACAATGTTCCACGGCCTTGTCATCACAAGGCTCCATGACACTTGTCATCACAATGCTCCAAGACACCTTTAATCACAACGCTCCATGCCGTTGTCATCACCAAGCTCCATGACACATGTCATCAGATTGTTCCTTGGCCTTCTCATCAAAATGCTCCATGCCCCTGTCATCACAATGCTCCAAAACCCCTGTAAACACAGTGCTCCATGCCCCTTTTCATCTCAATGCTCCATGAACCCTGTCATCACAATGCATCATGCTGATCATCATAATGATTCAGGCTATTGTCATCACAATGAAATAAAAATTATCCATGACCTCTGTCATCACAATGCTCCATGACCCCTGTCATCACAACACTCCATGAACATTTTCAGCACAATGCTCCATGACACTTGTCATCACAATGATCCATGCACTTGTCATCCCAATGCTTCATGACCCCTGTATTCACAATGCTCCGTGACACTTGTCATCAAAGTTCTCCATGACACCAGTCATCACAATGCTCCATGCCATTCTCAGGAAAATTCTACATGACCTTGTCATTACAATGCTCTATTCGCTTGTCATCACAATGCTCCAAGACCCCTGTAATCACAGTGCTCCATGCCCCTTTTCATCTCAATGCTCCATGAACTCTGTCATCACAATGCACCATGCCCATCATCATAATGCTTCAGGCTATTGTCATCACAATGAAATCAAAATTCTCCATGACCTCTGTCATCATAATGCTCCAAAACCTTGTGATCACAATGTTCCGTAACACTTATCATCACAACACCCCATGAAGATCATCATCACTATTATCCATGGCCTTCTCATCACCATGCTCCATGACCTTTGTCATCACAATTCTCAATACACTTGTCATCACAATGCTCCCTGACACTTGTCGTCAGAATGCTCCTTGAACCCTGCCACAAAAAGGCTCCATGCCTTTTTCATCACATTGCCCCATGCCGTTTTCATCACAATGATCCATGCCTTTGTCATCAAAATACTCCACAAGCTTGTCATCAGAATGCTCCATGACCCTTGTCATCACAATTCTCCATGCACTTGTCAGCACAATGCTCCCTGACCCTTGTCATCACAATGCTCCAAGCCATTGTCATCACAATGCTCCATTACCTTTGTCATCAGAATCTTCCATGACACTTGGCATCACAATTCTCCATGCCATTTTCATCACAATGGGCCATTACATATGTCATCACAATGCTCCCTGACACTTCTCTTCACAATAATGCATGACCTGGTCATCACAATGCTCCATGCCCTTGTCATCACAATGTGCCATACCAAATGTCATCGCAATAATCCATGAAACATATTAGACCAATGCTCCATGCCCTTGTCATCACAATTCTCCATGCCCTTGTTATCACAATGCTCCATGACCCCTGTCATCACCATGCTCCGTGACTCCACTCATCACAATTATTCATGACCTTTGTCATCACAATGGTCCATTCCCTCATCATCAACAGTCTCTGTGACCTTTTTAACCACAATGCTCCATGAACTTTTCATCACAATGCCCTTTGACCCTTGACATCACAGTGATCTACGCCTTTCTCAGCACAGTGCTCAATACCCTTGTCATCACAATGCTTCATGACCCTGTCATCACAATGCTACTTGACTCCAGTCATCACAATGCTTCATAACATTTGTCATAACAATGGTCCATTCCCGCATCATCACAAGGCTTTGTGACCTTTTTAACCACAATGATTCATGAACTTTTCATCACAATGCTCTGTGACACTTGTCATCACAGTGCTCCATGCCTTTGTCAGAAAAATGCTCCATGACCCTTGTCATCACAATGTGCCACGCGATTTTTATCCCAAAGGTCAACAAATTTGTCATCGCAATGCTCCATAAAACTTGTAATCACAATGCTCCATGCCCTTCTCATCACAGTGCTCCATTACAACTGTCATAACAATGCTCCTTGACCCCTGCCATCACAATGTTCCACGGCCTTGTCATCACAAGGCTCAATGACACTTGTCGTCACAGTGCTCCAAGACACCTGTAATCACAAAGCTCCATGCCCTTGTAATCACAAAGCTACGTGACGCATGTTATCAGAATGTTCCATGGCCTTCTCATCAAACTGCTCCATGCCCTTGTCATCACAATGCTCCAAGACCCCTGTAATCAAAATGTTCCATGCCCCTTTTCATCTCAATGCTCCATGAACCCTGTCATCACAATGCATCACGCCCATCATCATAATGCTTCCGGCTATTGTCAGCACAATGAAATCAAAATTCTCCATGACCTCTGTCATCACAGTGCTCCATGATCCCTGTCATCACAATACTCCATGAACATTTTCCGCCCAATGCTCCATGACCCTTGTCATCACAAAGATCCATGACCACTGTATTCACAATGCTCCGTGACACATGTCATCACAGTGCTCCATGACAACTGTCATCACAGTGCTCCATGCATTTGTCTGCAAAATTCTACATGATCTTGTCATTACAATGCTCTATGCGCTTGTCATCACAATCCTACAAGACCCCTGTAATCACAAAGCTCCATGCCCCTTTTCATCTCAATGCTCCATGAACCCTGTCATCACAATGCACCAGGCCCATCATCATAATGCTTCAGGCTATTGTCATTACAATGAAATCAAAAGTCTCCATGACCTCTGTCATCATAATGCTCCAAACCCTTGTGATCACAATGTTCCATAACATTTATCATCACCACACCCCATGACGATCATCATCACAATTATCCTTGCTCTTCTGATCCCAATGCTCCCTGATCTTTTTCATCACAATGCTCAATACACTTGTCTTCACAATGCTCCCTGACACTTGTCGTCAGTATGCTCCTTGAACACTGTCATGACAAGGCTCCATGCCTTTTTCATCACAATGATCCATGCCCTTTTCATCACAATGCTCCAAGACACCTGTAATCACAATGTTCCATGCACTTGTCATCAAAAGCTCCATGACACATGTCATCAGAATGCTCCATGGCCTTTTCCTCACTATGCTCCATGGCATTGTCATCACAATGCTCCATGTACCCTCTCATCACATTGCTCCATGAACTTGTCATTACAATCCTCCACGACCCATGTATTCCAGTGTTCCGTGCCCTTGTCATCACAATGCTCCAGTCCACTCTCATCACAATAAAATATGAAATATTTCAAACCAATGCTCAATGCCCTACTCATCACAATGCTCCATTACCTCTGTCATAACAATGCACCAGGACCACTGCCATCACAATGTCCCACGGCCTTGTCATCACAAGGCTCCATGACTCTTGTCATCACAATGCTCCAAGAAACATGTAATCAAAATTCTCCATGCCCTTGTCATAACAAAGCTCCATGACACATGTCATCAGAAGGTTCCATGGCCTTCTCATCACAATGCTCCATGCCCTTGTCATCACAATGCTCCAAGACCCCTGTAATCACAGTGCTCCATGCCCCTTTTCATCTCAATGCTCCAAGAACCCTGTCATCACAATGCACCATGCCCATCTACATAATGCTTCAGGCTATTGTCACTACAATGAAATCAAAATTCTCCATGACTTCTGTCATTATAATGCTCCAAACCCTTGTGATCACAATGTTCCATAACACTTATCATCACAACACCCAATGACGATCATCATCACAGTTGGCCATGGTGTTCTCATCACAATGCTCCATGATCATTGTCATCACAATGCTCAATACACTTGTCATTACAATACTCCCTGACGCCTGTCCTCAGTATGCTCCTTGATCCCTGTGATGACAAGGCTCCATGCCTTTTACATCACAATGATCCATGCCTTTTCATCACAATGCTCCAAGATCCCTGTTATCACAATGCTCCATGGCCTTGTCAGCACAAATCTCCATGACGCATGTCATCAGAATTCTCCATGGCCTTCTCCTCACAATGCTCCATGCCCTTGTCAAAACAATGCTCCAAGACCCCTGTAATCACAATGCTCCATGCCCTTTTTCATCAGAATGCTCCATGAGACTTGTCATCACAAGTCTCCATGGTCATCTCATCACAATGCTCCAGGACCTTGTCATCACCATGCTCTATTCCCTTGTCATCACAATGCTCCATGACCCCTATCATTACAATAATCCATTAACATTTCCAGCCGAATGCTACATGACATTCTCATCACAATGCTCCATGACAAATATCATCACAATGCTCCATGACCCCTGTCATCACAACCATCCATAACACCTGACAACACAATGATCCGGGACTCTTGTCATCACAATGCTCCATTCCCTAGTCATCACGATGCTCCATGACCCCTGTCATCACAATAGTCCATGAACATTTTCAGCCCAATGCTCCATGAACCTTGTTATCACAATGATCCATGCCCTTGTCATCCCAATGCTCCATGACCCCTGTATTCACAATGTTCCTTGACGCTTGTCATCACAGTGCTCCATGACACCTGTCATCACAATGCTCCATGCCTTTGTCAGCAGAATGCTACATGACCTTGTCATTACAATGCTCTATGTGCTTGTCATCACAATACTCCATTACCATTGTCATCACAATCCTCCTTGAACCTTGTGATCACATTGCTTCATGCCCTTGTCATCACAGTGCTCCATGTGCCTTGAAATCAAAATGATCCATGACCTCTCTCATCACAATGCTCCAAACCCTTGTGATCACAATGTTTCATAACACTTGTCATCACAATGCTCCATGATGCCTGTCATCACAATACTCCATGCCCTTTTCATCACAATGCTCCATGAACTTTTTATCACCATGCTCCATGACCCCTGTCATCACAATGCTCCGTGACTCCTGTCATCACAGTGCTTCATTACCTTTGTCATCACAATGGTCCATGCCCTCGTCATCAACAGTCTCTGTGATATTTTTAACCACAATGCTCCATGAAGTTTTCATCACAATGCTCTTTGACCCTTGTCATCACAATGCTCTATGCCCTTCTCAGCACAATGCTCCATGACCCTGGTCATCACAATGCTCCATGCGCTTGTCAGCACAATGTTCCATGACACATGTCATCACAATGCACCATGCGTTTATCATCACAGTGCTCCAAAATCTTGTCATCACAATGCTCCATAAAATTTGTCATCACAATGCTCCATGAACTTCTCATCAAAATGCTCTCTCAACACTGATATCACAATGCTACATCACTATTTGTCACAATACTCCCTCACCCCGGTCATCACAATGTTCCATGACTCCTGTCATCACAATGCTACATGCACTTATCATCACAATGTCCGATGACCCCTGACATCACAATGTTCTATAACACCTGTCATCAAAATGTTCCATGACACTTTTCATCAAATTGCTCCATGACCCTGTCATCACAATGCTCCCTGCACTCCTCATCACAATGCACAACGCCCTTGCCATCAAAATGCTCCATGACCATTGTCATCACAAAAATCCATGACCCTTGGTATCACAATGTCCCATGTCATTGTCATCACAATGCTCCATGAACGCTCTCATCATATTGCTCCATGCCCTTGACTTCACATAGCTCCATGACACATGTCATCAGAATGCTCCATGACCTTCTCATCACAATGCTCCTTTTCCTTGCCATCACAATGCTCCATTACAAAAGACATAACAATGCTCCATGACCCCTGCCATCACGATGTTCCATGGCCTATTCATCACAGGGCTCCATGACCCTTCTCATCACAATGCTCCAAGAACACTGTAATCACAATGCTCTATGCCACTTTTCATCTCAATGATCCATGAAACCTGTCATCACAATGCACCATGCCCATCGTCATAATGCTTCATGCTATTGCCATAACAATGAAATCAAAATGCTCCATGACCTCTGTCATAACAATGCTCCAAAACCTTGTGATCACAATATTCCATAACACTTGTCATCACGGTGCCCCATGACGCTCGTCATCACAATTATCCTTGGTCTTCTCATCACAATTCTCCATGACCTTCATCATCACAATGCTCAATTCACTTGTCATCAAACTGCTCCCTGACACTTGTTGTCTGTATGCTCATTTTACCCTGTCATGACAAGGCTCCATGCCTTTTTAATCACAATGATCCATGCCCTTTTCATCACAATGCTCCAAGACCCATGTAATCACGATGCTCCATGCCCTTGTCACCACAAAGCTCAATGATGCATGCCATCAGAATGCTCCTTGGACTTCTCCTCACAATGCTCCATGCCCTTGTCATCACAAAGTTCCAAGACCCCTGTAATCACAATGCTGCATGCCCTTTTTCATCAGTATGCTCCATGAGACTTGTCATCACATGGCTCCATGGTTTTGTCATCATAATGCTCCAAGCCCTAGTCATCACAATGCTCCATTATATTTGTCATCACAATCCTCCATTGCATTTGGCATTACAATGCTCCCTGCCAATGTCTTCTCAATGGACCATGCCATATGTCATCCCAATGCTCCATGACCCCTGTATTCACAATGCTCTGTGATGCTTGTCATCACAGTGCTCCATGACACCTGTCATCACAATGATCCATGCACTTGTCATTCCAATGCTCCATGACCCCTGTATTCACAATGCTCCGTGATGCTTGTTATCACAGGGCTCCATGACACCAGTCATCACAATCCTCTATGCCATTTTCAGCAAAATGCTACATGACTTTGTCATTACAATGCTCTATGCGCTTGTCATCACAATACTCCATTACCATTGTCATCACTATCCTCCATGAACCTTGGGATCACATTGCTTCATGCCCTTTTCATCACAATGCTCCATGCTCCTTGAAATCAAAATGATCCATGACCTCTGTCATCGCAGTGCTCCAAATCCTTGTGATCACAATGTTCCATAACACTTGTCATCACAATGCTCCATGATGCCTATCATCACAATACTCGATGGTCTTTTCATCACAATGCTCCATGATCTTTGTCATCACAATTCTCAAAACACTTGTCATCACAATGTTCCCTGACACTTGTCGTCAGAATGCTGATTGAACCCTGTCACGAAAAGGCTCCATGCCTTTTTCATCACAAAGCCCCTTGCCGTTTTCATCACAAAGCTCCATGCCATTGTCATCAAAATACCCCACAAGCTTGTCATCAGAATGCTCCATGACCCTTGTCATCACAATTCTCTATACACTTCTCATCACAATGTTCCCTGACACTTGTCGTCAGAATGCTCCTTGAACCCTGTCACGAAAAGGCTCCATGCCTTTTTCATCACAAAGCCTCATGCCGTTTTCATCACAATGCTCCATGCCATTGTCATCAAAATACTCCACAAGCTTGTCATCAGAATGCTCAATGAACCTTGTCATCAAAATTCTCCTTGCACTTGTCAGCACAATGCTCCCTGACCCTTGTCATCACTGTGCTCCAAGCCATTGTCATCACAATGCTCCATTACCATTGTCATCAGAATCCTCCATGACACTTGGCATCACAATGCTCCATGCCATTGTCATCACAATGGGCCATTACATATGTCATCACAATGCTCCCTGACACCTCTTTTCACAATACTGCATGACCTGGTCATCACAATGCTCCTTGCCGTTATCATCACAATGATCCATTACCTTTGTCATAACAATGCTCCATGACCCCTGCCATCACAATGATTCACGGGCTTGTCATGATAAGGCTCCATGACCCTTGTCATCAAAATGGTCCAAGACCCCTGTAATCACAATGCTCCATGCCCTTTTTCATCAGAATGCTCCATTAGACTTGTCACCACAAGTCTCCATGGTCATCTCATCACAATGCTACAGGACCTTGTCATCACCATGCTTCATTCCCTTGTCATCACAATGCTCCATGACCACTGTCATCACAATACTCCATGAACATTTTCAGCCCAATGCTCCATGACCTTATCATCACAATGCTCCATGACCAATATCATCACAGTGCTCCATGACCACTGTCATCACAACACTCCATGACACCTGACAACACAATGATCCGGGACTCTTGTCATCACAATGCACCATGACCCCTGTCATCACAATACTCCATGAAAATTTTCAGCCCAATGCTCCATGACTCTTGTCATCACAATGATCCATGCCCTTGTCATCCCAATGCTCCATGACCCCTTTATTCACAATGCTCTGTGATGCTTGTCATCACACTGCTCCATGACACCTGTCATCACAATGCTCCATGCTTTGTCAGCAAAATGATAAAAGACCTTTTCATTACAATGCTCTATGCGCTTGTCCTCACAATACTCCATTACCATTTTCATCACAATCCACCATGAAACTTGGGATCACATTGCTTCATGCCCTTGTCATCACAATGCACCATGCTCCTTGAAATCAAAATGATCCATGAAATCTGTCATCGCAATGCTCCAAACACTTGTGATCCCAGTGTTCCATAACACTTGTCATCAAAACGCTCCATGATGCCTGTCATCACAATACTCCATGCCCTTTTCATCACAATGTTCCATGAACTTTGTCATCACAATTCTCAATACACTTGTCATCACAATGCCCCCTGACACTTGTCATCAGAATGCTCCTTGAACACTGTCACGAAAAGGCTCCATGCTTTATTCATCACAAAGCCCAATGCCATTTTCATCACAATGCACCATGCCATTGTCATCAAAATACTCCACAAGTCTTTTATCAGAATTCTCCATGACACTTGTCATCACAATTCTCCATGCACTTGTCAGCACAATGCTCCCTGACCCTTGTCATCACAATGCTCCAAGCCATTGTCATCACAATGCTTCATTACCTTTGTCCTCAGAATCCTCCATGACACTTGGCATCACAATGCTCCATGCCATTGTCATCACAATGGGCCATTACATATATCATCACAATGCTCCCTGACACCTCTCTTCACAATACTGCATGACCTGGTCATCAAAATGCTCCATGCCCTTGTCATCACAATGCGCCATTTCAACTGTCATCACAATAATCCATGAAACTTATTAGACCAATGCTCCATGCCATTGTCATCACAATGGACCATTACATATGTCAACAAAATGCTCCCTGACACGTCTTCACAATACTCCATGCCCTTGTCATCACAATGCTCCATGTCCTTGTCATCACAATAATCTATGAAACATGTCAGACCAGTTCTCCATGCCCCTTTCATCACAATGTTCCATGCCCTTTTCATCACAATGCTCCATGACCCCTGTCATCACAATGCTCCGTGACTCCAGTCATCACAGTGCTTAATAACGTTTGTCATCACAACGGTCTATGCCCGCGTCATCACAAGGCTCTGTGACCTTTGTAACCACAATGTTCCATGAACTTTTCATCACGATGCTCCTTGACACATGTCATCACAATGCTCCATGCCTTTGTCAGAACAATGCTCCATGACCCTTGTCATCACATTGTGCCATGCACATTTCATCACAATGATACACAACCTTGTCATTGCTATGCTCCATAAACCTTGTAACCACAATTCTCCATGCACTTCTCATCAAAATGCTCTCTCACATGGGATATCACAATGTTCCATCACAAGTCATCACAATCCTCCCTTAACCCTGTTATCACAATGTTCCATGACCCCTGTCATCACAATGCTACATCCCCTTATCAGCACAATGCTCCATGACCCCTGTCATCAAAATACTCCATGAACATTTTCAGCCCAATCCTCCATGACCCTTGTCATCACAATCATCCATGCCCTTGTCATCCCAATGCTCCATGAACCCAGTATTCATAATGTTCCGTGACGCTTGCCATCACAATGCTCCATTACCTCTGTCATAACAATGCTCCATGACCCCTGCCATCACAGTGTTCCACGGCCTTGTCATCACAAGGCTCCATGACCCCTGTCATCACAATACTTCATGCCCTTTTCATCACAGTGCTCCATGACACATGTCATCAGAATGCTCCATTGCCTTCTCCTCACAATGCTCTATGCCCTTGTCATCACAATGCTCCAAGACCCATGTAATCACAATGCTCCATGCCCCTTTTCATCAGAATGCTCCATGAGACTTGTCATCACAAGTCTCCATGGTCTTATCATTACAATGCTCTATGCCCTTGTCATCACAATGCTCCAAGACCCATGTAATCACAATGCTCCATGCCCCTTTTCATCAGAATGCTCCATGAGACTTGTCATCACAAGTCTCCATGGTCTTATCATCACAATGCTCCAGGACCTTGTCATCACCATGCTCCATTCCCTTGTCATCACAATGCTCCATGACCCCTGTCATCACAATACTCCATGAATATTTTCAGCCCAATGCTCCATGAAATTCTCATCACAATGCTCCATGACAAATATCATCAAAATGCTCCATGACCACTGTCATCACAACACTCCATGACACCTGACAACACAATGATCCGGGACTCTTGTCATCACAATGCTCCATTCCCTACTCATCACAATGCTCCATGACCCCAGTCATCACAATACTCCATGAACATTTTCAGCCCAATGCTCCATGACTCTTGTCATCACAATGATCCATGCCCTTGTCATCCCAAGGCTCCATGACCCCTGTATTCACAGTGCTCCATGACACCTGTCATCACAATGCTCCATGCCTTTGTCAGCAAACTGCTACATGACCTTGTCATTACAATGCTCTATGCGCTTGTCATCACAATACTCCATTACCATTGTCATCACATTCCTCCATGAACCTTGGGATCACATTGCTTCATGCCCTTGGCATCACAATGCTCCATGCACCTTGAAATAAAATGATCCATGACCTCTGTCATCACAATGCTCCAAACCCTTGTGATCACAATGTTCCATAACACTTGTCATCACAACGCTCCATGATGCCTGCCATGACAATAATCCATGCACTTTTCATCACAATGCTCCATGACCTTTGTCATCACAATTCTCAATACACTTGTCATCACAATGCTCCCTGACACTTGTCATCAGAATGTTCCTTGAACCCTGTTATGAAAAGGCTCCATGCATTTTTCATCACAAAGCCCCATGCCATTTTCATCACAATGCTCCATGCCATTGTCACCAAAATACTCCACAAGCTTGTCATCAGAATGCTGCATGACCCTTGTCATCACAATTCTCCATGCACTTGTCAGCACAATGCACCCTGACCTTTGTCATCACAATGCTCCATGCCCTTGTCATCACAATGCTCCATTACTTTTGTCATCAGAATCCTCCATGACACTTGGCATCACAATTCTCCATGCTATTGTCATCTCAATGGGCCATTACATATGTCATCACAATGCTCCCTGACAGCTCTCTTCACAATACTGCATGACCTTGTCATCACAATGCTCCATGCCCTTGTCATCACAATGCGCCATTCCAAGTTTCATCACAATAATCCATGAAACTTATTAGACCAATGCTGCATGCCCTTGTCATCACAATGCTCCATGCCCTAGTTATCACAGTGTTCCAAAATCCCTGTAATCAGAATGCTCCATGCCCCTTTTCATCAGTATGCTCCATGAGATTTGTCATCACAAGTCTCCATGGTTTTCTCATCACAATGCTCCAGGACCTTGTCATCACAATGCTTCACGACATTTTCGTGAAAATCCTCAATGGCCCTTGTCATCATAATGCTCCAAGCCCTAGTCATCACAATGCTCCATTATATTTGTCATCACAATCCTCCATTACATTTGGCATCACAATGCTCCATGCCATTGTCATCGCAATGGACCATGACATATGTCATCACAATGCTCCCTGACACCAGTCTTCACAATATTCCATGCCCTTGTCATCACAATTCTCCATGCCCTTGTAATCAAAATGCACCATGTCCACTGTCATCACAATAGTCTAGGAAACTTGTCAGACCAATGCTCCATGCCCCTGTCATCACAATGCTCCATGCCCTTGTCATCACAATGCTCCATGACCCCTGTCATAACAAAGCTCCATGACCCCTGCCATCACAATGTTCCACGGACTTGTCATCACAAGGCTCCATGACGCTTGTCATCACAATGCTCCAAGACCACTGTAATCACAATGCTCCATGCCCTTGTCATCACAAAGCTCCATGACACATGTCATCAGAATGTTCCATGGCCTTCAAATCAAAAGGCTCCATGCCCTTGTCATCACAATGCACCATGTCCAATGCCATCACAATAATCTATGAAACTTGTCAGACCAATGCTCCATGCCCCTGTCATCACAATGCTCCATGCCCTTGCCATCACAATGCTGCCTGACCCTTGTCATCACAATGCTCCGTGACTCCAGTCATCACAATGCTTCATAACGTTTGTCATCACAACGGTCCATGCCCGCGTCATGACAAGGCTCTGTGACATTTGTAACCACAATGCTCCATGAACTTTTCATCACAATGCTGCGTGACCCTTGTCATTACAATGTTCCATGCCTTTGTCAGAACAATGCTCCATGACACTTGTCATCACAGTGTGCCATGCACTTTTCATCACAATGATCCACAACTTTGTCATCGTTATGCTCCATAAACCTTGTAAGCACAATGCTCCATGCACTTCTCATCCAAATGCTCTCTCACATGAGATATCACAATGTTCCATCACTAGTCATCACAATCTTCCCTCACCCCTGTTATCACAATGTTCCATGAACCCTGTCATCACAATGCTACATCCTCTTATCAGCACAATGTTCTATGACCCCTGACATCACAATGTTCCATAACCACTGTCATCAAAATGCTCCATGACAGTTTTCATCCCAAAGCTCCATGACCCCTGGCATCACAATGTTCTATAACCCCTGTCATCAAAATGTTCCTTTACATTTTTCATCAAATTGCTGCATGACCCTGTCATCAAAATGCTCCCTGCCTTTCTCATCACAATGCACCACACCATTGTCATCAAAATGCTCCATGACCTTTGTCATCACAAAGCTCCATGACCCTTGGCATCACAATGCTCCATGCCATTGTCATCACAATGCTCCATGAACCTTCTCATCACATTGCTCCATGCCCTTGTCATCACAAAGCTCCATGACACATGTCATCACAATGCTCAATGCCCTTCTCATCACAGTAATCCATGAAATATTTCAGACCAATGCTCAATGCCCTTCTCATCACAATGATCCATTACCTATGTCATAACAATGCTCCATGACCCCTGCCATCACAATGTTCCATGGCCTTGTCATCACAAAGCTCCATGATCCTTGTCATCACAATGCTCCAAACCGCTGTAATCATAATGCTCCATGCCCTTGTCATCGCAAAGCTCCATGACGCATGCCATCAGAATGTTCCTTGGCCTTCTCATCACAATGCTACATGCCCTTGTCATGACAGTGCTCCGAGACACCTGTAATCACAATGCTCCATGCTCCTTTTCATCTCAATGCTCCATGAAGCCTGTCATCAAAATGCACCATGCCCATCATCATAAAGCTTCAGGCTATTGTCATCACAATGAAATCAAAATTATCCAAGACCACTGTCATCATAATGCTCCAAATCCTTGTGATCACAAAGTTCCATAACACTTATCATCACAACACACTATGACGCTCATCATCACAATTATCCATGGTCTTCTCATCACAATGCTCCATGACCTTTGTCATCACAATTCTCAGTACACTTGTCATCACAATGCTCCCTGACACATGTCGTCAGTATGCTCCTTGAAACCTGTCATGACAAGGCTCCATGCCATTTCATCACAATGATCCATGCCCTTTTCATCACAATGCTCCCAGACCCCTGTAATCACAGTGCTCCATGCCCTTGTCATCACAAAGCTCCATGACACATGTCATCAGAATGCTCCAAGACCCCTGTAATCACAATGCTCCATGCCCCTTTTCATTAGAATGCTCCATGAGACTTGTCATCACAAATCTCCATGCTCTTATCATCACAGTGCTCCAGGACCTTGTCATCACCATGTTCCATTCCCTTGTCATCACAATGCTCCATGACCCCTGTCATCACAATACTCCATGAACATTTTCAGCCCAATGCTCCATGAAATTCTCATCACAGTGCTCCATGTCAAATATCATCAAAATGCTCCATGACCACTGTCATCACAACACTCCATGACACCTGACAACACAATGATCCGGGACTCTTGTCATCACAATGCTCCATTCCCTTGTCATCACAATGCTCCATGAACATTTTCAGCCCAATGCTCCATGACACTTTTCATCACAATCATCCATGCCCTTGTCATCCCAAAGCTCCATGACCCCTGTATTCACAATGCTCTGTGACGCTTGTCATCACAATGCTCCATGACACCTGTCATCACAATGCTCCATGACTTTGTCAGCAAAATGCTACATGACCTTGTCATTACAATGCTCTATGCGCTTGTCATCACAGTACTCCATTACCATTGTCATCACAATCCTCCATGAACCTAGGATCACATTGCTTCATGCCCTTGACATCCCGAAGCTCCATGCTCCTTGAAATCAAAATGATCCCTGACCTCTGTCATCACAATGCTACAAACACTTGTGATCACAATGTTCCATAAGAGTTGTCATCACAACGCTCCATGATGCCTGTCATCACAATAATCCATGCCCTTTTCATCACAGTGCTTCATGACCTTTGTCATCACAATTCTCAATACACTTGTCATCACAATGTTCCCTGACACTTGTCGTCATAATGCTCCTTGAAACCTGTCACAAAAAGGCTCCATGCATTTTTCATCACAAAACCCCATGCCATTTTCATCACAATGCTCCATGCCATTGTCATCAAAATAGTCCACAAGCTTGTCATCAGAATGCTCCATGACCATTGTCATCACAATTCTCCATGCACTTGTCAGAACAATGCTTCCTGACCCTTGTCATCACAATGCTTCAAGCCATTTTCATCACAAAGCTCCATTACCTTTGTCATAAGAATCCTCCATGACACTTGGCATCACAATGCTCCATGACATTGTCATCACAATGAGCCATTACATATGTCATCACAATGCTCCATGACACCTCTCTTCACAATAATGCATAACCTGGTCATCACAATGCTCCATGCCCTTGTCATCACAATGCACCATTCCAACTGTCATCACAATAATCCATGAAAATTATTAGACCAATGGTCCATGCCCTTGTCATCACAATGCTCCATGCCATAGTTATCATAATGTTCCAAAACGCCTCTAATCAGAATGCTCCATGCCCCTTTTCATCAGTATGCTCCATGAGATTTGTCATCACAAGGCTCCATGTATTTCTCATCAGAGTGCTCCAGGACCTTATCATCACAATGCTTCACGACATTGTCATGAAAATTCTCAATGGCCCTTGTCAACATAATGCTCCAAGCCCTAGTCATCACAATGCTCCAGTATATTTGTCATCACAATCCTCCATTACATTTGGCATCACAATGCTCCATGCCCTTGTCATCACAATGGACCATGACATATGTCATCACAATGCTGCCTGACACCTGTCTTCACAATACTCCATGCCCTTGACATCACAATGCTCCATGCCCTTGTCATCACAATGAACCATGTCCACTGTCATCACAATAATCTAGGAAACTTGTCAGACCAATGTTCAATGACCCGGTCATCACAATGCTCCAAGCCCTAGTCATCACAATGCTCCATTATATTTGTCATCACAATCCTCCATTACATTTGGCATCACAATGCTCCATGCCATTGTCATCGCAATGGACCATGACATATGTCATCACAATGCTCCCTGACACCTGTCTTCACAATACTCCATGCCCTTGACATCACAATGCTCCATGCCCTTGTCATCACAATGAACCATGTCCACTGTCATCACAATAATGTAGGAAACTTGTCAGACCAATGTTCAATGACCCGGTCATCACAATGCTCCATGCACTTGTCATCACAATGCTCCATGACCCCTGTCATAACAATGCTCCATGACCCCTGCCATCACAATGTTCCACGGCCTTGTCATCACAAGGCTCCATGACGCTTGTCATCACAATGCTCCAGGACCCCTGTAATCAAAATGCTCCATGCCCTTGTCATCACAAAGCTCCATGACACATGTCATCAGAATGTTCCACGGCCTTCTCATCAAAATGCTCCATGCCGTTGTCATCACAATGCACCATGTCCAATGTCATCACAATAATCTATGAAACTTGTCAGACCAATGCTCCATGCCCCTGTCATCACAATGCTCCATACCCTTGTTATCACAATGCTCCATGACCCCTGCCATCACAATTCTCCGTGACTCCAGTCATCACAATGTTTCATAACGTTTGTCATCACAACGGTCTATGCCCGGGTCATCACAAGGCTCTGTGACCTTTGTAACCACAATGTTCCATGAACTTTTCATCACAATGCTCCTTGACACTTGTCATCACAATGTTCCATGCCTTTGTCAGAACAATGCTCCATGACCCTTGTCATCACATTGTGCCATGCACATTTCATCACAATGATACACAACCTTGTCATTGCTATGCTCCATAAACCTTGTAACCACAATTCTCCATGCACTTCTCATCCAAATGCTCTCTCACATGGGATATCACAATGTTCCATCACTAGTCATCACAATCCTCCCTTAACCCTCTTATCACAATGTTCCATGACCCCTGTCATCACAATGCTACATCCCCTTATCAGCACAATGCTCCATGACCCCTGTCATCAAAATACTCCATGAACATTTTCAGCCCAATCCTCCATGACCCTTGTCATCACAATCATCCATGCCCTTGTCATCCCAATGCTCCATGAACCCAGTATTCATAATGTTCCGTGACGCTTGCCATCACAATGCTCCATTACCTCTGTCATAACAATGCTCCATGACCCCTGCCATCACAGTGTTCCACGGCCTTGTCATCACAAGGCTCCATGACCCCTGTCATCACAATACTTCATGCCCTTTTCATCACAGTGCTCCATGACACATGTCATCAGAATGCTCCATTGCCTTCTCCTCACAATGCTCTATGCCCTTGTCATCACAATGCTCCAAGACCCATGTAATCACAATGCTCCATGCCCCTTTTCATCAGAATGCTCCATGAGACTTGTCATCACAAGTCTCCATGGTCTTATCATTACAATGCTCTATGCCCTTGTCATCACAATGCTCCAAGACCCATGTAATCACAATGCTCCATGCCCCTTTTCATCAGAATGCTCCATGAGACTTGTCATCACAAGTCTCCATGGTCTTATCATCACAATGCTCCAGGACCTTGTCATCACCATGCTCCATTCCCTTGTCATCACAATGCTCCATGACCCCTGTCATCACAATACTCCATGAATATTTTCAGCCCAATGCTCCATGAAATTCTCATCACAATGCTCCATGACAAATATCATCAAAATGCTCCATGACCACTGTCATCACAACACTCCATGACACCTGACAACACAATGATCCGGGACTCTTGTCATCACAATGCTCCATTCCCTACTCATCACAGTGCTCCATGACCCCAGTCATCACAATACTCCATGAACATTTTCAGCCCAATGCTCCATGACTCTTGTCATCACAATGATCCATGCCCTTGTCATCCCAAGGCTCCATGACCCCTGTATTCACAGTGCTCCATGACACCTGTCATCACAATGCTCCATGCCTTTGTCAGCAAAATGCTACATGACCTTGTCATTACAATGCTCTATGCGCTTGTCATCACAATACTCCTTTACCGTTGTCATCACATTCCTCCATGAACCTTGGGATCACATTGCTTCATGCCCTTGGCATCACAATGCTCCATGCACCTTGAAATAAAATGATCCATGACCTCTGTCATCACAATGCTCCAAACCCTTGTGATCACAATGTTCCATAACACTTGTCATCACAACGCTCCATGATGCCTGCCATGACAATAATCCATTCACTTTTCATCACAATGCTCCATGACCTTTGTCATCACAATTCTCAATACACTTGTCATCACAATGCTCCCTGACACTTGTCATCAGAATGTTCCTTGAACCCTGTTATGAAAAGGCTCCATGCATTTTTCATCACAAAGCCCCATGCCATTTTCATCACAATGCTCCATGCCATTGTCACCAAAATACTCCACAAGCTTGTCATCAGAATGCTGCATGACCCTTGTCATCACAATTCTCCATGCACTTGTCAGCACAATGCACCCTGACCTTTGTCATCACAATGCTCCATGCCCCTGTCATCACAATGCTCCATGCCCTTGCCATCACAATGCTGCATGACCCTTGTCATCACAATGCTCCGTGACTCCAGTCATCACAATGCTTCATAACGTTTGTCATCACAACGGTCCATGCCCGCGTCATGACAAGGCTCTGTGACATTTGTAACCACAATGCTCCATGAACTTTTCATCACAATGCTGCGTGACCCTTGTCATTACAATGTTCCATGCCTTTGTCAGAACAATGCTCCATGACACTTGTCATCACAGTGTGCCATGCACTTTTCATCACAATGATCCACAACTTTGTCATCGTTATGCTCCATAAACCTTGTAAGCACAATGCTCCATGCACTTCTCATCCAAATGCTCTCTCACATGAGATATCACAATGTTCCATCACTAGTCATCACAATCTTCCCTCACCCCTGTTATCACAATGTTCCATGAACCCTGTCATCACAATGCTACATCCTCTTATCAGCACAATGTTCTATGACCCCTGACATCACAATGTTCCATAACCACTGTCATCAAAATGCTCCATGACAGTTTTCATCCCAAAGCTCCATGACCCCTGGCATCACAATGTTCTATAACCCCTGTCATCAAAATGTTCCTTTACATTTTTCATCAAATTGCTGCATGACCCTGTCATCAAAATGCTCCCTGCCTTTCTCATCACAATGCACCACACCATTGTCATCAAAATGCTCCATGACCTTTGTCATCACAAAGCTCCATGACCCTTGGCATCACAATGCTCCATGCCATTGTCATCACAATGCTCCATGAACCTTCTCATCACATTGCTCCATGCCCTTGTCATCACAAAGCTCCATGACACATGTCATCACAATGCTCAATGCCCTTCTCATCACAGTAATCCATGAAATATTTCAGACCAATGCTCAATGCCCTTCTCATCACAATGATCCATTACCTATGTCATAACAATGCTCCATGACCCCTGCCATCACAATGTTCCATGGCCTTGTCATCACAAAGCTCCATGATCCTTGTCATCACAATGCTCCAAACCGCTGTAATCATAATGCTCCATGCCCTTGTCATCGCAAAGCTCCATGACGCATGCCATCAGAATGTTCCTTGGCCTTCTCATCACAATGCTACATGCCCTTGTCATGACAGTGCTCCGAGACACCTGTAATCACAATGCTCCATGCTCCTTTTCATCTCAATGCTCCATGAAGCCTGTCATCAAAATGCACCATGCCCATCATCATAAAGCTTCAGGCTATTGTCATCACAATGAAATCAAAATTATCCAAGACCACTGTCATCATAATGCTCCAAATCCTTGTGATCACAAAGTTCCATAACACTTATCATCACAACACACTATGACGCTCATCATCACAATTATCCATGGTCTTCTCATCACAATGCTCCATGACCTTTGTCATCACAATTCTCAGTACACTTGTCATCACAATGCTCCCTGACACATGTCGTCAGTATGCTCCTTGAAACCTGTCATGACAAGGCTCCATGCCATTTCATCACAATGATCCATGCCCTTTTCATCACAATGCTCCCAGACCCCTGTAATCACAGTGCTCCATGCCCTTGTCATCACAAAGCTCCATGACACATGTCATCAGAATGCTCCAAGACCCCTGTAATCACAATGCTCCATGCCCCTTTTCATTAGAATGCTCCATGAGACTTGTCATCACAAATCTCCATGCTCTTATCATCACAGTGCTCCAGGACCTTGTCATCACCATGTTCCATTCCCTTGTCATCACAATGCTCCATGACCCCTGTCATCACAATACTCCATGAACATTTTCAGCCCAATGCTCCATGAAATTCTCATCACAGTGCTCCATGTCAAATATCATCAAAATGCTCCATGACCACTGTCATCACAACACTCCATGACACCTGACAACACAATGATCCGGGACTCTTGTCATCACAATGCTCCATTCCCTTGTCATCACAATGCTCCATGAACATTTTCAGCCCAATGCTCCATGACACTTTTCATCACAATCATCCATGCCCTTGTCATCCCAAAGCTCCATGACCCCTGTATTCACAATGCTCCGTGACGCTTGTCATCACAATGCTCCATGACACCTGTCATCACAATGCTCCATGACTTTGTCAGCAAAATGCTACATGACCTTGTCATTACAATGCTCTATGCGCTTGTCATCACAGTACTCCATTACCATTGTCATCACAATCCTCCATGAACCTAGGATCACATTGCTTCATGCCCTTGTCATCCCGAAGCTCCATGCTCCTTGAAATCAAAATGATCCATGACCTCTGTCATCACAATGCTACAAACACTTGTGATCACAATGTTCCATAAGAGTTGTCATCACAACGCTCCATGATGCCTGTCATCACAATAATCCATGCCCTTTTCATCACAGTGCTTCATGACCTTTGTCATCACAATTCTCAATACACTTGTCATCACAATGTTCCCTGACACTTGTCGTCATAATGCTCCTTGAAACCTGTCACAAAAAGGCTCCATGCATTTTTCATCACAAAACCCCATGCCATTTTCATCACAATGCTCCATGCCATTGTCATCAAAATAGTCCACAAGCTTGTCATCAGAATGCTCCATGACCATTGTCATCACAATTCTCCATGCACTTGTCAGAACAATGCTTCCTGACCCTTGTCATCACAATGCTTCAAGCCATTTTCATCACAAAGCTCCATTACCTTTGTCATAAGAATCCTCCATGACACTTGGCATCACAATGCTCCATGACATTGTCATCACAATGAGCCATTACATATGTCATCACAATGCTCCATGACACCTCTCTTCACAATAATGCATAACCTGGTCATCACAATGCTCCATGCCCTTGTCATCACAATGCACCATTCCAACTGTCATCACAATAATCCATGAAAATTATTAGACCAATGGTCCATGCCCTTGTCATCACAATGCTCCATGCCATAGTTATCATAATGTTCCAAAACGCCTCTAATCAGAATGCTCCATGCCCCTTTTCATCAGTATGCTCCATGAGATTTGTCATCACAAGGCTCCATGTATTTCTCATCAGAGTGCTCCAGGACATTATCATCACAATGCTTCACGACATTGTCATGAAAATTCTCAATGGCCCTTGTCAACATAATGCTCCAAGCCCTAGTCATCACAATGCTCCATTATATTTGTCATCACAATCCTCCATTACATTTGGCATCACAATGCTCCATGCCATTGTCATCGCAATGGACCATGACATATGTCATCACAATGCTCCCTGACACCTGTCTTCACAATACTCCATGCCCTTGACATCACAATGCTCCATGCCCTTGTCATCACAATGAGCCATGTCCACTGTCATCACAATAATCTAGGAAACTTGTCAGACCAATGTTCAATGACCCGGTCATCACAATGCTCCATGCCCTTGTCATCACAATGCTCCATGACCCCTGTCATAACAATGCTCCATGACCCCTGCCATCACAATGTTCCACGGCCTTGTCATCACAAGGCTCCATGACGCTTGTCATCACAATGCTCCAGGACGCCTGTAATCAAAATGCTCCATGCCCTTGTCCTCACAAAGCTCCATGACACATGTCATCAGAATGTTCCATGGCCTTCTCATCAAAATGCTCCATGCCCTTGTCATCACAATGCACCATGTCCAATGTCATCACAATAATCTATGAAACTTGTCAGACCAATGCTCCATGCCCCTGTCATCACAATGCTCCATACCCTTGTTATCACAATGCTCCATGACCCCTGCCATCACAATGCTCCGTGACTCCAGTCATCACAATGTTTCATAACGTTTGTCATCACAACGGTCTATGCCCGCGTCATCACAAGGCTCTGTGACCTTTGTAACCACAATGTTCCATGAACTTTTCATCACAATGCTCCTTGACACTTGTCATCACAATGCTCCATGCCTTTGTCAGAACAATGCTCCATGACCCTTGTCATCACATTGTGCCATGCACATTTCATCACAATGATACACAACCTTGTCATTGCTATGCTCCATAAACCTTGTAACCACAATTCTCCATGCACTTCTCATCCAAATGCTCTCTCACATGGGATATCACAATGTTCCATCACTAGTCATCACAATCCTCCCTTAACCCTGTTATCACAATGTTCCATGACCCCTGTCATCACAATGCTACATCACCTTATCAGCACAATGCTCCATGACCCCTGTCATCAAAATACTCCATGAACATTTTCAGCCCAATCCTCCATGACCCTTGTCATCACAATCATCCATGCCCTTGTCATCCCAATGCTCCATGAACCCTGTATTCATAATGTTCCGTGACGCTTGTCATCACAATGCTCCATTACCTCTGTCATAACAATGCTCCATGACCCCTGCCATCACAGTGTTCCACGGCCTTGTCATCACAAGGCTCCATGACCCCTGTCATCACAATACTTCATGCCCTTTTCATCACAGTGCTCCATGACACATGTCATCAGAATGCTCCATTGCCTTCTCCTCACAATGCTCTATGCCCTTGTCATCACAATGCTCCAAGACCCATGTAATCACAATGCTCCATGCCCCTTTTCATCAGAATGCTCCATGAGACTTGTCATCACAAGTCTCCATGGTCTTATCATTACAATGCTCTATGCCCTTGTCATCACAATGCTCCAAGACCCATGTAATCACAATGCTCCATGCCCCTTTTCATCAGAATGCTCCATGAGACTTGTCATCACAAGTCTCCATGGTCTTATCATCACAATGCTCCAGGACCTTGTCATCACCATGCTCCATTCCCTTGTCATCACAATGCTCCATGACCCCTGTCATCACAATACTCCATGAATATTTTCAGCTCAATGCTCCATGAAATTCTCATCACAATGCTCCATGACAAATATCATCAAAATGCTCCATGACCACTGTCATCACAACACTCCATGACACCTGACAACACAATGATCCGGGACTCTTGTCATCACAATGCTCCATTCCCTACTCATCACAATGCTCCATGACCCCAGTCATCACAATACTCCATGAACATTTTCAGCCCAATGCTCCATGACTCTTGTCATCACAATGATCCATGCCCTTGTCATCCCAAGGCTCCATGACCCCTGTATTCACAGTGCTCCATGACACCTGTCATCACAATGCTCCATGCCTTTGTCAGCAAAATGCTACATGACCTTGTCATTACAATGCTCTATGCGCTTGTCATCACAATACTCCATTACCATTGTCATCACATTCCTCCATGAACCTTGGGATCACATTGCTTCATGCCCTTGGCATCACAATGCTCCATGCACCTTGAAATAAAATGATCCATGACCTCTGTCATCACAATGCTCCAAACCCTTGTGATCACAATGTTCCATAACACTTGTCATCACAACGCTCCATGATGCCTGCCATGACAATAATCCATGCACTTTTCATCTCAATGCTCCATGACCTTTGTCATCACAATTCTCAATACACTTGTCATCACAATGCTCCCTGACACTTGTCATCAGAATGCTCCTTGAACCCTGTTATGAAAAGGCTCCATGCATTTTTCATCACAAAGCCCCATGCCATTTTCATCACAATGCTCCATGCCATTGTCACCAAAATACTCCACAAGCTTGTCATCAGAATGCTGCATGACCCTTGTCATCACAATTCTCCATGCACTTGTCAGCACAATGCACCCTGACCTTTGTCATCACAATGCTCCATGCCCTTGTCATCACAATGCTCCATTACTTTTGTCATCAGAATCCTCCATGACACTTGGCATCACAATTCTCCATGCTATTGTCATCTCAATGGGCCATTACATATGTCATCACAATGCTCCCTGACAGCTCTCTTCACAATACTGCAAGACCTTGTCATCACAATGCTCCATGCCCTTGTCATCACAATGCGCCATTCCAAGTTTCATCACAATAATCCATGAAACTTATTAGACCAATGCTGCATGCCCTTGTCATCACAATGCTCCATGCCCTAGTTATCACAGTGTTCCAAAATCCCTGTAATCAGAATGCTCCATGCCCCTTTTCATCAGTATGCTCCATGAGATTTGTCATCACAAGTCTCCATGGTTTTCTCATCACAATGCTCCAGGACCTTGTCATCACAATGCTTCACGACATTTTCGTGAAAATCCTCAATGGCCCTTGTCATCATAATGCTCCAAGCCCTAGTCATCACAATGCTCCATTATATTTGTCATCACAATCCTCCATTACATTTGGCATCACAATGCTCCATGCCATTGTCATCGCAATGGACCATGACATATGTCATCACAATGCTCCCTGACACCAGTCTTCACAATATTCCATGCCCTTGTCATCACAATTCTCCATGCCCTTGTAATCAAAATGCACCATGTCCACTGTCATCACAATAGTCTAGGAAACTTGTCAGACCAATGCTCCATGCCCCTGTCATCACAATGCTCCATGCCCTTGTCATCACAATGCTCCATGACCCCTGTCATAACAAAGCTCCATGACCCCTGCCATCACAATGTTCCACGGACTTGTCATCACAAGGCTCCATGACGCTTGTCATCACAATGCTCCAAGACCACTGTAATCACAATGCTCCATGCCCTTGTCATCACAAAGCTCCATGACACATGTCATCAGAATGTTCCATGGCCTTCAAATCAAAAGGCTCCATGCCCTTGTCATCACAATGCACCATGTCCAATGCCATCACAATAATCTATGAAACTTGTCAGACCAATGCTCCATGCCCCTGTCATCACAATGCTCCATGCCCTTGCCATCACAATGCTGCATGACCCTTGTCATCACAATGCTCCGTGACTCCAGTCATCACAATGCTTCATAACGTTTGTCATCACAACGGTCCATGCCCGCGTCATGACAAGGCTCTGTGACATTTGTAACCACAATGCTCCATGAACTTTTCATCACAATGCTGCGTGACCCTTGTCATTACAATGTTCCATGCCTTTGTCAGAACAATGCTCCATGACACTTGTCATCACAGTGTGCCATGCACTTTTCATCACAATGATCCACAACTTTGTCATCGTTATGCTCCATAAACCTTGTAAGCACAATGCTCCATGCACTTCTCATCCAAATGCTCTCTCACATGAGATATCACAATGTTCCATCACTAGTCATCACAATCTTCCCTCACCCCTGTTATCACAATGTTCCATGAACCCTGTCATCACAATGCTACATCCTCTTATCAGCACAATGTTCTATGACCCCTGACATCACAATGTTCCATAACCACTGTCATCAAAATGCTCCATGACAGTTTTCATCCCAAAGCTCCATGACCCCTGGCATCACAATGTTCTATAACCCCTGTCATCAAAATGTTCCTTTACATTTTTCATCAAATTGCTGCATGACCCTGTCATCAAAATGCTCCCTGCCTTTCTCATCACAATGCACCACACCATTGTCATCAAAATGCTCCATGACCTTTGTCATCACAAAGCTCCATGACCCTTGGCATCACAATGCTCCATGCCATTGTCATCACAATGCTCCATGAACCTTCTCATCACATTGCTCCATGCCCTTGTCATCACAAAGCTCCATGACACATGTCATCACAATGCTCAATGCCCTTCTCATCACAGTAATCCATGAAATATTTCAGACCAATGCTCAATGCCCTTCTCATCACAATGATCCATTACCTATGTCATAACAATGCTCCATGACCCCTGCCATCACAATGTTCCATGGCCTTGTCATCACAAAGCTCCATGATCCTTGTCATCACAATGCTCCAAACCGCTGTAATCATAATGCTCCATGCCCTTGTCATCGCAAAGCTCCATGACGCATGCCATCAGAATGTTCCTTGGCCTTCTCATCACAATGCTACATGCCCTTGTCATGACAGTGCTCCGAGACACCTGTAATCACAATGCTCCATGCTCCTTTTCATCTCAATGCTCCATGAAGCCTGTCATCAAAATGCACCATGCCCATCATCATAAAGCTTCAGGCTATTGTCATCACAATGAAATCAAAATTATCCAAGACCACTGTCATCATAATGCTCCAAATCCTTGTGATCACAAAGTTCCATAACACTTATCATCACAACACACTATGACGCTCATCATCACAATTATCCATGGTCTTCTCATCACAATGCTCCATGACCTTTGTCATCACAATTCTCAGTACACTTGTCATCACAATGCTCCCTGACACATGTCGTCAGTATGCTCCTTGAAACCTGTCATGACACGGCTCCATGCCATTTCATCACAATGATCCATGCCCTTTTCATCACAATGCTCCCAGACCCCTGTAATCACAGTGCTCCATGCCCTTGTCATCACAAAGCTCCATGACACATGTCATCAGAATGCTCCAAGACCCCTGTAATCACAATGCTCCATGCCCCTTTTCATTAGAATGCTCCATGAGACTTGTCATCACAAATCTCCATGCTCTTATCATCACAGTGCTCCAGGACCTTGTCATCACCATGTTCCATTCCCTTGTCATCACAATGCTCCATGACCCCTGTCATCACAATACTCCATGAACATTTTCAGCCCAATGCTCCATGAAATTCTCATCACAGTGCTCCATGTCAAATATCATCAAAATGCTCCATGACCACTGTCATCACAACACTCCATGACACCTGACAACACAATGATCCGGGACTCTTGTCATCACAATGCTCCATTCCCTTGTCATCACAATGCTCCATGAACATTTTCAGCCCAATGCTCCATGACACTTTTCATCACAATCATCCATGCCCTTGTCATCCCAAAGCTCCATGACCCCTGTATTCACAATGCTCCGTGACGGTTGTCATCACAATGCTCCATGACACCTGTCATCACAATGCTCCATGACTTTGTCAGCAAAATGCTACATGACCTTGTCATTACAATGCTCTATGCGCTTGTCATCACAGTACTCCATTACCATTGTCATCACAATCCTCCATGAACCTAGGATCACATTGCTTCATGCCCTTGACATCCCGAAGCTCCATGCTCCTTGAAATCAAAATGATCCATGACCTCTGTCATCACAATGCTACAAACACTTGTGATCACAATGTTCCAAAAGAGTTGTCATCACAACGCTCCATGATGCCTGTCATCACAATAATCCATGCCCTTTTCATCACAGTGCTTCATGACCTTTGTCATCACAATTCTCAATACACTTGTCATCACAATGTTCCCTGACACTTGTCGTCATAATGCTCCTTGAAACCTGTCACAAAAAGGCTCCATGCATTTTTCATCACAAAACCCCATGCCATTTTCATCACAATGCTCCATGACATTGTCATCAAAATAGTCCACAAGCTTGTCATCAGAATGCTCCATGACCATTGTCATCACAATTCTCCATGCACTTGTCAGAACAATGCTTCCTGACCCTTGTCATCACAATGCTTCAAGCCATTTTCATCACAAAGCTCCATTACCTTTGTCATAAGAATCCTCCATGACACTTGGCATCACAATGCTCCATGACATTGTCATCACAATGAGCCATTACATATGTCATCACAATGCTCCATGACACCTCTCTTCACAATAATGCATAACCTGGTCATCACAATGCTCCATGCCCTTGTCATCACAATGCACCATTCCAACTGTCATCACAATAATCCATGAAAATTATTAGACCAATGGTCCATGCCCTTGTCATCACAATGCTCCATGCCATAGTTATCATAATGTTCCAAAACGCCTCTAATCAGAATGCTCCATGCCCCTTTTCATCAGTATGCTCCATGAGATTTGTCATCACAAGGCTCCATGTATTTCTCATCAGAGTGCTCCAGGACCTTATCATCACAATGCTTCACGACATTGTCATGAAAATTCTCAATGGCCCTTGTCAACATAATGCTCCAAGCCCTAGTCATCACAATGCTCCAGTATATTTGTCATCACAATCCTCCATTACATTTGGCATCACAATGCTCCATGCCCTTGTCATCACAATGGACCATGACATATGTCATCACAATGCTGCCTGACACCTGTCTTCACAATACTCCATGCCCTTGACATCACAATGCTCCATGCCCTTGTCATCACAATGAACCATGTCCACTGTCATCACAATAATCTAGGAAACTTGTCAGACCAATGTTCAATGACCCGGTCATCACAATGCTCCAAGCCCTAGTCATCACAATGCTCCATTATATTTGTCATCACAATCCTCCATTACATTTGGCATCACAATGCTCCATGCCATTGTCATCGCAATGGACCATGACATATGTCATCACAATGCTCCTTGACACCTGTCTTCACAATACTCCATGCCCTTGACATCACAATGCTCCATGCCCTTGTCATCACAATGAACCATGTCCACTGTCATCACAATAATGTAGGAAACTTGTCAGACCAATGTTCAATGACCCGGTCATCACAATGCTCCATGCCCTTGTCATCACAATGCTCCATGACCCCTGTCATAACAATGCTCCATGACCCCTGCCATCACAATGTTCCACGGCCTTGTCATCACAAGGCTCCATGACGCTTGTCATCACAATGCTCCAGGACGCCTGTAATCAAAATGCTCCATGCCCTTGTCATCACAAAGCTCCATGACACATGTCATCAGAATGTTCCATGGCCTTCTCATCAAAATGCTCCATGCCCTTGTCATCACAATGCACCATGTCCAATGTCATCACAATAATCTATGAAACTTTTCAGACCAATGCTCCATGCCCCTGTCATCACAATGCTCCATACCCTTGTTATCACAATGCTCCATGACCCCTGCCATCACAATGCTCCGTGACTCCAGTCATCACAATGTTTCATAACGTTTGTCATCACAACGGTCTATGCCCGCGTCATCACAAGGCTCTGTGACCTTTGTAACCACAATGTTCCATGAACTTTTCATCACAATGCTCCTTGACACTTGTCATCACAATGCTCCATGCCTTTGTCAGAACAATGCTCCATGACCCTTGTCATCACATTGTGCCATGCACATTTCATCACAATGATACACAACCTTGTCATTGCTATGCTCCATAAACCTTGTAACCACAATTCTCCATGCACTTCTCATCCAAATGCTCTCTCACATGGGATATCACAATGTTCCATCACTAGTCATCACAATCCTCCCTTAACCCTGTTATCACAATGTTCCATGACCCCTGTCATCACAATGCTACATCCCCTTATCAGCACAATGCTCCATGACCCCTGTCATCAAAATACTCCATGAACATTTTCAGCCCAATCCTCCATGACCCTTGTCATCACAATCATCCATGCCCTTGTCATCCCAATGCTCCATGAACCCAGTATTCATAATGTTCCGTGACGCTTGCCATCACAATGCTCCATTACCTCTGTCATAACAATGCTCCATGACCCCTGCCATCACAGTGTTCCACGGCCTTGTCATCACAAGGCTCCATGACCCCTGTCATCACAATACTTCATGCCCTTTTCATCACAGTGCTCCATGACACATGTCATCAGAATGCTCCATTGCCTTCTCCTCACAATGCTCTATGCCCTTGTCATCACAATGCTCCAAGACCCATGTAATCACAATGCTCCATGCCCCTTTTCATCAGAATGCTCCATGAGACTTGTCATCACAAGTCTCCATGGTCTTATCATTACAATGCTCTATGCCCTTGTCATCACAATGCTCCAAGACCCATGTAATCACAATGCTCCATGCCCCTTTTCATCAGAATGCTCCATGAGACTTGTCATCACAAGTCTCCATGGTCTTATCATCACAATGCTCCAGGACCTTGTCATCACCATGCTCCATTCCCTTGTCATCACAATGCTCCATGACCCCTGTCATCACAATACTCCATGAATATTTTCAGCCCAATGCTCCATGAAATTCTCATCACAATGCTCCATGACAAATATCATCAAAATGCTCCATGACCACTGTCATCACAACACTCCATGACACCTGACAACACAATGATCCGGGACTCTTGTCATCACAATGCTCCATTCCCTACTCATCACAATGCTCCATGACCCCAGTCATCACAATACTCCATGAACATTTTCAGCCCAATGCTCCATGACTCTTGTCATCACAATGATCCATGCCCTTGTCATCCCAAGGCTCCATGACCCCTGTATTCACAGTGCTCCATGACACCTGTCATCACAATGCTCCATGCCTTTGTCAGCAAACTGCTACATGACCTTGTCATTACAATGCTCTATGCGCTTGTCATCACAATACTCCTTTACCGTTGTCATCACATTCCTCCATGAACCTTGGGATCACATTGCTTCATGCCCTTGGCATCACAATGCTCCATGCACCTTGAAATAAAATGATCCATGACCTCTGTCATCACAATGCTCCAAACCCTTGTGATCACAATGTTCCATAACACTTGTCATCACAACGCTCCATGATGCCTGCCATGACAATAATCCATGCACTTTTCATCACAATGCTCCATGACCTTTGTCATCACAATTCTCAATACACTTGTCATCACAATGCTCCCTGACACTTGTCATCAGAATGCTCCTTGAACCCTGTTATGAAAAGGCTCCATGCATTTTTCATCACAAAGCCCCATGCCATTTTCATCACAATGCTCCATGCCATTGTCACCAAAATACTCCACAAGCTTGTCATCAGAATGCTGCATGACCCTTGTCATCACAATTCTCCATGCACTTGTCAGCACAATGCACCCTGACCTTTGTCATCACAATGCTCCATGCCCTTGTCATCACAATGCTCCATTACTTTTGTCATCAGAATCCTCCATGACACTTGGCATCACAATTCTCCATGCTATTGTCATCTCAATGGGCCATTACATATGTCATCACAATGCTCCCTTACAGCTCTCTTCACAATACTGCATGACCTTGTCATCACAGTGCTCCATGCCCTTGTCATCACAATGCGCCATTCCAAGTTTCATCACAATAATCCATGAAACTTATTAGACCAATGCTGCATGCCCTTGTCATCACAATGCTCCATGCCCTAGTTATCACAGTGTTCCAAAATCCCTGTAATCAGAATGCTCCATGCCCCTTTTCATCAGTATGCTCCATGAGATTTGTCATCACAAGTCTCCATGGTTTTCTCATCACAATGCTCCAGGACCTTGTCATCACAATGCTTCACGACATTTTCGTGAAAATCCTCAATGGCCCTTGTCATCATAATGCTCCAAGCCCTAGTCATCACAATGCTCCATTATATTTGTCATCACAATCCTCCATTACATTTGGCATCACAATGCTCCATGCCATTGTCATCGCAATGGACCATGACATATATCATCACAATGCTCCCTGACACCAGTCTTCACAATATTCCATGCCCTTGTCATCACAATTCTCCATGCCCTTGTAATCAAAATGCACCATGTCCACTGTCATCACAATAGTCTAGGAAACTTGTCAGACCAATGCTCCATGCCCCTGTCATCACAATGCTCCATGCCCTTGTCATCACAATGCTCCATGACCCCTGTCATAACAAAGCTCCATGACCCCTGCCATCACAATGTTCCACGGACTTGCCATCACAAGGCTCCATGACGCTTGTCATCACAATGCTCCAAGACCACTGCAATCACAATGCTCCATGCCCTTGTCATCACAAAGCTCCATGACATATGTCATCAGAATGTTCCATGGCCTTCAAATCAAAAGGCTCCATGCCCTTGTCATCACAATGCACCATGTCCAATGCCATCACAATAATCTATGAAACTTGTCAGAACAATGCTCCATGCCCCTGTCATCACAATGCTCCATGCCCTTGTCATCACAATGCTGCCTGACCCTTGTCATCACAATGCTCCGTGACTCCAGTCATCACAATGCTTCATAACGTTTGTCATCACAACGGTCCATGCCCGCGTCATGACAAGGCTCTGTGACATTTGTAACCACAATGCTCCATGAACTTTTCATCACAATGCTGCGTGACCCTTGTCATTACAATGTTCCATGCCTTTGTCAGAACAATGCTCCATGACACTTGTCATCACAGTGTGCCATGCACTTTTCATCACAATGATCCACAACTTTGTCATCGTTATGCTCCATAAACCTTGTAAGCACAATGCTCCATGCACTTCTCATCCAAATGCTCTCTCACATGAGATATCACAATGTTCCATCACTAGTCATCACAATCTTCCCTCACCCCTGTTATCACAATGTTCCATGAACCCTGTCATCACAATGCTACATCCTCTTATCAGCACAATGTTCTATGACCCCTGACATCACAATGTTCCATAACCACTGTCATCAAAATGCTCCATGACAGTTTTCATCCCAAAGCTCCATGACCCCTGGCATCACAATGTTCTATAACCCCTGTCATCAAAATGTTCCTTTACATTTTTCATCAAATTGCTGCATGACCCTGTCATCAAAATGCTCCCTGCCTTTCTCATCACAATGCACCACACCATTGTCATCAAAATGCTCCATGACCTTTGTCATCACAAAGCTCCATGACCCTTGGCATCACAATGCTCCATGCCATTGTCATCACAATGCTCCATGAACCTTCTCATCACATTGCTCCATGCCCTTGTCATCACAAAGCTCCATGACACATGTCATCACAATGCTCAATGCCCTTCTCATCACAGTAATCCATGAAATATTTCAGACCAATGCTCAATGCCCTTCTCATCACAATGATCCATTACCTATGTCATAACAATGCTCCATGACCCCTGCCATCACAATGTTCCATGGCCTTGTCATCACAAAGCTCCATGATCCTTGTCATCACAATGCTCCAAACCGCTGTAATCATAATGCTCCATGCCCTTGTCATCGCAAAGCTCCATGACGCATGCCATCAGAATGTTCCTTGGCCTTCTCATCACAATGCTACATGCCCTTGTCATGACAGTGCTCCGAGACACCTGTAATCACAATGCTCCATGCTCCTTTTCATCTCAATGCTCCATGAAGCCTGTCATCAAAATGCACCATGCCCATCATCATAAAGCTTCAGGCTATTGTCATCACAATGAAATCAAAATTATCCAAGACCACTGTCATCATAATGCTCCAAATCCTTGTGATCACAAAGTTCCATAACACTTATCATCACAACACACTATGACGCTCATCATCACAATTATCCATGGTCTTCTCATCACAATGCTCCATGACCTTTGTCATCACAATTCTCAGTACACTTGTCATCACAATGCTCCCTGACACATGTCGTCAGTATGCTCCTTGAAACCTGTCATGACAAGGCTCCATGCCATTTCATCACAATGATCCATGCCCTTTTCATCACAATGCTCCCAGACCCCTGTAATCACAGTGCTCCATGCCCTTGTCATCACAAAGCTCCATGACACATGTCATCAGAATGCTCCAAGACCCCTGTAATCACAATGCTCCATGCCCCTTTTCATTAGAATGCTCCATGAGACTTGTCATCACAAATCTCCATGCTCTTATCATCACAGTGCTCCAGGACCTTGTCATCACCATGTTCCATTCCCTTGTCATCACAATGCTCCATGACCCCTGTCATCACAATACTCCATGAACATTTTCAGCCCAATGCTCCATGAAATTCTCATCACAGTGCTCCATGTCAAATATCATCAAAATGCTCCATGACCACTGTCATCACAACACTCCATGACACCTGACAACACAATGATCCGGGACTCTTGTCATCACAATGCTCCATTCCCTTGTCATCACAATGCTCCATGAACATTTTCAGCCCAATGCTCCATGACACTTTTCATCACAATCATCCATGCCCTTGTCATCCCAAAGCTCCATGACCCCTGTATTCACAATGCTCCGTGACGCTTGTCATCACAATGCTCCATGACACCTGTCATCACAATGCTCCATGACTTTGTCAGCAAAATGCTACATGACCTTGTCATTACAATGCTCTATGCGCTTGTCATCACAGTACTCCATTACCATTGTCATCACAATCCTCCATGAACCTAGGATCACATTGCTTCATGCCCTTGACATCCCGAAGCTCCATGCTCCTTGAAATCAAAATGATCCATGACCTCTGTCATCACAATGCTACAAACACTTGTGATCACAATGTTCCATAAGAGTTGTCATCACAACGCTCCATGATGCCTGTCATCACAATAATCCATGCCCTTTTCATCACAGTGCTTCATGACCTTTGTCATCACAATTCTCAATACACTTGTCATCACAATGTTCCCTGACACTTGTCGTCATAATGCTCCTTGAAACCTGTCACAAAAAGGCTCCATGCATTTTTCATCACAAAACCCCATGCCATTTTCATCACAATGCTCCATGCCATTGTCATCAAAATAGTCCACAAGCTTGTCATCAGAATGCTCCATGACCATTGTCATCACAATTCTCCATGCACTTGTCAGAACAATGCTTCCTGACCCTTGTCATCACAATGCTTCAAGCCATTTTCATCACAAAGCTCCATTACCTTTGTCATAAGAATCCTCCATGACACTTGGCATCACAATGCTCCATGACATTGTCATCACAATGAGCCATTACATATGTCATCACAATGCTCCATGACACCTCTCTTCACAATAATGCATAACCTGGTCATCACAATGCTCCATGCCCTTGTCATCACAATGCACCATTCCAACTGTCATCACAATAATCCATGAAAATTATTAGACCAATGGTCCATGCCCTTGTCATCACAATGCTCCATGCCATAGTTATCATAATGTTCCAAAACGCCTCTAATCAGAATGCTCCATGCCCCTTTTCATCAGTATGCTCCATGAGATTTGTCATCACAAGGCTCCATGTATTTCTCATCAGAGTGCTCCAGGACATTATCATCACAATGCTTCACGACATTGTCATGAAAATTCTCAATGGCCCTTGTCAACATAATGCTCCAAGCCCTAGTCATCACAATGCTCCATTATATTTGTCATCACAATCCTCCATTACATTTGGCATCACAATGCTCCATGCCATTGTCATCGCAATGGACCATGACATATGTCATCACAATGCTCCCTGACACCTGTCTTCACAATACTCCATGCCCTTGACATCACAATGCTCCATGCCCTTGTCATCACAATGAGCCATGTCCACTGTCATCACAATAATCTAGGAAACTTGTCAGACCAATGTTCAATGACCCGGTCATCACAATGCTCCATGCCCTTGTCATCACAATGCTCCATGACCCCTGTCATAACAATGCTCCATGACCCCTGCCATCACAATGTTCCACGGCCTTGTCATCACAAGGCTCCATGACGCTTGTCATCACAATGCTCCAGGACGCCTGTAATCAAAATGCTCCATGCCCTTGTCCTCACAAAGCTCCATGACACATGTCATCAGAATGTTCCATGGCCTTCTCATCAAAATGCTCCATGCCCTTGTCATCACAATGCACCATGTCCAATGTCATCACAATAATCTATGAAACTTGTCAGACCAATGCTCCATGCCCCTTGTCATCACATTGTGCCATGCACATTTCATCACAATGATACACAACCTTGTCATTGCTATGCTCCATAAACCTTGTAACCACAATTCTCCATGCACTTCTCATCCAAATGCTCTCTCACATGGGATATCACAATGTTCCATCACTAGTCATCACAATCCTCCCTTAACCCTGTTATCACAATGTTCCATGACCCCTGTCATCACAATGCTACATCCCCTTATCAGCACAATGCTCCATGACCCCTGTCATCAAAATACTCCATGAACATTTTCAGCCCAATCCTCCATGACCCTTGTCATCACAATCATCCATGCCCTTGTCATCCCAATGCTCCATGAACCCTGTATTCATAATGTTCCGTGACGCTTGTCATCACAATGCTCCATTACCTCTGTCATAACAATGCTCCATGACCCCTGCCATCACAGTGTTCCACGGCCTTGTCATCACAAGGCTCCATGACCCCTGTCATCACAATACTTCATGCCCTTTTCATCACAGTGCTCCATGACACATGTCATCAGAATGCTCCATTGCCTTCTCCTCACAATGCTCTATGCCCTTGTCATCACAATGCTCCAAGACCCATGTAATCACAATGCTCCATGCCCCTTTTCATCAGAATGCTCCATGAGACTTGTCATCACAAGTCTCCATGGTCTTATCATTACAATGCTCTATGCCCTTGTCATCACAATGCTCCAAGACCCATGTAATCACAATGCTCCATGCCCCTTTTCATCAGAATGCTCCATGAGACTTGTCATCACAAGTCTCCATGGTCTTATCATCACAATGCTCCAGGACCTTGTCATCACCATGCTCCATTCCCTTGTCATCACAATGCTCCATGACCCCTGTCATCACAATACTCCATGAATATTTTCAGCTCAATGCTCCATGAAATTCTCATCACAATGCTCCATGACAAATATCATCAAAATGCTCCATGACCACTGTCATCACAACACTCCATGACACCTGACAACACAATGATCCGGGACTCTTGTCATCACAATGCTCCATTCCCTACTCATCACAATGCTCCATGACCCCAGTCATCACAATACTCCATGAACATTTTCAGCCCAATGCTCCATGACTCTTGTCATCACAATGATCCATGCCCTTGTCATCCCAAGGCTCCATGACCCCTGTATTCACAGTGCTCCATGACACCTGTCATCACAATGCTCCATGCCTTTGTCAGCAAAATGCTACATGACCTTGTCATTACAATGCTCTATGCGCTTGTCATCACAATACTCCATTACCATTGTCATCACATTCCTCCATGAACCTTGGGATCACATTGCTTCATGCCCTTGGCATCACAATGCTCCATGCACCTTGAAATAAAATGATCCATGACCTCTGTCATCACAATGCTCCAAACCCTTGTGATCACAATGTTCCATAACACTTGTCATCACAACGCTCCATGATGCCTGCCATGACAATAATCCATGCACTTTTCATCTCAATGCTCCATGACCTTTGTCATCACAATTCTCAATACACTTGTCATCACAATGCTCCCTGACACTTGTCATCAGAATGCTCCTTGAACCCTGTTATGAAAAGGCTCCATGCATTTTTCATCACAAAGCCCCATGCCATTTTCATCACAATGCTCCATGCCATTGTCACCAAAATACTCCACAAGCTTGTCATCAGAATGCTGCATGACCCTTGTCATCACAATTCTCCATGCACTTGTCAGCACAATGCACCCTGACCTTTGTCATCACAATGCTCCATGCCCTTGTCATCACAATGCTCCATTACTTTTGTCATCAGAATCCTCCATGACACTTGGCATCACAATTCTCCATGCTATTGTCATCTCAATGGGCCATTACATATGTCATCACAATGCTCCCTGACAGCTCTCTTCACAATACTGCAAGACCTTGTCATCACAATGCTCCATGCCCTTGTCATCACAATGCGCCATTCCAAGTTTCATCACAATAATCCATGAAACTTATTAGACCAATGCTGCATGCCCTTGTCATCACAATGCTCCATGCCCTAGTTATCACAGTGTTCCAAAATCCCTGTAATCAGAATGCTCCATGCCCCTTTTCATCAGTATGCTCCATGAGATTTGTCATCACAAGTCTCCATGGTTTTCTCATCACAATGCTCCAGGACCTTGTCATCACAATGCTTCACGACATTTTCGTGAAAATCCTCAATGGCCCTTGTCATCATAATGCTCCAAGCCCTAGTCATCACAATGCTCCATTATATTTGTCATCACAATCCTCCATTACATTTGGCATCACAATGCTCCATGCCATTGTCATCGCAATGGACCATGACATATGTCATCACAATGCTCCCTGACACCAGTCTTCACAATATTCCATGCCCTTGTCATCACAATTCTCCATGCCCTTGTAATCAAAATGCACCATGTCCACTGTCATCACAATAGTCTAGGAAACTTGTCAGACCAATGCTCCATGCCCCTGTCATCACAATGCTCCATGCCCTTGTCATCACAATGCTCCATGACCCCTGTCATAACAAAGCTCCATGACCCCTGCCATCACAATGTTCCACGGACTTGTCATCACAAGGCTCCATGACGCTTGTCATCACAATGCTCCAAGACCACTGTAATCACAATGCTCCATGCCCTTGTCATCACAAAGCTCCATGACACATGTCATCAGAATGTTCCATGGCCTTCAAATCAAAAGGCTCCATGCCCTTGTCATCACAATGCACCATGTCCAATGCCATCACAATAATCTATGAAACTTGTCAGACCAATGCTCCATGCCCCTGTCATCACAATGCTCCATGCCCTTGCCATCACAATGCTGCATGACCCTTGTCATCACAATGCTCCGTGACTCCAGTCATCACAATGCTTCATAACGTTTGTCGTCACAACGGTCCATGCCCGCGTCATGACAAGGCTCTGTGACATTTGTAACCACAATGCTCCATGAACTTTTCATCACAATGCTGCGTGACCCTTGTCATTACAATGTTCCATGCCTTTGTCAGAACAATGCTCCATGACACTTGTCATCACAGTGTGCCATGCACTTTTCATCACAATGATCCACAACTTTGTCATCGTTATGCTCCATAAACCTTGTAAGCACAATGCTCCATGCACTTCTCATCCAAATGCTCTCTCACATGAGATATCACAATGTTCCATCACTAGTCATCACAATCTTCCCTCACCCCTGTTATCACAATGTTCCATGAACCCTGTCATCACAATGCTACATCCTCTTATCAGCACAATGTTCTATGACCCCTGACATCACAATGTTCCATAACCACTGTCATCAAAATGCTCCATGACAGTTTTCATCCCAAAGCTCCATGACCCCTGGCATCACAATGTTCTATAACCCCTGTCATCAAAATGTTCCTTTACATTTTTCATCAAATTGCTGCATGACCCTGTCATCAAAATGCTCCCTGCCTTTCTCATCACAATGCACCACACCATTGTCATCAAAATGCTCCATGACCTTTGTCATCACAAAGCTCCATGACCCTTGGCATCACAATGCTCCATGCCATTGTCATCACAATGCTCCATGAACCTTCTCATCACATTGCTCCATGCCCTTGTCATCACAAAGCTCCATGACACATGTCATCACAATGCTCAATGCCCTTCTCATCACAGTAATCCATGAAATATTTCAGACCAATGCTCAATGCCCTTCTCATCACAATGATCCATTACCTATGTCATAACAATGCTCCATGACCCCTGCCATCACAATGTTCCATGGCCTTGTCATCACAAAGCTCCATGATCCTTGTCATCACAATGCTCCAAACCGCTGTAATCATAATGCTCCATGCCCTTGTCATCGCAAAGCTCCATGACGCATGCCATCAGAATGTTCCTTGGCCTTCTCATCACAATGCTACATGCCCTTGTCATGACAGTGCTCCGAGACACCTGTAATCACAATGCTCCATGCTCCTTTTCATCTCAATGCTCCATGAAGCCTGTCATCAAAATGCACCATGCCCATCATCATAAAGCTTCAGGCTATTGTCATCACAATGAAATCAAAATTATCCAAGACCACTGTCATCATAATGCTCCAAATCCTTGTGATCACAAAGTTCCATAACACTTATCATCACAACACACTATGACGCTCATCATCACAATTATCCATGGTCTTCTCATCACAATGCTCCATGACCTTTGTCATCACAATTCTCAGTACACTTGTCATCACAATGCTCCCTGACACATGTCGTCAGTATGCTCCTTGAAACCTGTCATGACACGGCTCCATGCCATTTCATCACAATGATCCATGCCCTTTTCATCACAATGCTCCCAGACCCCTGTAATCACAGTGCTCCATGCCCTTGTCATCACAAAGCTCCATGACACATGTCATCAGAATGCTCCAAGACCCCTGTAATCACAATGCTCCATGCCCCTTTTCATTAGAATGCTCCATGAGACTTGTCATCACAAATCTCCATGCTCTTATCATCACAGTGCTCCAGGACCTTGTCATCACCATGTTCCATTCCCTTGTCATCACAATGCTCCATGACCCCTGTCATCACAATACTCCATGAACATTTTCAGCCCAATGCTCCATGAAATTCTCATCACAGTGCTCCATGTCAAATATCATCAAAATGCTCCATGACCACTGTCATCACAACACTCCATGACACCTGACAACACAATGATCCAGGACTCTTGTCATCACAATGCTCCATTCCCTTGTCATCACAATGCTCCATGAACATTTTCAGCCCAATGCTCCATGACACTTTTCATCACAATCATCCATGCCCTTGTCATCCCAAAGCTCCATGACCCCTGTATTCACAATGCTCCGTGACGGTTGTCATCACAATGCTCCATGACACCTGTCATCACAATGCTCCATGACTTTGTCAGCAAAATGCTACATGACCTTGTCATTACAATGCTCTATGCGCTTGTCATCACAGTACTCCATTACCATTGTCATCACAATCCTCCATGAACCTAGGATCACATTGCTTCATGCCCTTGACATCCCGAAGCTCCATGCTCCTTGAAATCAAAATGATCCATGACCTCTGTCATCACAATGCTACAAACACTTGTGATCACAATGTTCCATAAGAGTTGTCATCACAACGCTCCATGATGCCTGTCATCACAATAATCCATGCCCTTTTCATCACAGTGCTTCATGACCTTTGTCATCACAATTCTCAATACACTTGTCATCACAATGTTCCCTGACACTTGTCGTCATAATGCTCCTTGAAACCTGTCACAAAAAGGCTCCATGCATTTTTCATCACAAAACCCCATGCCATTTTCATCACAATGCTCCATGACATTGTCATCAAAATAGTCCACAAGCTTGTCATCAGAATGCTCCATGACCATTGTCATCACAATTCTCCATGCACTTGTCAGAACAATGCTTCCTGACCCTTGTCATCACAATGCTTCAAGCCATTTTCATCACAAAGCTCCATTACCTTTGTCATAAGAATCCTCCATGACACTTGGCATCACAATGCTCCATGACATTGTCATCACAATGAGCCATTACATATGTCATCACAATGCTCCATGACACCTCTCTTCACAATAATGCATAACCTGGTCATCACAATGCTCCATGCCCTTGTCATCACAATGCACCATTCCAACTGTCATCACAATAATCCATGAAAATTATTAGACCAATGGTCCATGCCCTTGTCATCACAATGCTCCATGCCATAGTTATCATAATGTTCCAAAACGCCTCTAATCAGAATGCTCCATGCCCCTTTTCATCAGTATGCTCCATGAGATTTGTCATCACAAGGCTCCATGTATTTCTCATCAGAGTGCTCCAGGACCTTATCATCACAATGCTTCACGACATTGTCATGAAAATTCTCAATGGCCCTTGTCAACATAATGCTCCAAGCCCTAGTCATCACAATGCTCCAGTATATTTGTCATCACAATCCTCCATTACATTTGGCATCACAATGCTCCATGCCCTTGTCATCACAATGGACCATGACATATGTCATCACAATGCTGCCTGACACCTGTCTTCACAATACTCCATGCCCTTGACATCACAATGCTCCATGCCCTTGTCATCACAATGAACCATGTCCACTGTCATCACAATAATCTAGGAAACTTGTCAGACCAATGTTCAATGACCCGGTCATCACAATGCTCCAAGCCCTAGTCATCACAATGCTCCATTATATTTGTCATCACAATCCTCCATTACATTTGGCATCACAATGCTCCATGCCATTGTCATCGCAATGGACCATGACATATGTCATCACAATGCTCCTTGACACCTGTCTTCACAATACTCCATGCCCTTGACATCACAATGCTCCATGCCCTTGTCATCACAATGAACCATGTCCACTGTCATCACAATAATGTAGGAAACTTGTCAGACCAATGTTCAATGACCCGGTCATCACAATGCTCCATGCCCTTGTCATCACAATGCTCCATGACCCCTGTCATAACAATGCTCCATGACCCCTGCCATCACAATGTTCCACGGCCTTGTCATCACAAGGCTCCATGACGCTTGTCATCACAATGCTCCAGGACGCCTGTAATCAAAATGCTCCATGCCCTTGTCATCACAAAGCTCCATGACACATGTCATCAGAATGTTCCATGGCCTTCTCATCAAAATGCTCCATGCCCTTGTCATCACAATGCACCATGTCCAATGTCATCACAATAATCTATGAAACTTTTCAGACCAATGCTCCATGCCCCTGTCATCACAATGCTCCATACCCTTGTTATCACAATGCTCCATGACCCCTGCCATCACAATGCTCCGTGACTCCAGTCATCACAATGTTTCATAACGTTTGTCATCACAACGGTCTATGCCCGCGTCATCACAAGGCTCTGTGACCTTTGTAACCACAATGTTCCATGAACTTTTCATCACAATGCTCCTTGACACTTGTCATCACAATGCTCCATGCCTTTGTCAGAACAATGCTCCATGACCCTTGTCATCACATTGTGCCATGCACATTTCATCACAATGATACACAACCTTGTCATTGCTATGCTCCATAAACCTTGTAACCACAATTCTCCATGCACTTCTCATCCAAATGCTCTCTCACATGGGATATCACAATGTTCCATCACTAGTCATCACAATCCTCCCTTAACCCTGTTATCACAATGTTCCATGACCCCTGTCATCACAATGCTACATCCCCTTATCAGCACAATGCTCCATGACCCCTGTCATCAAAATACTCCATGAACATTTTCAGCCCAATCCTCCATGACCCTTGTCATCACAATCATCCATGCCCTTGTCATCCCAATGCTCCATGAACCCAGTATTCATAATGTTCCGTGACGCTTGCCATCACAATGCTCCATTACCTCTGTCATAACAATGCTCCATGACCCCTGCCATCACAGTGTTCCACGGCCTTGTCATCACAAGGCTCCATGACCCCTGTCATCACAATACTTCATGCCCTTTTCATCACAGTGCTCCATGACACATGTCATCAGAATGCTCCATTGCCTTCTCCTCACAATGCTCTATGCCCTTGTCATCACAATGCTCCAAGACCCATGTAATCACAATGCTCCATGCCCCTTTTCATCAGAATGCTCCATGAGACTTGTCATCACAAGTCTCCATGGTCTTATCATTACAATGCTCTATGCCCTTGTCATCACAATGCTCCAAGACCCATGTAATCACAATGCTCCATGCCCCTTTTCATCAGAATGCTCCATGAGACTTGTCATCACAAGTCTCCATGGTCTTATCATCACAATGCTCCAGGACCTTGTCATCACCATGCTCCATTCCCTTGTCATCACAATGCTCCATGACCCCTGTCATCACAATACTCCATGAATATTTTCAGCCCAATGCTCCATGAAATTCTCATCACAATGCTCCATGACAAATATCATCAAAATGCTCCATGACCACTGTCATCACAACACTCCATGACACCTGACAACACAATGATCCGGGACTCTTGTCATCACAATGCTCCATTCCCTACTCATCACAATGCTCCATGACCCCAGTCATCACAATACTCCATGAACATTTTCAGCCCAATGCTCCATGACTCTTGTCATCACAATGATCCATGCCCTTGTCATCCCAAGGCTCCATGACCCCTGTATTCACAGTGCTCCATGACACCTGTCATCACAATGCTCCATGCCTTTGTCAGCAAACTGCTACATGACCTTGTCATTACAATGCTCTATGCGCTTGTCATCACAATACTCCTTTACCGTTGTCATCACATTCCTCCATGAACCTTGGGATCACATTGCTTCATGCCCTTGGCATCACAATGCTCCATGCACCTTGAAATAAAATGATCCATGACCTCTGTCATCACAATGCTCCAAACCCTTGTGATCACAATGTTCCATAACACTTGTCATCACAACGCTCCATGATGCCTGCCATGACAATAATCCATGCACTTTTCATCACAATGCTCCATGACCTTTGTCATCACAATTCTCAATACACTTGTCATCACAATGCTCCCTGACACTTGTCATCAGAATGCTCCTTGAACCCTGTTATGAAAAGGCTCCATGCATTTTTCATCACAAAGCCCCATGCCATTTTCATCACAATGCTCCATGCCATTGTCACCAAAATACTCCACAAGCTTGTCATCAGAATGCTGCATGACCCTTGTCATCACAATTCTCCATGCACTTGTCAGCACAATGCACCCTGACCTTTGTCATCACAATGCTCCATGCCCTTGTCATCACAATGCTCCATTACTTTTGTCATCAGAATCCTCCATGACACTTGGCATCACAATTCTCCATGCTATTGTCATCTCAATGGGCCATTACATATGTCATCACAATGCTCCCTGACAGCTCTCTTCACAATACTGCATGACCTTGTCATCACAGTGCTCCATGCCCTTGTCATCACAATGCGCCATTCCAAGTTTCATCACAATAATCCATGAAACTTATTAGACCAATGCTGCATGCCCTTGTCATCACAATGCTCCATGCCCTAGTTATCACAGTGTTCAAAAATCCCTGTAATCAGAATGCTCCATGCCCCTTTTCATCAGTATGCTCCATGAGATTTGTCATCACAAGTCTCCATGGTTTTCTCATCACAATGCTCCAGGACCTTGTCATCACAATGCTTCACGACATTTTCGTGAAAATCCTCAATGGCCCTTGTCATCATAATGCTCCAAGCCCTAGTCATCACAATGCTCCATTATATTTGTCATCACAATCCTCCATTACATTTGGCATCACAATGCTCCATGCCATTGTCATCGCAATGGACCATGACATATATCATCACAATGCTCCCTGACACCAGTCTTCACAATATTCCATGCCCTTGTCATCACAATTCTCCATGCCCTTGTAATCAAAATGCACCATGTCCACTGTCATCACAATAGTCTAGGAAACTTGTCAGACCAATGCTCCATGCCCCTGTCATCACAATGCTCCATGCCCTTGTCATCACAATGCTCCATGACCCCTGTCATAACAAAGCTCCATGACCCCTGCCATCACAATGTTCCACGGACTTGCCATCACAAGGCTCCATGACGCTTGTCATCACAATGCTCCAAGACCACTGCAATCACAATGCTCCATGCCCTTGTCATCACAAAGCTCCATGACATATGTCATCAGAATGTTCCATGGCCTTCAAATCAAAAGGCTCCATGCCCTTGTCATCACAATGCACCATGTCCAATGCCATCACAATAATCTATGAAACTTGTCAGAACAATGCTCCATGCCCCTGTCATCACAATGCTCCATGCCCTTGTCATCACAATGCTGCCTGACCCTTGTCATCACAATGCTCCGTGACTCCAGTCATCACAATGCTTCATAACGTTTGTCATCACAACGGTCCATGCCCGCGTCATGACAAGGCTCTGTGACATTTGTAACCACAATGCTCCATGAACTTTTCATCACAATGCTGCGTGACCCTTGTCATTACAATGTTCCATGCCTTTGTCAGAACAATGCTCCATGACACTTGTCATCACAGTGTGCCATGCACTTTTCATCACAATGATCCACAACTTTGTCATCGTTATGCTCCATAAACCTTGTAAGCACAATGCTCCATGCACTTCTCATCCAAATGCTCTCTCACATGAGATATCACAATGTTCCATCACTAGTCATCACAATCTTCCCTCACCCCTGTTATCACAATGTTCCATGAACCCTGTCATCACAATGCTACATCCTCTTATCAGCACAATGTTCTATGACCCCTGACATCACAATGTTCCATAACCACTGTCATCAAAATGCTCCATGACAGTTTTCATCCCAAAGCTCCATGACCCCTGGCATCACAATGTTCTATAACCCCTGTCATCAAAATGTTCCTTTACATTTTTCATCAAATTGCTGCATGACCCTGTCATCAAAATGCTCCCTGCCTTTCTCATCACAATGCACCACACCATTGTCATCAAAATGCTCCATGACCTTTGTCATCACAAAGCTCCATGACCCTTGGCATCACAATGCTCCATGCCATTGTCATCACAATGCTCCATGAACCTTCTCATCACATTGCTCCATGCCCTTGTCATCACAAAGCTCCATGACACATGTCATCACAATGCTCAATGCCCTTCTCATCACAGTAATCCATGAAATATTTCAGACCAATGCTCAATGCCCTTCTCATCACAATGATCCATTACCTATGTCATAACAATGCTCCATGACCCCTGCCATCACAATGTTCCATGGCCTTGTCATCACAAAGCTCCATGATCCTTGTCATCACAATGCTCCAAACCGCTGTAATCATAATGCTCCATGCCCTTGTCATCGCAAAGCTCCATGACGCATGCCATCAGAATGTTCCTTGGCCTTCTCATCACAATGCTACATGCCCTTGTCATGACAGTGCTCCGAGACACCTGTAATCACAATGCTCCATGCTCCTTTTCATCTCAATGCTCCATGAAGCCTGTCATCAAAATGCACCATGCCCATCATCATAAAGCTTCAGGCTATTGTCATCACAATGAAATCAAAATTATCCAAGACCACTGTCATCATAATGCTCCAAATCCTTGTGATCACAAAGTTCCATAACACTTATCATCACAACACACTATGACGCTCATCATCACAATTATCCATGGTCTTCTCATCACAATGCTCCATGACCTTTGTCATCACAATTCTCAGTACACTTGTCATCACAATGCTCCCTGACACATGTCGTCAGTATGCTCCTTGAAACCTGTCATGACAAGGCTCCATGCCATTTCATCACAATGATCCATGCCCTTTTCATCACAATGCTCCCAGACCCCTGTAATCACAGTGCTCCATGCCCTTGTCATCACAAAGCTCCATGACACATGTCATCAGAATGCTCCAAGACCCCTGTAATCACAATGCTCCATGCCCCTTTTCATTAGAATGCTCCATGAGACTTGTCATCACAAATCTCCATGCTCTTATCATCACAGTGCTCCAGGACCTTGTCATCACCATGTTCCATTCCCTTGTCATCACAATGCTCCATGACCCCTGTCATCACAATACTCCATGAACATTTTCAGCCCAATGCTCCATGAAATTCTCATCACAGTGCTCCATGTCAAATATCATCAAAATGCTCCATGACCACTGTCATCACAACACTCCATGACACCTGACAACACAATGATCCGGGACTCTTGTCATCACAATGCTCCATTCCCTTGTCATCACAATGCTCCATGAACATTTTCAGCCCAATGCTCCATGACACTTTTCATCACAATCATCCATGCCCTTGTCATCCCAAAGCTCCATGACCCCTGTATTCACAATGCTCCGTGACGCTTGTCATCACAATGCTCCATGACACCTGTCATCACAATGCTCCATGACTTTGTCAGCAAAATGCTACATGACCTTGTCATTACAATGCTCTATGCGCTTGTCATCACAGTACTCCATTACCATTGTCATCACAATCCTCCATGAACCTAGGATCACATTGCTTCATGCCCTTGACATCCCGAAGCTCCATGCTCCTTGAAATCAAAATGATCCATGACCTCTGTCATCACAATGCTACAAACACTTGTGATCACAATGTTCCATAAGAGTTGTCATCACAACGCTCCATGATGCCTGTCATCACAATAATCCATGCCCTTTTCATCACAGTGCTTCATGACCTTTGTCATCACAATTCTCAATACACTTGTCATCACAATGTTCCCTGACACTTGTCGTCATAATGCTCCTTGAAACCTGTCACAAAAAGGCTCCATGCATTTTTCATCACAAAACCCCATGCCATTTTCATCACAATGCTCCATGCCATTGTCATCAAAATAGTCCACAAGCTTGTCATCAGAATGCTCCATGACCATTGTCATCACAATTCTCCATGCACTTGTCAGAACAATGCTTCCTGACCCTTGTCATCACAATGCTTCAAGCCATTTTCATCACAAAGCTCCATTACCTTTGTCATAAGAATCCTCCATGACACTTGGCATCACAATGCTCCATGACATTGTCATCACAATGAGCCATTACATATGTCATCACAATGCTCCATGACACCTCTCTTCACAATAATGCATAACCTGGTCATCACAATGCTCCATGCCCTTGTCATCACAATGCACCATTCCAACTGTCATCACAATAATCCATGAAAATTATTAGACCAATGGTCCATGCCCTTGTCATCACAATGCTCCATGCCATAGTTATCATAATGTTCCAAAACGCCTCTAATCAGAATGCTCCATGCCCCTTTTCATCAGTATGCTCCATGAGATTTGTCATCACAAGGCTCCATGTATTTCTCATCAGAGTGCTCCAGGACATTATCATCACAATGCTTCACGACATTGTCATGAAAATTCTCAATGGCCCTTGTCAACATAATGCTCCAAGCCCTAGTCATCACAATGCTCCATTATATTTGTCATCACAATCCTCCATTACATTTGGCATCACAATGCTCCATGCCATTGTCATCGCAATGGACCATGACATATGTCATCACAATGCTCCCTGACACCTGTCTTCACAATACTCCATGCCCTTGACATCACAATGCTCCATGCCCTTGTCATCACAATGAGCCATGTCCACTGTCATCACAATAATCTAGGAAACTTGTCAGACCAATGTTCAATGACCCGGTCATCACAATGCTCCATGCCCTTGTCATCACAATGCTCCATGACCCCTGTCATAACAATGCTCCATGACCCCTGCCATCACAATGTTCCACGGCCTTGTCATCACAAGGCTCCATGACGCTTGTCATCACAATGCTCCAGGACGCCTGTAATCAAAATGCTCCATGCCCTTGTCCTCACAAAGCTCCATGACACATGTCATCAGAATGTTCCATGGCCTTCTCATCAAAATGCTCCATGCCCTTGTCATCACAATGCACCATGTCCAATGTCATCACAATAATCTATGAAACTTGTCAGACCAATGCTCCATGCCCCTTGTCATCACATTGTGCCATGCACATTTCATCACAATGATACACAACCTTGTCATTGCTATGCTCCATAAACCTTGTAACCACAATTCTCCATGCACTTCTCATCCAAATGCTCTCTCACATGGGATATCACAATGTTCCATCACTAGTCATCACAATCCTCCCTTAACCCTGTTATCACAATGTTCCATGACCCCTGTCATCACAATGCTACATCCCCTTATCAGCACAATGCTCCATGACCCCTGTCATCAAAATACTCCATGAACATTTTCAGCCCAATCCTCCATGACCCTTGTCATCACAATCATCCATGCCCTTGTCATCCCAATGCTCCATGAACCCTGTATTCATAATGTTCCGTGACGCTTGTCATCACAATGCTCCATTACCTCTGTCATAACAATGCTCCATGACCCCTGCCATCACAGTGTTCCACGGCCTTGTCATCACAAGGCTCCATGACCCCTGTCATCACAATACTTCATGCCCTTTTCATCACAGTGCTCCATGACACATGTCATCAGAATGCTCCATTGCCTTCTCCTCACAATGCTCTATGCCCTTGTCATCACAATGCTCCAAGACCCATGTAATCACAATGCTCCATGCCCCTTTTCATCAGAATGCTCCATGAGACTTGTCATCACAAGTCTCCATGGTCTTATCATTACAATGCTCTATGCCCTTGTCATCACAATGCTCCAAGACCCATGTAATCACAATGCTCCATGCCCCTTTTCATCAGAATGCTCCATGAGACTTGTCATCACAAGTCTCCATGGTCTTATCATCACAATGCTCCAGGACCTTGTCATCACCATGCTCCATTCCCTTGTCATCACAATGCTCCATGACCCCTGTCATCACAATACTCCATGAATATTTTCAGCTCAATGCTCCATGAAATTCTCATCACAATGCTCCATGACAAATATCATCAAAATGCTCCATGACCACTGTCATCACAACACTCCATGACACCTGACAACACAATGATCCGGGACTCTTGTCATCACAATGCTCCATTCCCTACTCATCACAATGCTCCATGACCCCAGTCATCACAATACTCCATGAACATTTTCAGCCCAATGCTCCATGACTCTTGTCATCACAATGATCCATGCCCTTGTCATCCCAAGGCTCCATGACCCCTGTATTCACAGTGCTCCATGACACCTGTCATCACAATGCTCCATGCCTTTGTCAGCAAAATGCTACATGACCTTGTCATTACAATGCTCTATGCGCTTGTCATCACAATACTCCATTACCATTGTCATCACATTCCTCCATGAACCTTGGGATCACATTGCTTCATGCCCTTGGCATCACAATGCTCCATGCACCTTGAAATAAAATGATCCATGACCTCTGTCATCACAATGCTCCAAACCCTTGTGATCACAATGTTCCATAACACTTGTCATCACAACGCTCCATGATGCCTGCCATGACAATAATCCATGCACTTTTCATCTCAATGCTCCATGACCTTTGTCATCACAATTCTCAATACACTTGTCATCACAATGCTCCCTGACACTTGTCATCAGAATGCTCCTTGAACCCTGTTATGAAAAGGCTCCATGCATTTTTCATCACAAAGCCCCATGCCATTTTCATCACAATGCTCCATGCCATTGTCACCAAAATACTCCACAAGCTTGTCATCAGAATGCTGCATGACCCTTGTCATCACAATTCTCCATGCACTTGTCAGCACAATGCACCCTGACCTTTGTCATCACAATGCTCCATGCCCTTGTCATCACAATGCTCCATTACTTTTGTCATCAGAATCCTCCATGACACTTGGCATCACAATTCTCCATGCTATTGTCATCTCAATGGGCCATTACATATGTCATCACAATGCTCCCTGACAGCTCTCTTCACAATACTGCAAGACCTTGTCATCACAATGCTCCATGCCCTTGTCATCACAATGCGCCATTCCAAGTTTCATCACAATAATCCATGAAACTTATTAGACCAATGCTGCATGCCCTTGTCATCACAATGCTCCATGCCCTAGTTATCACAGTGTTCCAAAATCCCTGTAATCAGAATGCTCCATGCCCCTTTTCATCAGTATGCTCCATGAGATTTGTCATCACAAGTCTCCATGGTTTTCTCATCACAATGCTCCAGGACCTTGTCATCACAATGCTTCACGACATTTTCGTGAAAATCCTCAATGGCCCTTGTCATCATAATGCTCCAAGCCCTAGTCATCACAATGCTCCATTATATTTGTCATCACAATCCTCCATTACATTTGGCATCACAATGCTCCATGCCATTGTCATCGCAATGGACCATGACATATGTCATCACAATGCTCCCTGACACCAGTCTTCACAATATTCCATGCCCTTGTCATCACAATTCTCCATGCCCTTGTAATCAAAATGCACCATGTCCACTGTCATCACAATAGTCTAGGAAACTTGTCAGACCAATGCTCCATGCCCCTGTCATCACAATGCTCCATGCCCTTGTCATCACAATGCTCCATGACCCCTGTCATAACAAAGCTCCATGACCCCTGCCATCACAATGTTCCACGGACTTGTCATCACAAGGCTCCATGACGCTTGTCATCACAATGCTCCAAGACCACTGTAATCACAATGCTCCATGCCCTTGTCATCACAAAGCTCCATGACACATGTCATCAGAATGTTCCATGGCCTTCAAATCAAAAGGCTCCATGCCCTTGTCATCACAATGCACCATGTCCAATGCCATCACAATAATCTATGAAACTTGTCAGACCAATGCTCCATGCCCCTGTCATCACAATGCTCCATGCCCTTGCCATCACAATGCTGCATGACCCTTGTCATCACAATGCTCCGTGACTCCAGTCATCACAATGCTTCATAACGTTTGTCATCACAACGGTCCATGCCCGCGTCATGACAAGGCTCTGTGACATTTGTAACCACAATGCTCCATGAACTTTTCATCACAATGCTGCGTGACCCTTGTCATTACAATGTTCCATGCCTTTGTCAGAACAATGCTCCATGACACTTGTCATCACAGTGTGCCATGCACTTTTCATCACAATGATCCACAACTTTGTCATCGTTATGCTCCATAAACCTTGTAAGCACAATGCTCCATGCACTTCTCATCCAAATGCTCTCTCACATGAGATATCACAATGTTCCATCACTAGTCATCACAATCTTCCCTCACCCCTGTTATCACAATGTTCCATGAACCCTGTCATCACAATGCTACATCCTCTTATCAGCACAATGTTCTATGACCCCTGACATCACAATGTTCCATAACCACTGTCATCAAAATGCTCCATGACAGTTTTCATCCCAAAGCTCCATGACCCCTGGCATCACAATGTTCTATAACCCCTGTCATCAAAATGTTCCTTTACATTTTTCATCAAATTGCTGCATGACCCTGTCATCAAAATGCTCCCTGCCTTTCTCATCACAATGCACCACACCATTGTCATCAAAATGCTCCATGACCTTTGTCATCACAAAGCTCCATGACCCTTGGCATCACAATGCTCCATGCCATTGTCATCACAATGCTCCATGAACCTTCTCATCACATTGCTCCATGCCCTTGTCATCACAAAGCTCCATGACACATGTCATCACAATGCTCAATGCCCTTCTCATCACAGTAATCCATGAAATATTTCAGACCAATGCTCAATGCCCTTCTCATCACAATGATCCATTACCTATGTCATAACAATGCTCCATGACCCCTGCCATCACAATGTTCCATGGCCTTGTCATCACAAAGCTCCATGATCCTTGTCATCACAATGCTCCAAACCGCTGTAATCATAATGCTCCATGCCCTTGTCATCGCAAAGCTCCATGACGCATGCCATCAGAATGTTCCTTGGCCTTCTCATCACAATGCTACATGCCCTTGTCATGACAGTGCTCCGAGACACCTGTAATCACAATGCTCCATGCTCCTTTTCATCTCAATGCTCCATGAAGCCTGTCATCAAAATGCACCATGCCCATCATCATAAAGCTTCAGGCTATTGTCATCACAATGAAATCAAAATTATCCAAGACCACTGTCATCATAATGCTCCAAATCCTTGTGATCACAAAGTTCCATAACACTTATCATCACAACACACTATGACGCTCATCATCACAATTATCCATGGTCTTCTCATCACAATGCTCCATGACCTTTGTCATCACAATTCTCAGTACACTTGTCATCACAATGCTCCCTGACACATGTCGTCAGTATGCTCCTTGAAACCTGTCATGACACGGCTCCATGCCATTTCATCACAATGATCCATGCCCTTTTCATCACAATGCTCCCAGACCCCTGTAATCACAGTGCTCCATGCCCTTGTCATCACAAAGCTCCATGACACATGTCATCAGAATGCTCCAAGACCCCTGTAATCACAATGCTCCATGCCCCTTTTCATTAGAATGCTCCATGAGACTTGTCATCACAAATCTCCATGCTCTTATCATCACAGTGCTCCAGGACCTTGTCATCACCATGTTCCATTCCCTTGTCATCACAATGCTCCATGACCCCTGTCATCACAATACTCCATGAACATTTTCAGCCCAATGCTCCATGAAATTCTCATCACAGTGCTCCATGTCAAATATCATCAAAATGCTCCATGACCACTGTCATCACAACACTCCATGACACCTGACAACACAATGATCCGGGACTCTTGTCATCACAATGCTCCATTCCCTTGTCATCACAATGCTCCATGAACATTTTCAGCCCAATGCTCCATGACACTTTTCATCACAATCATCCATGCCCTTGTCATCCCAAAGCTCCATGACCCCTGTATTCACAATGCTCCGTGACGGTTGTCATCACAATGCTCCATGACACCTGTCATCACAATGCTCCATGACTTTGTCAGCAAAATGCTACATGACCTTGTCATTACAATGCTCTATGCGCTTGTCATCACAGTACTCCATTACCATTGTCATCACAATCCTCCATGAACCTAGGATCACATTGCTTCATGCCCTTGACATCCCGAAGCTCCATGCTCCTTGAAATCAAAATGATCCATGACCTCTGTCATCACAATGCTACAAACACTTGTGATCACAATGTTCCATAAGAGTTGTCATCACAACGCTCCATGATGCCTGTCATCACAATAATCCATGCCCTTTTCATCACAGTGCTTCATGACCTTTGTCATCACAATTCTCAATACACTTGTCATCACAATGTTCCCTGACACTTGTCGTCATAATGCTCCTTGAAACCTGTCACAAAAAGGCTCCATGCATTTTTCATCACAAAACCCCATGCCATTTTCATCACAATGCTCCATGCCATTGTCATCAAAATAGTCCACAAGCTTGTCATCAGAATGCTCCATGACCATTGTCATCACAATTCTCCATGCACTTGTCAGAACAATGCTTCCTGACCCTTGTCATCACAATGCTTCAAGCCATTTTCATCACAAAGCTCCATTACCTTTGTCATAAGAATCCTCCATGACACTTGGCATCACAATGCTCCATGACATTGTCATCACAATGAGCCATTACATATGTCATCACAATGCTCCATGACACCTCTCTTCACAATAATGCATAACCTGGTCATCACAATGCTCCATGCCCTTGTCATCACAATGCACCATTCCAACTGTCATCACAATAATCCATGAAAATTATTAGACCAATGGTCCATGCCCTTGTCATCACAATGCTCCATGCCATAGTTATCATAATGTTCCAAAACGCCTCTAATCAGAATGCTCCATGCCCCTTTTCATCAGTATGCTCCATGAGATTTGTCATCACAAGGCTCCATGTATTTCTCATCAGAGTGCTCCAGGACCTTATCATCACAATGCTTCACGACATTGTCATGAAAATTCTCAATGGCCCTTGTCAACATAATGCTCCAAGCCCTAGTCATCACAATGCTCCAGTATATTTGTCATCACAATCCTCCATTACATTTGGCATCACAATGCTCCATGCCCTTGTCATCACAATGGACCATGACATATGTCATCACAATGCTGCCTGACACCTGTCTTCACAATACTCCATGCCCTTGACATCACAATGCTCCATGCCCTTGTCATCACAATGAACCATGTCCACTGTCATCACAATAATCTAGGAAACTTGTCAGACCAATGTTCAATGACCCGGTCATCACAATGCTCCAAGCCCTAGTCATCACAATGCTCCATTATATTTGTCATCACAATCCTCCATTACATTTGGCATCACAATGCTCCATGCCATTGTCATCGCAATGGACCATGACATATGTCATCACAATGCTCCCTGACACCTGTCTTCACAATACTCCATGCCCTTGACATCACAATGCTCCATGCCCTTGTCATCACAATGAACCATGTCCACTGTCATCACAATAATCTAGGAAACTTGTCAGACCAAAGTTCAATGACCCGGTCATCACAATGCTCCATGACCTTGTCATCACAATGCTCCATTACCCCTGTCATAACAATGCTCCATGACCCCTGCCATCACAATGTTCCACGACCTTGTCATCACAAGGCTCCATGACGCTTGTCATCACAATGCTCCAGGACCCCTGTAATCAAAATGCTCCATGCCCTTGTCATCACAAAGCTCCATGACACATGTCATCAGAATGTTCCATGGCCTTCTCATCAAAATGCTCCATGCCCTTGTCATCACAATGCACCATGTCCAATGTCATCACAATAATCTATGAAACTTGTCAGACCAATGCTCCATGCCCCTGTCATCACAATGCTCCATACCCTTGTTATCACAATGCTCCATGACCCCTGCCATCACAATGCTCCGTGACTCCAGTCATCACAATGTTTCATAACGTTTGTCATCACAACGGTCTATGCCCGCGTCATCACAAGGCTCTGTGACCTTTGTAACCACAATGTTCCATGAACTTTTCATCACAATGCTCCTTGACACTTGTCATCACAATGCTCCATGCCTTTGTCAGAACAATGCTCCATGACCCTTGTCATCACATTGTGCCATGCACATTTCATCACAATGATACACAACCTTGTCATTGCTATGCTCCATAAACCTTGTAACCACAATTCTCCATGCACTTCTCATCCAAATGCTCTCTCACATGGGATATCACAATGTTCCATCACTAGTCATCACAATCCTCCCTTAACCCTGTTATCACAATGTTCCATGACCCCTGTCATCACAATGCTACATCCCCTTATCAGCACAATGCTCCATGACCCCTGTCATCAAAATACTCCATGAACATTTTCAGCCCAATCCTCCATGACCCTTGTCATCACAATCATCCATGCCCTTGTCATCCCAATGCTCCATGAACCCAGTATTCATAATGTTCCGTGACGCTTGCCATCACAATGCTCCATTACCTCTGTCATAACAATGCTCCATGACCCCTGCCATCACAGTGTTCCACGGCCTTGTCATCACAAGGCTCCATGACCCCTGTCATCACAATACTTCATGCCCTTTTCATCACAGTGCTCCATGACACATGTCATCAGAATGCTCCATTGCCTTCTCCTCACAATGCTCTATGCCCTTGTCATCACAATGCTCCAAGACCCATGTAATCACAATGCTCCATGCCCCTTTTCATCAGAATGCTCCATGAGACTTGTCATCACAAGTCTCCATGGTCTTATCATTACAATGCTCTATGCCCTTGTCATCACAATGCTCCAAGACTCATGTAATCACAATGCTCCATGCCCCTTTTCATCAGAATGCTCCATGAGACTTGTCATCACAAGTCTCCATGGTCTTATCATCACAATGCTCCAGGACCTTGTCATCACCATGCTCCATTCCCTTGTCATCACAATGCTCCATGACCCCTGTCATCACAATACTCCATGAATATTTTCAGCCCAATGCTCCATGAAATTCTCATCACAATGCTCCATGACAAATATCATCAAAATGCTCCATGACCACTGTCATCACAACACTCCATGACACCTGACAACACAATGATCCGGGACTCTTGTCATCACAATGCTCCATTCCCTACTCATCACAATGCTCCATGACCCCAGTCATCACAATACTCCATGAACATTTTCAGCCCAATGCTCCATGACTCTTGTCATCACAATGATCCATGCCCTTGTCATCCCAAGGCTCCATGACCCCTGTATTCACAGTGCTCCATGACACCTGTCATCACAATGCTCCATGCCTTTGTCAGCAAACTGCTACATGACCTTGTCATTACAATGCTCTATGTGCTTGTCATCACAATACTCCTTTACCGTTGTCATCACATTCCTCCATGAACCTTGGGATCACATTGCTTCATGCCCTTGGCATCACAATGCTCCATGCACCTTGAAATAAAATGATCCATGACCTCTGTCATCACAATGCTCCAAACCCTTGTGATCACAATGTTCCATAACACTTGTCATCACAACGCTCCATGATGCCTGCCATGACAATAATCCATGCACTTTTCATCACAATGCTCCATGACCTTTGTCATCACAATTCTCAATACACTTGTCATCACAATGCTCCCTGACACTTGTCATCAGAATGTTCCTTGAACCCTGTTATGAAAAGGCTCCATGCATTTTTCATCACAAAGCCCCATGCCATTTTCATCACAATGCTCCATGCCATTGTCACCAAAATACTCCACAAGCTTGTCATCAGAATGCTGCATGACCCTTGTCATCACAATTCTCCATGCACTTGTCAGCACAATGCACCCTGACCTTTGTCATCACAATGCTCCATGCCCTTGTCATCACAATGCTCCATTACTTTTGTCATCAGAATCCTCCATGACACTTGGCATCACAATTCTCCATGCTATTGTCATCTCAATGGGCCATTACATATGTCATCACAATGCTCCCTGACAGCTCTCTTCACAATACTGCATGACCTTGTCATCACAGTGCTCCATGCCCTTGTCATCACAATGCGCCATTCCAAGTTTCATCACAATAATCCATGAAACTTATTAGACCAATGCTGCATGCCCTTGTCATCACAATGCTCCATGCCCTAGTTATCACAGTGTTCCAAAATCCCTGTAATCAGAATGCTCCATGCCCCTTTTCATCAGTATGCTCCATGAGATTTGTCATCACAAGTCTCCATGGTTTTCTCATCACAATGCTCCAGGACCTTGTCATCACAATGCTTCACGACATTTTCGTGAAAATCCTCAATGGCCCTTGTCATCATAATGCTCCAAGCCCTAGTCATCACAATGCTCCATTATATTTGTCATCACAATCCTCCATTACATTTGGCATCACAATGCTCCATGCCATTGTCATCGCAATGGACCATGACATATATCATCACAATGCTCCCTGACACCAGTCTTCACAATATTCCATGCCCTTGTCATCACAATTCTCCATGCCCTTGTAATCAAAATGCACCATGTCCACTGTCATCACAATAGTCTAGGAAACTTGTCAGACCAATGCTCCATGCCCCTGTCATCACAATGCTCCATGCCCTTGTCATCACAATGCTCCATGACCCCTGTCATAACAAAGCTCCATGACCCCTGCCATCACAATGTTCCACGGACTTGCCATCACAAGGCTCCATGACGCTTGTCATCACAATGCTCCAAGACCACTGTAATCACAATGCTCCATGCCCTTGTCATCACAAAGCTCCATGACATATGTCATCAGAATGTTCCATGGCCTTCAAATCAAAAGGCTCCATGCCCTTGTCATCATAATGCACCATGTCCAATGCCATCACAATAATCTATGAAACTTGTCAGAACAATGCTCCATGCCCCTGTCATCACAATGCTCCATGCCCTTGTCATCACAATGCTGCCTGACCCTTGTCATCACAATGCTCCGTGACTCCAGTCATCACAATGCTTCATAACGTTTGTCATCACAACGGTCCATGCCCGCGTCATGACAAGGCTCTGTGACATTTGTAACCACAATGCTCCATGAACTTTTCATCACAATGCTGCGTGACCCTTGTCATTACAATGTTCCATGCCTTTGTCAGAACAATGCTCCATGACACTTGTCATCACAGTGTGCCATGCACTTTTCATCACAATGATCCACAACTTTGTCATCGTTATGCTCCATAAACCTTGTAAGCACAATGCTCCATGCACTTCTCATCCAAATGCTCTCTCACATGAGATATCACAATGTTCCATCACTAGTCATCACAATCTTCCCTCACCCCTGTTATCACAATGTTCCATGAACCCTGTCATCACAATGCTACATCCTCTTATCAGCACAATGTTCTATGACCCCTGACATCACAATGTTCCATAACCACTGTCATCAAAATGCTCCATGACAGTTTTCATCCCAAAGCTCCATGACCCCTGGCATCACAATGTTCTATAACCCCTGTCATCAAAATGTTCCTTTACATTTTTCATCAAATTGCTGCATGACCCTGTCATCAAAATGCTCCCTGCCTTTCTCATCACAATGCACCACACCATTGTCATCAAAATGCTCCATGACCTTTGTCATCACAAAGCTCCATGACCCTTGGCATCACAATGCTCCATGCCATTGTCATCACAATGCTCCATGAACCTTCTCATCACATTGCTCCATGCCCTTGTCATCACAAAGCTCCATGACACATGTCATCACAATGCTCAATGCCCTTCTCATCACAGTAATCCATGAAATATTTCAGACCAATGCTCAATGCCCTTCTCATCACAATGATCCATTACCTATGTCATAACAATGCTCCATGACCCCTGCCATCACAATGTTCCATGGCCTTGTCATCACAAAGCTCCATGATCCTTGTCATCACAATGCTCCAAACCGCTGTAATCATAATGCTCCATGCCCTTGTCATCGCAAAGCTCCATGACGCATGCCATCAGAATGTTCCTTGGCCTTCTCATCACAATGCTACATGCCCTTGTCATGACAGTGCTCCGAGACACCTGTAATCACAATGCTCCATGCTCCTTTTCATCTCAATGCTCCATGAAGCCTGTCATCAAAATGCACCATGCCCATCATCATAAAGCTTCAGGCTATTGTCATCACAATGAAATCAAAATTATCCAAGACCACTGTCATCATAATGCTCCAAATCCTTGTGATCACAAAGTTCCATAACACTTATCATCACAACACACTATGACGCTCATCATCACAATTATCCATGGTCTTCTCATCACAATGCTCCATGACCTTTGTCATCACAATTCTCAGTACACTTGTCATCACAATGCTCCCTGACACATGTCGTCAGTATGCTCCTTGAAACCTGTCATGACAAGGCTCCATGCCATTTCATCACAATGATCCATGCCCTTTTCATCACAATGCTCCCAGACCCCTGTAATCACAGTGCTCCATGCCCTTGTCATCACAAAGCTCCATGACACATGTCATCAGAATGCTCCAAGACCCCTGTAATCACAATGCTCCATGCCCCTTTTCATTAGAATGCTCCATGAGACTTGTCATCACAAATCTCCATGCTCTTATCATCACAGTGCTCCAGGACCTTGTCATCACCATGTTCCATTCCCTTGTCATCACAATGCTCCATGACCCCTGTCATCACAATACTCCATGAACATTTTCAGCCCAATGCTCCATGAAATTCTCCTCACAGTGCTCCATGTCAAATATCATCAAAATGCTCCATGACCACTGTCATCACAACACTCCATGACACCTGACAACACAATGATCCGGGACTCTTGTCATCACAATGCTCCATTCCCTTGTCATCACAATGCTCCATGAACATTTTCAGCCCAATGCTCCATGACACTTTTCATCACAATCATCCATGCCCTTGTCATCCCAAAGCTCCATGACCCCTGTATTCACAATGCTCCGTGACGCTTGTCATCACAATGCTCCATGACACCTGTCATCACAATGCTCCATGACTTTGTCAGCAAAATGCTACATGACCTTGTCATTACAATGCTCTATGCGCTTGTCATCACAGTACTCCATTACCATTGTCATCACAATCCTCCATGAACCTAGGATCACATTGCTTCATGCCCTTGTCATCCCGAAGCTCCATGCTCCTTGAAATCAAAATGATCCATGACCTCTGTCATCACAATGCTACAAACACTTGTGATCACAATGTTCCATAAGAGTTGTCATCACAACGCTCCATGATGCCTGTCATCACAATAATCCATGCCCTTTTCATCACAGTGCTTCATGACCTTTGTCATCACAATTCTCAATACACTTGTCATCACAATGTTCCCTGACACTTGTCGTCATAATGCTCCTTGAAACCTGTCACAAAAAGGCTCCATGCATTTTTCATCACAAAGCCCCATGCCATTTTCATCACAATGCTCCATGCCATTGTCATCAAAATAGTCCACAAGCTTGTCATCAGAATGCTCCATGACCATTGTCATCACAATTCTCCATGCACTTGTCAGAACAATGCTTCCTGACCCTTGTCATCACAATGCTTCAAGCCATTTTCATCACAAAGCTCCATTACCTTTGTCATAAGAATCCTCCATGACACTTGGCATCACAATGCTCCATGACATTGTCATCACAATGAGCCATTACATATGTCATCACAATGCTCCATGACACCTCTCTTCACAATAATGCATAACCTGGTCATCACAATGCTCCATGCCCTTGTCATCACAATGCACCATTCCAACTGTCATCACAATAATCCATGAAAATTATTAGACCAATGGTCCATGCCCTTGTCATCACAATGCTCCATGCCATAGTTATCATAATGTTCCAAAACGCCTCTAATCAGAATGCTCCATGCCCCTTTTCATCAGTATGCTCCATGAGATTTGTCATCACAAGGCTCCATGTATTTCTCATCAGAGTGCTCCAGGACCTTATCATCACAATGCTTCACGACATTGTCATGAAAATTCTCAATGGCCCTTGTCAACATAATGCTCCAAGCCCTAGTCATCACAATGCTCCATTATATTTGTCATCACAATCCTCCATTACATTTGGCATCACAATGCTCCATGCCATTGTCATCGCAATGGACCATGACATATGTCATCACAATGCTCCCTGACACCAGTCTTCACAATATTCCATGCCCTTGTCATCACAATTCTCCATGCCCTTGTAATCAAATTGCACCATGTCCACTGTCATCACAATAGTCTAGGAAACTTGTCAGACCAATGCTCCATGCCCCTGTCATCACAATGCTCCATGCCCTTGTCATCACAATGCTCCATGACCCCTGTCATAACAAAGCTCCATGACCCCTGCCATCACAATGTTCCACGGACTTGTCATCACAAGGCTCCATGACGCTTGTCATCACAATGCTCCAAGACCACTGTAATCACAATGCTCCATGCCCTTGTCATCACAAAGCTCCATGACATATGTCATCAGAATGTTCCATGGCCTTCAAATCAAAAGGCTCCATGCCCTTGTCATCACAATGCACCATGTCCAATGCCATCACAATAATCTATGAAACTTGTCAGAACAATGCTCCATGCCCCTGTCATCACAATGCTCCATGCCCTTGTCATCACAATGCTGCATGACCCTTGTCATCACAATGCTCCGTGACTCCAGTCATCACAATGCTTCATAACGTTTGTCATCACAACGGTCCATGCCCGCGTCATGACAAGGCTCTGTGACATTTGTAACCATAATGCTCCATGAACTTTTCATCACAATGCTGCGTGACCCTTGTCATTACAATGTTCCATGCCTTTGTCAGAACAATGCTCCATGACACTTGTCATCACAGTGTGCCATGCACTTTTCATCACAATGATCCACAACTTTGTCATCGTTATGCTCCATAAACCTTGTAAGCACAATGCTCCATGCACTTCTCATCCAAATGCTCTCTCACATGAGATATCACAATGTTCCATCACTAGTCATCACAATCTTCCCTCACCCCTGTTATCACAATGTTCCATGAACCCTGTCATCACAATGCTACATCCTCTTATCAGCACAATGTTCTATGACCCCTGACATCACAATGTTCCATAACCACTGTCATCAAAATGCTCCATGACAGTTTTCATCCCAAAGCTCCATGACCCCTGGCATCACAATGTTCTATAACCCCTGTCATCAAAATGTTCCTTTACATTTTTCATCAAATTGCTGCATGACCCTGTCATCAAAATGCTCCCTGCCTTTCTCATCACAATGCACCACACCATTGTCATCAAAATGCTCCATGACCTTTGTCATCACAAAGCTCCATGACCCTTGGCATCACAATGCTCCATGCCATTGTCATCACAATGCTCCATGAACCTTCTCATCACATTGCTCCATGCCCTTGTCATCACAAAGCTCCATGACACATGTCATCACAATGCTCAATGCCCTTCTCATCACAGTAATCCATGAAATATTTCAGACCAATGCTCAATGCCCTTCTCATCACAATGATCCATTACCTATGTCATAACAATGCTCCATGACCCCTGCCATCACAATGTTCCATGGCCTTGTCATCACAAAGCTCCATGATCCTTGTCATCACAATGCTCCAAACCGCTGTAATCATAATGCTCCATGCCCTTGTCATCGCAAAGCTCCATGACGCATGCCATCAGAATGTTCCTTGGCCTTCTCATCACAATGCTACATGCCCTTGTCATGACAGTGCTCCGAGACACCTGTAATCACAATGCTCCATGCTCCTTTTCATCTCAATGCTCCATGAAGCCTGTCATCAAAATGCACCATGCCCATCATCATAAAGCTTCAGGCTATTGTCATCACAATGAAATCAAAATTATCCAAGACCACTGTCATCATAATGCTCCAAATCCTTGTGATCACAAAGTTCCATAACACTTATCATCACAACACACTATGACGCTCATCATCACAATTATCCATGGTCTTCTCATCACAATGCTCCATGACCTTTGTCATCACAATTCTCAGTACACTTGTCATCACAATGCTCCCTGACACATGTCGTCAGTATGCTCCTTGAAACCTGTCATGACAAGGCTCCATGCCATTTCATCACAATGATCCATGCCCTTTTCATCACAATGCTCCCAGACCCCTGTAATCACAGTGCTCCATGCCCTTGTCATCACAAAGCTCCATGACACATGTCATCAGAATGCTCCAAGACCCCTGTAATCACAATGCTCCATGCCCCTTTTCATTAGAATGCTCCATGAGACTTGTCATCACAAATCTCCATGCTCTTATCATCACAGTGCTCCAGGACCTTGTCATCACCATGTTCCATTCCCTTGTCATCACAATGCTCCATGACCCCTGTCATCACAATACTCCATGAACATTTTCAGCCCAATGCTCCATGAAATTCTCCTCACAGTGCTCCATGTCAAATATCATCAAAATGCTCCATGACCACTGTCATCACAACACTCCATGACACCTGACAACACAATGATCCGGGACTCTTGTCATCACAATGCTCCATTCCCTTGTCATCACAATGCTCCATGAACATTTTCAGCCCAATGCTCCATGACACTTTTCATCACAATCATCCATGCCCTTGTCATCCCAAAGCTCCATGACCCCTGTATTCACAATGCTCCGTGACGCTTGTCATCACAATGCTCCATGACACCTGTCATCACAATGCTCCATGACTTTGTCAGCAAAATGCTACATGACCTTGTCATTACAATGCTCTATGCGCTTGTCATCACAGTACTCCATTACCATTGTCATCACAATCCTCCATGAACCTAGGATCACATTGCTTCATGCCCTTGTCATCCCGAAGCTCCATGCTCCTTGAAATCAAAATGATCCATGACCTCTGTCATCACAATGCTACAAACACTTGTGATCACAATGTTCCATAAGAGTTGTCATCACAACGCTCCATGATGCCTGTCATCACAATAATCCATGCCCTTTTCATCACAGTGCTTCATGACCTTTGTCATCACAATTCTCAATACACTTGTCATCACAATGTTCCCTGACACTTGTCGTCATAATGCTCCTTGAAACCTGTCACAAAAAGGCTCCATGCATTTTTCATCACAAAACCCCATGCCATTTTCATCACAATGCTCCATGCCATTGTCATCAAAATAGTCCACAAGCTTGTCATCAGAATGCTCCATGACCATTGTCATCACAATTCTCCATGCACTTGTCAGAACAATGCTTCCTGACCCTTGTCATCACAATGCTTCAAGCCATTTTCATCACAAAGCTCCATTACCTTTGTCATAAGAATCCTCCATGACACTTGGCATCACAATGCTCCATGACATTGTCATCACAATGAGCCATTACATATGTCATCACAATGCTCCATGACACCTCTCTTCACAATAATGCATAACCTGGTCATCACAATGCTCCATGCCCTTGTCATCACAATGCACCATTCCAACTGTCATCACAATAATCCATGAAAATTATTAGACCAATGGTCCATGCCCTTGTCATCACAATGCTCCATGCCATAGTTATCATAATGTTCCAAAACGCCTCTAATCAGAATGCTCCATGCCCCTTTTCATCAGTATGCTCCATGAGATTTGTCATCACAAGGCTCCATGTATTTCTCATCAGAGTGATCCAGGACCTTATCATCACAATGCTTCACGACATTGTCATGAAAATTCTCAATGGCCCTTGTCAACATAATGCTCCAAGCCCTAGTCATCACAATGCTCCATTATATTTGTCATCACAATCCTCCATTACATTTGGCATCACAATGCTCCATGCCATTGTCATCGCAATGGACCATGACATATGTCATCACAATGCTCCCTGACACCAGTCTTCACAATATTCCATGCCCTTGTCATCACAATTCTCCATGCCCTTGTAATCAAAATGCACCATGTCCACTGTCATCACAATAGTCTAGGAAACTTGTCAGACCAATGCTCCATGCCCCTGTCATCACAATGCTCCATGCCCTTGTCATCACAATGCTCCATGACCCCTGTCATAACAAAGCTCCATGACCCCTGCCATCACAATGTTCCACGGACTTGTCATCACAAGGCTCCATGACGCTTGTCATCACAATGCTCCAAGACCACTGTAATCACAATGCTCCATGCCCTTGTCATCACAAAGCTCCATGACACATGTCATCAGAATGTTCCATGGCCTTCAAATCAAAAGGCTCCATGCCCTTGTCATCACAATGCACCATGTCCAATGCCATCACAATAATCTATGAAACTTGTCAGACCAATGCTCCATGCCCCTGTCATCACAATGCTCCATGCCCTTGCCATCACAATGCTGCATGACCCTTGTCATCACAATGCTCCGTGACTCCAGTCATCACAATGCTTCATAACGTTTGTCATCACAACGGTCCATGCCCGCGTCATGACAAGGCTCTGTGACATTTGTAACCACAATGCTCCATGAACTTTTCATCACAATGCTGCGTGACCCTTGTCATTACAATGTTCCATGCCTTTGTCAGAACAATGCTCCATGACACTTGTCATCACAGTGTGCCATGCACTTTTCATCACAATGATCCACAACTTTGTCATCGTTATGCTCCATAAACCTTGTAAGCACAATGCTCCATGCACTTCTCATCCAAATGCTCTCTCACATGAGATATCACAATGTTCCATCACTAGTCATCACAATCTTCCCTCACCCCTGTTATCACAATGTTCCATGAACCCTGTCATCACAATGCTACATCCTCTTATCAGCACAATGTTCTATGACCCCTGACATCACAATGTTCCATAACCACTGTCATCAAAATGCTCCATGACAGTTTTCATCCCAAAGCTCCATGACCCCTGGCATCACAATGTTCTATAACCCCTGTCATCAAAATGTTCCTTTACATTTTTCATCAAATTGCTGCATGACCCTGTCATCAAAATGCTCCCTGCCTTTCTCATCACAATGCACCACACCATTGTCATCAAAATGCTCCATGACCTTTGTCATCACAAAGCTCCATGACCCTTGGCATCACAATGCTCCATGCCATTGTCATCACAATGCTCCATGAACCTTCTCATCACATTGCTCCATGCCCTTGTCATCACAAAGCTCCATGACACATGTCATCACAATGCTCAATGCCCTTCTCATCACAGTAATCCATGAAATATTTCAGACCAATGCTCAATGCCCTTCTCATCACAATGATCCATTACCTATGTCATAACAATGCTCCATGACCCCTGCCATCACAATGTTCCATGGCCTTGTCATCACAAAGCTCCATGATCCTTGTCATCACAATGCTCCAAACCGCTGTAATCATAATGCTCCATGCCCTTGTCATCGCAAAGCTCCATGACGCATGCCATCAGAATGTTCCTTGGCCTTCTCATCACAATGCTACATGCCCTTGTCATGACAGTGCTCCGAGACACCTGTAATCACAATGCTCCATGCTCCTTTTCATCTCAATGCCCCATGAAGCCTGTCATCAAAATGCACCATGCCCATCATCATAAAGCTTCAGGCTATTGTCATCACAATGAAATCAAAATTATCCAAGACCACTGTCATCATAATGCTCCAAATCCTTGTGATCACAAAGTTCCATAACACTTATCATCACAACACACTATGACGCTCATCATCACAATTATCCATGGTCTTCTCATCACAATGCTCCATGACCTTTGTCATCACAATTCTCAGTACACTTGTCATCACAATGCTCCCTGACACATGTCGTCAGTATGCTCCTTGAAACCTGTCATGACAAGGCTCCATGCCATTTCATCACAATGATCCATGCCCTTTTCATCACAATGCTCCCAGACCCCTGTAATCACAGTGCTCCATGCCCTTGTCATCACAAAGCTCCATGACACATGTCATCAGAATGTTCCATGGCCTTCAAATCAAAAGGCTCCATGCCCTTGTCATCACAATGCACCATGTCCAATGCCATCACAATAATCTATGAAACTTGTCAGAACAATGCTCCATGCCCCTGTCATCACAATGCTCCATGCCCTTGTCATCACAATGCTGCCTGACCCTTGTCATCACAATGCTCCGTGACTCCAGTCATCACAATTCTTCATAACGTTTGTCATCACAACGGTCCATGCCCGCGTCATGACAAGGCTCTGTGACATTTGTAACCACAATGCTCCATGAACTTTTCATCACAATGCTGCGTGACCCTTGTCACTACAATGTTCCATGCCTTTGTCAGAACAATGCTCCATGACACTTGTCATCACAGTGTGCCATGCACTTTTCATCACAATGATCCACAACTTTGTCATCGTTATGCTCCATAAACCTTGTAAGCACAATGCTCCATGCACTTCTCATCCAAATGCTCTCTCACATGAGATATCACAATGTTCCATCACTAGTCATCACAATCTTCCCTCACCCCTGTTATCACAATGTTCCATGAACCCTGTCATCACAATGCTACATCCTCTTATCAGCACAATGTTCTATGACCCCTGACATCACAATGTTCCATAACCACTGTCATCAAAATGCTCCATGACAGTTTTCATCCCAAAGCTCCATGACCCCTGGCATCACAATGTTCTATAACCCCTGTCATCAAAATGTTCCTTTACATTTTTCATCAAATTGCTGCATGACCCTGTCATCAAAATGCTCCCTGCCTTTCTCATCACAATGCACCACACCATTGTCATCAAAATGCTCCATGACCTTTGTCATCACAAAGCTCCATGACCCTTGGCATCACAATGCTCCATGCAATTGTCATCACAATGCTCCATGAACCTTCTCATCACATTGCTCCATGCCCTTGTCATCACAAAGCTCCATGACACATGTCATCACAATGCTCAATGCCCTTCTCATCACAGTAATCCATGAAATATTTCAGACCAATGCTCAATGCCCTTCTCATCACAATGAACCATTACCTATGTCATAACAATGCTCCATGACACCTGCCATCACAATGTTCCACGGCCTTGTCATCACAAGGCTCCATGACCCTTGTCATCACAATGCTCCAGGACGCCTGTAATCAAAATGCTCCATGCCCTTGTCCTCACAGAGCTCCATGACACATGTCATCAGAATGTTCCACGGCCTTCTCATCAAAATGCTCCATGCCCTTGTCATCACAATGCACCATGTCCAATGTCATCACAATAATCTATGAAACTTGTCAGACCAATGCTCCATGACCCCTGCCATCACAATGCTCCGTGACTCCAGTCATCACAATGTTTCATAACGTTTGTCATCACAACGGTCTATGCCCGCGTCATCACAAGGCTCTGTGACCTTTGTAACCACAATGTTCCATGAACTTTTCATCACAATTCTCCTTGACACTTGTCATCACAATGCTCCATGCCTTTGTCAGAACAATGCTCCATGACCCTTGTCATCACATTGTGCCATGCACATTTCATCACAATGATACACAACCTTGTCATTGCTATGCTCCATAAACCTTGTAACCACAATTCTCCATGCACTTCTCATCCAAATGCTCTCTCACATGGGATATCACAATGTTCCATCACTAGTCATCACAATCCTCCCTTAACCCTGTTATCACAATGTTCCATGACCCCTGTCATCACAATGCTACATCCCCTTATCAGCACAATGCTCCATGACCCCGTCATCAAAATACTCCATGAACATTTTCAGCCCAATCCTCCATGACCCTTGTCATCACAATCATCCATGCCCTTGTCATCCCAATGCTCCATGAACCCTGTATTCATAATGTTCCGTGACGCTTGTCATCACAATGCTCCATTACCTCTGTCATAACAATGCTCCATGACCCCTGCCATCACAGTGTTCCACGGCCTTGTCATCACAAGGCTCCATGACCCCTGTCATCACAATACTTCATGCCCTTTTCATCACAGTGCTCCATGACACATGTCATCAGAATGCTCCATTGCCTTCTCCTCACAATGCTCTATGCCCTTGTCATCACAATGCTCCAAGACCCATGTAATCACAATGCTCCATGCCCCTTTTCATCAGAATGCTCCATGAGACTTGTCATCACAAGTCTCCATGGTCTTATCATTACAATGCTCTATGCCCTTGTCATCACAATGCTCCAAGACCCATGTAATCACAATGCTCCATGCCCCTTTTCATCAGAATGCTCCATGAGACTTGTCATCACAAGTCTCCATGGTCTTATCATCACAATGCTCCAGGACCTTGTCATCACCATGCTCCATTCCCTTGTCATCACAATGCTCCATGACCCCTGTCATCACAATACTCCATGAATATTTTCAGCCCAATGCTCCATGAAATTCTCATCACAATGCTCCATGACAAATATCATCAAAATGCTCCATGACCACTGTCATCACAACACTCCATGACACCTGACAACACAATGATCCGGGACTCTTGTCATCACAATGCTCCATTCCCTACTCATCACAATGCTCCATGACCCCAGTCATCACAATACTCCATGAACATTTTCAGCCCAATGCTCCATGACTCTTGTCATCACAATGATCCATGCCCTTGTCATCCCAAGGCTCCATGACCCCTGTATTCACAGTGCTCCATGACACCTGTCATCACAATGCTCCATGCCTTTGTCAGCAAACTGCTACATGACCTTGTCATTACAATGCTCTATGCGCTTGTCATCACAATACTCCATTACCATTGTCATCACATTCCTCCATGAACCTTGGGATCACATTGCTTCATGCCCTTGGCATCACAATGCTCCATGCACCTTGAAATAAAATGATCCATGACCTCTGTCATCACAATGCTCCAAACCCTTGTGATCACAATGTTCCATAACACTTGTCATCACAACGCTCCATGATGCCTGCCATGACAATAATCCATGCACTTTTCATCACAATGCTCCATGACCTTTGTCATCACAATTCTCAATACACTTGTCATCACAATGCTCCCTGACACTTGTCATCAGAATGCTCCTTGAACCCTGTTATGAAAAGGCTCCATGCATTTTTCATCACAAAGCCCCATGCCATTTTCATCACAATGCTCCATGCCATTGTCACCAAAATACTCCACAAGCTTGTCATCAGAATGCTGCATGACCCTTGTCATCACAATTCTCCATGCACTTGTCAGCACAATGCACCCTGACCTTTGTCATCACAATGCTCCATGCCCTTGTCATCACAATGCTCCATTACTTTTGTCATCAGAATCCTCCATGACACTTGGCATCACAATTCTCCATGCTATTGTCATCTCAATGGGCCATTACATATGTCATCACAATGCTCCCTGACAGCTCTCTTCACAATACTGCATGACCTTGTCATCACAATGCTCCATGCCCTTGTCATCACAATGCGCCATTCCAAGTTTCATCACAATAATCCATGAAACTTATTAGACCAATGCTGCATGCCCTTGTCATCACAATGCTCCATGCCCTAGTTATCACAGTGTTCCAAATTCCCTGTAATCAGAATGCTCCATGCCCCTTTTCATCAGTATGCTCCATGAGATTTGTCATCACAAGTCTCCATGGTTTTCTCATCACAATGCTCCAGGACCTTGTCATCACAATGCTTCACGACATTTTCGTGAAAATCCTCAATGGCCCTTGTCATCATAATGCTCCAAGCCCTAGTCATCACAATGCTCCATTATATTTGTCATCACAATCCTCCATTACATTTGGCATCACAATGCTCCATGCCATTGTCATCGCAATGGACCATGACATATGTCATCACAATGCTCCCTGACACCAGTCTTCACAATATTCCATGCCCTTGTCATCACAATTCTCCATGCCCTTGTAATCAAAATGCACCATGTCCACTGTCATCACAATAGTCTAGGAAACTTGTCAGACCAATGCTCCATGCCCCTGTCATCACAATGCTCCATGCCCTTGTCATCACAATGCTCCATGACCCCTGTCATAACAAAGCTCCATGACCCCTGCCATCACAATGTTCCACGGACTTGTCATCACAAGGCTCCATGACGCTTGTCATCACAATGCTCCAAGACCACTGTAATCACAATGCTCCATGCCCTTGTCATCACAAAGCTCCATGACACATGTCATCAGAATGTTCCATGGCCTTCAAATCAAAAGGCTCCATGCCCTTGTCATCACAATGCACCATGTCCAATGCCATCACAATAATCTATGAAACTTGTCAGACCAATGCTCCATGCCCCTGTCATCACAATGCTCCATGCCCTTGCCATCACAATGCTGCATGACCCTTGTCATCACAATGCTCCGTGACTCCAGTCATCACAATGCTTCATAACGTTTGTCATCACAACGGTCCATGCCCGCGTCATGACAAGGCTCTGTGACATTTGTAACCACAATGCTCCATGAACTTTTCATCACAATGCTGCGTGACCCTTGTCATTACAATGTTCCATGCCTTTGTCAGAACAATGCTCCATGACACTTGTCATCACAGTGTGCCATGCACTTTTCATCACAATGATCCACAACTTTGTCATCGTTATGCTCCATAAACCTTGTAAGCACAATGCTCCATGCACTTCTCATCCAAATGCTCTCTCACATGAGATATCACAATGTTCCATCACTAGTCATCACAATCTTCCCTCACCCCTGTTATCACAATGTTCCATGAACCCTGTCATCACAATGCTACATCCTCTTATCAGCACAATGTTCTATGACCCCTGACATCACAATGTTCCATAACCACTGTCATCAAAATGATCCATGACAGTTTTCATCCCAAAGCTCCATGACCCCTGGCATCACAATGTTCTATAACCCCTGTCATCAAAATGTTCCTTTACATTTTTCATCAAATTGCTGCATGACCCTGTCATCAAAATGCTCCCTGCCTTTCTCATCACAATGCACCACACCATTGTCATCAAAATGCTCCATGACCTTTGTCATCACAAAGCTCCATGACCCTTGGCATCACAATGCTCCATGCCATTGTCATCACAATGCTCCATGAACCTTCTCATCACATTGCTCCATGCCCTTGTCATCACAAAGCGCCATGACACATGTCATCACAATGCTCAATGCCCTTCTCGTCACAGTAATCCATGAAATATTTCAGACCAATGCTCAATGCCCTTCTCATCACAATGATCCATTACCTATGTCATAACAATGCTCCATGACCCCTGCCATCACAATGTTCCATGGCCTTGTCATCACAAAGCTCCATGATCCTTGTCATCACAATGCTCCAAACCGCTGTAATCATAATGCTCCATGCCCTTGTCATCGCAAAGCTCCATGACACATGCCATCAGAATGTTCCTTGGCCTTCTCATCACAATGCTACATGCCCTTGTCATGACAGTGCTCCGAGACACCTGTAATCACAATGCTCCATGCTCCTTTTCATCTCAATGCTCCATGAAGCCTGTCATCAAAATGCACCATGCCCATCATCATAAAGCTTCAGGCTATTGTCATCACAATGAAATCAAAATTATCCAAGACCACTGTCATCATAATGCTCCAAATCCTTGTGATCACAAAGTTCCATAACACTTATCATCACAACACACTATGACGCTCATCATCACAATTATCCATGGTCTTCTCATCACAATGCTCCATGACCTTTGTCATCACAATTCTCAGTACACTTGTCATCACAATGCTCCCTGACACATGTCGTCAGTATGCTCCTTGAAACCTGTCATGACAAGGCTCCATGCCATTTCATCACAATGATCCATGCCCTTTTCATCACAATGCTCCCAGACCCCTGTAATCACAGTGCTCCATGCCCTTGTCATCACAAAGCTCCATGACACATGTCATCAGAATGCTCCAAGACCCCTGTAATCACAATGCTCCATGCCCCTTTTCATTAGAATGCTCCATGAGACTTGTCATCACAAATCTCCATGCTCTTATCATCACAGTGCTCCAGGACCTTGTCATCACCATGTTCCATTCCCTTGTCATCACAATGCTCCATGACCCCTGTCATCACAATACTCCATGAACATTTTCAGCCCAATGCTCCATGAAATTCTCCTCACAGTGCTCCATGTCAAATATCATCAAAATGCTCCATGACCACTGTCATCACAACACTCCATGACACCTGACAACACAATGATCCGGGACTCTTGTCATCACAATGCTCCATTCCCTTGTCATCACAATGCTCCATGAACATTTTCAGCCCAATGCTCCATGACACTTTTCATCACAATCATCCATGCCCTTGTCATCCCAAAGCTCCATGACCCCTGTATTCACAATGCTCTGTGACGCTTGTCATCACAATGCTCCATGACACCTGTCATCACAATGTTCCATGACTTTGTCAGCAAAATGCTACATGACCTTGTCATTACAATGCTCTATGCGCTTGTCATCACAGTACTCCATTACCATTGTCATCACAATCCTCCATGAACCTAGGATCACATTGCTTCATGCCCTTGTCATCCCGAAGCTCCATGCTCCTTGAAATCAAAATGATCCATGACCTCTGTCATCACAATGCTACAAACACTTGTGATCACAATGTTCCATAACAGTTGTCATCACAACGCTCCATGATGCCTGTCATCACAATAATCCATGCCCTTTTCATCACAGTGCTTCATGACCTTTGTCATCACAATTCTCAATACACTTGTCATCACAATGTTCCCTGACACTTGTCGTCATAATGCTCCTTGAAACCTGTCACAAAAAGGCTCCATGCATTTTTCATCACAAAACCCCATGCCATTTTCATCACAATGCTCCATGCCATTGTCATCAAAATAGTCCACAAGCTTGTCATCAGAATGCTCCATGACCATTGTCATCACAATTCTCCATGCACTTGTCAGAACAATGCTTCCTGACCCTTGTCATCACAATGCTTCAAGCCATTTTCATCACAAAGCTCCATTACCTTTGTCATAAGAATCCTCCATGACACTTGGCATCACAATGCTCCATGACATTGTCATCACAATGAGCCATTACATATGTCATCACAATGCTCCATGACACCTCTCTTCACAATAATGCATAACCTGGTCATCACAATGCTACATGCCCTTGTCATCACAATGCACCATTCCAACTGTCATCACAATAATCCATGAAAATTATTAGACCAATGGTCCATGCCCTTGTCATCACAATGCTCCATGCCATAGTTATCATAATGTTCCAAAACGCCTCTAATCAGAATGCTCCATGCCCCTTTTCATCAGTATGCTCCATGAGATTTGTCATCACAAGGCTCCATGTATTTCTCATCAGAGTGCTCCAGGACCTTATCATCACAATGCTTCACGACATTGTCAAGAAAATTCTCAATGGCCCTTGTCAACATAATGCTCCAAGCCCTAGTCATCACAATGCTCCATTATATTTGTCATCACAATCCTCCATTACATTTGGCATCACAATGCTCCATGCCATTGTCATCGCAATGAACCATGACATATGTCATCACAATGCTCCCTGACACCTGTCTTCACAATACTCCATGCCCTTGACATCACAATGCTCCATGCCCTTGTCATCACAATGAACCATGTCCACTGTCATCACAATAATCTAGGAAACTTGTCAGACCAATGTTCAATGACCCGGTCATCACAATGCTCCATGCCCTTGTCATCACAATGCTCCATGACCCCTGTCATAACAATGCTCCATGACCCCTGCCATCACAATGTTCCACGGCCTTGTCATCACAAGGCTCCATGACGCTTGTCATCACAATGCTCCAGGACCCCTGTAATCAAAATGCTCCATGCCCTTGTCATCACAAAGCTCCATGACACATGTCATCAGAATGTTCCACGGCCTTCTCATCAAAATGCTCCATGCCCTTGTCATCACAATGCACCATGTCCAATGTCATCACAATAATCTATGAAACTTGTCAGACCAATGCTCCATGCCCCTGTCATCACAATGCTCCATACCCTTGTTATCACAATGGTCCATGACCCCTGCCATCACAATGCTCCGTGACTCCAGTCATCACAATGTTTCATAACGTTTGTCATCACAACGGTCTATGCCCGCGTCATCACAAGGCTCTGTGACCTTTGTAACCACAATGTTCCATGAACTTTTCATCACAATGCTCCTTGACACTTGTCATCACAATGCTCCATGCCTTTGTCAGAACAATGCTCCATGACCCTTGTCATCACATTGTGCCATGCACATTTCATCACAATGATACACAACCTTGTCATTGCTATGCTCCATAAACCTTGTAACCACAATTCTCCATGCACTTCTCATCCAAATGCTCTCTCACATGGGATATCACAATGTTCCATCACTAGTCATCACAATCCTCCCTTAACCCTGTTATCACAATGTTCCATGACCCCTGTCATCACAATGCTACATCCCCTTATCAGCACAATGCTCCATGACCCCGTCATCAAAATACTCCATGAACATTTTCAGCCCAATCCTCCATGACCCTTGTCATCACAATCATCCATGCCCTTGTCATCCCAATGCTCCATGAACCCTGTATTCATAATGTTCCGTGACGCTTGTCATCACAATGCTCCATTACCTCTGTCATAACAATGCTCCATGACCCCTGCCATCACAGTGTTCCACGGCCTTGTCATCACAAGGCTCCATGACCCCTGTCATCACAATACTTCATGCCCTTTTCATCACAGTGCTCCATGACACATGTCATCAGAATGCTCCATTGCCTTCTCCTCACAATGCTCTATGCCCTTGTCATCACAATGCTCCAAGACCCATGTAATCACAATGCTCCATGCCCCTTTTCATCAGAATGCTCCATGAGACTTGTCATCACAAGTCTCCATGGTCTTATCATTACAATGCTCTATGCCCTTGTCATCACAATGCTCCAAGACCCATGTAATCACAATGCTCCATGCCCCTTTTCATCAGAATGCTCCATGAGACTTGTCATCACAAGTCTCCATGGTCTTATCATCACAATGCTCCAGGACCTTGTCATCACCATGCTCCATTCCCTTGTCATCACAATGCTCCATGACCCCTGTCATCACAATACTCCATGAATATTTTCAGCCCAATGCTCCATGAAATTCTCATCACAATGCTCCATGACAAATATCATCAAAATGCTCCATGACCACTGTCATCACAACACTCCATGACACCTGACAACACAATGATCCGGGACTCTTGTCATCACAATGCTCCATTCCCTACTCATCACAATGCTCCATGACCCCAGTCATCACAATACTCCATGAACATTTTCAGCCCAATGCTCCATGACTCTTGTCATCACAATGATCCATGCCCTTGTCATCCCAAGGCTCCATGACCCCTGTATTCACAGTGCTCCATGACACCTGTCATCACAATGCTCCATGCCTTTGTCAGCAAACTGCTACATGACCTTGTCATTACAATGCTCTATGCGCTTGTCATCACAATACTCCATTACCATTGTCATCACATTCCTCCATGAACCTTGGGATCACATTGCTTCATGCCCTTGGCATCACAATGCTCCATGCACCTTGAAATAAAATGATCCATGACCTCTGTCATCACAATGCTCCAAACCCTTGTGATCACAATGTTCCATAACACTTGTCATCACAACGCTCCATGATGCCTGCCATGACAATAATCCATGCACTTTTCATCACAATGCTCCATGACCTTTGTCATCACAATTCTCAATACACTTGTCATCACAATGCTCCCTGACACTTGTCATCAGAATGCTCCTTGAACCCTGTTATGAAAAGGCTCCATGCATTTTTCATCACAAAGCCCCATGCCATTTTCATCACAATGCTCCATGCCATTGTCACCAAAATACTCCACAAGCTTGTCATCAGAATGCTGCATGACCCTTGTCATCACAATTCTCCATGCACTTGTCAGCACAATGCACCCTGACCTTTGTCATCACAATGCTCCATGCCCTTGTCATCACAATGCTCCATTACTTTTGTCATCAGAATCCTCCATGACACTTGGCATCACAATTCTCCATGCTATTGTCATCTCAATGGGCCATTACATATGTCATCACAATGCTCCCTGACAGCTCTCTTCACAATACTGCATGACCTTGTCATCACAATGCTCCATGCCCTTGTCATCACAATGCGCCATTCCAAGTTTCATCACAATAATCCATGAAACTTATTAGACCAATGCTGCATGCCCTTGTCATCACAATGCTCCATGCCCTAGTTATCACAGTGTTCCAAAATCCCTGTAATCAGAATGCTCCATGCCCCTTTTCATCAGTATGCTCCATGAGATTTGTCATCACAAGTCTCCATGGTTTTCTCATCACAATGCTCCAGGACCTTGTCATCACAATGCTTCACGACATTTTCGTGAAAATCCTCAATGGCCCTTGTCATCATAATGCTCCAAGCCCTAGTCATCACAATGCTCCATTATATTTGTCATCACAATCCTCCATTACATTTGGCATCACAATGCTCCATGCCATTGTCATCGCAATGGACCATGACATATGTCATCACAATGCTCCCTGACACCAGTCTTCACAATATTCCATGCCCTTGTCATCACAATTCTCCATGCCCTTGTAATCAAAATGCACCATGTCCACTGTCATCACAATAGTCTAGGAAACTTGTCAGACCAATGCTCCATGCCCCTGTCATCACAATGCTCCATGCCCTTGTCATCACAATGCTCCATGACCCCTGTCATAACAAAGCTCCATGACCCCTGCCATCACAATGTTCCACGGACTTGTCATCACAAGGCTCCATGACGCTTGTCATCACAATGCTCCAAGACCACTGTAATCACAATGCTCCATGCCCTTGTCATCACAAAGCTCCATGACACATGTCATCAGAATGTTCCATGGCCTTCAAATCAAAAGGCTCCATGCCCTTGTCATCACAATGCACCATGTCCAATGCCATCACAATAATCTATGAAACTTGTCAGACCAATGCTCCATGCCCCTGTCATCACAATGCTCCATGCCCTTGCCATCACAATGCTGCATGACCCTTGTCATCACAATGCTCCGTGACTCCAGTCATCACAATGCTTCATAACGTTTGTCATCACAACGGTCCATGCCCGCGTCATGACAAGGCTCTGTGACATTTGTAACCACAATGCTCCATGAACTTTTCATCACAATGCTGCGTGACCCTTGTCATTACAATGTTCCATGCCTTTGTCAGAACAATGCTCCATGACACTTGTCATCACAGTGTGCCATGCACTTTTCATCACAATGATCCACAACTTTGTCATCGTTATGCTCCATAAACCTTGTAAGCACAATGCTCCATGCACTTCTCATCCAAATGCTCTCTCACATGAGATATCACAATGTTCCATCACTAGTCATCACAATCTTCCCTCACCCCTGTTATCACAATGTTCCATGAACCCTGTCATCACAATGCTACATCCTCTTATCAGCACAATGTTCTATGACCCCTGACATCACAATGTTCCATAACCACTGTCATCAAAATGATCCATGACAGTTTTCATCCCAAAGCTCCATGACCCCTGGCATCACAATGTTCTATAACCCCTGTCATCAAAATGTTCCTTTACATTTTTCATCAAATTGCTGCATGACCCTGTCATCAAAATGCTCCCTGCCTTTCTCATCACAATGCACCACACCATTGTCATCAAAATGCTCCATGACCTTTGTCATCACAAAGCTCCATGACCCTTGGCATCACAATGCTCCATGCCATTGTCATCACAATGCTCCATGAACCTTCTCATCACATTGCTCCATGCCCTTGTCATCACAAAGCTCCATGACACATGTCATCACAATGCTCAATGCCCTTCTCATCACAGTAATCCATGAAATATTTCAGACCAATGCTCAATGCCCTTCTCATCACAATGATCCATTACCTATGTCATAACAATGCTCCATGACCCCTGCCATCACAATGTTCCATGGCCTTGTCATCACAAAGCTCCATGATCCTTGTCATCACAATGCTCCAAACCGCTGTAATCATAATGCTCCATGCCCTTGTCATCGCAAAGCTCCATGACGCATGCCATCAGAATGTTCCTTGGCCTTCTCATCACAATGCTACATGCCCTTGTCATGACAGTGCTCCGAGACACCTGTAATCACAATGCTCCATGCTCCTTTTCATCTCAATGCTCCATGAAGCCTGTCATCAAAATGCACCATGCCCATCATCATAAAGCTTCAGGCTATTGTCATCACAATGAAATCAAAATTATCCAAGACCACTGTCATCATAATGCTCCAAATCCTTGTGATCACAAAGTTCCATAACACTTATCATCACAACACACTATGACGCTCATCATCACAATTATCCATGGTCTTCTCATCACAATGCTCCATGACCTTTGTCATCACAATTCTCAGTACACTTGTCATCACAATGCTCCCTGACACATGTCGTCAGTATGCTCCTTGAAACCTGTCATGACAAGGCTCCATGCCATTTCATCACAATGATCCATGCCCTTTTCATCACAATGCTCCCAGACCCCTGTAATCACAGTGCTCCATGCCCTTGTCATCACAAAGCTCCATGACACATGTCATCAGAATGCTCCAAGACCCCTGTAATCACAATGCTCCATGCCCCTTTTCATTAGAATGCTCCATGAGACTTGTCATCACAAATCTCCATGCTCTTATCATCACAGTGCTCCAGGACCTTGTCATCACCATGTTCCATTCCCTTGTCATCACAATGCTCCATGACCCCTGTCATCACAATACTCCATGAACATTTTCAGCCCAATGCTCCATGAAATTCTCCTCACAGTGCTCCATGTCAAATATCATCAAAATGCTCCATGACCACTGTCATCACAACACTCCATGACACCTGACAACACAATGATCCGGGACTCTTGTCATCACAATGCTCCATTCCCTTGTCATCACAATGCTCCATGAACATTTTCAGCCCAATGCTCCATGACACTTTTCATCACAATCATCCATGCCCTTGTCATCCCAAAGCTCCATGACCCCTGTATTCACAATGCTCCGTGACGCTTGTCATCACAATGCTCCATGACACCTGTCATCACAATGCTCCATGACTTTGTCAGCAAAATGCTACATGACCTTGTCATTACAATGCTCTATGCGCTTGTCATCACAGTACTCCATTACCATTGTCATCACAATCCTCCATGAACCTAGGATCACATTGCTTCATGCCCTTGTCATCCCGAAGCTCCATGCTCCTTGAAATCAAAATGATCCATGACCTCTGTCATCACAATGCTACAAACACTTGTGATCACAATGTTCCATAACAGTTGTCATCACAACGCTCCATGATGCCTGTCATCACAATAATCCATGCCCTTTTCATCACAGTGCTTCATGACCTTTGTCATCACAATTCTCAATACACTTGTCATCACAATGTTCCCTGACACTTGTCGTCATAATGCTCCTTGAAACCTGTCACAAAAAGGCTCCATGCATTTTTCATCACAAAACCCCATGCCATTTTCATCACAATGCTCCATGCCATTGTCATCAAAATAGTCCACAAGCTTGTCATCAGAATGCTCCATGACCATTGTCATCACAATTCTCCATGCACTTGTCAGAACAATGCTTCCTGACCCTTGTCATCACAATGCTTCAAGCCATTTTCATCACAAAGCTCCATTACCTTTGTCATAAGAATCCTCCATGACACTTGGCATCACAATGCTCCATGACATTGTCATCACAATGAGCCATTACATATGTCATCACAATGCTCCATGACACCTCTCTTCACAATAATGCATAACCTGGTCATCACAATGCTCCATGCCCTTGTCATCACAATGCACCATTCCAACTGTCATCACAATAATCCATGAAAATTATTAGACCAATGGTCCATGCCCTTGTCATCACAATGCTCCATGCCATAGTTATCATAATGTTCCAAAACGCCTCTAATCAGAATGCTCCATGCCCCTTTTCATCAGTATGCTCCATGAGATTTGTCATCACAAGGCTCCATGTATTTCTCATCAGAGTGCTCCAGGACCTTATCATCACAATGCTTCACGACATTGTCATGAAAATTCTCAATGGCCCTTGTCAACATAATGCTCCAAGCCCTAGTCATCACAATGCTCCATTATATTTGTCATCACAATCCTCCATTACATTTGGCATCACAATGCTCCATGCCATTGTCATCGCAATGGACCATGACATATGTCATCACAATGCTCCCTGACACCTGTCTTCACAATACTCCATGCCCTTGACATCACAATGCTCCATGCCCTTGTCATCACAATGAGCCATGTCCACTGTCATCACAATAATCTAGGAAACTTGTCAGACCAATGTTCAATGACCCGGTCATCACAATGCTCCATGCCCTTGTCATCACAATGCTCCATGACCCCTGTCATAACAATGCTCCATGACCCCTGCCATCACAATGTTCCACGGCCTTGTCATCACAAGGCTCCATGACGCTTGTCATCACAATGCTCCAGGACCCCTGTAATCAAAATGCTCCATGCCCTTGTCATCACAAAGCTCCATGACACATGTCATCAGAATGTTCCATGGCCTTCTCATCAAAATGCTCCATGCCCTTGTCATCACAATGCACCATGTCCAATGTCATCACAATAATCTATGAAACTTTTCAGACCAATGCTCCATGCCCCTGTCATCACAATGCTCCATACCCTTGTTATCACAATGCTCCATGACCCCTGCCATCACAATGCTCCGTGACTCCAGTCATCACAATGTTTCATAACGTTTGTCATCACAACGGTCTATGCCCGCGTCATGACAAGGCTCTGTGACATTTGTAACCACAATGTTCCATGAACTTTTCATCACAATGCTCCTTGACACTTGTCATCACAATGCTCCATGCCTTTGTCAGAACAATGCTCCATGACCCTTGTCATCACATTGTGCCATGCACATTTCATCACAATGATACACAACCTTGTCATTGCTATGCTCCATAAACCTTGTAACCACAATTCTCCATGCACTTCTCATCCAAATGCTCTCTCACATGGGATATCACAATGTTCCATCACTAGTCATCACAATCCTCCCTTAACCCTGTTATCACAATGTTCCATGACCCCTGTCATCACAATGCTACATCCCCTTATCAGCACAATGCTCCATGACCCCGTCATCAAAATACTCCATGAACATTTTCAGCCCAATCCTCCATGACCCTTGTCATCACAATCATCCATGCCCTTGTCATCCCAATGCTCCATGAACCCTGTATTCATAATGTTCCGTGACGCTTGTCATCACAATGCTCCATTACCTCTGTCATAACAATGCTCCATGACCCCTGCCATCACAGTGTTCCACGGCCTTGTCATCACAAGGCTCCATGACCCCTGTCATCACAATACTTCATGCCCTTTTCATCACAGTGCTCCATGACACATGTCATCAGAATGCTCCATTGCCTTCTCCTCACAATGCTCTATGCCCTTGTCATCACAATGCTCCAAGACCCATGTAATCACAATGCTCCATGCCCCTTTTCATCAGAATGCTCCATGAGACTTGTCATCACAAGTCTCCATGGTCTTATCATTACAATGCTCTATGCCCTTGTCATCACAATGCTCCAAGACCCATGTAATCACAATGCTCCATGCCCCTTTTCATCAGAATGCTCCATGAGACTTGTCATCACAAGTCTCCATGGTCTTATCATCACAATGCTCCAGGACCTTGTCATCACCATGCTCCATTCCCTTGTCATCACAATGCTCCATGACCCCTGTCATCACAATACTCCATGAATATTTTCAGCCCAATGCTCCATGAAATTCTCATCACAATGCTCCATGACAAATATCATCAAAATGCTCCATGACCACTGTCATCACAACACTCCATGACACCTGACAACACAATGATCCGGGACTCTTGTCATCACAATGCTCCATTCCCTACTCATCACAATGCTCCATGACCCCAGTCATCACAATACTCCATGAACATTTTCAGCCCAATGCTCCATGACTCTTGTCATCACAATGATCCATGCCCTTGTCATCCCAAGGCTCCATGACCCCTGTATTCACAGTGCTCCATGACACCTGTCATCACAATGCTCCATGCCTTTGTCAGCAAACTGCTACATGACCTTGTCATTACAATGCTCTATGCGCTTGTCATCACAATACTCCATTACCATTGTCATCACATTCCTCCATGAACCTTGGGATCACATTGCTTCATGCCCTTGGCATCACAATGCTCCATGCACCTTGAAATAAAATGATCCATGACCTCTGTCATCACAATGCTCCAAACCCTTGTGATCACAATGTTCCATAACACTTGTCATCACAACGCTCCATGATGCCTGCCATGACAATAATCCATGCACTTTTCATCACAATGCTCCATGACCTTTGTCATCACAATTCTCAATACACTTGTCATCACAATGCTCCCTGACACTTGTCATCAGAATGCTCCTTGAACCCTGTTATGAAAAGGCTCCATGCATTTTTCATCACAAAGCCCCATGCCATTTTCATCACAATGCTCCATGCCATTGTCACCAAAATACTCCACAAGCTTGTCATCAGAATGCTGCATGACCCTTGTCATCACAATTCTCCATGCACTTGTCAGCACAATGCACCCTGACCTTTGTCATCACAATGCTCCATGCCCTTGTCATCACAATGCTCCATTACTTTTGTCATCAGAATCCTCCATGACACTTGGCATCACAATTCTCCATGCTATTGTCATCTCAATGGGCCATTACATATGTCATCACAATGCTCCCTGACAGCTCTCTTCACAATACTGCATGACCTTGTCATCACAATGCTCCATGCCCTTGTCATCACAATGCGCCATTCCAAGTTTCATCACAATAATCCATGAAACTTATTAGACCAATGCTGCATGCCCTTGTCATCACAATGCTCCATGCCCTAGTTATCACAGTGTTCCAAAATCCCTGTAATCAGAATGCTCCATGCCCCTTTTCATCAGTATGCTCCATGAGATTTGTCATCACAAGTCTCCATGGTTTTCTCATCACAATGCTCCAGGACCTTGTCATCACAATGCTTCACGACATTTTCGTGAAAATCCTCAATGGCCCTTGTCATCATAATGCTCCAAGCCCTAGTCATCACAATGCTCCATTATATTTGTCATCACAATCCTCCATTACATTTGGCATCACAATGCTCCATGCCATTGTCATCGCAATGGACCATGACATATGTCATCACAATGCTCCCTGACACCAGTCTTCACAATATTCCATGCCCTTGTCATCACAATTCTCCATGCCCTTGTAATCAAAATGCACCATGTCCACTGTCATCACAATAGTCTAGGAAACTTGTCAGACCAATGCTCCATGCCCCTGTCATCACAATGCTCCATGCCCTTGTCATCACAATGCTCCATGACCCCTGTCATAACAAAGCTCCATGACCCCTGCCATCACAATGTTCCACGGACTTGTCATCACAAGGCTCCATGACGCTTGTCATCACAATGCTCCAAGACCACTGTAATCACAATGCTCCATGCCCTTGTCATCACAAAGCTCCATGACACATGTCATCAGAATGTTCCATGGCCTTCAAATCAAAAGGCTCCATGCCCTTGTCATCACAATGCACCATGTCCAATGCCATCACAATAATCTATGAAACTTGTCAGACCAATGCTCCATGCCCCTGTCATCACAATGCTCCATGCCCTTGCCATCACAATGCTGCATGACCCTTGTCATCACAATGCTCCGTGACTCCAGTCATCACAATGCTTCATAACGTTTGTCATCACAACGGTCCATGCCCGCGTCATGACAAGGCTCTGTGACATTTGTAACCACAATGCTCCATGAACTTTTCATCACAATGCTGCGTGACCCTTGTCATTACAATGTTCCATGCCTTTGTCAGAACAATGCTCCATGACACTTGTCATCACAGTGTGCCATGCACTTTTCATCACAATGATCCACAACTTTGTCATCGTTATGCTCCATAAACCTTGTAAGCACAATGCTCCATGCACTTCTCATCCAAATGCTCTCTCACATGAGATATCACAATGTTCCATCACTAGTCATCACAATCTTCCCTCACCCCTGTTATCACAATGTTCCATGAACCCTGTCATCACAATGCTACATCCTCTTATCAGCACAATGTTCTATGACCCCTGACATCACAATGTTCCATAACCACTGTCATCAAAATGATCCATGACAGTTTTCATCCCAAAGCTCCATGACCCCTGGCATCACAATGTTCTATAACCCCTGTCATCAAAATGTTCCTTTACATTTTTCATCAAATTGCTGCATGACCCTGTCATCAAAATGCTCCCTGCCTTTCTCATCACAATGCACCACACCATTGTCATCAAAATGCTCCATGACCTTTGTCATCACAAAGCTCCATGACCCTTGGCATCACAATGCTCCATGCCATTGTCATCACAATGCTCCATGAACCTTCTCATCACATTGCTCCATGCCCTTGTCATCACAAAGCTCCATGACACATGTCATCACAATGCTCAATGCCCTTCTCATCACAGTAATCCATGAAATATTTCAGACCAATGCTCAATGCCCTTCTCATCACAATGATCCATTACCTATGTCATAACAATGCTCCATGACCCCTGCCATCACAATGTTCCATGGCCTTGTCATCACAAAGCTCCATGATCCTTGTCATCACAATGCTCCAAACCGCTGTAATCATAATGCTCCATGCCCTTGTCATCGCAAAGCTCCATGACGCATGCCATCAGAATGTTCCTTGGCCTTCTCATCACAATGCTACATGCCCTTGTCATGACAGTGCTCCGAGACACCTGTAATCACAATGCTCCATGCTCCTTTTCATCTCAATGCTCCATGAAGCCTGTCATCAAAATGCACCATGCCCATCATCATAAAGCTTCAGGCTATTGTCATCACAATGAAATCAAAATTATCCAAGACCACTGTCATCATAATGCTCCAAATCCTTGTGATCACAAAGTTCCATAACACTTATCATCACAACACACTATGACGCTCATCATCACAATTATCCATGGTCTTCTCATCACAATGCTCCATGACCTTTGTCATCACAATTCTCAGTACACTTGTCATCACAATGCTCCCTGACACATGTCGTCAGTATGCTCCTTGAAACCTGTCATGACAAGGCTCCATGCCATTTCATCACAATGATCCATGCCCTTTTCATCACAATGCTCCCAGACCCCTGTAATCACAGTGCTCCATGCCCTTGTCATCACAAAGCTCCATGACACATGTCATCAGAATGCTCCAAGACCCCTGTAATCACAATGCTCCATGCCCCTTTTCATTAGAATGCTCCATGAGACTTGTCATCACAAATCTCCATGCTCTTATCATCACAGTGCTCCAGGACCTTGTCATCACCATGTTCCATTCCCTTGTCATCACAATGCTCCATGACCCCTGTCATCACAATACTCCATGAACATTTTCAGCCCAATGCTCCATGAAATTCTCCTCACAGTGCTCCATGTCAAATATCATCAAAATGCTCCATGACCACTGTCATCACAACACTCCATGACACCTGACAACACAATGATCCGGGACTCTTGTCATCACAATGCTCCATTCCCTTGTCATCACAATGCTCCATGAACATTTTCAGCCCAATGCTCCATGACACTTTTCATCACAATCATCCATGCCCTTGTCATCCCAAAGCTCCATGACCCCTGTATTCACAATGCTCCGTGACGCTTGTCATCACAATGCTCCATGACACCTGTCATCACAATGCTCCATGACTTTGTCAGCAAAATGCTACATGACCTTGTCATTACAATGCTCTATGCGCTTGTCATCACAGTACTCCATTACCATTGTCATCACAATCCTCCATGAACCTAGGATCACATTGCTTCATGCCCTTGTCATCCCGAAGCTCCATGCTCCTTGAAATCAAAATGATCCATGACCTCTGTCATCACAATGCTACAAACACTTGTGATCACAATGTTCCATAACAGTTGTCATCACAACGCTCCATGATGCCTGTCATCACAATAATCCATGCCCTTTTCATCACAGTGCTTCATGACCTTTGTCATCACAATTCTCAATACACTTGTCATCACAATGTTCCCTGACACTTGTCGTCATAATGCTCCTTGAAACCTGTCACAAAAAGGCTCCATGCATTTTTCATCACAAAACCCCATGCCATTTTCATCACAATGCTCCATGCCATTGTCATCAAAATAGTCCACAAGCTTGTCATCAGAATGCTCCATGACCATTGTCATCACAATTCTCCATGCACTTGTCAGAACAATGCTTCCTGACCCTTGTCATCACAATGCTTCAAGCCATTTTCATCACAAAGCTCCATTACCTTTGTCATAAGAATCCTCCATGACACTTGGCATCACAATGCTCCATGACATTGTCATCACAATGAGCCATTACATATGTCATCACAATGCTCCATGACACCTCTCTTCACAATAATGCATAACCTGGTCATCACAATGCTCCATGCCCTTGTCATCACAATGCACCATTCCAACTGTCATCACAATAATCCATGAAAATTATTAGACCAATGGTCCATGCCCTTGTCATCACAATGCTCCATGCCATAGTTATCATAATGTTCCAAAACGCCTCTAATCAGAATGCTCCATGCCCCTTTTCATCAGTATGCTCCATGAGATTTGTCATCACAAGGCTCCATGTATTTCTCATCAGAGTGCTCCAGGACCTTATCATCACAATGCTTCACGACATTGTCATGAAAATTCTCAATGGCCCTTGTCAACATAATGCTCCAAGCCCTAGTCATCACAATGCTCCATTATATTTGTCATCACAATCCTCCATTACATTTGGCATCACAATGCTCCATGCCATTGTCATCGCAATGGACCATGACATATGTCATCACAATGCTCCCTGACACCTGTCTTCACAATACTCCATGCCCTTGACATCACAATGCTCCATGCCCTTGTCATCACAATGAGCCATGTCCACTGTCATCACAATAATCTAGGAAACTTGTCAGACCAATGTTCAATGACCCGGTCATCACAATGCTCCATGCCCTTGTCATCACAATGCTCCATGACCCCTGTCATAACAATGCTCCATGACCCCTGCCATCACAATGTTCCACGGCCTTGTCATCACAAGGCTCCATGACGCTTGTCATCACAATGCTCCAGGACGCCTGTAATCAAAATGCTCCATGCCCTTGTCCTCACAAAGCTCCATGACACATGTCATCAGAATGTTCCATGGCCTTCTCATCAAAATGCTCCATGCCCTTGTCATCACAATGCACCATGTCCAATGTCATCACAATAATCTATGAAACTTTTCAGACCAATGCTCCATGCCCCTGTCATCACAATGCTCCATACCCTAGTTATCACAATGCTCCATGACCCCTGCCATCACAATGCTCCGTGACTCCAGTCATCACAATGTTTCATAACGTTTGTCATCACAACGGTCTATGTCCGCGTCATCACAAGGCTCTGTGACCTTTGTAACCACAATGTTCCATGAACTTTTCATCACAATGCTCCTTGACACTTGTCATCACAATGCTCCATGCCTTTGTCAGAACAATGCTCCATGACCCTTGTCATCACATTGTGCCATGCACATTTCATCACAATGATACACAACCTTGTCATTGCTATGCTCCATAAACCTTGTAACCACAATTCTCCATGCACTTCTCATCCAAATGCTCTCTCACATGGGATATCACAATGTTCCATCACTAGTCATCACAATCCTCCCTTAACCCTGTTATCACAATGTTCCATGACCCCTGTCATCACAATGCTACATCCCCTTATCAGCACAATGCTCCATGACCCCGTCATCAAAATACTCCATGAACATTTTCAGCCCAATCCTCCATGACCCTTGTCATCACAATCATCCATGCCCTTGTCATCCCAATGCTCCATGAACCCTGTATTCATAATGTTCCGTGACGCTTGTCATCACAATGCTCCATTACCTCTGTCATAACAATGCTCCATGACCCCTGCCATCACAGTGTTCCACGGCCTTGTCATCACAAGGCTCCATGACCCCTGTCATCACAATACTTCATGCCCTTTTCATCACAGTGCTCCATGACACATGTCATCAGAATGCTCCATTGCCTTCTCCTCACAATGCTCTATGCCCTTGTCATCACAATGCTCCAAGACCCATGTAATCACAATGCTCCATGCCCCTTTTCATCAGAATGCTCCATGAGACTTGTCATCACAAGTCTCCATGGTCTTATCATTACAATGCTCTATGCCCTTGTCATCACAATGCTCCAAGACCCATGTAATCACAATGCTCCATGCCCCTTTTCATCAGAATGCTCCATGAGACTTGTCATCACAAGTCTCCATGGTCTTATCATCACAATGCTCCAGGACCTTGTCATCACCATGCTCCATTCCCTTGTCATCACAATGCTCCATGACCCCTGTCATCACAATACTCCATGAATATTTTCAGCCCAATGCTCCATGAAATTCTCATCACAATGCTCCATGACAAATATCATCAAAATGCTCCATGACCACTGTCATCACAACACTCCATGACACCTGACAACACAATGATCCGGGACTCTTGTCATCACAATGCTCCATTCCCTACTCATCACAATGCTCCATGACCCCAGTCATCACAATACTCCATGAACATTTTCAGCCCAATGCTCCATGACTCTTGTCATCACAATGATCCATGCCCTTGTCATCCCAAGGCTCCATGACCCCTGTATTCACAGTGCTCCATGACACCTGTCATCACAATGCTCCATGCCTTTGTCAGCAAACTGCTACATGACCTTGTCATTACAATGCTCTATGCGCTTGTCATCACAATACTCCATTACCATTGTCATCACATTCCTCCATGAACCTTGGGATCACATTGCTTCATGCCCTTGGCATCACAATGCTCCATGCACCTTGAAATAAAATGATCCATGACCTCTGTCATCACAATGCTCCAAACCCTTGTGATCACAATGTTCCATAACACTTGTCATCACAACGCTCCATGATGCCTGCCATGACAATAATCCATGCACTTTTCATCACAATGCTCCATGACCTTTGTCATCACAATTCTCAATAAACTTGTCATCACAATGCTCCCTGACACTTGTCATCAGAATGTTCCTTGAACCCTGTTATGAAAAGGCTCCATGCATTTTTCATCACAAAGCCCCATGCCATTTTCATCACAATGCTCCATGCCATTGTCACCAAAATACTCCACAAGCTTGTCATCAGAATGCTGCATGACCCTTGTCATCACAATTCTCCATGCACTTGTCAGCACAATGCACCCTGACCTTTGTCATCACAATGCTCCATGCCCTTGTCATCACAATGCTCCATTACTTTTGTCATCAGAATCTTCCATGACACTTGGCATCACAATTCTCCATGCTATTGTCATCTCAATGGGCCGTTACATATGTCTTCACAATGCTCCCTGACAGCTCTCTTCACAATACTGCATGACCTTGTCATCACAATGCTCCATGCCATTGTCACCAAAATACTCCACAAGCTTGTCATCAGAATGCTGCATGACCCTTGTCATCACAATTCTCCATGCACTTGTCAGCACAATGCACCCTGACCTTTGTCATCACAATGCTCCATGCCCTTGTCATCACAATGCGCCATTCCAAGTTTCATCACAATAATCCATGAAACTTATTAGACCAATGCTGCATGCCCTTGTCATCACAATGCTCCATGCCCTAGTTATCACAGTGTTCCAAAATCCCTGTAATCAGAATGCTCCATGCCCCTTTTCATCAGTATGCTCCATGAGATTTGTCATCACAAGTCTCCATGGTTTTCTCATCACAATGCTCCAGGACCTTGTCATCACAATGCTTCACGACATTTTCGTGAAAATCCTCAATGGCCCTTGTCATCATAATGCTCCAAGCCCTAGTCATCACAATGCTCCATTATATTTGTCATCACAATCCTCCATTACATTTGGCATCACAATGCTCCATGCCATTGTCATCGCAATGGACCATGACATATATCATCACAATGCTCCCTGACACCAGTCTTCACAATATTCCATGCCCTTGTCATCACAATTCTCCATGCCCTTGTAATCAAAATGCACCATGTCCACTGTCATCACAATAGTCTAGGAAACTTGTCAGACCAATGCTCCATGCCCCTGTCATCACAATGCTCCATGCCCTTGTCATCACAATGCTCCATGACCCCTGTCATAACAAAGCTCCATGACCCCTGCCATCACAATGTTCCACGGACTTGTCATCACAAGGCTCCATGACGCTTGTCATCACAATGCTCCAAGACCACTGTAATCACAATGCTCCATGCCCTTGTCATCACAAAGCTCCATGACACATGTCATCAGAATGTTCCATGGCCTTCAAATCAAAAGGCTCCATGCCCTTGTCATCACAATGCACCATGTCCAATGCCATCACAATAATCTATGAAACTTGTCAGACCAATGCTCCATGCCCCTGTCATCACAATGCTCCATGCCCTTGTCATCACAATGCTGCATGACCCTTGTCATCACAATGCTCCGTGACTCCAGTCATCACAATGCTTCATAACGTTTGTCATCACAACGGTCCATGCCCGCGTCATGACAAGGCTCTGTGACATTTGTAACCACAATGCTCCATGAACTTTTCATCACAATGCTGCGTGACCCTTGTCATTACAATGTTCCATGCCTTTGTCAGAACAATGCTCCATGACACTTGTCATCACAGTGTGCCATGCACTTTTCATCACAATGATCCACAACTTTGTCATCGTTATGCTCCATAAACCTTGTAAGCACAATGCTCCATGCACTTCTCATCCAAATGCTCTCTCACATGAGATATCACAATGTTCCATCACTAGTCATCACAATCTTCCCTCACCCCTGTTATCACAATGTTCCATGAACCCTGTCATCACAATGCTACATCCTCTTATCAGCACAATGTTCTATGACCCCTGACATCACAATGTTCCATAACCACTGTCATCAAAATGCTCCATGACAGTTTTCATCCCAAAGCTCCATGACCCCTGGCATCACAATGTTCTATAACCCCTGTCATCAAAATGTTCCTTTACATTTTTCATCAAATTGCTGCATGACCCTGTCATCAAAATGCTCCCTGCCTTTCTCATCACAATGCACCACACCATTGTCATCAAAATGCTCCATGACCTTTGTCATCACAAAGCTCCATGACCCTTGGCATCACAATGCTCCATGCCATTGTCATCACAATGCTCCATGAACCTTCTCATCACATTGCTCCATGCCCTTGTCATCACAAAGCTCCATGACACATGTCATCACAATGCTCAATGCCCTTCTCATCACAGTAATCCATGAAATATTTCAGACCAATGCTCAATGCCCTTCTCATCACAATGATCCATTACCTATGTCATAACAATGCTCCATGACCCCTGCCATCACAATGTTCCATGGCCTTGTCATCACAAAGCTCCATGATCCTTGTCATCACAATGCTCCAAACCGCTGTAATCATAATGCTCCATGCCCTTGTCATCGCAAAGCTCCATGACGCATGCCATCAGAATGTTCCTTGGCCTTCTCATCACAATGCTACATGCCCTTGTCATGACAGTGCTCCGAGACACCTGTAATCACAATGCTCCATGCTCCTTTTCATCTCAATGCTCCATGAAGCCTGTCATCAAAATGCACCATGCCCATCATCATAAAGCTTCAGGCTATTGTCATCACAATGAAATCAAAATTATCCAAGACCACTGTCATCATAATGCTCCAAATCCTTGTGATCACAAAGTTCCATAACACTTATCATCACAACACACTATGACGCTCATCATCACAATTATCCATGGTCTTCTCATCACAATGCTCCATGACCTTTGTCATCACAATTCTCAGTACACTTGTCATCACAATGCTCCCTGACACATGTCGTCAGTATGCTCCTTGAAACCTGTCATGACAAGGCTCCATGCCATTTCATCACAATGATCCATGCCCTTGTCATCACAAAGCTCCATGACACATGTCATCAGAATGCTCCAAGACCCCTGTAATCACAATGCTCCATGCCCCTTTTCATTAGAATGCTCCATGAGACTTGTCATCACAAATCTCCATGCTCTTATCATCACAGTGCTCCAGGACCTTGTCATCACCATGTTCCATTCCCTTGTCATCACAATGCTCCATGACCCCTGTCATCACAATACTCCATGAACATTTTCAGCCCAATGCTCCATGAAATTCTCATCACAGTGCTCCATGTCAAATATCATCAAAATGCTCCATGACCACTGTCATCACAACACTCCATGACACCTGACAACACAATGATCCGGGACTCTTGTCATCACAATGCTCCATTCCCTTGTCATCACAATGCTCCATGAACATTTTCAGCCCAATGCTCCATGACACTTTTCATCACAATCATCCATGCCCTTGTCATCCCAAAGCTCCATGACCCCTGTATTCACAATGCTCCGTGACGCTTGTCATCACAATGCTCCATGACACCTGTCATCACAATGCTCCATGACTTTGTCAGCAAAATGCTACATGACCTTGTCATTACAATGCTCTATGCGCTTGTCATCACAGTACTCCATTACCATTGTCATCACAATCCTCCATGAACCTAGGATCACATTGCTTCATGCCCTTGTCATCCCGAAGCTCCATGCTCCTTGAAATCAAAATGATCCATGACCTCTGTCATCACAATGCTACAAACACTTGTGATCACAATGTTCCATAACAGTTGTCATCACAACGCTCCATGATGCCTGTCATCACAATAATCCATGCCCTTTTCATCACAGTGCTTCATGACCTTTGTCATCACAATTCTCAATACACTTGTCATCACAATGTTCCCTGACACTTGTCGTCATAATGCTCCTTGAAACCTGTCACAAAAAGGCTCCATGCATTTTTCATCACAAAACCCCATGCCATTTTCATCACAATGCTCCATGCCATTGTCATCAAAATAGTCCACAAGCTTGTCATCAGAATGCTCCATGACCATTGTCATCACAATTCTCCATGCACTTGTCAGAACAATGCTTCCTGACCCTTGTCATCACAATGCTTCAAGCCATTTTCATCACAAAGCTCCATTACCTTTGTCATAAGAATCCTCCATGACACTTGGCATCACAATGCTCCATGACATTGTCATCACAATGAGCCATTACATATGTCATCACAATGCTCCATGACACCTCTCTTCACAATAATGCATAACCTGGTCATCACAATGCTCCATGCCCTTGTCATCACAATGCACCATTCCAACTGTCATCACAATAATCCATGAAAATTATTAGACCAATGGTCCATGCCCTTGTCATCACAATGCTCCATGCCATAGTTATCATAATGTTCCAAAACGCCTCTAATCAGAATGCTCCATGCCCCTTTTCATCAGTATGCTCCATGAGATTTGTCATCACAAGGCTCCATGTATTTCTCATCAGAGTGCTCCAGGACCTTATCATCACAATGCTTCACGACATTGTCATGAAAATTCTCAATGGCCCTTGTCAACATAATGCTCCAAGCCCTAGTCATCACAATGCTCCATTATATTTGTCATCACAATCCTCCATTACATTTGGCATCACAATGCTCCATGCCATTGTCATCGCAATGGACCATGACATATGTCATCACAATGCTCCCTGACACCTGTCTTCACAATACTCCATGCCCTTGACATCACAATGCTCCATGCCCTTGTCATCACAATGAGCCATGTCCACTGTCATCACAATAATCTAGGAAACTTGTCAGACCAATGTTCAATGACCCGGTCATCACAATGCTCCATGCCCTTGTCATCACAATGCTCCATGACCCCTGTCATAACAATGCTCCATGACCCCTGCCATCACAATGTTCCACGGCCTTGTCATCACAAGGCTCCATGACGCTTGTCATCACAATGCTCCAGGACGCCTGTAATCAAAATGCTCCATGCCCTTGTCCTCACAAAGCTCCATGACACATGTCATCAGAATGTTCCATGGCCTTCTCATCAAAATGCTCCATGCCCTTGTCATCACAATGCACCATGTCCAATGTCATCACAATAATCTATGAAACTTTTCAGACCAATGCTCCATGCCCCTGTCATCACAATGCTCCATACCCTAGTTATCACAATGCTCCATGACCCCTGCCATCACAATGCTCCGTGACTCCAGTCATCACAATGTTTTTTTTTTTTTTTTTTTTTTTTTTTTTTTTTTTTTTTTTTTTGCGGTACGCGGGCCTCTCACTGTTGTGGCCTCCCCCGTTGCGGAGCACAGGCTCCGGACGCGCAGGCCCAGCGGCCATGGCTCACGGGCCCAGCCGCTCCGCGGCATATGGGATCCTCCCAGACCGGGGCACGAACCCGTATCCCCTGCATCGGCAGGCGGACTCTCAACCACTGCGCCACCAGGGAGGCCCCATCACAATGTTTCATAACGTTTGTCATCACAACGGTCTATGCCCGCGTCATCACAAGGCTCTGTGACCTTTGTAACCACAATGTTCCATGAACTTTTCATCACAATGCTCCTTGACACTTGTCATCACAATGCTCCATGCCTTTGTCAGAACAATGCTCCATGACCCTTGTCATCACATTGTGCCATGCACATTTCATCACAATGATACACAACCTTGTCATTGCTATGCTCCATAAACCTTGTAACCACAATTCTCCATGCACTTCTCATCCAAATGCTCTCTCACATGGGATATCACAATGTTCCATCACTAGTCATCACAATCCTCCCTTAACCCTGTTATCACAATGTTCCATGACCCCTGTCATCACAATGCTACATCCCCTTATCAGCACAATGCTCCATGACCCCGTCATCAAAATACTCCATGAACATTTTCAGCCCAATCCTCCATGACCCTTGTCATCACAATCATCCATGCCCTTGTCATCCCAATGCTCCATGAACCCTGTATTCATAATGTTCCGTGACGCTTGTCATCACAATGCTCCATTACCTCTGTCATAACAATGCTCCATGACCCCTGCCATCACAGTGTTCCACGGCCTTGTCATCACAAGGCTCCATGACCCCTGTCATCACAATACTTCATGCCCTTTTCATCACAGTGCTCCATGACACATGTCATCAGAATGCTCCATTGCCTTCTCCTCACAATGCTCTATGCCCTTGTCATCACAATGCTCCAAGACCCATGTAATCACAATGCTCCATGCCCCTTTTCATCAGAATGCTCCATGAGACTTGTCATCACAAGTCTCCATGGTCTTATCATTACAATGCTCTATGCCCTTGTCATCACAATGCTCCAAGACCCATGTAATCACAATGCTCCATGCCCCTTTTCATCAGAATGCTCCATGAGACTTGTCATCACAAGTCTCCATGGTCTTATCATCACAATGCTCCAGGACCTTGTCATCACCATGCTCCATTCCCTTGTCATCACAATGCTCCATGACCCCTGTCATCACAATACTCCATGAATATTTTCAGCCCAATGCTCCATGAAATTCTCATCACAATGCTCCATGACAAATATCATCAAAATGCTCCATGACCACTGTCATCACAACACTCCATGACACCTGACAACACAATGATCCGGGACTCTTGTCATCACAATGCTCCATTCCCTACTCATCACAATGCTCCATGACCCCAGTCATCACAATACTCCATGAACATTTTCAGCCCAATGCTCCATGACTCTTGTCATCACAATGATCCATGCCCTTGTCATCCCAAGGCTCCATGACCCCTGTATTCACAGTGCTCCATGACACCTGTCATCACAATGCTCCATGCCTTTGTCAGCAAACTGCTACATGACCTTGTCATTACAATGCTCTATGCGCTTGTCATCACAATACTCCATTACCATTGTCATCACATTCCTCCATGAACCTTGGGATCACATTGCTTCATGCCCTTGGCATCACAATGCTCCATGCACCTTGAAATAAAATGATCCATGACCTCTGTCATCACAATGCTCCAAACCCTTGTGATCACAATGTTCCATAACACTTGTCATCACAACGCTCCATGATGCCTGCCATGACAATAATCCATGCACTTTTCATCACAATGCTCCATGACCTTTGTCATCACAATTCTCAATAAACTTGTCATCACAATGCTCCCTGACACTTGTCATCAGAATGTTCCTTGAACCCTGTTATGAAAAGGCTCCATGCATTTTTCATCACAAAGCCCCATGCCATTTTCATCACAATGCTCCATGCCATTGTCACCAAAATACTCCACAAGCTTGTCATCAGAATGCTGCATGACCCTTGTCATCACAATTCTCCATGCACTTGTCAGCACAATGCACCCTGACCTTTGTCATCACAATGCTCCATGCCCTTGTCATCACAATGCTCCATTACTTTTGTCATCAGAATCTTCCATGACACTTGGCATCACAATTCTCCATGCTATTGTCATCTCAATGGGCCGTTACATATGTCTTCACAATGCTCCCTGACAGCTCTCTTCACAATACTGCATGACCTTGTCATCACAATGCTCCATGCCATTGTCACCAAAATACTCCACAAGCTTGTCATCAGAATGCTGCATGACCCTTGTCATCACAATTCTCCATGCACTTGTCAGCACAATGCACCCTGACCTTTGTCATCACAATGCTCCATGCCCTTGTCATCACAATGCGCCATTCCAAGTTTCATCACAATAATCCATGAAACTTATTAGACCAATGCTGCATGCCCTTGTCATCACAATGCTCCATGCCCTAGTTATCACAGTGTTCCAAAATCCCTGTAATCAGAATGCTCCATGCCCCTTTTCATCAGTATGCTCCATGAGATTTGTCATCACAAGTCTCCATGGTTTTCTCATCACAATGCTCCAGGACCTTGTCATCACAATGCTTCACGACATTTTCGTGAAAATCCTCAATGGCCCTTGTCATCATAATGCTCCAAGCCCTAGTCATCACAATGCTCCATTATATTTGTCATCACAATCCTCCATTACATTTGGCATCACAATGCTCCATGCCATTGTCATCGCAATGGACCATGACATATATCATCACAATGCTCCCTGACACCAGTCTTCACAATATTCCATGCCCTTGTCATCACAATTCTCCATGCCCTTGTAATCAAAATGCACCATGTCCACTGTCATCACAATAGTCTAGGAAACTTGTCAGACCAATGCTCCATGCCCCTGTCATCACAATGCTCCATGCCCTTGTCATCACAATGCTCCATGACCCCTGTCATAACAAAGCTCCATGACCCCTGCCATCACAATGTTCCACGGACTTGTCATCACAAGGCTCCATGACGCTTGTCATCACAATGCTCCAAGACCACTGTAATCACAATGCTCCATGCCCTTGTCATCACAAAGCTCCATGACACATGTCATCAGAATGTTCCATGGCCTTCAAATCAAAAGGCTCCATGCCCTTGTCATCACAATGCACCATGTCCAATGCCATCACAATAATCTATGAAACTTGTCAGACCAATGCTCCATGCCCCTGTCATCACAATGCTCCATGCCCTTGTCATCACAATGCTGCATGACCCTTGTCATCACAATGCTCCGTGACTCCAGTCATCACAATGCTTCATAACGTTTGTCATCACAACGGTCCATGCCCGCGTCATGACAAGGCTCTGTGACATTTGTAACCACAATGCTCCATGAACTTTTCATCACAATGCTGCGTGACCCTTGTCATTACAATGTTCCATGCCTTTGTCAGAACAATGCTCCATGACACTTGTCATCACAGTGTGCCATGCACTTTTCATCACAATGATCCACAACTTTGTCATCGTTATGCTCCATAAACCTTGTAAGCACAATGCTCCATGCACTTCTCATCCAAATGCTCTCTCACATGAGATATCACAATGTTCCATCACTAGTCATCACAATCTTCCCTCACCCCTGTTATCACAATGTTCCATGAACCCTGTCATCACAATGCTACATCCTCTTATCAGCACAATGTTCTATGACCCCTGACATCACAATGTTCCATAACCACTGTCATCAAAATGCTCCATGACAGTTTTCATCCCAAAGATCCATGACCCCTGGCATCACAATGTTCTATAACCCCTGTCATCAAAATGTTCCTTTACATTTTTCATCAAATTGCTGCATGACCCTGTCATCAAAATGCTCCCTGCCTTTCTCATCACAATGCACCACACCATTGTCATCAAAATGCTCCATGACCTTTGTCATCACAAAGCTCCATGACCCTTGGCATCACAATGCTCCATGCAATTGTCATCACAATGCTCCATGAACATTCTCATCACATTGCTCCATGCCCTTGTCATCACAAAGCTCCATGACACATGTCATCACAATGCTCAATGCCCTTCTCATCACAGTAATCCATGAAATATTTCAGACCAATGCTCAATGCCCTTCTCATCACAATGAACCATTACATATGTCATAACAATGCTCCATGACACCTGCCATCACAATGTTCCACGGCCTTGTCATCACAAGGCTCCATGACCCTTGTCATCACAATGCTCCAGGACGCCTGTAATCAAAATGCTCCATGCCCTTGTCCTCACAGAGCTCCATGACACATGTCATCAGAATGTTCCACGGCCTTCTCATCAAAATGCTCCATGCCCTTGTCATCACAATGCACCATGTCCAATGTCATCACAATAATCTATGAAACTTGTCAGACCAATGCTCCATGCCCCTGTCATCACAATGCTCCATACCCTTGTTATCACAATGCTCCATGACCCCTGCCATCACAATGCTCCGTGACTCCAGTCATCACAATGTTTCATAACGTTTGTCATCACAATGGTCTATGCCCGCGTCATCACAAGGCTCTGTGACCTTTGTAACCACAATGTTCCATGAACTTTTCATCACAATTCTCCTTGACACTTGTCATCACAATGCTCCATGCCTTTGTCAGAACAATGCTCCATGACCCTTGTCATCACATTGTGCCATGCACATTTCATCACAATGATACACAACCTTGTCATTGCTATGCTCCATAAACCTTGTAACCACAATTCTCCATGCACTTCTCATCCAAATGCTCTCTCACATGGGATATCACAATGTTCCATCACTAGTCATCACAATCCTCCCTTAACCCTGTTATCACAATGTTCCATGACCCCTGTCATCACAATGCTACATCCCCTTATCAGCACAATGCTCCATGACCCCGTCATCAAAATACTCCATGAACATTTTCAGCCCAATCCTCCATGACCCTTGTCATCACAATCATCCATGCCCTTGTCATCCCAATGCTCCATGAACCCTGTATTCATAATGTTCCGTGACGCTTGTCATCACAATGCTCCATTACCTCTGTCATAACAATGCTCCATGACCCCTGCCATCACAGTGTTCCACGGCCTTGTCATCACAAGGCTCCATGACCCCTGTCATCACAATACTTCATGCCCTTTTCATCACAGTGCTCCATGACACATGTCATCAGAATGCTCCATTGCCTTCTCCTCACAATGCTCTATGCCCTTGTCATCACAATGCTCCAAGACCCATGTAATCACAATGCTCCATGCCCCTTTTCATCAGAATGCTCCATGAGACTTGTCATCACAAGTCTCCATGGTCTTATCATTACAATGCTCTATGCCCTTGTCATCACAATGCTCCAAGACCCATGTAATCACAATGCTCCATGCCCCTTTTCATCAGAATGCTCCATGAGACTTGTCATCACAAGTCTCCATGGTCTTATCATCACAATGCTCCAGGACCTTGTCATCACCATGCTCCATTCCCTTGTCATCACAATGCTCCATGACCCCTGTCATCACAATACTCCATGAATATTTTCAGCCCAATGCTCCATGAAATTCTCATCACAATGCTCCATGACAAATATCATCAAAATGCTCCATGACCACTGTCATCACAACACTCCATGACACCTGACAACACAATGATCCGGGACTCTTGTCATCACAATGCTCCATTCCCTACTCATCACAATGCTCCATGACCCCAGTCATCACAATACTCCATGAACATTTTCAGCCCAATGCTCCATGACTCTTGTCATCACAATGATCCATGCCCTTGTCATCCCAAGGCTCCATGACCCCTGTATTCACAGTGCTCCATGACACCTGTCATCACAATGCTCCATGCCTTTGTCAGCAAACTGCTACATGACCTTGTCATTACAATGCTCTATGCGCTTGTCATCACAATACTCCATTACCATTGTCATCACATTCCTCCATGAACCTTGGGATCACATTGCTTCATGCCCTTGGCATCACAATGCTCCATGCACCTTGAAATAAAATGATCCATGACCTCTGTCATCACAATGCTCCAAACCCTTGTGATCACAATGTTCCATAACACTTGTCATCACAACGCTCCATGATGCCTGCCATGACAATAATCCATGCACTTTTCATCACAATGCTCCATGACCTTTGTCATCACAATTCTCAATACACTTGTCATCACAATGCTCCCTGACACTTGTCATCAGAATGCTCCTTGAACCCTGTTATGAAAAGGCTCCATGCATTTTTCATCACAAAGCCCCATGCCATTTTCATCACAATGCTCCATGCCATTGTCACCAAAATACTCCACAAGCTTGTCATCAGAATGCTGCATGACCCTTGTCATCACAATTCTCCATGCACTTGTCAGCACAATGCACCCTGACCTTTGTCATCACAATGCTCCATGCCCTTGTCATCACAATGCTCCATTACTTTTGTCATCAGAATCCTCCATGACACTTGGCATCACAATTCTCCATGCTATTGTCATCTCAATGGGCCATTACATATGTCATCACAATGCTCCCTGACAGCTCTCTTCACAATACTGCATGACCTTGTCTTCACAATGCTCCATGCCCTTGTCATCACAATGCGCCATTCCAAGTTTCATCACAATAATCCATGAAACTTATTAGACCAATGCTGCATGCCCTTGTCATCACAATGCTCCATGCCCTAGTTATCACAGTGTTCCAAAATCCCTGTAATCAGAATGCTCCATGCCCCTTTTCATCAGTATGCTCCATGAGATTTGTCATCACAAGTCTCCATGGTTTTCTCATCACAATGCTCCAGGACCTTGTCATCACAATGCTTCACGACATTTTCGTGAAAATCCTCAATGGCCCTTGTCATCATAATGCTCCAAGCCCTAGTCATCACAATGCTCCATTATATTTGTCATCACAATCCTCCATTACATTTGGCATCACAATGCTCCATGCCATTGTCATCGCAATGGACCATGACATATGTCATCACAATGCTCCCTGACACCAGTCTTCACAATATTCCATGCCCTTGTCATCACAATTCTCCATGCCCTTGTAATCAAAATGCACCATGTCCACTGTCATCACAATAGTCTAGGAAACTTGTCAGACCAATGCTCCATGCCCCTGTCATCACAATGCTCCATGCCCTTGTCATCACAATGCTCCATGACCCCTGTCATAACAAAGCTCCATGACCCCTGCCATCACAATGTTCCACGGACTTGTCATCACAAGGCTCCATGACGCTTGTCATCACAATGCTCCAAGACCACTGTAATCACAATGCTCCATGCCCTTGTCATCACAAAGCTCCATGACACATGTCATCAGAATGTTCCATGGCCTTCAAATCAAAAGGCTCCATGCCCTTGTCATCACAATGCACCATGTCCAATGCCATCACAATAATCTATGAAACTTGTCAGACCAATGCTCCATGCCCCTGTCATCACAATGCTCCATGCCCTTGCCATCACAATGCTGCATGACCCTTGTCATCACAATGCTCCGTGACTTCAGTCATCACAATGCTTCATAACGTTTGTCATCACAACGGTCCATGCCCGCGTCATGACAAGGCTCTGTGACATTTGTAACCACAATGCTCCATGAACTTTTCATCACAATGCTGCGTGACCCTTGTCATTACAATGTTCCATGCCTTTGTCAGAACAATGCTCCATGACACTTGTCATCACAGTGTGCCATGCACTTTTCATCACAATGATCCACAACTTTGTCATCGTTATGCTCCATAAACCTTGTAAGCACAATGCTCCATGCACTTCTCATCCAAATGCTCTCTCACATGAGATATCACAATGTTCCATCACTAGTCATCACAATCTTCCCTCACCCCTGTTATCACAATGTTCCATGAACCCTGTCATCACAATGCTACATCCTCTTATCAGCACAATGTTCTATGACACCTGACATCACAATGTTCCATAACCACTGTCATCAAAATGCTCCATGACAGTTTTCATCCCAAAGCTCCATGACCCCTGGCATCACAATGTTCTATAACCCCTGTCATCAAAATGTTCCTTTACATTTTTCATCAAATTGCTGCATGACCCTGTCATCAAAATGCTCCCTGCCTTTCTCATCACAATGCACCACACCATTGTCATCAAAATGCTCCATGACCTTTGTCATCACAAAGCTCCATGACCCTTGGCATCACAATGCTCCATGCCATTGTCATCACAATGCTCCATGAACCTTCTCATCACATTGCTCCATGCCCTTGTCATCACAAAGCTCCATGACACATGTCATCACAATGCTCAATGCCCTTCTCATCACAGTAATCCATGAAATATTTCAGACCAATGCTCAATGCCCTTCTCATCACAATGATCCATTACCTATGTCATAACAATGCTCCATGACCCCTGCCATCACAATGTTCCATGGCCTTGTCATCACAAAGCTCCATGATCCTTGTCATCACAATGCTCCAAACCGCTGTAATCATAATGCTCCATGCCCTTGTCATCGCAAAGCTCCATGACGCATGCCATCAGAATGTTCCTTGGCCTTCTCATCACAATGCTACATGCCCTTGTCATGACAGTGCTCCGAGACACCTGTAATCACAATGCTCCATGCTCCTTTTCATCTCAATGCTCCATGAAGCCTGTCATCAAAATGCACCATGCCCATCATCATAAAGCTTCAGGCTATTGTCATCACAATGAAATCAAAATTATCCAAGACCACTGTCATCATAATGCTCCAAATCCTTGTGATCACAAAGTTCCATAACACTTATCATCACAACACACTATGACGCTCATCATCACAATTATCCATGGTCTTCTCATCACAATGCTCCATGACCTTTGTCATCACAATTCTCAGTACACTTGTCATCACAATGCTCCCTGACACATGTCGTCAGTATGCTCCTTGAAACCTGTCATGACAAGGCTCCATGCCATTTCATCACAATGATCCATGCCCTTTTCATCACAATGCTCCCAGACCCCTGTAATCACAGTGCTCCATGCCCTTGTCATCACAAAGCTCCATGACACATGTCATCAGAATGCTCCAAGACCCCTGTAATCACAATGCTCCATGCCCCTTTTCATTAGAATGCTCCATGAGACTTGTCATCACAAATCTCCATGCTCTTATCATCACAGTGTTCCAGGACCTTGTCATCACCATGTTCCATTCCCTTGTCATCACAATGCTCCATGACCCCTGTCATCACAATACTCCATGAACATTTTCAGCCCAATGCTCCATGAAATTCTCATCACAGTGCTCCATGTCAAATATCATCAAAATGCTCCATGACCACTGTCATCACAACACTCCATGACACCTGACAACACAATGATCCGGGACTCTTGTCATCACAATGCTCCATTCCCTTGTCATCACAATGCTCCATGAACATTTTCAGCCCAATGCTCCATGACACTTTTCATCACAATCATCCATGCCCTTGTCATCCCAAAGCTCCATGACCCCTGTATTCACAATGCTCTGTGACGCTTGTCATCACAATGCTCCATGACACCTGTCATCACAATGCTCCATGACTTTGTCAGCAAAATGCTACATGACCTTGTCATTACAATGCTCTATGCGCTTGTCATCACAGTACTCCATTACCATTGTCATCACAATCCTCCATGAACCTAGGATCACATTGCTTCATGCCCTTGTCATCCCGAAGCTTCATGCTCCTTGAAATCAAAATGATCCATGACCTCTGTCATCACAATGCTACAAACACTTGTGATCACAATGTTCTATAACAGTTGTCATCACAATGCTCCATGATGCCTGTCATCACAATAATCCATGCCCTTTTCATCACAGTGCTTCATGACCTTTGTCATCACAATTCTCAATTCACTTGTCATCACAATGTTCCCTGACACTTGTCGTCATAATGCTCCTTGAAACCTGTCACAAAAAGGCTCCATGCATTTTTCATCACAAAACCCCATGCCATTTTCATCACAATGCTCCATGCCATTGTCATCAAAATAGTCCACAAGCTTGTCATCAGAATGCTCCATGACCATTGTCATCACAATTCTCCATGCACTTGCCAGAACAATGCTTCCTGACCCTTGTCATCACAATGCTTCAAGCCATTTTCATCACAAAGCTCCATTACCTTTGTCATAAGAATCCTCCATGACACTTGGCATCACAATGCTCCATGACATTGTCATCACAATGAGCCATTACATATGTCATCACAATGCTCCATGACACCTCTCTTCACAATAATGCATAACCTGGTCATCACAATGCTCCATGCCCTTGTCATCACAATGCACCATTCCAACTGTCATCACAATAATCCATGAAAATTATTAGACCAATGGTCCATGCCCTTGTCATCACAATGCTCCATGCCATAGTTATCATAATGTTCCAAAACGCCTCTAATCAGAATGCTCCATGCCCCTTTTCATCAGTATGCTCCATGAGATTTGTCATCACAAGGCTCCATGTATTTCTCATCAGAGTGCTCCAGGACCTTATCATCACAATGCTTCACGACATTGTCAAGAAAATTCTCAATGGCCCTTGTCAACATAATGCTCCAAGCCCTAGTCATCACAAGGCTCCATTATATTTGTCATCACAATCCTCCATTACATTTGGCATCACAATGCTCCATGCCATTGTCATCGCAATGGACCATGACATATGTCATCACAATGCTCCCTGACACCTGTCTTCACAATACTCCATGCCCTTGACATCACAATGCTCCATGCCCTTGTCATCACAATGAACCATGTCCACTGTCATCACAATAATCTAGGAAACTTGTCAGACCAATGTTCAATGACCCGGTCATCACAATGCTCCATGCCCTTGTCATCACAATGCTCCATGACCCCTGTCATAACAATGCTCCATGACCCCTGCCATCACAATGTTCCACGGCCTTGTCATCACAAGGCTCCATGACGCTTGTCATCACAATGCTCCAGGACCCCTGTAATCAAAATGCTCCATGCCCTTGTCATCACAAAGCTCCATGACACATGTCATCAGAATGTTCCACGGCCTTCTCATCAAAATGCTCCATGCCCTTGTCATCACAATGCACCATGTCCAATGTCATCACAATAATCTATGAAACTTGTCAGACCAATGCTCCATGCCCCTGTCATCACAATGCTCCATACCCTTGTTATCACAATGCTCCATGACCCCTGCCATCACAATGCTCCGTGACTCCAGTCATCACAATGTTTCATAACGTTTGTCATCACAACGGTCTATGCCCGCGTCATCACAAGGCTCTGTGACCTTTGTAACCACAATGTTCCATGAACTTTTCATCACAATGCTCCTTGACACTTGTCATCACAATGCTCTATGCCTTTGTCAGAACAATGCTCCATGACCCTTGTCATCACATTGTGCCATGCACATTTCATCACAATGATACACAACCTTGTCATTGCTATGCTCCATAAACCTTGTAACCACAATTCTCCATGCACTTCTCATCCAAATGCTCTCTCACATGGGATATCACAATGTTCCATCACTAGTCATCACAATCCTCCCTTAACCCTGTTATCAAAATGTTCCATGACCCCTGTCATCACAATGCTACATCCCCTTATCAGCACAATGCTCCATGACCCCTGTCATCAAAATACTCCATGAACATTTTCAGCCCAATCCTCCATGACCCTTGTCATCGCAATCATCCATGCCCTTGTCATCCCAATGCTCCATGAACCCTGTATTCATAATGTTCCGTGACGCTTGTCATCACAATGCTCCATTACCTCTGTCATAACAATGCTCCATGACCCCTGCCATCACAGTGTTCCACGGCCTTGTCATCACAAGGCTCCATGACCCCTGTCATCACAATACTTCATGCCCTTTTCATCACAGTGCTCCATGACACATGTCATCAGAATGCTCCATTGCCTTCTCCTCACAATGCTCTATGTCCTTGTCATCACAATGCTCCAAGACCCATGTAATCACAATGTTCCATGCCCCTTTTCATCAGAATGCTCCATGAGACTTGTCATCACAAGTCTCCATGGTCTTATCATTACAATGCTCTATGCCCTTGTCATCACAATGCTCCAAGACCCATGTAATCACAATGCTCCATGCCCCTTTTCATCAGAATGCTCCATGAGACTTGTCATCACAAGTCTCCATGGTCTTATCATCACAATGCTCCAGGACCTTGTCATCACCATGCTCCATTCCCTTGTCATCACAATGCTCCATGACCCCTGTCATCACAATACTCCATGAATATTTTCAGCCCAATGCTCCATGAAATTCTCATCACAATGCTCCATGACAAATATCATCAAAATGCTCCATGACCACTGTCATCACAACACTCCATGACACCTGACAACACAATGATCCGGGACTCTTGTCATCACAATGCTCCATTCCCTACTCATCACAATGCTCCATGACCCCAGTCATCACAATACTCCATGAACATTTTCAGCCCAATGCTCCATGACTCTTGTCATCACAATGATCCATGCCCTTGTCATCCCAAGGCTCCATGACCCCTGTATTCACAGTGCTCCATGACACCTGTCATCACAATGCTCCATGCCTTTGTCAGCAAACTGCTACATGACCTTGTCATTACAATGCTCTATGCGCTTGTCATCACAATACTCCATTACCATTGTCATCACATTCCTCCATGAACCTTGGGATCACATTGCTTCATGCCCTTGGCATCACAATGCTCCATGCACCTTGAAATAAAATGATCCATGACCTCTGTCATCACAATGCTCCAAACCCTTGTGATCACAATGTTCCATAACACTTGTCATCACAACGCTCCATGATGCCTGCCATGACAATAATCCATGCACTTTTCATCACAATGCTCCATGACCTTTGTCATCACAATTCTCAATACACTTGTCATCACAATGCTCCCTGACACTTGTCATCAGAATGCTCCTTGAACCCTGTTATGAAAAGGCTCCATGCATTTTTCATCACAAAGCCCCATGCCATTTTCATCACAATGCTCCATGCCATTGTCACCAAAATACTCCACAAGCTTGTCATCAGAATGCTGCATGACCCTTGTCATCACAATTCTCCATGCACTTGTCAGCACAATGCACCCTGACCTTTGTCATCACAATGCTCCATGCCCTTGTCATCACAATGCTCCATTACTTTTGTCATCAGAATCCTCCATGACACTTGGCATCACAATTCTCCATGCTATTGTCATCTCAATGGGCCATTACATATGTCATCACAATGCTCCCTGACAGCTCTCTTCACAATACTGCATGACCTTGTCATCACAATGCTCCATGCCCTTGTCATCACAATGCGCCATTCCAAGTTTCATCACAATAATCCATGAAACTTATTAGACCAATGCTGCATGCCCTTGTCATCACAATGCTCCATGCCCTAGTTATCACAGTGTTCCAAAATCCCTGTAATCAGAATGCTCCATGCCCCTTTTCATCAGTATGCTCCATGAGATTTGTCATCACAAGTCTCCATGGTTTTCTCATCACAATGCTCCAGGACCTTGTCATCACAATGCTTCACGACATTTTCGTGAAAATCCTCAATGGCCCTTGTCATCATAATGCTCCAAGCCCTAGTCATCACAATGCTCCATTATATTTGTCATCACAATCCTCCATTACATTTGGCATCACAATGCTCCATGCCATTGTCATCGCAATGGACCATGACATATGTCATCACAATGCTCCCTGACACCAGTCTTCACAATATTCCATGCCCTTGTCATCACAATTCTCCATGCCCTTGTAATCAAAATGCACCATGTCCACTGTCATCACAATAGTCTAGGAAACTTGTCAGACCAATGCTCCATGCCCCTGTCATCACAATGCTCCATGCCCTTGTCATCACAATGCTCCATGACCCCTGTCATAACAAAGCTCCATGACCCCTGCCATCACAATGTTCCACGGACTTGTCATCACAAGGCTCCATGACGCTTGTCATCACAATGCTCCAAGACCACTGTAATCACAATGCTCCATGCCCTTGTCATCACAAAGCTCCATGACACATGTCATCAGAATGTTCCATGGCCTTCAAATCAAAAGGCTCCATGCCCTTGTCATCACAATGCACCATGTCCAATGCCATCACAATAATCTATGAAACTTGTCAGACCAATGCTCCATGCCCCTGTCATCACAATGCTCCATGCCCTTGCCATCACAATGCTGCATGACCCTTGTCATCACAATGCTCCGTGACTCCAGTCATCACAATGCTTCATAACGTTTGTCATCACAACGGTCCATGCCCGCGTCATGACAAGGCTCTGTGACATTTGTAACCACAATGCTCCATGAACTTTTCATCACAATGCTGCGTGACCCTTGTCATTACAATGTTCCATGCCTTTGTCAGAACAATGCTCCATGACACTTGTCATCACAGTGTGCCATGCACTTTTCATCACAATGATCCACAACTTTGTCATCGTTATGCTCCATAAACCTTGTAAGCACAATGCTCCATGCACTTCTCATCCAAATGCTCTCTCACATGAGATATCACAATGTTCCATCACTAGTCATCACAATCTTCCCTCACCCCTGTTATCACAATGTTCCATGAACCCTGTCATCACAATGCTACATCCTCTTATCAGCACAATGTTCTATGACCCCTGACATCACAATGTTCCATAACCACTGTCATCAAAATGCTCCATGACAGTTTTCATCCCAAAGCTCCATGACCCCTGGCATCACAATGTTCTATAACCCCTGTCATCAAAATGTTCCTTTACATTTTTCATCAAATTGCTGCATGACCCTGTCATCAAAATGCTCCCTGCCTTTCTCATCACAATGCACCACACCATTGTCATCAAAATGCTCCATGACGTTTGTCATCACAAAGCTCCATGACCCTTGGCATCACAATGCTCCATGCCATTGTCATCACAATGCTCCATGAACCTTCTCATCACATTGCTCCATGCCCTTGTCATCACAAAGCTCCATGACACATGTCATCACAATGCTCAATGCCCTTCTCATCACAGTAATCCATGAAATATTTCAGACCAATGCTCAATGCCCTTCTCATCACAATGATCCATTACCTATGTCATAACAATGCTCCATGACCCCTGCCATCACAATGTTCCATGGCCTTGTCATCACAAAGCTCCATGATCCTTGTCATCACAATGCTCCAAACCGCTGTAATCATAATGCTCCATGCCCTTGTCATCGCAAAGCTCCATGACGCATGCCATCAGAATGTTCCTTGGCCTTCTCATCACAATGCTACATGCCCTTGTCATGACAGTGCTCCGAGACACCTGTAATCACAATGCTCCATGCTCCTTTTCATCTCAATGCTCCATGAAGCCTGTCATCAAAATGCACCATGCCCATCATCATAAAGCTTCAGGCTATTGTCATCACAATGAAATCAAAATTATCCAAGACCACTGTCATCATAATGCTCCAAATCCTTGTGATCACAAAGTTCCATAACACTTATCATCACAACACACTATGACGCTCATCATCACAATTATCCATGGTCTTCTCATCACAATGCTCCATGACCTTTGTCATCACAATTCTCAGTACACTTGTCATCACAATGCTCCCTGACACATGTCGTCAGTATGCTCCTTGAAACCTGTCATGACACGGCTCCATGCCATTTCATCACAATGATCCATGCCCTTTTCATCACAATGCTCCCAGACCCCTGTAATCACAGTGCTCCATGCCCTTGTCATCACAAAGCTCCATGACACATGTCATCAGAATGCTCCAAGACCCCTGTAATCACAATGCTCCATGCCCCTTTTCATTAGAATGCTCCATGAGACTTGTCATCACAAATCTCCATGCTCTTATCATCACAATGCTCCAGGAGCTTGTCATCACCATGTTCCATTCCCTTGTCATCACAATGCTCCATGACCCCTGTCATCACAATACTCCATGAACATTTTCAGCCCAATGCTCCATGAAATTCTCATCACAGTGCTCCATGTCAAATATCATCAAAATGCTCCATGACCACTGTCATCACAACACTCCATGACACCTGACAACACAATGATCCGGGACTCTTGTCATCACAATGCTCCATGAACATTTTCAGCCCAATGCTCCATGACACTTTTCATCACAATCATCCATGCCCTTGTCATCCCAAAGCTCCATGACCCCTGTATTCACAATGCTCCGTGACGCTTGTCATCACAATGCTCCATGACACCTGTCATCACAATGCTCCATGACTTTGTCAGCAAAATGCTACATGACCTTGTCATTACAATGCTCTATGCGCTTGTCATCACAGTACTCCATTACCATTGTCATCACAATCCTCCATGAACCTAGGATCACATTGCTTCATGCCCTTGTCATCCCGAAGCTCCATGCTCCTTGAAATCAAAATGATCCATGACCTCTGTCATCACAATGCTACAAACACTTGTGATCACAATGTTCCATAACAGTTGTCATCACAACGCTCCATGATGCCTGTCATCACAATAATCCATGCCCTTTTCATCACAGTGCTTCATGACCTTTGTCATCACAATTCTCAATACACTTGTCATCACAATGTTCCCTGACACTTGTCGTCATAATGCTCCTTGAAACCTGTCACAAAAAGGCTCCATGCATTTTTCATCACAAAACCCCATGCCATTTTCATCACAATGCTCCATGCCATTGTCATCAAAATAGTCCACAAGCTTGTCATCAGAATGCTCCATGACCATTGTCATCACAATTCTCCATGCACTTGTCAGAACAATGCTTCCTGACCCTTGTCATCACAATGCTTCAAGCCATTTTCATCACAAAGCTCCATTACCTTTGTCATAAGAATCCTCCATGACACTTGGCATCACAATGCTCCATGACATTGTCATCACAATGAGCCATTACATATGTCATCACAATGCTCCATGACACCTCTCTTCACAATAATGCATAACCTGGTCATCACAATGCTCCATGCCCTTGTCATCACAATGCACCATTCCAACTGTCATCACAATAATCCATGAAAATTATTAGACCAATGGTCCATGCCCTTGTCATCACAATGCTCCATGCCATAGTTATCATAATGTTCCAAAACGCCTCTAATCAGAATGCTCCATGCCCCTTTTCATCAGTATGCTCCATGAGATTTGTCATCACAAGGCTCCATGTATTTCTCATCAGAGTGCTCCAGGACCTTATCATCACAATGCTTCACGACATTGTCATGAAAATTCTCAATGGCCCTTGTCAACATAATGCTCCAAGCCCTAGTCATCACAATGCTCCATTATATTTGTCATCACAATCCTCCATTACATTTGGCATCACAATGCTCCATGCCATTGTCATCGCAATGGACCATGACATATGTCATCACAATGCTCCCTGACACCTGTCTTCACAATACTCCATGCCCTTGACATCACAATGCTCCATGCCCTTGTCATCACAATGAACCATGTCCACTGTCATCACAATAATCTAGGAAACTTGTCAGACCAATGTTCAATGACCCGGTCATCACAATGCTCCATGCCCTTGTCATCACAATGCTCCATGACAACCTGTCATAACAATGCTCCATGACCCCTGCCATCACAATGTTCCACGGCCTTGTCATCACAAGGCTCCATGACGCTTGTCATCACAATGCTCCAGGACGCCTGTAATCAAAATGCTCCATGCCCTTGTCCTCACAAAGCTCCATGACACATGTCATCAGAATGTTCCATGGCCTTCTCATCAAAATGCTCCATGCCCTTGTCATCACAATGCACCATGTCCAATGTCATCACAATAATCTATGAAACTTTTCAGACCAATGCTCCATGCCCCTGTCATCACAATGCTCCATACCCTAGTTATCACAATGCTCCATGACCCCTGCCATCACAATGCTCCGTGACTCCAGTCATCACAATGTTTCATAACGTTTGTCATCACAACGGTCTATGCCCGCGTCATCACAAGGCTCTGTGACCTTTGTAACCACAATGTTCCATGAACTTTTCATCACAATGCTCCTTGACACTTGTCATCACAATGCTCCATGCCTTTGTCAGAACAATGCTCCATGACCCTTGTCATCACATTGTGCCATGCACATTTCATCACAATGATACACAACCTTGTCATTGCTATGCTCCATAAACCTTGTAACCACAATTCTCCATGCACTTCTCATCCAAATGCTCTCTCACATGGGATATCACAATGTTCCATCACTAGTCATCACAATCCTCCCTTAACCCTGTTATCACAATGTTCCATGACCCCTGTCATCACAATGCTACATCCCCTTATCAGCACAATGCTCCATGACCCCGTCATCAAAATACTCCATGAACATTTTCAGCCCAATCCTCCATGACCCTTGTCATCACAATCATCCATGCCCTTGTCATCCCAATGCTCCATGAACCCTGTATTCATAATGTTCCGTGACGCTTGTCATCACAATGCTCCATTACCTCTGTCATAACAATGCTCCATGACCCCTGCCATCACAGTGTTCCACGGCCTTGTCATCACAAGGCTCCATGACCCCTGTCATCACAATACTTCATGCCCTTTTCATCACAGTGCTCCATGACACATGTCATCAGAATGCTCCATTGCCTTCTCCTCACAATGCTCTATGCCCTTGTCATCACAATGCTCCAAGACCCATGTAATCACAATGCTCCATGCCCCTTTTCATCAGAATGCTCCATGAGACTTGTCATCACAAGTCTCCATGGTCTTATCATTACAATGCTCTATGCCCTTGTCATCACAATGCTCCAAGACCCATGTAATCACAATGCTCCATGCCCCTTTTCATCAGAATGCTCCATGAGACTTGTCATCACAAGTCTCCATGGTCTTATCATCACAATGCTCCAGGACCTTGTCATCACCATGCTCCATTCCCTTGTCATCACAATGCTCCATGACCCCTGTCATCACAATACTCCATGAATATTTTCAGCCCAATGCTCCATGAAATTCTCATCACAATGCTCCATGACAAATATCATCAAAATGCTCCATGACCACTGTCATCACAACACTCCATGACACCTGACAACACAATGATCCGGGACTCTTGTCATCACAATGCTCCATTCCCTACTCATCACAATGCTCCATGACCCCAGTCATCACAATACTCCATGAACATTTTCAGCCCAATGCTCCATGACTCTTGTCATCACAATGATCCATGCCCTTGTCATCCCAAGGCTCCATGACCCCTGTATTCACAGTGCTCCATGACACCTGTCATCACAATGCTCCATGCCTTTGTCAGCAAACTGCTACATGACCTTGTCATTACAATGCTCTATGCACTTGTCATCACAATACTCCATTACCATTGTCATCACATTCCTCCATGAACCTTGGGATCACATTGCTTCATGCCCTTGGCATCACAATGCTCCATGCACCTTGAAATAAAATGATCCATGACCTCTGTCATCACAATGCTCCAAACCCTTGTGATCACAATGTTCCATAACACTTGTCATCACAACGCTCCATGATGCCTGCCATGACAATAATCCATGCACTTTTCATCACAATGCTCCATGACCTTTGTCATCACAATTCTCAATAAACTTGTCATCACAATGCTCCCTGACACTTGTCATCAGAATGTTCCTTGAACCCTGTTATGAAAAGGCTCCATGCATTTTTCATCACAAAGCCCCATGCCATTTTCATCACAATGCTCCATGCCATTGTCACCAAAATACTCCACAAGCTTGTCATCAGAATGCTGCATGACCCTTGTCATCACAATTCTCCATGCACTTGTCAGCACAATGCACCCTGACCTTTGTCATCACAATGCTCCATGCCCTTGTCATCACAATGCTCCATTACTTTTGTCATCAGAATCTTCCATGACACTTGGCATCACAATTCTCCATGCTATTGTCATCTCAATGGGCCGTTACATATGTCTTCACAATGCTCCCTGACAGCTCTCTTCACAATACTGCATGACCTTGTCATCACAATGCTCCATGCCATTGTCACCAAAATACTCCACAAGCTTGTCATCAGAATGCTGCATGACCCTTGTCATCACAATTCTCCATGCACTTGTCAGCACAATGCACCCTGACCTTTGTCATCACAATGCTCCATGCCCTTGTCATCACAATGCGCCATTCCAAGTTTCATCACAATAATCCATGAAACTTATTAGACCAATGCTGCATGCCCTTGTCATCACAATGCTCCATGCCCTAGTTATCACAGTGTTCCAAAATCCCTGTAATCAGAATGCTCCATGCCCCTTTTCATCAGTATGCTCCATGAGATTTGTCATCACAAGTCTCCATGGTTTTCTCATCACAATGCTCCAGGACCTTGTCATCACAATGCTTCACGACATTTTCGTGAAAATCCTCAATGGCCCTTGTCATCATAATGCTCCAAGCCCTAGTCATCACAATGCTCCATTATATTTGTCATCACAATCCTCCATTACATTTGGCATCACAATGCTCCATGCCATTGTCATCGCAATGGACCATGACATATATCATCACAATGCTCCCTGACACCAGTCTTCACAATATTCCATGCCCTTGTCATCACAATTCTCCATGCCCTTGTAATCAAAATGCACCATGTCCACTGTCATCACAATAGTCTAGGAAACTTGTCAGACCAATGCTCCATGCCCCTGTCATCACAATGCTCCATGCCCTTGTCATCACAATGCTCCATGACCCCTGTCATAACAAAGCTCCATGACCCCTGCCATCACAATGTTCCACGGACTTGTCATCACAAGGCTCCATGACGCTTGTCATCACAATGCTCCAAGACCACTGTAATCACAATGCTCCATGCCCTTGTCATCACAAAGCTCCATGACACATGTCATCAGAATGTTCCATGGCCTTCAAATCAAAAGGCTCCATGCCCTTGTCATCACAATGCACCATGTCCAATGCCATCACAATAATCTATGAAACTTGTCAGACCAATGCTCCATGCCCCTGTCATCACAATGCTCCATGCCCTTGCCATCACAATGCTGCATGACCCTTGTCATCACAATGCTCCGTGACTCCAGTCATCACAATGCTTCATAACGTTTGTCATCACAACGGTCCATGCCCGCGTCATGACAAGGCTCTGTGACATTTGTAACCACAATGCTCCATGAACTTTTCATCACAATGCTGCGTGACCCTTGTCATTACAATGTTCCATGTCTTTGTCAGAACAATGCTCCATGACACTTGTCATCACAGTGTGCCATGCACTTTTCATCACAATGATCCACAACTTTGTCATCGTTATGCTCCATAAACCTTGTAAGCACAATGCTCCATGCACTTCTCATCCAAATGCTCTCTCACATGAGATATCACAATGTTCCATCACTAGTCATCACAATCTTCCCTCACCCCTGTTATCACAATGTTCCATGAACCCTGTCATCACAATGCTACATCCTCTTATCAGCACAATGTTCTATGACCCCTGACATCACAATGTTCCATAACCACTGTCATCAAAATGCTCCATGACAGTTTTCATCCCAAAGCTCCATGACCCCTGGCATCACAATGTTCTATAACCCCTGTCATCAAAATGTTCCTTTACATTTTTCATCAAATTGCTGCATGACCCTGTCATCAAAATGCTCCCTGCCTTTCTCATCACAATGCACCACACCATTGTCATCAAAATGCTCCATGACCTTTGTCATCACAAAGCTCCATGACCCTTGGCATCACAATGCTCCATGCCATTGTCATCACAATGCTCCATGAACCTTCTCATCACATTGCTCCATGCCCTTGTCATCACAAAGCTCCATGACACATGTCATCACAATGCTCAATGCCCTTCTCATCACAGTAATCCATGAAATATTTCAGACCAATGCTCAATGCCCTTCTCATCACAATGATCCATTACCTATGTCATAACAATGCTCCATGACCCCTGCCATCACAATGTTCCATGGCCTTGTCATCACAAAGCTCCATGATCCTTGTCATCACAATGCTCCAAACCGCTGTAATCATAATGCTCCATGCCCTTGTCATCGCAAAGCTCCATGACGCATGCCATCAGAATGTTCCTTGGCCTTCTCATCACAATGCTACATGCCCTTGTCATGACAGTGCTCCGAGACACCTGTAATCACAATGCTCCATGCTCCTTTTCATCTCAATGCTCCATGAAGCCTGTCATCAAAATGCACCATGCCCATCATCATAAAGCTTCAGGCTATTGTCATCACAATGAAATCAAAATTATCCAAGACCACTGTCATCATAATGCTCCAAATCCTTGTGATCACAAAGTTCCATAACACTTATCATCACAACACACTATGACGCTCATCATCACAATTATCCATGGTCTTCTCATCACAATGCTCCATGACCTTTGTCATCACAATTCTCAGTACACTTGTCATCACAATGCTCCCTGACACATGTCGTCAGTATGCTCCTTGAAACCTGTCATGACACGGCTCCATGCCATTTCATCACAATGATCCATGCCCTTTTCATCACAATGCTCCCAGACCCCTGTAATCACAGTGCTCCATGCCCTTGTCATCACAAAGCTCCATGACACATGTCATCAGAATGCTCCAAGACCCCTGTAATCACAATGCTCCATGCCCCTTTTCATTAGAATGCTCCATGAGACTTGTCATCACAAATCTCCATGCTCTTATCATCACAGTGCTCCAGGACCTTGTCATCACCATGTTCCATTCCCTTGTCATCACAATGCTCCATGACCCCTGTCATCACAATACTCCATGAACATTTTCAGCCCAATGCTCCATGAAATTCTCCTCACAGTGCTCCATGTCAAATATCATCAAAATGCTCCATGACCACTGTCATCACAACACTCCATGACACCTGACAACACAATGATCCGGGACTCTTGTCATCACAATGCTCCATTCCCTTGTCATCACAATGCTCCATGAACATTTTCAGCCCAATGCTCCATGACACTTTTCATCACAATCATCCATGCCCTTGTCATCCCAAAGCTCCATGACCCCTGTATTCACAATGCTCTGTGACGCTTGTCATCACAATGCTCCATGACACCTGTCATCACAATGCTCCATGACTTTGTCAGCAAAATGCTACATGACCTTGTCATTACAATGCTCTATGCGCTTGTAATCACAGTACTCCATTACCATTGTCATCACAATCCTCCATGAACCTAGGATCACATTGCTTCATGCCCTTGTCATCCCGAAGCTCCATGCTCCTTGAAATCAAAATGATCCATGACCTCTGTCATCACAATGCTACAAACACTTGTGATCACAATGTTCCATAACAGTTGTCATCACAACGCTCCATGATGCCTGTCATCACAATAATCCATGCCCTTTTCATCACAGTGCTTCATGACCTTTGTCATCACAATTCTCAATACACTTGTCATCACAATGTTCCCTGACACTTGTCGTCATAATGCTCCTTGAAACCTGTCACAAAAAGGCTCCATGCATTTTTCATCACAAAACCCCATGCCATTTTCATCACAATGCTCCATGCCATTGTCATCAAAATAGTCCACAAGCTTGTCATCAGAATGCTCCATGACCATTGTCATCACAATTCTCCATGCACTTGTCAGAACAATGCTTCCTGACCCTTGTCATCACAATGCTTCAAGCCATTTTCATCACAAAGCTCCATTACCTTTGTCATAAGAATCCTCCATGACACTTGGCATCACAATGCTCCATGACATTGTCATCACAATGAGCCATTACATATGTCATCACAATGCTCCATGACACCTCTCTTCACAATAATGCATAACCTGGTCATCACAATGCTCCATGCCCTTGTCATCACAATGCACCATTCCAACTGTCATCACAATAATCCATGAAAATTATTAGACCAATGGTCCATGCCCTTGTCATCACAATGCTCCATGCCATAGTTATCATAATGTTCCAAAACGCCTCTAATCAGAATGCTCCATGCCCCTTTTCATCAGTATGCTCCATGAGATTTGTCATCACAAGGCTCCATGTATTTCTCATCAGAGTGCTCCAGGACCTTATCATCACAATGCTTCACGACATTGTCAAGAAAATTCTCAATGGCCCTTGTCAACATAATGCGCCAAGCCCTAGTCATCACAAGGCTCCATTATATTTGTCATCACAATCCTCCATTACATTTGGCATCACAATGCTCCATGCCATTGTCATCGCAATGGACCATGACATATGTCATCACAATGCTCCCTGACACCTGTCTTCACAATACTCCATGCCCTTGACATCACAATGCTCCATGCCCTTGTCATCACAATGAACCATGTCCACTGTCATCACAATAATCTAGGAAACTTGTCAGACCAATGTTCAATGACCCGGTCATCACAATGCTCCATGCCCTTGTCATCACAATGCTCCATGACCCCTGTCATAACAATGCTCCATGACCCCTGCCATCACAATGTTCCACGGCCTTGTCATCACAAGGCTCCATGACGCTTGTCATCACAATGCTCCAGGACCCCTGTAATCAAAATGCTCCATGCCCTTGTCATCACAAAGCTCCATGACACATGTCATCAGAATGTTCCACGGCCTTCTCATCAAAATGCTCCATGCCCTAGTCATCACAATGCACCATGTCCAATGTCATCACAATAATCTATGAAACTTGTCAGACCAATGCTCCATGCCCCTGTCATCACAATGCTCCTTACCCTTGTTATCACAATGCTCCATGACCCCTGCCATCACAATGCTCCGTGACTCCAGTCATCACAATGTTTCATAACGTTTGTCATCACAACGGTCTATGCCCGCGTCATCACAAGGCTCTGTGACCTTTGTAACCACAATGTTCCATGAACTTTTCATCACAATGCTCCTTGACACTTGTCATCACAATGCTCCATGCCTTTGTCAGAACAATGCTCCATGACCCTTGTCATCACATTGTGCCATGCACATTTCATCACAATGATACACAACCTTGTCATTGCTATGCTCCATAAACCTTGTAACCACAATTCTCCATGCACTTCTCATCCAAATGCTCTCTCACATGGGATATCACAATGTTCCATCACTAGTCATCACAATCCTCCCTTAACCCTGTTATCAAAATGTTCCATGACCCCTGTCATCACAATGCTACATCCCCTTATCAGCACAATGCTCCATGACCCCTGTCATCAAAATACTCCATGAACATTTTCAGCCCAATCCTCCATGACCCTTGTCATCACAATCATCCATGCCCTTGTCATCCCAATGCTCCATGAACCCTGTATTCATAATGTTCCGTGACACTTGTCATCACAATGCTCCATTACCTCTGTCATAACAATGCTCCATGACCCCTGCCATCACAGTGTTCCACGGCCTTGTCATCACAAGGCTCCATGACCCCTGTCATCACAATACTTCATGCCCTTTTCATCACAGTGCTCCATGACACATGTCATCAGAATGCTCCATTGCCTTCTCCTCACAATGCTCTATGCCCTTGTCATCACAATGCTCCAAGACCCATGTAATCACAATGCTCCATGCCCCTTTTCATCAGAATGCTCCATGAGACTTGTCATCACAAGTCTCCATGGTCTTATCATTACAATGCTCTATGCCCTTGTCATCACAATGCTCCAAGACCCATGTAATCACAATGCTCCATGCCCCTTTTCATCAGAATGCTCCATGAGACTTGTCATCACAAGTCTCCATGGTCTTATCATCACAATGCTCCAGGACCTTGTCATCACCATGCTCCATTCCCTTGTCATCACAATGCTCCATGACCCCTGTCATCACAATACTCCATGAATATTTTCAGCCCAATGCTCCATGAAATTCTCATCACAATGCTCCATGACAAATATCATCAAAATGCTCCATGACCACTGTCATCACAACACTCCATGACACCTGACAACACAATGATCCGGGACTCTTGTCATCACAATGCTCCATTCCCTACTCATCACAATGCTCCATGACCCCAGTCATCACAATACTCCATGAACATTTTCAGCCCAATGCTCCATGACTCTTGTCATCACAATGATCCATGCCCTTGTCATCCCAAGGCTCCATGACCCCTGTATTCACAGTGCTCCATGACACCTGTCATCACAATGCTCCATGCCTTTGTCAGCAAAATGCTACATGACCTTGTCATTACAATGCTCTATGCGCTTGTCATCACAATACTCCATTACCATTGTCATCACATTCCTCCATGAACCTTGGGATCACATTGCTTCATGCCCTTGGCATCACAATGCTCCATGCACCTTGAAATAAAATGATCCATGACCTGTGTCATCACAATGCTCCAAACCCTTGTGATCACAATGTTCCATAACACTTGTCATCACAACGCTCCATGATGCCTGCCATGACAATAATCCATGCACTTTTCATCACAATGCTCCATGACCTTTGTCATCACAATTCTCAATACACTTGTCATCACAATGCTCCCTGACACTTGTCATCAGAATGCTCCTTGAACCCTGTTATGAAAAGGCTCCATGCATTTTTCATCACAAAGCCCCATGCCATTTTCATCACAATGCTCCATGCCATTGTCACCAAAATACTCCACAAGCTTGTCATCAGAATGCTGCATGACCCTTGTCATCACAATTCTCCATGCACTTGTCAGCACAATGCACCCTGACCTTTGTCATCACAATGCTCCATGCCCTTGTCATCACAATGCTCCATTACTTTTGTCATCAGAATCCTCCATGACACTTGGCATCACAATTCTCCATGCTATTGTCATCTCAATGGGCCATTACATATGTCATCACAATGCTCCCTGACAGCTCTCTTCACAATACTGCATGACCTTGTCATCACAATGCTCCATGCCCTTGTCATCACAATGCGCCATTCCAAGTTTCATCACAATAATCCATGAAACTTATTAGACCAATGCTGCATGCCCTTGTCATCACAATGCTCCATGCCCTAGTTATCACAGTGTTCCAAAATCCCTGTAATCAGAATGCTCCATGCCCCTTTTCATCAGTATGCTCCATGAGATTTGTCATCACAAGTCTCCATGGTTTTCTCATCACAATGCTCCAGGACCTTGTCATCACAATGCTTCACGACATTTTCGTGAAAATCCTCAATGGCCCTTGTCATCATAATGCTCCAAGCCCTAGTCATCACAATGCTCCATTATATTTGTCATCACAATCCTCCATTACATTTGGCATCACAATGCTCCATGCCATTGTCATCGCAATGGACCATGACATATGTCATCACAATGCTCCCTGACACCAGTCTTCACAATATTCCATGCCCTTGTCATCACAATTCTCCATGCCCTTGTAATCAAAATGCACCATGTCCACTGTCATCACAATAGTCTAGGAAACTTGTCAGACCAATGCTCCATGCCCCTGTCATCACAATGCTCCATGCCCTTGTCATCACAATGCTCCATGACCCCTGTCATAACAAAGCTCCATGACCCCTGCCATCACAATGTTCCACGGACTTGTCATCACAAGGCTCCATGACGCTTGTCATCACAATGCTCCAAGACCACTGTAATCACAATGCTCCATGCCCTTGTCATCACAAAGCTCCATGACACATGTCATCAGAATGTTCCATGGCCTTCAAATCAAAAGGCTCCATGCCCTTGTCATCACAATGCACCATGTCCAATGCCATCACAATAATCTATGAAACTTGTCAGACCAATGCTCCATGCCCCTGTCATCACAATGCTCCATGCCCTTGCCATCACAATGCTGCATGACCCTTGTCATCACAATGCTCCGTGACTCCAGTCATCACAATGCTTCATAACGTTTGTCATCACAACGGTCCATGCCCGCGTCATGACAAGGCTCTGTGACATTTGTAACCACAATGCTCCATGAACTTTTCATCACAATGCTGCGTGACCCTTGTCATTACAATGTTCCATGCCTTTGTCAGAACAATGCTCCATGACACTTGTCATCACAGTGTGCCATGCACTTTTCATCACAATGATCCACAACTTTGTCATCGTTATGCTCCATAAACCTTGTAAGCACAATGCTCCATGCACTTCTCATCCAAATGCTCTCTCACATGAGATATCACAATGTTCCATCACTAGTCATCACAATCTTCCCTCACCCCTGTTATCACAATGTTCCATGAACCCTGTCATCACAATGCTACATCCTCTTATCAGCACAATGTTCTATGACCCCTGACATCACAATGTTCCATAACCACTGTCATCAAAATGCTCCATGACAGTTTTCATCCCAAAGCTCCATGACCCCTGGCATCACAATGTTCTATAACCCCTGTCATCAAAATGTTCCTTTACATTTTTCATCAAATTGCTGCATGACCCTGTCATCAAAATGCTCCCTGCCTTTCTCATCACAATGCACCACACCATTGTCATCAAAATGCTCCATGACCTTTGTCATCACAAAGCTCCATGACCCTTGGCATCACAATGCTCCATGCCATTGTCATCACAATGCTCCATGAACCTTCTCATCACATTGCTCCATGCCCTTGTCATCACAAAGCTCCATGACACATGTCATCACAATGCTCAATGCCCTTCTCATCACAGTAATCCATGAAATATTTCAGACCAATGCTCAATGCCCTTCTCATCACAATGATCCATTACCTATGTCATAACAATGCTCCATGACCCCTGCCATCACAATGTTCCATGGCCTTGTCATCACAAAGCTCCATGATCCTTGTCATCACAATGCTCCAAACCGCTGTAATCATAATGCTCCATGCCCTTGTCATCGCAAAGCTCCATGACGCATGCCATCAGAATGTTCCTTGGCCTTCTCATCACAATGCTACATGCCCTTGTCATGACAGTGCTCCGAGACACCTGTAATCACAATGCTCCATGCTCCTTTTCATCTCAATGCTCCATGAAGCCTGTCATCAAAATGCACCATGCCCATCATCATAAAGCTTCAGGCTATTGTCATCACAATGAAATCAAAATTATCCAAGACCACTGTCATCATAATGCTCCAAATCCTTGTGATCACAAAGTTCCATAACACTTATCATCACAACACACTATGACGCTCATCATCACAATTATCCATGGTCTTCTCATCACAATGCTCCATGACCTTTGTCATCACAATTCTCAGTACACTTGTCATCACAATGCTCCCTGACACATGTCGTCAGTATGCTCCTTGAAACCTGTCATGACAAGGCTCCATGCCATTTCATCACAATGATCCATGCCCTTTTCATCACAATGCTCCCAGACCCCTGTAATCACAGTGCTCCATGCCCTTGTCATCACAAAGCTCCATGACACATGTCATCAGAATGCTCCAAGACCCCTGTAATCACAATGCTCCATGCCCCTTTTCATTAGAATGCTCCATGAGACTTGTCATCACAAATCTCCATGCTCTTATCATCACAGTGCTCCAGGACCTTGTCATCACCATGTTCCATTCCCTTGTCATCACAATGCTCCATGACCCCTGTCATCACAATACTCCATGAACATTTTCAGCCCAATGCTCCATGAAATTCTCATCACAGTGCCCCATGTCAAATATCATCAAAATGCTCCATGACCACTGTCATCACAACACTCCATGACACCTGACAACACAATGATCCGGGACTCTTGTCATCACAATGCTCCATTCCCTTGTCATCACAATGCTCCATGAACATTTTCAGCCCAATGCTCCATGACACTTTTCATCACAATCATCCATGCCCTTGTCATCCCAAAGCTCCATGACCCCTGTATTCACAATGCTCCGTGACGCTTGTCATCACAATGCTCCATGACACCTGTCATCACAATGCTCCATGACTTTGTCAGCAAAATGCTACATGACCTTGTCATTACAATGCTCTATGCGCTTGTCATCACAGTACTCCATTACCATTGTCATCAAAATCCTCCATGAACCTAGGATCACATTGCTTCATGCCCTTGTCATCCCGAAGCTCCATGCTCCTTGAAATCAAAATGATCCATGACCTCTGTCATCACAATGCTACAAACACTTGTGATCACAATGTTCTATAACAGTTGTCATCACAATGCTCCATGATGCCTGTCATCACAATAATCCATGCCCTTTTCATCACAGTGCTTCATGACCTTTGTCATCACAATTCTCAATTCACTTGTCATCACAATGTTCCCTGACACTTGTCGTCATAATGCTCCTTGAAACCTGTCACAAAAAGGCTCCATGCATTTTTCATCACAAAACCCCATGCCATTTTCATCACAATGCTCCATGCCATTGTCATCAAAATAGTCCACAAGCTTGTCATCAGAATGCTCCATGACCATTGTCATCACAATTCTCCATGCACTTGTCAGAACAATGCTTCCTGACCCTTGTCATCACAATGCTTCAAGCCATTTTCATCACAAAGCTCCATTACCTTTGTCATAAGAATCCTCCATGACACTTGGCATCACAATGCTCCATGACATTGTCATCACAATGAGCCATTACATATGTCATCACAATGCTCCATGACACCTCTCTTCACAATAATGCATAACCTGGTCATCACAATGCTCCATGCCCTTGTCATCACAATGCACCATTCCAACTGTCATCACAATAATCCATGAAAATTATTAGACCAATGGTCCATGCCCTTGTCATCACAATGCTCCATGCCATAGTTATCATAATGTTCCAAAACGCCTCTAATCAGAATGCTCCATGCCCCTTTTCATCAGTATGCTCCATGAGATTTGTCATCACAAGGCTCCATGTATTTCTCATCAGAGTGCTCCAGGACCTTATCATCACAATGCTTCACGACATTGTCAAGAAAATTCTCAATGGCCCTTGTCAACATAATGCGCCAAGCCCTAGTCATCACAAGGCTCCATTATATTTGTCATCACAATCCTCCATTACATTTGGCATCACAATGCTCCATGCCATTGTCATCGCAATGGACCATGACATATGTCATCACAATGCTCCCTGACACCTGTCTTCACAATACTCCATGCCCTTGACATCACAATGCTCCATGCCCTTGTCATCACAATGAACCATGTCCACTGTCATCACAATAATCTAGGAAACTTGTCAGACCAATGTTCAATGACCCGGTCATCACAATGCTCCATGCCCTTGTCATCACAATGCTCCATGACCCCTGTCATAACAATGCTCCATGACCCCTGCCATCACAATGTTCCACGGCCTTGTCATCACAAGGCTCCATGACGCTAGTCATCACAATGCTCCAGGACCCCTGTAATCAAAATGCTCCATGCCCTTGTCATCACAAAGCTCCATGACACATGTCATCAGAATGTTCCACGGCCTTCTCATCAAAATGCTCCATGCCCTTGTCATCACAATGCACCATGTCCAATGTCATCACAATAATCTATGAAACTTGTCAGACCAATGCTCCATGCCCCTGTCATCACAATGCTCCATACCCTTGTTATCACAATGCTCCATGACCCCTGCCATCACAATGCTCCGTGACTCCAGTCATCACAATGTTTCATAACGTTTGTCATCACAACGGTCTATGCCCGCGTCATCACAAGGCTCTGTGACCTTTGTAACCACAATGTTCCATGGACTTTTCATCACAATGCTCCTTGACACTTGTCATCACAATGCTCCATGCCTTTGTCAGAACAATGCTCCATGACCCTTGTCATCACATTGTGCCATGCACATTTCATCACAATGATACACAACCTTGTCATTGCTATGCTCCATAAACCTTGTAACCACAATTCTCCATGCACTTCTCATCCAAATGCTCTCTCACATGGGATATCACAATGTTCCATCACTAGTCATCACAATCCTCCCTTAACCCTGTTATCACAATGTTCCATGACCCCTGTCATCACAATGCTACATCCCCTTATCAGCACAATGCTCCATGACCCCTGTCATCAAAATATTCCATGAACATTTTCAGCCCAATCCTCCATGACCCTTGTCATCACAATCATCCATGCCCTTGTCATCCCAATGCTCCATGAACCCTGTATTCATAATGTTCCGTGACGCTTGTCATCACAATGCTCCATTACCTCTGTCATAACAATGCTCCATGACCCCTGCCATCACAGTGTTCCACGGCCTTGTCATCTCAAGGCTCCATGACCCCTGTCATCACAATACTTCATGCCCTTTTCATCACAGTGCTCCATGACACATGTCATCAGAATGCTCCATTGCCTTCTCCTCACAATGCTCTATGCCCTTGTCATCACAATGCTCCAAGACCCATGTAATCACAATGCTCCATGCCCCTTTTCATCAGAATGCTCCATGAGACTTGTCATCACAAGTCTCCATGGTCTTATCATTACAATGCTCTATGCCCTTGTCATCACAATGCTCCAAGACCCATGTAATCACAATGCTCCATGCCCCTTTTCATCAGAATGCTCCATGAGACTTGTCATCACAAGTCTCCATGGTCTTATCATCACAATGCTCCAGGACCTTGTCATCACCATGCTCCATTCCCTTGTCATCACAATGCTCCATGACCCCTGTCATCACAATACTCCATGAATATTTTCAGCCCAATGCTCCATGAAATTCTCATCACAATGCTCCATGACAAATATCATCAAAATGCTCCATGACCACTGTCATCACAACACTCCATGACACCTGACAACACAATGATCCGGGACTCTTGTCATCACAATGCTCCATTCCCTACTCATCACAATGCTCCATGACCCCAGTCATCACAATACTCCATGAACATTTTCAGCCCAATGCTCCATGACTCTTGTCATCACAATGATCCATGCCCTTGTCATCCCAAGGCTCCATGACCCCTGTATTCACAGTGCTCCATGACACCTGTCATCACAATGCTCCATGCCTTTGTCAGCAAACTGCTACATGACCTTGTCATTACAATGCTCTATGCGCTTGTCATCACAATACTCCATTACCATTGTCATCACATTCCTCCATGAACCTTGGGATCACATTGCTTCATGCCCTTGGCATCACAATGCTCCATGCACCTTGAAATAAAATGATCCATGACCTCTGTCATCACAATGCTCCAAACCCTTGTGATCACAATGTTCCATAACACTTGTCATCACAACGCTCCATGATGCCTGCCATGACAATAATCCATGCACTTTTCATCACAATGCTCCATGACCTTTGTCATCACAATTCTCAATACACTTGTCATCACAATGCTCCCTGACACTTGTCATCAGAATGCTCCTTGAACCCTGTTATGAAAAGGCTCCATGCATTTTTCATCACAAAGCCCCATGCCATTTTCATCACAATGCTCCATGCCATTGTCACCAAAATACTCCACAAGCTTGTCATCAGAATGCTGCATGACCCTTGTCATCACAATTCTCCATGCACTTGTCAGCACAATGCACCCTGACCTTTGTCATCACAATGCTCCATGCCCTTGTCATCACAATGCTCCATTACTTTTGTCATCAGAATCCTCCATGACACTTGGCATCACAATTCTCCATGCTATTGTCATCTCAATGGGCCATTACATATGTCATCACAATGCTCCCTGACAGCTCTCTTCACAATACTGCATGACCTTGTCATCACAATGCTCCATGCCCTTGTCATCACAATGCGCCATTCCAAGTTTCATCACAATAATCCATGAAACTTATTAGACCAATGCTGCATGCCCTTGTCATCACAATGCTCCATGCCCTAGTTATCACAGTGTTCCAAAATCCCTGTAATCAGAATGCTCCATGCCCCTTTTCATCAGTATGCTCCATGAGATTTGTCATCACAAGTCTCCATGGTTTTCTCATCACAATGCTCCAGGACCTTGTCATCACAATGCTTCACGACATTTTCGTGAAAATCCTCAATGGCCCTTGTCATCATAATGCTCCAAGCCCTAGTCATCACAATGCTCCATTATATTTGTCATCACAATCCTCCATTACATTTGGCATCACAATGCTCCATGCCATTGTCATCGCAATGGACCATGACATATGTCATCACAATGCTCCCTGACACCAGTCTTCACAATATTCCATGCCCTTGTCATCACAATTCTCCATGCCCTTGTAATCAAAATGCACCATGTCCACTGTCATCACAATAGTCTAGGAAACTTGTCAGACCAATGCTCCATGCCCCTGTCATCACAATGCTCCATGCCCTTGTCATCACAATGCTCCATGACCCCTGTCATAACAAAGCTCCATGACCCCTGCCATCACAATGTTCCACGGACTTGTCATCACAAGGCTCCATGACACTTGTCATCACAATGCTCCAAGACCACTGTAATCACAATGCTCCATGCCCTTGTCATCACAAAGCTCCATGACACATGTCATCAGAATGTTCCATGGCCTTCAAATCAAAAGGCTCCATGCCCTTGTCATCACAATGCACCATGTCCAATGCCATCACAATAATCTATGAAACTTGTCAGACCAATGCTCCATGCCCCTGTCATCACAATGCTCCATGCCCTTGTCATCACAATGCTGCCTGACCCTTGTCATCACAATGCTCCGTGACTCCAGTCATCACAATGCTTCATAACGTTTGTCATCACAACGGTCCATGCCCGCGTCATGACAAGGCTCTGTGACATTTGTAACCACAATGCTCCATGAACTTTTCATCACAATGCTGCGTGACCCTTGTCATTACAATGTTCCATGCCTTTGTCAGAACAATGCTCCATGACACTTGTCATCACAGTGTGCCATGCACTTTTCATCACAATGATCCACAACTTTGTCATCGTTATGCTCCATAAACCTTGTAAGCACAATGCTCCATGCACTTCTCATCCAAATGCTCTCTCACATGAGATATCACAATGTTCCATCACTAGTCATCACAATCTTCCCTCACCCCTGTTATCACAATGTTCCATGAACCCTGTCATCACAATGCTACATCCTCTTATCAGCACAATGTTCTATGACCCCTGACATCACAATGTTCCATAACCACTGTCATCAAAATGCTCCATGACAGTTTTCATCCCAAAGCTCCATGACCCCTGGCATCACAATGTTCTATAACCCCTGTCATCAAAATGTTCCTTTACATTTTTCATCAAATTGCTGCATGACCCTGTCATCAAAATGCTCCCTGCCTTTCTCATCACAATGCACCACACCATTGTCATCAAAATGCTCCATGACCTTTGTCATCACAAAGCTCCATGACCCTTGGCATCACAATGCTCCATGCCATTGTCATCACAATGCTCCATGAACCTTCTCATCACATTGCTCCATGCCCTTGTCATCACAAAGCTCCATGACACATGTCATCACAATGCTCAATGCCCTTCTCATCACAGTAATCCATGAAATATTTCAGACCAATGCTCAATGCCCTTCTCATCACAATGATCCATTACCTATGTCATAACAATGCTCCATGACCCCTGCCATCACAATGTTCCATGGCCTTGTCATCACAAAGCTCCATGATCCTTGTCATCACAATGCTCCAAACCGCTGTAATCATAATGCTCCATGCCCTTGTCATCGCAAAGCTCCATGACGCATGCCATCAGAATGTTCCTTGGCCTTCTCATCACAATGCTACATGCCCTTGTCATGACAGTGCTCCGAGACACCTGTAATCACAATGCTCCATGCTCCTTTTCATCTCAATGCTCCATGAAGCCTGTCATCAAAATGCACCATGCCCATCATCATAAAGCTTCAGGCTATTGTCATCACAATGAAATCAAAATTATCCAAGACCACTGTCATCATAATGCTCCAAATCCTTGTGATCACAAAGTTCCATAACACTTATCATCACAACACACTATGACGCTCATCATCACAATTATCCATGGTCTTCTCATCACAATGCTCCATGACCTTTGTCATCACAATTCTCAGTACACTTGTCATCACAATGCTCCCTGACACATGTCGTCAGTATGCTCCTTGAAACCTGTCATGACAAGGCTCCATGCCATTTCATCACAATGATCCATGCCCTTTTCATCACAATGCTCCCAGACCCCTGTAATCACAGTGCTCCATGCCCTTGTCATCACAAAGCTCCATGACACATGTCATCAGAAAGCTCCAAGACCCCTGTAATCACAATGCTCCATGCCCCTTTTCATTAGAATGCTCCATGAGACTTGTCATCACAAATCTCCATGCTCTTATCATCACAGTGCTCCAGGACCTTGTCATCACCATGTTCCATTCCCTTGTCATCACAATGCTCCATGACCCCTGTCATCACAATACTCCATGAACATTTTCAGCCCAATGCTCCATGAAATTCTCCTCACAGTGCTCCATGTCAAATATCATCAAAATGCTCCATGACCACTGTCATCACAACACTCCATGACACCTGACAACACAATGATCCGGGACTCTTGTCATCACAATGCTCCATTCCCTTGTCATCACAATGCTCCATGAACATTTTCAGCCCAATGCTCCATGACACTTTTCATCACAATCATCCATGCCCTTGTCATCCCAAAGCTCCATGACCCCTGTATTCACAATGCTCTGTGACGCTTGTCATCACAATGCTCCATGACACCTGTCATCACAATGCTCCATGCCTTTGTCAGCAAACTGCTACATGACCTTGTCATTACAATGCTCTATGCGCTTGTCATCACAATACTCCATTACCATTGTCATCACATTCCTCCATGAACCTTGGGATCACATTGCTTCATGCCCTTGGCATCACAATGCTCCATGCACCTTGAAATAAAATGATCCATGACCTCTGTCATCACAATGCTCCAAACCCTTGTGATCACAATGTTCCATAACACTTGTCATCACAACGCTCCATGATGCCTGCCATGACAATAATCCATGCACTTTTCATCACAATGCTCCATGACCTTTGTCATCACAATTCTCAATACACTTGTCATCACAATGCTCCCTGACACTTGTCATCAGAATGCTCCTTGAACCCTGTTATGAAAAGGCTCCATGCATTTTTCATCACAAAGCCCCATGCCATTTTCATCACAATGCTCCATGCCATTGTCACCAAAATACTCCACAAGCTTGTCATCAGAATGCTGCATGACCCTTGTCATCACAATTCTCCATGCACTTGTCAGCACAATGCACCCTGACCTTTGTCATCACAATGCTCCATGCCCTTGTCATCACAATGCTCCATTACTTTTGTCATCAGAATCCTCCATGACACTTGGCATCACAATTCTCCATGCTATTGTCATCTCAATGGGCCATTACATATGTCATCACAATGCTCCCTGACAGCTCTCTTCACAATACTGCATGACCTTGTCATCACAATGCTCCATGCCCTTGTCATCACAATGCGCCATTCCAAGTTTCATCACAATAATCCATGAAACTTATTAGACCAATGCTGCATGCCCTTGTCATCACAATGCTCCATGCCCTAGTTATCACAGTGTTCCAAAATCCCTGTAATCAGAATGCTCCATGCCCCTTTTCATCAGTATGCTCCATGAGATTTGTCATCACAAGTCTCCATGGTTTTCTCATCACAATGCTCCAGGACCTTGTCATCACAATGCTTCACGACATTTTCGTGAAAATCCTCAATGGCCCTTGTCATCATAATGCTCCAAGCCCTAGTCATCACAATGCTCCATTATATTTGTCATCACAATCCTCCATTACATTTGGCATCACAATGCTCCATGCCATTGTCATCGCAATGGACCATGACATATGTCATCACAATGCTCCCTGACACCAGTCTTCACAATATTCCATGCCCTTGTCATCACAATTCTCCATGCCCTTGTAATCAAAATGCACCATGTCCACTGTCATCACAATAGTCTAGGAAACTTGTCAGACCAATGCTCCATGCCCCTGTCATCACAATGCTCCATGCCCTTGTCATCACAATGCTCCATGACCCCTGTCATAACAAAGCTCCATGACCCCTGCCATCACAATGTTCCACGGACTTGTCATCACAAGGCTCCATGACGCTTGTCATCACAATGCTCCAAGACCACTGTAATCACAATGCTCCATGCCCTTGTCATCACAAAGCTCCATGACACATGTCATCAGAATGTTCCATGGCCTTCAAATCAAAAGGCTCCATGCCCTTGTCATCACAATGCACCATGTCCAATGCCATCACAATAATCTATGAAACTTGTCAGACCAATGCTCCATGCCCCTGTCATCACAATGCTCCATGCCCTTGCCATCACAATGCTGCATGACCCTTGTCATCACAATGCTCCGTGACTCCAGTCATCACAATGCTTCATAACGTTTGTCATCACAACGGTCCATGCCCGCGTCATGACAAGGCTCTGTGACATTTGTAACCACAATGCTCCATGAACTTTTCATCACAATGCTGCGTGACCCTTGTCATTACAATGTTCCATGTCTTTGTCAGAACAATGCTCCATGACACTTGTCATCACAGTGTGCCATGCACTTTTCATCACAATGATCCACAACTTTGTCATCGTTATGCTCCATAAACCTTGTAAGCACAATGCTCCATGCACTTCTCATCCAAATGCTCTCTCACATGAGATATCACAATGTTCCATCACTAGTCATCACAATCTTCCCTCACCCCTGTTATCACAATGTTCCATGAACCCTGTCATCACAATGCTACATCCTCTTATCAGCACAATGTTCTATGACACCTGACATCACAATGTTCCATAACCACTGTCATCAAAATGCTCCATGACAGTTTTCATCCCAAAGCTCCATGACCCCTGGCATCACAATGTTCTATAACCCCTGTCATCAAAATGTTCCTTTACATTTTTCATCAAATTGCTGCATGACCCTGTCATCAAAATGCTCCCTGCCTTTCTCATCACAATGCACCACACCATTGTCATCAAAATGCTCCATGACCTTTGTCATCACAAAGCTCCATGACCCTTGGCATCACAATGCTCCATGCCATTGTCATCACAATGCTCCATGAACCTTCTCATCACATTGCTCCATGCCCTTGTCATCACAAAGCTCCATGACACATGTCATCACAATGCTCAATGCCCTTCTCATCACAGTAATCCATGAAATATTTCAGACCAATGCTCAATGCCCTTCTCATCACAATGATCCATTACCTATGTCATAACAATGCTCCATGACCCCTGCCATCACAATGTTCCATGGCCTTGTCATCACAAAGCTCCATGATCCTTGTCATCACAATGCTCCAAACCGCTGTAATCATAATGCTCCATGCCCTTGTCATCGCAAAGCTCCATGACGCATGCCATCAGAATGTTCCTTGGCCTTCTCATCACAATGCTACATGCCCTTGTCATGACAGTGCTCCGAGACACCTGTAATCACAATGCTCCATGCTCCTTTTCATCTCAATGCTCCATGAAGCCTGTCATCAAAATGCACCATGCCCATCATCATAAAGCTTCAGGCTATTGTCATCACAATGAAATCAAAATTATCCAAGACCACTGTCATCATAATGCTCCAAATCCTTGTGATCACAAAGTTCCATAACACTTATCATCACAACACACTATGACGCTCATCATCACAATTATCCATGGTCTTCTCATCACAATGCTCCATGACCTTTGTCATCACAATTCTCAGTACACTTGTCATCACAATGCTCCCTGACACATGTCGTCAGTATGCTCCTTGAAACCTGTCATGACAAGGCTCCATGCCATTTCATCACAATGATCCATGCCCTTTTCATCACAATGCTCCCAGACCCCTGTAATCACAGTGCTCCATGCCCTTGTCATCACAAAGCTCCATGACACATGTCATCAGAATGCTCCAAGACCCCTGTAATCACAATGCTCCATGCCCCTTTTCATTAGAATGCTCCATGAGACTTGTCATCACAAATCTCCATGCTCTTATCATCACAGTGCTCCAGGACCTTGTCATCACCATGTTCCATTCCCTTGTCATCACAATGCTCCATGACCCCTGTCATCACAATACTCCATGAACATTTTCAGCCCAATGCTCCATGAAATTCTCCTCACAGTGCTCCATGTCAAATATCATCAAAATGCTCCATGACCACTGTCATCACAACACTCCATGACACCTGACAACACAATGATCCGGGACTCTTGTCATCACAATGCTCCATTCCCTTGTCATCACAATGCTCCATGAACATTTTCAGCCCAATGCTCCATGACACTTTTCATCACAATCATCCATGCCCTTGTCATCCCAAAGCTCCATGACCCCTGTATTCACAATGCTCCGTGACGCTTGTCATCACAATGCTCCATGACACCTGTCATCACAATGCTCCATGACTTTGTCAGCAAAATGCTACATGACCTTGTCATTACAATGCTCTATGCGCTTGTCATCACAGTACTCCATTACCATTGTCATCACAATCCTCCATGAACCTAGGATCACATTGCTTCATGCCCTTGTCATCCCGAAGCTCCATGCTCCTTGAAATCAAAATGATCCATGACCTCTGTCATCACAATGCTACAAACACTTGTGATCACAATGTTCCATAAGAGTTGTCATCACAACGCTCCATGATGCCTGTCATCACAATAATCCATGCCCTTTTCATCACAGTGCTTCATGACCTTTGTCATCACAATTCTCAATACACTTGTCATCACAATGTTCCCTGACACTTGTCGTCATAATGCTCCTTGAAACCTGTCACAAAAAGGCTCCATGCCTTTTTCATCACAAAGCCCCATGCCATTTTCATCACAATGCTCCATGCCATTGTCATCAAAATAGTCCACAAGCTTGTCATCAGAATGCTCCATGACCATTGTCATCACAATTCTCCATGCACTTGTCAGAACAATGCTTCCTGACCCTTGTCATCACAATGCTTCAAGCCATTTTCATCACAAAGCTCCATTACATTTGTCATAAGAATCCTCCATGACACTTGGCATCACAATGCTCCATGACATTGTCATCACAATGAGCCATTACATATGTCATCACAATGCTCCATGACACCTCTCTTCACAATAATGCATAACCTGGTCATCACAATGCTCCATGCCCTTGTCATCACAATGCACCATTCCAACTGTCATCACAATAATCCATGAAAATTATTAGACCAATGGTCCATGCCCTTGTCATCACAATGCTCCATGCCATAGTTATCATAATGTTCCAAAACGCCTCTAATCAGAATGCTCCATGCCCCTTTTCATCAGTATGCTCCATGAGATTTGTCATCACAAGGCTCCATGTATTTCTCATCAGAGTGCTCCAGGACCTTATCATCACAATGCTTCACGACATTGTCATGAAAATTCTCAATGGCCCTTGTCAACATAATGCTCCAAGCCCTAGTCATCACAATGCTCCATTATATTTGTCATCACAATCCTCCATTACATTTGGCATCACAATGCTCCATGCCATTGTCATCGCAATGGACCATGACATATGTCATCACAATGCTCCCTGACACCTGTCTTCACAATACTCCATGCCCTTGACATCACAATGCTCCATGCCCTTGTCATCACAATGAGCCATGTCCACTGTCATCACAATAATCTAGGAAACTTGTCAGACCAATGTTCAATGACCCGGTCATCACAATGCTCCATGCCCTTGTCATCACAATGCTCCATGACCCCTGTCATAACAATGCTCCATGACCCCTGCCATCACAATGTTCCACGGCCTTGTCATCACAAGGCTCCATGACGCTTGTCATCACAATGCTCCAGGACGCCTGTAATCAAAATGCTCCATGCCCTTGTCCTCACAAAGCTCCATGACACATGTCATCAGAATGTTCCATGGCCTTCTCATCAAAATGCTCCATGCCCTTGTCATCACAATGCACCATGTCCAATGTCATCACAATAATCTATGAAACTTGTCAGACCAATGCTCCATGCCCCTGTCATCACAATGCTCCATACCCTTGTTATCACAATGCTCCATGACCCCTGCCATCACAATGCTCCGTGACTCCAGTCATCACAATGTTTCATAACGTTTGTCATCACAACGGTCTATGCCCGCGTCATCACAAGGCTCTGTGACCTTTGTAACCACAATGTTCCATGAACTTTTCATGACAATGCTCCTTGACACTTGTCATCACAATGCTCCATGCCTTTGTCAGAACAATGCTCCATGACCCTTGTCATCACATTGTGCCATGCACATTTCATCACAATGATACACAACCTTGTCATTGCTATGCTCCATAAACCTTGTAACCACAATTCTCCATGCACTTCTCATCCAAATGCTCTCTCACATGGGATATCACAATGTTCCATCACTAGTCATCACAATCCTCCCTTAACCCTGCTATCACAATGTTCCATGACCCCTGTCATCACAATGCTACATCCCCTTATCAGCACAATGCTCCATGACCCCGTCATCAAAATACTCCATGAACATTTTCAGCCCAATCCTCCATGACCCTTGTCATCACAATCATCCATGCCCTTGTCATCCCAATGCTCCATGAACCCTGTATTCATAATGTTCCGTGACGCTTGTCATCACAATGCTCCATTACCTCTGTCATAACAATGCTCCATGACCCCTGCCATCACAGTGTTCCACGGCCTTGTCATCACAAGGCTCCATGACCCCTGTCATCACAATACTTCATGCCCTTTTCATCACAGTGCTCCATGACACATGTCATCAGAATGCTCCATTGCCTTCTCCTCACAATGCTCTATGCCCTTGTCATCACAATGCTCCAAGACCCATGTAATCACAATGCTCCATGCCCCTTTTCATCAGAATGCTCCATGAGACTTGTCATCACAAGTCTCCATGGTCTTATCATTACAATGCTCTATGCCCTTGTCATCACAATGCTCCAAGACCCATGTAATCACAATGCTCCATGCCCCTTTTCATCAGAATGCTCCATGAGACTTGTCATCACAAGTCTCCATGGTCTTATCATCACAATGCTCCAGGACCTTGTCATCATCATGCTCCATTCCCTTGTCATCACAATGCTCCATGACCCCTGTCATCACAATACTCCATGAATATTTTCAGCCCAATGCTCCATGAAATTCTCATCACAATGCTCCATGACAAATATCATCAAAATGCTCCATGACCACTGTCATCACAACACTCCATGACACCTGACAACACAATGATCCGGGACTCTTGTCATCACAATGCTCCATTCCCTACTCATCACAATGCTCCATGACCCCAGTCATCACAATACTCCATGAACATTTTCAGCCCAATGCTCCATGACTCTTGTCATCACAATGATCCATGCCCTTGTCATCCCAAGGCTCCATGACCCCTGTATTCACAGTGCTCCATGACACCTGTCATCACAATGCTCCATGCCTTTGTCAGAAAAATGCTACATGACCTTGTCATTACAATGCTCTATGCGCTTGTCATCACAATACTCCATTACCATTGTCATCACATTCCTCCATGAACCTTGGGATCACATTGCTTCATGCCCTTGGCATCACAATGCTCCATGCACCTTGAAATAAAATGATCCATGACCTCTGTCATCACAATGCTCCAAACCCTTGTGATCACAATGTTCCATAACACTTGTCATCACAACGCTCCATGATGCCTGCCATGACAATAATCCATGCACTTTTCATCTCAATGCTCCATGACCTTTGTCATCACAATTCTCAATACACTTGTCATCACAATGCTCCCTGACACTTGTCATCAGAATGCTCCTTGAACCCTGTTATGAAAAGGCTCCATGCATTTTTCATCACAAAGCCCCATGCCATTTTCATCACAATGCTCCATGCCATTGTCACCAAAATACTCCACAAGCTTGTCATCAGAATGCTGCATGACCCTTGTCATCACAATTCTCCATGCACTTGTCAGCACAATGCACCCTGACCTTTGTCATCACAATGCTCCATGCCCTTGTCATCACAATGCTCCATTACTTTTGTCATCAGAATCCTCCATGACACTTGGCATCACAATTCTCCATGCTATTGTCATCTCAATGGGCCATTACATATGTCATCACAATGCTCCCTGACAGCTCTCTTCACAATACTGCATGACCTTGTCATCACAATGCTCCATGCCCTTGTCATCACAATGCGCCATTCCAAGTTTCATCACAATAATCCATGAAACTTATTAGACCAATGCTGCATGCCCTTGTCATCACAATGCTCCATGCCCTAGTTATCACAGTGTTCCAAAATCCCTGTAATCAGAATGCTCCATGCCCCTTTTCATCAGTATGCTCCATGAGATTTGTCATCACAAGTCTCCATGGTTTTCTCATCACAATGCTCCAGGACCTTGTCATCACAATGCTTCACGACATTTTCGTGAAAATCCTCAATGGCCCTTGTCATCATAATGCTCCAAGCCCTAGTCATCACAATGCTCCATTATATTTGTCATCAAAATCCTCCATTACATTTGGCATCACAATGCTCCATGCCATTGTCATCGCAATGGACCATGACATATGTCATCACAATGCTCCCTGACACCAGTCTTCACAATATTCCATGCCCTTGTCATCACAATTCTCCATGCCCTTGTAATCAAAATGCACCATGTCCACTGTCATCACAATAGTCTAGGAAACTTGTCAGACCAATGCTCCATGCCCCTGCCATCACAATGCTCCATGCCCTTGTCATCACAATGCTCCATGACCCCTGTCATAACAAAGCTCCATGACCCCTGCCATCACAATGTTCCACGGACTTGTCATCACAAGGCTCCATGACGCTTGTCATCACAATGCTCCAAGACCACTGTAATCACAATGCTCCATGCCCTTGTCATCACAAAGATCCATGACACATGTCATCAGAATGTTCCATGGCCTTCAAATCAAAAGGCTCCATGCCCTTGTCATCACAATGCACCATGTCCAATGCCATCACAATAATCTATGAAACTTGTCAGACCAATGCTCCATGCCCCTGTCATCACAATGCTCCATGCCCTTGTCATCACAATGCTGCATGACCCTTGTCATCACAATGCTCCGTGACTCCAGTCATCACAATGCTTCATAACGTTTGTCATCACAACGGTCCATGCCCGCGTCATGACAAGGCTCTGTGACATTTGTAACCACAATGCTCCATGAACTTTTCATCACAATGCTGCGTGACCCTTGTCATTACAATGTTCCATGCCTTTGTCAGAACAATGCTCCATGACACTTGTCATCACAGTGTGCCATGCACTTTTCATCACAATGATCCACAACTTTGTCATCGTTATGCTCCATAAACCTTGTAAGCACAATGCTCCATGCACTTCTCATCCAAATGCTCTCTCACATGAGATATCACAATGTTCCATCACTAGTCATCACAATCTTCCCTCACCCCTGTTATCACAATGTTCCATGAACCCTGTCATCACAATGCTACATCCTCTTATCAGCACAATGTTCTATGACCCCTGACATCACAATGTTCCATAACCACTGTCATCAAAATGCTCCATGACAGTTTTCATCCCAAAGCTCCATGACCCCTGGCATCACAATGTTCTATAACCCCTGTCATCAAAATGTTCCTTTACATTTTTCATCAAATTGCTGCATGACCCTGTCATCAAAATGCTCCCTGCCTTTCTCATCACAATGCACCACACCATTGTCATCAAAATGCTCCATGACCTTTGTCATCACAAAGCTCCATGACCCTTGGCATCACAATGCTCCATGCCATTGTCATCACAATGCTCCATGAACCTTCTCATCACATTGCTCCATGCCCTTGTCATCACAAAGCTCCATGACACATGTCATCACAATGCTCAATGCCCTTCTCATCACAGTAATCCATGAAATATTTCAGACCAATGCTCAATGCCCTTCTCATCACAATGATCCATTACCTATGTCATAACAATGCTCCATGACCCCTGCCATCACAATGTTCCATGGCCTTGTCATCACAAAGCTCCATGATCCTTGTCATCACAATGCTCCAAACCGCTGTAATCATAATGCTCCATGCCCTTGTCATCGCAAAGCTCCATGACGCATGCCATCAGAATGTTCCTTGGCCTTCTCATCACAATGCTACATGCCCTTGTCATGACAGTGCTCCGAGACACCTGTAATCACAATGCTCCATGCTCCTTTTCATCTCAATGCTCCATGAAGCCTGTCATCAAAATGCACCATGCCCATCATCATAAAGCTTCAGGCTATTGTCATCACAATGAAATCAAAATTATCCAAGACCACTGTCATCATAATGCTCCAAATCCTTGTGATCACAAAGTTCCATAACACTTATCATCACAACACACTATGACGCTCATCATCACAATTATCCATGGTCTTCTCATCACAATGCTCCATGACCTTTGTCATCACAATTCTCAGTACACTTGTCATCACAATGCTCCCTGACACATGTCGTCAGTATGCTCCTTGAAACCTGTCATGACACGGCTCCATGCCATTTCATCACAATGATCCATGCCCTTTTCATCACAATGCTCCCAGACCCCTGTAATCACAGTGCTCCATGCCCTTGTCATCACAAAGCTCCATGACACATGTCATCAGAATGCTCCAAGACCCCTGTAATCACAATGCTCCATGCCCCTTTTCATTAGAATGCTCCATGAGACTTGTCATCACAAATCTCCATGCTCTTATCATAACAGTGCTCCAGGACCTTGTCATCACCATGTTCCATTCCCTTGTCATCACAATGCTCCATGACCCCTGTCATCACAATACTCCATGAACATTTTCAGCCCAGTGCTCCATGAAATTCTCATCACAGTGCTCCATGTCAAATATCATCAAAATGCTCCATGACCACTGTCATCACAACACTCCATGACACCTGACAACACAATGATCCGGGACTCTTGTCATCACAATGCTCCATTCCCTTGTCATCACAATGCTCCATGAACATTTTCAGCCCAATGCTCCATGACACTTTTCATCACAATCATCCATGCCCTTGTCATCCCAAAGCTCCATGACCCCTGTATTCACAATGCTCCGTGACGCTTGTCATCACAATGCTCCATGTCACCTGTCATCACAATGCTCCATGACTTTGTCAGCAAAATGCTACATGACCTTGTCATTACAATGCTCTATGCGCTTGTCATCACAGTACTCCATTACCATTGTCATCACAATCCTCCATGAACCTAGGATCACATTGCTTCATGCCCTTGTCATCCCGAAGCTCCATGCTCCTTGAAATCAAAATGATCCATGACCTCTGTCATCACAATGCTACAAACACTTGTGATCACAATGTTCCATAACAGTTGTCATCACAACGCTCCATGATGCCTGTCATCACAATAATCCATGCCCTTTTCATCACAGTGCTTCATGACCTTTGTCATCACAATTCTCAATACACTTGTCATCACAATGTTCCCTGACACTTGTCGTCATAATGCTCCTTGAAACCTGTCACAAAAAGGCTCCATGAATTTTTCATCACAAAGCCCCATGCCATTTTCATCACAATGCTCCATGCCATTGTCATCAAAATAGTCCACAAGCTTGTCATCAGAATGCTCCATGACCATTGTCATCACAATTCTCCATGCACTTGTCAGAACAATGCTTCCTGACCCTTGTCATCACAATGCTTCAAGCCATTTTCATCACAAAGCTCCATTACCTTTGTCATAAGAATCCTCCATGACACTTGGCATCACAATTCTCCATGACATTGTCATCACAATGAGCCATTACATATGTCATCACAATGCTCCATGACACCTCTCTTCACAATAATGCATAACCTGGTCATCACAATGCTCCATGCCCTTGTCATCACAATGCACCATTCCAACTGTCATCACAATAATCCATGAAAATTATTAGACCAATGGTCCATGCCCTTGTCATCACAATGCTCCATGCCATAGTTATCATAATGTTCCAAAACGCCTCTAATCAGAATGCTCCATGCCCCTTTTCATCAGTATGCTCCATGAGATTTGTCATCACAAGGCTCCATGTATTTCTCATCAGAGTGCTCCAGGACATTATCATCACAATGCTTCACGACATTGTCATGAAAATTCTCAATGGCCCTTGTCAACATAATGCTCCAAGCCCTAGTCATCACAATGCTCCATTATATTTGTCATCACAATCCTCCATTACATTTGGCATCACAATGCTCCATGCCATTGTCATCGCAATGGACCATGACATATGTCATCACAATGCTCCCTGACACCTGTCTTCACAATACTCCATGCCCTTGACATCACAATGCTCCATGCCCTTGTCATCACAATGAACCATGTCCACTGTCATCACAATAATCTAGGAAACTTGTCAGACCAATGTTCAATGCCCCGGTCTTCACAATGCTCCATGCCCTTGTCATCACAATGCTCCATGACCCCTGTCATAACAATGCTCCATGACCCCTGCCATCACAATGTTCCACGGCCTTGTCATCACAAGGCTCCATGACGCTTGTCATCACAATGCTCCAGGATCCCTGTAATCAAAATGCTCCATGCCCTTGTCATCACAAAGCTCCATGACACATGTCATCAGAATGTTCCATGGCCTTCTCATCAAAATGCTCCATGCCCTTGTCATCACAATGCACCATGTCCAATGTCATCACAATAATCTATGAAACTTGTCAGACCAATGCTCCATGCCCCTGTCATCACAATGCTCCATACCCTTGTTATCACAATGCTCCATGACCCCTGTCATCACAATGCTCCGTGACTCCAGTCATCACAATGCTTCATAACGTTTGTCATCACAACGGTCCATGCCCACGTCATGACAAGGCTCTGTGACATTTGTAACCACAATGCTCCATGAACTTTTCATCACAATGCTGCGTGACCCTTGTCATTACAATGTTCCATGCCTTTGTCAGAACAATGCTCCATGACACTTGTCATCACAGTGTGCCATGCACTTTTCATCACAATGATCCACAACTTTGTCATCGTTATGCTCCATAAACCTTGTAAGCACAATGCTCCATGCACTTCTCATCCAAATGCTCTCTCACATGAGATATCACAATGTTCCATCACTAGTCATCACAATCTTCCCTCACCCCTGTTATCACAATGTTCCATGAACCCTGTCATCACAATGCTACATCCTCTTATCAGCACAATGTTCTATGACACCTGACATCACAATGTTCCATAACCACTGTCATCAAAATGCTCCATGACAGTTTTCATCCCAAAGCTCCATGACCCCTGGCATCACAATGTTCTATAACCCCTGTCATCAAAATGTTCCTTTACATTTTTCATCAAATTGCTGCATGACCCTGTCATCAAAATGCTCCCTGCCTTTCTCATCACAATGCACCACACCATTGTCATCAAAATGCTCCATGACCTTTGTCATCACAAAGCTCCATGACCCTTGGCATCACAATGCTCCATGCAATTGTCATCACAATGCTCCATGAACCTTCTCATCACATTGCTCCATGCCCTTGTCCTCACAAAGCTCCATGACACATGTCATCACAATGCTCAATGTCCTTCTCATCACAGTAATCCATGAAATATTTCAGACCAATGCTCAATGCCCTTCTCATCACAATGATCCATTACCTATGTCATAACAATGCTCCATGACCCCTGCCATCACAATGTTCCATGGCCTTGTCATCACAAAGCTCCATGATCCTTGTCATCACAATGCTCCAAACCGCTGTAATCATAATGCTCCATGCCCTTGTCATCGCAAAGCTCCATGACGCATGCCATCAGAATGTTCCTTGGCCTTCTCATCACAATGCTACATGACCTTGTCATGACAGTGCTCCGAGACACCTGTAATCACAATGCTCCATACTCCTTTTCATCTCAATGCTCCATGAAGCCTGTCATCAAAATGCACCATGCCCATCATCATAAAGCTTCAGGCTATTGCCATCACAATGAAATCAAAATTATCCAAGACCACTGTCATCATAATGCTCCAAATCCTTGTGATCACAAAGTTCCATAACACTTATCATCACAACACACTATGACGCTCATCATCACAATTATCCATGGTCTTCTCATCACAATGCTCCATGACCTTTGTCATCACAATTCTCAGTACACTTGTCATCACAATGCTCCCTGACACATGTCATCAGTATGCTCCTTGAAACCTGTCATGACAAGGCTCCATGCCATTTCATCACAATGATCCATGCCCTTTTCATCACAATGCTCCCAGACCCCTGTAATCACAGTGCTCCATGGCCTTGTCATCACAAAGCTCCATGACACATGTCATCAGAATGCTCCAAGACCCCTGTAATCACAATGCTCCATGCCCCTTTTCATTAGAATGCTCCATGAGACTTGTCATCACAAATCTCCATGCTCTTATCATCACAGTGCTCCAGGACCTTGTCATCACCATGTTCCATTCCCTTGTCATCACAATGCTCCATGACCACTGTCATCACAATACTCCATGAACATTTTCAGCCCAGTGCTCCATGAAATTCTCATCACAGTGCTCCATGTCAAATATCATCAAAATGCTCCATGACCACTGTCATCACAACACTCCATGACACCTGACAACACAATGATCCGGGACTCTTGTCATCACAATGCTCCATTCCCTTGTCATCACAATGCTCCATGAACATTTTCAGCCCAATGCTCCATGACACTTTTCATCACAATCATCCATGCCCTTGTCATCCCAAAGCTCCATGACCCCTGTATTCACAATGCTCCGTGACGCTTGTCATCATAATGCTCCATGACACCTGTCATCACAATGCTCCATGACTTTGTCAGCAAAATGCTACATGACCTTGTCATTACAATGCTCTATGCGCTTGTCATCACAGTACTCCATTACCATTGTCATCACAATCCTCCATGAACCTAGGATCACATTGCTTCATGCCCTTTTCATCCCGAAGCTCCATGCTCCTTGAAATCAAAATGATCCATGACCTCTGTCATCACAATGCTACAAACACTTGTGATCACAATGTTCCATAACAGTTGTCATCACAACGCTCCATGATGCCTGTCATCACAATAATCCATGTCCTTTTCATCACAGTGCTTCATGACCTTTGTCATCACAATTCTCAATACACTTGTCATCACAATGTTCCCTGACACTTGTCGTCATAATGCTCCTTGAAACCTGTCACAAAAAGGCTCCATGAATTTTTCATCACAAAGCCCCATGCCATTTTCATCACAATGCTCCATGCCATTGTCATCAAAATAGTCCACAAGCTTGTCATCAGAATGCTCCATGACCATTGTCATCACAATTCTCCATGCACTTGTCAGAACAATGCTTCCTGACCCTTGTCATCACAATGCTTCAAGCCATTTTCATCACAAAGCTCCATTACCTTTGTCATAAGAATCCTCCATGACACTTGGCATCACAATGCTCCATGACATTGTCATCACAATGAGCCATTACATATGTCATCACAATGCTCCATGACACCTCTCTTCACAATAATGCATAACCTGGTCATCACAATGCTCCATGCCCTTGTCATCACAATGCACCATTCCAACTGTCATCACAATAATCCATGAAAATTATTAGACCAATGGTCCATGCCCTTGTCATCACAATGCTCCATGCCATAGTTATCATAATGTTCCAAAACGCCTCTAATCAGAATGCTCCATGCCCCTTTTCATCAGTATGCTCCATGAGATTTGTCATCACAAGGCTCCATGTATTTCTCATCAGAGTGCTCCAGGACCTTATCATCACAATGCTTCACGACATTGTCAAGAAAATTCTCAATGGCCCTTGTCAACATAATGCGCCAAGCCCTAGTCATCACAAGGCTCCATTATATTTGTCATCACAATCCTCCATTACATTTGGCATCACAATGCTCCATGCCATTGTCATCGCAATGGACCATGACATATGTCATCACAATGCTCCCTGACACCTGTCTTCACAATACTCCATGCCCTTGACATCACAATGCTCCATGCCCTTGTCATCACAATGAACCATGTCCACTGTCATCACAATAATCTAGGAAACTTGTCAGACCAATGTTCAATGACCCGGTCATCACAATGCTCCATGCCCTTGTCATCACAATGCTCCATGACCCCTGTCATAACAATGCTCCATGACCCCTGCCATCACAATGTTCCACGGCCTTGTCATCACAAGGCTCCATGACGCTTGTCATCACAATGCTCCAGGACCCCTGTAATCAAAATGCTCCATGCCCTTGTCATCACAAAGCTCCATGACACATGTCATCAGAATGTTCCATGGCCTTCTCATCAAAATGCTCCATGCCCTTGTCATCACAATGCACCATGTCCAATGTCATCACAATAATCTATGAAACTTGTCAGACCAATGCTCCATGCTCCTGTCATCACAATGCTCCATACCCTTGTTATCACAATGCTCCATGACCCCTGCCATCACAATGCTCCGTGACTCCAGTCATCACAATGTTTCATAACATTTGTCATCACAACGGTCCATGAGTGTGTCATCACAAGGCTCTGTGACCTTTGTAAACACAATGCTCCATGAACCTTTCATCACAATTCTCCGTGACCATTGTCATCACAATGCTCCATGCCTTTGTCAGGACAATGCTCCATGACCGTTGTCATCAAAAATTGCCATGCGCTTTTCATCACAATGATCCACAACCTTGTCATCGCTATGCTCCATAAACCTTGTAATCACAATGCTCCATGAACTTCTCATCCAAATGCTCTCTCACATGAGATATCACAATGTTCCATCACTAGTCATCACAATCCTCACTCAACCCTGTTATCACAATGTTCCATGACCCCTGTCATCACAATGCTACATCCACTTATCATCACAATGTTCCATGACCCATGACATCAAAATGTTCCATAACCACTGTCATCAAAATGCTCCATGACCCTCTTCATCCCAAAGCTCCATGACCCCTGGCATCACAATGTTCTATAACCCCAGTCATCAAAATATTCCATTACAATTTTCATCAAATTGCTGCATGACCCTGTCATCAAAATGCTCCCTGCCTTTCTCATCACAATGCACCACACCTTGTCATCAAAATGCTCAATGACTTTGTCATCACAAAACTCCATGACCCTTGGCATCACAATGCTACATTTCATTTTCATCACAATGCTCCATGAACCCACTCATCACATTGCTCCATGCCCTTGTCATCACAAAGCTCCATGACACTTCTCATCACAATGCTCGATGCCCTTCGCATCACAATGCTCCATGCCCTTGTCATTACAATCCTCCATGACCCATGTATCACAGTGTTCCTTGCCCTTGTCATCACAGTGCTATATGCCCAATCTCATCACAAAAATCCATGAAACCTTTCAGACCAATGCTCAATGCCCTTCTCATCACAATGCTCCATTACCTCTGTCATAACAATGCTCCATGACACCTGCCCACACAATGTTCCACGGCCCAGTCATCACAAGGCTCCATGACCCTTGTCATCACAATGCTCCAAGACCCCTGTAATCACAATGCTCCATGCCCTTGTCATCACAAAGCCCCATGACACATGCCATCAGAATGTTCCATGGCCTTCTCATCACAATCCTCCATGCCCTTGTCATGACAATGCTCCAAGACCCCTGTATTCACAATTCTCCATACTACTTTTCATCTCAATGCTCCATGAAGCCTCTTATCAGAATGCTCCAAGCCCATCATCAAAATGCTTCAGGCTAGGTCCTCCCTGGTGGCACAGTGGTTGAGAGTCCGCCTGCCGATGCAGGGGATACGGGTTCGTGCCCCGGTCTTGGAGGATCCCATATGCCGCGGAGCGGTTGGGCCCGTGAGCCATGGCCGCTGGGCCTGCGCATCCGGAGCCTGTGCTCCGCAACTGGGGAGGCCACAACAGTGAGAGGCCCGCATACCGCAAAAAAAAAAAAAAATGCTTCAGGCTATTGTCATCACAATGAAATCAAAATTATCCATGACCACTGTCATCATAATGCTCCTAACCCTTGTGATCACAATGTTCCATAACACTTAACATCACAACACCCTATGACGCTGATCATCACAATTATCCATGGTCTTCTCATCACAATGATCCATGACCTTTGTCATCACAATTCTCAATACACTTGTCATCACAATGCTTCCTGACAGTTGTCGTCAGTATGCTCCTTGAACCCTGTCATGACAAGGCTCCATGCCTTTTCATCTCAATGATCCATGCCTTTTCATCACAATGTTCCAAGACACCTGTAATCACAGTGCTCCATGCCCTTGTCATCACAAAGCTCAATGACACATGTCATCAGAATGCTCCATTGCCTTCTCCTCACAATGTTCCAGGCCCTTGTCATCACAATGCTCCAAGACCCCTGTAATCACAATGCTCCATGCCCCTTTTCATCAGAATGCTCCATGAGACTTGTCATCACAAGTCTCAATGCTTTTATCATCACAATGCTCCAGGACCTTGTCATCACCATGCTGCATTCCCTTGTCATCACAATGCTCCATGACCCCTGTCATCACGATACTCCATGAATATTTTCAGCCCAATGCTCCATGAAATTCTCATCACAATGCTCCATGAAAAATATCATAAAAATGCTCCATGACCACTGTCAGCGCAACACTCCATGACACCTGACAACACAATGATCCGGGACACTTGTCATCACAATGCTCCATTCCATACTCATCACAATGCTCCATGACCCCTGTCATCACAATACTCCATGAACATTTTCAGCCAAATGCTCCATGACACTTGGCATCACAATGCTCCATGCCTTTGTCAGCAAAATGTTACATGACATTGTCATTACAATACTCTATGCGCTTGTCATCACAATACTCCATTACCATTGTCATCACAAACCTCCATGAACCTTGGGATCACATTGCTTCATGCCCTTGTCATCACAATGCTCCATGCACTTTGAAATCAAAATGATCCATGACCCCTGTCATCACAATGCTCCAAACACTTGGAATCACAATGTTCCATAATACTTGTCATGACAACGCTCCTTGATGCCTGTCATCACAATACTCCATGCCCTTTTCATCACAATGCTCCATGACCTTTGTCATCACAATTCTCAATACACTTGTCATCACAGTGCTCCCTGGCACTTGTCGTCAGAATGCTCCTTGAACCCTGTCACGAAAAGGCTCCATGCCTTTTTCATCACAAAGCCCCATGCAATTTTCTTCACAATGCTCCATGCCATTGTCATCAAAATACTCCACAAGCTTGTCATCACAATGCTCCAAGACCTTTGTCATCACAATTCTCCATGCACTTGACAGCACAATGCTCCCTGACCCTTGTCATCACAAAGCTCCATTAACTTTGTCATCAGAATCCTCCATGAAACTTGGCATCACAATGCCCCAGGCCGTTGTTATCACAATGGGCCATTACATATGTCATCACAGTGCTCCCTCACATCTCTCTTCACAATACTGCAAGACCTGGTCATCACAGTGCTACATGCCCTTGTCATCACAATGCGCCATTCCAAGTGTCATCGCAATACTCCATGAAAATTATTAGACCACTGCTCCATGCCCTTGTCATCACAATGCTCCATGCCCTTGTTATCACAAAGTTCCATGACCCCTGTCATCACAATGCTCCGTGACTCCAGTCATCACATTTCTCCATGACTTTTGTCATCACAGTGGTCTATGCCCTCATCATCAACAGTCTCTGTGACTTTTTTAAGCACAATGCTCCTTGAACATTTCATCACAATGCTCTTTGACACTTGTCATCACAATGCACTATGCCTTTCTTAGCACAATGCTCCATGCCCTTGTCATCACATTGCTCCATGACCCCTGTCATCACAATGCTCCGTGACTCCTGTCATCACAATTCTTCATAACATTTGTCATCACAATGGTCAATGCTCGTGTCATCAAAAGGCTCTGTTACCTTTGTAACCACAAAGTTCCATGAACTTTTCATCACAATGCTCCGAGACCCTTGTCATCACAATGCTCCATGCCTTTGTCAGAAAAATGCTCCATAACCCTTGTCAACCCAATGGGCGACGCGATTTTCATCCCAAAGTTCCACAAATTTGTCATCGCAATGCTCCATAAATTTGTAATCACAATGCTCCATGCCCTTCACATCACAATGCTCCATTACCCCTCTCATAACAATGCTCCATGACAACTGCCATCACAATGTTCCACGGCCTTGTCATCACAAGGCTCCATGACCCTTGTCATCACAGTGCTCCAAGACCCCTGTAATCAAAATGCTCCATGCCCTTGTCATCACAAAGCTCCATGACACATGTCATCAGAATGTTCCATGGTCTTCTCATCAAAATGCTTCATGCCCTTATCATCACAATGCTCACAGACCCCTGTAATCACAATGCTCCATGCCCGTTTTCAACATAATGGTCCATGAAACCTGTCATAACAATGCATCATGCCCATCATCATAATGCTTCCAGCTATTGTCAGCACAATGAAATCAAAATACTCCATGATATCTGTCATCACAATGCTCCATGACCCCTGTCATCACAATACTCCATGAACATTTTCAGACCACTGCTCCATGACAGTTGTCATCACAATGATCCATGCCCTTGTCATCCCAATGCTCCATGACCCCTGTATTCACAATGCTCCGTGACGCTTGTCATCACAGTGCTCCATGACACCAGTCATCACAATGTTCCATGCCTTTGTCAGCAAAATGCTACATGACCTTGTCATTACAATGCTCTATGCGCTTGTCATCACAGTACTCCATTACCATTGTCATCACAATCCTCCATGAACCTAGGATCACATTGCTTCATGCCCTTGTCATCCCGAAGCTCCATGCTCCTTGAAATCAAAATGATCCATGACCTCTGTCATCACAATGCTACAAACACTTGTGATCACAATGTTCCATAACACTTGTGATCACAACTCTCCATGATGACTGTCATCACAATACTCCATGCCATTTTCATCACAATGCTCCATGACCATTGTCATCACAATTCTCAATACACTTGTCATCACAATGCTCCCTGACACTTGTCGTCAGAATGCTCCTTGAACCCTGTCATGAAAAGGCACCATGACTTTTTCATCACAAAGCCCCATGCCGTTTTCATCACAATGCTCCATGCCATTGTCATCAAAATACTCTACAAGCTTGTCATCAGAACGCTCCATGACCGTTGTCATCACAATTCTCCATGCACTTGTCAGCACAATTCTCCCGGACACTTGTCATCACAATGCTCCAAGCCATTGTCATCACAATGCTCCATTACATTTGTCATCAGAATCCTCCATGACACTTGGCATCACAATGCTCCATGCCCTTGTCATCACAATGCTCCATGACCCCTGTCATCACAATGCTCCGTGACTCCAGTCATCACAATTCTTCATAACATTTGTCATCACAATGGTCGATGCCCGCGTCATCACAGGGCTCTGTTACATTTGTAACCACAATGCTCCATGAAATTTTCATCACAATGCTCCGTGACCCTTGTCATCTCAATCCTCCATGTATTTGTCCGAAAAATACTCCATGTCCCTTATCATCACAACGTGCCACGCGCTTTTCACCCCAACGGTCCACAACTTTGTCATGGCTATGCTCCATAACCATTGTAATCACAAAGTTACATGCCCTTCTCATCAAAATGCTCCATTACCCCTGTCATAGCAATGTTCCATGACCCCTGCCATCACAATGTTCCATGGCCTTACCATCACAAGGCACCATGACCCTTGTCATCACAATGCTCCAAAACACCTGTAATCACAATGTTCCATGCCCTTGTCATCACAAAGCTCCATGACACATGTCATCAGAATGTTCCATGGCCTTCTCATCAAAATGTTCCATTCCCTTGTCATCACAATGCTCCCAGACGCCTGTAATCACAATGCTCCATGCCCCTTTTCATCTCAATGCTCCATGAACACTGTCATCACAATGCACCATGCCCATCATCATAATGCTTCTGGCTATTGTCAGCACAGTGAAATCAAAATTCTCCATTACCTCTGTCATCACAATGCTCCATGATCCCTGTCATCACAATGATCCATGCTCTTGTCATCCCAATGCTCCATGACCCCTGTATTCACAATGCTCCGTGACGATTGTCATCACAGTGCTCCATGACACCTGTCATTACGATGCTCCATGCTTTGTCAGCAAAATGCTACATGACCTTTTCATTACAATGCTCTATGCGCTTGTCTAACACAATACTCCATTACCATTGTCATCAAAATCCTCCATGAACCTTGGGATCACATTGCTTCATGACCTTGTCATCACAATGCTCCATGCTCCTTGAAATCGAAATGATCCATGACCTCTCTCATCACAATGCTCCAAACCCTTGTGATCACAATGTTCCATAACACTTGTCATCACAACACTCCATGATGCCTGTCATCACAATACTCCATGCCCTTTTCATCACAATGCTCCATGACCTTTGTCATCACAATGCTCAATACACTTGTCATCACAATGCTCCCTGACACTTGTCGTCAGAATGCTCCTTGAACCCTGTCACGAAAGGCTCCATGATTTTTCATCACAATGCCCCATGCCGTTTTCATCACAATGCTCCATGCCATTGTCATCAAAATACTCCACAAGCTTGTCATCAGAATGCTCCATGACCCTTGTCATCATAATTCTCCATGCAATTCTCAGCACAAAGCTACCTGACCCTTGTCATCACAATGCTCCATTACCTTTGTCATCAGAATCCTCCATGACACTTGGCATCACAATGTTTCATGCCATTGTCATCACAATGGGCCATTATATATGTCATCACAATGCTCCCTGATAACTGTCTTCACAATACTGCATGACCTGGTCATCACAATGCGCCATTCCAACTCTCATCGCAATAATCCATGAAACTTATTAGACCAATGCTCCATGTCATTGTCATCACAATGCTCCATTCCCTTGTTATTACAATGCTCCATGACCCCTGTCATCACAATGCTCTGTGACTCCATTCATCACAATGCTACTTGACATTTGTCATCACAATGGTCCATGCCCTCATCATCAACAGTCTCTGTGACGTTTTTAACCACAATGCTCCATGAACTTCTCATCACAATGCTCTTTGACCCTTGTCATCACCATGCTCTATGCCTTTCTCAGCACAATGCTCCATGATCCTTGTCATCACAATGCTCCATGCGCTTGTCAGCACGATGCTCCACGACACATGTCATCCCAATGCACCATGCGCTTGTCATCACAGTGCTCCACAATCTTGTCATCACAATGCTCCATAAACCTTGTCATCACAATGCTCCATGTACTTCTCATCAAAATCGTCTCTCACCACTGATATCACAATGTTACCATCACTATTCATCACAATACTCCCTCACCCCTGTCATCACAATGTTCCATGACTCCTGTCATCACAATGCTACATGCATTATCATCACAATGTTTGATGACCACTGACATCACAATGTTACATAACCCCTGTCATCAAAATGATCCATGACCCTTTTCATCAAAATGCTCCATGACCCCTGACACCACAATGTTCCATAACCCCTGTCATCAAAATATTCCATGACCTTTTTCATCAAATTGCTCCATGACCCTTTCATCACAATGCTCCTGCCTTTCTCATCACAATGCACAACGCACTTGTCATCAAAATGCTCCATGACATTTGTCATCACAAAGATCCATGACGCTTGGCATCACAACGCTCCATGTCTTTTTCATCACAATGCTCCATGAATGCTCTCATCACATTGCTCCATGCCCTTGTCATCACAAAGCTCCATGACACATGTCATCAGAATGTTCCATGGCCTTCTCATCGCAATGCTCCATGCCCTTGCCATCACAATGCTCCATTACCCCTGTCATAACAATGCTCCATGTCGCAAGCCAACACGATGATCCATGGCCTTTTCATCACAAGGCTCCATGACCTTTCTCATCACTATGCCCCAAGAACACTGTAATCACAATGCTCTATGAATTTGTCATGACAAAGCTCAATGACACATGTCATCAGAATGTTCCATGGCCTTCTCATCAAAATGCTCCATGCCCTTTTCATCACAATGCTCCCAGACCCCTGTAATCACAGTGCTCCATGCCCCTTTTCATATCAATTGTCCATGAACCCTGTCATCACAGTGCATCATGCCCATCATTATAATGCTTCTGGCTATTGTCTGCACAATGAAATCAAAATTCTCTATGACCTCTGTCATCACAATGCTCCATGACCCCTGTCATCAAAATACTCCATGAACATTTTCAGCCCAATGCTCAATGACACTTGTCATCACAATGATCCATGCCCTTGTCATCCCAATGCTCCATGACCCCTGTATTCACAATGCTCCATGACGGTTGTCATCACAGTGCTCCATGACACCTGTCATCACAATGCTCCCTGCCTTTGTCAGCAAAATGCTACATGACCTTGTCATTACAATGCTCTATGCGCTTGTCATCACAATACTCCATTACCATTGTCATCAGAATCCTCCATGAACCTTGGGATCACATTGCTTCATGCCATTGTCATCACAATGCTCCATGCTCCTTGAAATCAAAATGATCCATGACCTCCGTCATCACAATGCTCCAAACCCTTATGATCACAATGTTCCATAACACTTGTCATCACAACGCTCCATGATGCCTGTCATCACAATACTCCATGGACTTTTCCTCACAATGCTCCATGACCTTTGTCATCACAATTCTAAATACACTTGTCATTACAATGCTTCCTGAAACTTGTCGTCAGAATGCTCCTTGAAACCTGTCACCAAAAGGCTCCATGCCATTTTCATCACAATGCCCAATGCTGTTTTCATCACAATGCTCCATGCCATTGTCATCAAAATAATCCACAAGCTTGTCATCAGAATGCTCCATGACCCATGCCATCACTATTCTCCATGCACTTGTCAGCACAATGCTCCCTGACCCTTGTCATCACAATGCTCCAAGCCATTGTCATCACAACGCTCCATTACCTTTGTCATCAGAATCCTCCATGACACTTGGCATTACAATGCTCCATGCCATTGTCATCACAATGGGCCATTACATATCTCATCACAATGCTCCCTGACACCTGTCTTCACAATACTGCATGACCTTGTCATCACTATGCTCCATGCCCTTCTCATCGCAATGCGCCATTCCAACTGTCATCGCAATAATCCATGAAACTTATTAGACCAATACTCCATGCTCTTGTCATCACAATTCTCCATGCCCTTTTTATCACAATGCTCCATGACTCCAGTCATCACAATGCTTCAGGAACTTTGTCATCACAATGGTCCATGCCCTCATCATCAACACTCTCTGTGACCTTTTTAACCACAATGTTCCATTAACTTTTTATCACAATGCTCTTTGACCCTTGTCATCACAATGCTGTATGCCTTTCTAAGCACAATGCTCCTTTCCCTTGTCATCACAGAGCTTCATGGCCCCTGTCATCACAAAGCTCTGTGACTCCCGTCATCACAATGCTTCATAACATTTGTCATCACAATGGTCCATGCCCGCATCATCACAAGGATCTGTTACATTTTTTACCACAATGCTCCATGAACTTTTCATCACAATGCTCCGTGACACTTGTCATCACAATGTTCAATGCCTTTGTCAGAAAAATACTCCATGACCCTTGTCATCAAAATGTGCCACGTGCTTTTCATCACAACGGTCCACAAATTTGTCATCACAATGCTCCATAAACATTGTAATCTCAATGCTCCATGCCCTTCTCATCACAGTGCTCCATTACACCGGTCATAACAATGATCCATGAACCCTGCCATCACAATGTTCTACGGCCTTGTCATCACAAGGCTCCATGACACTTGTCATCACAATGCTCCAAAACCCCTGTAATCACAATTCTCCATGCCCTTGTCATCACAAAGCTCCATGACACATGTCATCAGAATGTTCCATGGCCCGCTCATAAAAATGAGGCATGCCCTTGTCATCACAGTGCTCCAAGACCTCTGTAATCACAATGCTCCATGCCCCTTTTCATCTCAATGTTCCATGAACCCTGTCATCACAATGCATCATGCCCATCACCATAATGCTTCCGGCTATTGTCAGTGCAATTAAATCAAAACTTTCCATGACCTCTGTCATCACAATGCTCCATGACTCCTCTCATCACAATACTCCATGAACATTTTCAGGGCAGTTCTCCATGACACTTTTCATCACAATTATCCATGCCCTTGTCATCCCAATGCTCCATGACCCCTGTATTCACAATGATCCGTGACACATGTCATCACAGTGCTCCATGACACCTTTCATCACAATGCTCCATGCCTTCGTCAGCAAAATTCTACATGACCTTGTCATTACAATGCTCTATGCGCTTGTCATCACAATGCTCCAAGACCCCTTAAATCACAATGCTCCATGCCCTTTTTCATCTCAATTTTCCATGAACCCTGTCTTCACAATGCACCATGCCCATCATCATAATGCTTCAGGCTATTATCATTAAAATGAAATCAAAATTCTCCATGACCTCTGTCATCAAAATGCTCCCAACCATTGTGATCATAATGTTCCATAACACTTATCATCACAACACCCCATTACGATCATCATCACAATTATCCATGGTCTTGTCATCACAATGCTCCATGATCTTTGTCATCACAATGCTCAATACACTTGTCATCACAATGCTCCCTGACACTTGTCAGTATGCTCCTTCAACCCTGTCATGACAAGGCTCCATGCCTTTTTCATCACAATTATCCATGCCCTTTTCATCACAATGTTCCAAGACCCCTGTAATCACAATGCTCCTAGCCCTTGTCATCACAAATCTACCTGATGCATGTAATCGGAATGCTCCATGGCCTTCTCCTCACAATGCTCCATGTCATTGTCATCACAGTGCTCCTTGAACTCTGTCATCGCATTGCTCCATGCCTTTGTCCTTACAAGCCTCCATGACCCATGTATCACAGTGTTCCGTGCCCTTGTCATCACAATGCTTCATGCCCACTCTCATCACAATAATCCATGAAATAATTCAGGCCAATGCTCAATGCCCTTCTCATCACAATGCTCCATTAACTTTGTCATAACAATGCTCCATGACCCCTGCCATCTCATTGTTCCACGGCCTTGTCATCACAAGGCTCCATGACCCTTGTCATCACAATGCTCCAAGACACCTGTAATCAAAATGCTCCATGCCATTGTCATCACAAAGCTCCATGACGCATATCATCAGAAGGTTCCATGGCCTTCTCCTCACAATGCTCCATGCCCTTGTCATCACAATGCTCCAAGACACCTGTAATCACAATGTTCCATGCCCTTTTTCATCTCCATGCTCCATTAACACTGCCATCACAATGCACCATGCCCATCATCATAATTCTTCAGGCTATTGGCATTACAATGAAATCAAAATTCTCCATGACCTCTGTCATCATAATGCTCCAAACCCTTGTGATCACAATGTTCCATAACACTTATAATCACAACACTCCATGACGCTCATCATCACAATTATCCATGGTCTTGTCATAAAATGCTCCATGATCTTTGTCATCACAATGCTCAATACACTTGTCATCACAATGCTCCTTGACACTTGTCGTCAGTATGCTCCTTGATCCCTGTCATGACAAGGATCCATGCCTTTTTCATCACAATGATCCATGCCCTTTTCATCACAATGCTCCATGACCCCTTTCATCACAATACTCCATGAACATTTTCAGCCCAATGCTCAATGACATTCTCATCACAATGCTCACTGACCAATATCATCACGATGCTCCATGACCACTGTCATCACAACACTCCATGACAACTGACAACACAATGATCCTGGACTCTTGTCATATCAGTGCTCCATGTCCTTGTCATCACAATGCTTCATTCCACATGTCATTGCAATAATCCATAAATTTTATTAGACCAATGTTCCATGCCCTTGTCATCACAATGCTCCATGCCCTTGTTATCCCAATGCTCCATGACACCTGTCATCAAAATACTCCATGAACTTTTTCAGCCCAATGCTCCATGACCCTTGTCATCACAATGATCTATGCCCTTGTCATCCAAATGTTCCATGACACCTGTCACCACAATGCTCCATGCCTTTGTCAGCAAATGCTACATGACCTTGTCATTACAATGCTCTATGCGCTTGTCATCACAGTACTCCATTACCATTGTCATCACAATCCTCCATGAACCTTGGGATCACATTGCTTCATGCCCTTGTCATCACAGTGCTCCATGATCCTTGAAATCAAAATGATCCATGACCGCTCTCATCACAATGCTCCAAACCCTTGTAATCACAATGTTCCATAAATCTTGTCATCACAATGCTCCATGATACCTGTCATTACAATACTCCATGGCCTTTTCATCACAATGCTCCATGACCATTGTCATCACAATTCTAAATACACTTGTCATTACAATGCTTCCTGAATCTTGTCGTCAGAATGCTCCTTGAAACCTGTCATGAAAAGGCTCCATGCCTTTTTCATCAGTATGCCCCATGCCGTTTTCATCACAATGCTCCATGCCATTGTCATCAAAATACTCCACAAGCTTGTCATCAGAATGCTCCATGACCCTTGTCATCACAATTCTCCATGCACTTGTCAGCACAATGCTCCCTGACCCTTGTCATCACTATGCTCCAAGCCATTGTCATCACAATGCTCCATTACCTTTGTCATCAGAATCCTCCATGACACTTGGCATCACAATGTTTCATGCCATTGTCATCACAATGGGCCATTATATATGTCATCACAATGCTCCCTGATAACTGTCTTCACAATACTGCATGACCTGGTCATCACAATGCGCCATTCCAACTCTCATCGCAATAATCCATGAAACTTATTAGACCAATGCTCCATGTCATTGTCATCACAATGCTCCATTCCCTTGTTATTACAATGCTCCATGACCCCTGTCATCACAATGCTCTGTGACTCCATTCATCACAATGCTACTTGACATTTGTCATCACAATGGTCCATGCCCTCATCATCAACAGTCTCTGTGACGTTTTTAACCACAATGCTCCATGAACTTCTCATCACAATGCTCTTTGACCCTTGTCATCACCATGCTCTATGCCTTTCTCAGCACAATGCTCCATGATCCTTGTCATCACAATGCTCCATGCGCTTGTCAGCACGATGCTCCACGACACATGTCATCCCAATGCACCATGCGCTTGTCATCACAGTGCTCCACAATCTTGTCATCACAATGCTCCATAAACCTTGTCATCACAATGCTCCATGTACTTCTCATCAAAATCGTCTCTCACCACTGATATCACAATGTTACCATCACTATTCATCACAATACTCCCTCACCCCTGTCATCACAATGTTCCATGACTCCTGTCATCACAATGCTACATGCATTATCATCACAATGTTTGATGACCACTGACATCACAATGTTACATAACCCCTGTCATCAAAATGATCCATGACCCTTTTCATCAAAATGCTCCATGACCCCTGACACCACAATGTTCCATAACCCCTGTCATCAAAATATTCCATGACCTTTTTCATCAAATTGCTCCATGACCCTTTCATCACAATGCTCCTGCCTTTCTCATCACAATGCACAACGCACTTGTCATCAAAATGCTCCATGACATTTGTCATCACAAAGATCCATGACGCTTGGCATCACAACGCTCCATGTCTTTTTCATCACAATGCTCCATGAATGCTCTCATCACATTGCTCCATGCCCTTGTCATCACAAAGCTCCATGACACATGTCATCAGAATGTTCCATGGCCTTCTCATCGCAATGCTCCATGCCCTTGCCATCACAATGCTCCATTACCCCTGTCATAACAATGCTCCATGTCGCAAGCCAACACGATGATCCATGGCCTTTTCATCACAAGGCTCCATGACCTTTCTCATCACTATGCCCCAAGAACACTGTAATCACAATGCTCTATGAATTTGTCATGACAAAGCTCAATGACACATGTCATCAGAATGTTCCATGGCCTTCTCATCAAAATGCTCCATGCCCTTTTCATCACAATGCTCCCAGACCCCTGTAATCACAGTGCTCCATGCCCCTTTTCATATCAATTGTCCATGAACCCTGTCATCACAGTGCATCATGCCCATCATTATAATGCTTCTGGCTATTGTCTGCACAATGAAATCAAAATTCTCTATGACCTCTGTCATCACAATGCTCCATGACCCCTGTCATCAAAATACTCCATGAACATTTTCAGCCCAATGCTCAATGACACTTGTCATCACAATGATCCATGCCCTTGTCATCCCAATGCTCCATGACCCCTGTATTCACAATGCTCCATGACGGTTGTCATCACAGTGCTCCATGACACCTGTCATCACAATGCTCCCTGCCTTTGTCAGCAAAATGCTACATGACCTTGTCATTACAATGCTCTATGCGCTTGTCATCACAATACTCCATTACCATTGTCATCAGAATCCTCCATGAACCTTGGGATCACATTGCTTCATGCCATTGTCATCACAATGCTCCATGCTCCTTGAAATCAAAATGATCCATGACCTCCGTCATCACAATGCTCCAAACCCTTATGATCACAATGTTCCATAACACTTGTCATCACAACGCTCCATGATGCCTGTCATCACAATACTCCATGGACTTTTCCTCACAATGCTCCATGACCTTTGTCATCACAATTCTAAATACACTTGTCATTACAATGCTTCCTGAAACTTGTCGTCAGAATGCTCCTTGAAACCTGTCACCAAAAGGCTCCATGCCATTTTCATCACAATGCCCAATGCTGTTTTCATCACAATGCTCCATGCCATTGTCATCAAAATAATCCACAAGCTTGTCATCAGAATGCTCCATGACCCATGCCATCACTATTCTCCATGCACTTGTCAGCACAATGCTCCCTGACCCTTGTCATCACAATGCTCCAAGCCATTGTCATCACAACGCTCCATTACCTTTGTCATCAGAATCCTCCATGACACTTGGCATTACAATGCTCCATGCCATTGTCATCACAATGGGCCATTACATATCTCATCACAATGCTCCCTGACACCTGTCTTCACAATACTGCATGACCTTGTCATCACTATGCTCCATGCCCTTCTCATCGCAATGCGCCATTCCAACTGTCATCGCAATAATCCATGAAACTTATTAGACCAATACTCCATGCTCTTGTCATCACAATTCTCCATGCCCTTTTTATCACAATGCTCCATGACTCCAGTCATCACAATGCTTCAGGAACTTTGTCATCACAATGGTCCATGCCCTCATCATCAACACTCTCTGTGACCTTTTTAACCACAATGTTCCATTAACTTTTTATCACAATGCTCTTTGACCCTTGTCATCACAATGCTGTATGCCTTTCTAAGCACAATGCTCCTTTCCCTTGTCATCACAGAGCTTCATGGCCCCTGTCATCACAAAGCTCTGTGACTCCCGTCATCACAATGCTTCATAACATTTGTCATCACAATGGTCCATGCCCGCATCATCACAAGGATCTGTTACATTTTTTACCACAATGCTCCATGAACTTTTCATCACAATGCTCCGTGACACTTGTCATCACAATGTTCAATGCCTTTGTCAGAAAAATACTCCATGACCCTTGTCATCAAAATGTGCCACGTGCTTTTCATCACAACGGTCCACAAATTTGTCATCACAATGCTCCATAAACATTGTAATCTCAATGCTCCATGCCCTTCTCATCACAGTGCTCCATTACACCGGTCATAACAATGATCCATGAACCCTGCCATCACAATGTTCTACGGCCTTGTCATCACAAGGCTCCATGACACTTGTCATCACAATGCTCCAAAACCCCTGTAATCACAATTCTCCATGCCCTTGTCATCACAAAGCTCCATGACACATGTCATCAGAATGTTCCATGGCCCGCTCATAAAAATGAGGCATGCCCTTGTCATCACAGTGCTCCAAGACCTCTGTAATCACAATGCTCCATGCCCCTTTTCATCTCAATGTTCCATGAACCCTGTCATCACAATGCATCATGCCCATCACCATAATGCTTCCGGCTATTGTCAGTGCAATTAAATCAAAACTTTCCATGACCTCTGTCATCACAATGCTCCATGACTCCTCTCATCACAATACTCCATGAACATTTTCAGGGCAGTTCTCCATGACACTTTTCATCACAATTATCCATGCCCTTGTCATCCCAATGCTCCATGACCCCTGTATTCACAATGATCCGTGACACATGTCATCACAGTGCTCCATGACACCTTTCATCACAATGCTCCATGCCTTCGTCAGCAAAATTCTACATGACCTTGTCATTACAATGCTCTATGCGCTTGTCATCACAATGCTCCAAGACCCCTTAAATCACAATGCTCCATGCCCTTTTTCATCTCAATTTTCCATGAACCCTGTCTTCACAATGCACCATGCCCATCATCATAATGCTTCAGGCTATTATCATTAAAATGAAATCAAAATTCTCCATGACCTCTGTCATCAAAATGCTCCCAACCATTGTGATCATAATGTTCCATAACACTTATCATCACAACACCCCATTACGATCATCATCACAATTATCCATGGTCTTGTCATCACAATGCTCCATGATCTTTGTCATCACAATGCTCAATACACTTGTCATCACAATGCTCCCTGACACTTGTCAGTATGCTCCTTCAACCCTGTCATGACAAGGCTCCATGCCTTTTTCATCACAATTATCCATGCCCTTTTCATCACAATGTTCCAAGACCCCTGTAATCACAATGCTCCTAGCCCTTGTCATCACAAATCTACCTGATGCATGTAATCGGAATGCTCCATGGCCTTCTCCTCACAATGCTCCATGTCATTGTCATCACAGTGCTCCTTGAACTCTGTCATCGCATTGCTCCATGCCTTTGTCCTTACAAGCCTCCATGACCCATGTATCACAGTGTTCCGTGCCCTTGTCATCACAATGCTTCATGCCCACTCTCATCACAATAATCCATGAAATAATTCAGGCCAATGCTCAATGCCCTTCTCATCACAATGCTCCATTAACTTTGTCATAACAATGCTCCATGACCCCTGCCATCTCATTGTTCCACGGCCTTGTCATCACAAGGCTCCATGACCCTTGTCATCACAATGCTCCAAGACACCTGTAATCAAAATGCTCCATGCCATTGTCATCACAAAGCTCCATGACGCATATCATCAGAAGGTTCCATGGCCTTCTCCTCACAATGCTCCATGCCCTTGTCATCACAATGCTCCAAGACACCTGTAATCACAATGTTCCATGCCCTTTTTCATCTCCATGCTCCATTAACACTGCCATCACAATGCACCATGCCCATCATCATAATTCTTCAGGCTATTGGCATTACAATGAAATCAAAATTCTCCATGACCTCTGTCATCATAATGCTCCAAACCCTTGTGATCACAATGTTCCATAACACTTATAATCACAACACTCCATGACGCTCATCATCACAATTATCCATGGTCTTGTCATAAAATGCTCCATGATCTTTGTCATCACAATGCTCAATACACTTGTCATCACAATGCTCCTTGACACTTGTCGTCAGTATGCTCCTTGATCCCTGTCATGACAAGGATCCATGCCTTTTTCATCACAATGATCCATGCCCTTTTCATCACAATGCTCCATGACCCCTTTCATCACAATACTCCATGAACATTTTCAGCCCAATGCTCAATGACATTCTCATCACAATGCTCACTGACCAATATCATCACGATGCTCCATGACCACTGTCATCACAACACTCCATGACAACTGACAACACAATGATCCTGGACTCTTGTCATATCAGTGCTCCATGTCCTTGTCATCACAATGCTTCATTCCACATGTCATTGCAATAATCCATAAATTTTATTAGACCAATGTTCCATGCCCTTGTCATCACAATGCTCCATGCCCTTGTTATCCCAATGCTCCATGACACCTGTCATCAAAATACTCCATGAACTTTTTCAGCCCAATGCTCCATGACCCTTGTCATCACAATGATCTATGCCCTTGTCATCCAAATGTTCCATGACACCTGTCACCACAATGCTCCATGCCTTTGTCAGCAAATGCTACATGACCTTGTCATTACAATGCTCTATGCGCTTGTCATCACAGTACTCCATTACCATTGTCATCACAATCCTCCATGAACCTTGGGATCACATTGCTTCATGCCCTTGTCATCACAGTGCTCCATGATCCTTGAAATCAAAATGATCCATGACCGCTCTCATCACAATGCTCCAAACCCTTGTAATCACAATGTTCCATAAATCTTGTCATCACAATGCTCCATGATACCTGTCATTACAATACTCCATGGCCTTTTCATCACAATGCTCCATGACCATTGTCATCACAATTCTAAATACACTTGTCATTACAATGCTTCCTGAATCTTGTCGTCAGAATGCTCCTTGAAACCTGTCATGAAAAGGCTCCATGCCTTTTTCATCAGTATGCCCCATGCCGTTTTCATCACAATGCTCCATGCCATTGTCATCAAAATACTCCACAAGCTTGTCATCAGAATGCTCCATGACCCTTGTCATCACAATTCTCCATGCACTTGTCAGCACAATGCTCCCTGACCCTTGTCATCACAATGCTCCAAGCCATTGTCATCACAATGCTCCATTACCTTTGTCATCAGAATCCTCCATGACATTTGGCATCACAATGCGCTATGCCATTGTCATCACAATGGGCCATTACATATGTCATCACAATGCTCCCTGACACCTGTCTTCACAATACAGCATGACTTGGTCCTCACAATGTTCCATGCCCTTGTCATCACACTGCGCCATTCCAACTGTCATCGCAATAATCCATGAAACTTATTAGACCAATGCTCCATGCCCTTGTCATCACAAAGCTCCATGACTCCATTCATCACAATGCTTCACGACCTTGTGATGAAAATTCTCAATAGCCCTTGTCATCATATTGCTCCAAGCCCTAGTCATCACAATGCTCCTTTTTATTTGTCATCAAAATCCTCCATTACATTTAGCATCACAATGCTCCATGCCATTATCATCGCAATGGACCATGACATAGGTCATCACAATGCTCCCTGACACCTGTCTTCACAATACTCCATGACCTTCTCATCACCATGATCCATACACTTGTCATTACAATGCACCATGTCCACTCTCATCACAATAATCTATGAAACTTGTCAAACCAATGCTCCATGCCCCTGTCACCACAATGCTCCATGCCCTTGTCATCACAATGCTCCATGACCCCTATCATCACAATGCTCCGTGACTCCATTCATCACAATGCTTCATAACGTTTGTCATCAAAACGGTCCTTGCCCGTGTCATTACACGGCTCTGTGACCTTTGTAACCACAGTGCTCCATGAACTTTTCATCACAACCTCCGTGACCATTGTCATCACAATGCTCCATGCCTTTGTCAGAACAATGCTCCATGACACTTGTCATCACAATGTGCCACGTGCTTTTCATCACATCGGTCCACAACCTTGTAATCGCTATGCTCCATAAAACTTGTAATCACAATGCTCCATGCACTTCTCATCCAAATGCTCTTTCACCAGAGATATCACAATGTTCCACACTAGTCATCACAATACCCCTCACCCCTGTAATCATAATGTTCCATGACCCCTGTCATCACAGTGCTACATACCCTTATCATCACAATGTTCCATGACCACAGACATCACAATGTTCCATAACACCTGTCATCAAAATGCACCATGACCCTTTTCATCCCAAAGCTAAATGATCCCTGGCAGCGCAATGATCTATAACCCCTGCCCTCAAAATATTGCATTACATTTTCATCAAATTGCTGCATGACCCTGTCATCAAAATGTTCCCTGCCCTTCTCATCACAATGCACCACACCATTGTCATCGAAATGCTCCCTGTTATTTGTTATCACAAATCTCCATGATCATTGGCATCACAATGCTCCATGTCATTGTCATCACAAAGCTGCATGAACACTCCCATCACATTGCTCCATGCCCTTGTCATCACAAAGCTCCATGACACTTGTCATCACAATGCTCGATGCCGTTCTCATCACAATGCTCCATGCCCTTGTCATTACAATCCTCCATGAACCATGCATCACAGTGTTCCGTGCCCTTGTCATCCCAATGCTCCATGCCCACTCTCATCACAATAATCCATGAAATATTTTAGACCAAAGCTCAATGCCCTTCTCATCACAATGCTCCATTACCTCTGTCATAACAATGCTCCATGACACCTGCCATCACATTGTTCAACGGCATGTCATCACAAGGCTCCATGACCATTGTCATCACAATGCTCCAAGACCCCTGTAATCACAATGCTCCATGCCCTTGTCATCACAGTGCTCCATGACGCATGTCATCAGCATGTTCCATGGCCTTCTCCTCACAATGCTCCATGCCCTTGTCATCACAATGCTCCAAGACCCCTGTAATCACAATGCTCCATGCCCCTTTTCATCTCAATGCTCCATGAACCCTGTCATCACAATGCACCATGCCCATCATCATAATGTTTAAGGCTATTGTCATCACAATGAAATCTAAATTCTCCATGACCTCTGTCATAACAATGCTCCAAACACTTGTGATCACAATGTTCCATAAGACTTATCATCACAACACCCCATGACGCTCATCATCACAATTATCCATGGTCTTCTCATCACAATGCTCCATGACATTTGTCATCAAATGCTCAATACACTTGTCATCACAATGCTCCCTTACACTTGTCGTCAGTATGCTTTTGAACCCTCTCATGACAAGGCTTAATGCCCATTTCATCACAATGCATCAGGACACCTGTAATCACAATGCTCCACAACATTCTCATCACAATGTTCCATTCCCAATATCATCACAATGCTCCATGACCACTGTCATCACAACACTCCATGACACCTGACAACACAATGATCCGGAAATCTTGTCATCAAAATGCTCCATTCCCTAGTCATCATAATGCTCCATAACCCCTGTCCTCACAATACTCCATGAACATTTTCAGCCCAATGCTCAATGACCCTTGTCATCACATTGAACCATGCCCTTGGCATCCCAATGCTCCATGACCCCTGTATTCACAAAGCTCCGTGACACTTGTCATCACAGTGCTCCATGACACCTGTCATCACCAATGCTCCATGCCTTTGTCATCATAATGCTCCATGAACCCTCTCATATTGCTCAATGCCCTTGTCATCACAAAGCTCCATGACAATTGTCATCACAATGCTCGATGACCTTCTCATCACAATGCTCCATGCCCTTGTCATTACAATCCCCCATGACCCATGTATCACAGAGTACCGTGCCCTTGTGATCACAATGCTCCATGCCCACTCTCATCACAATAATCCATGAAACATTTCAGACCAATGCTCAATGCCCTTCTCATCACAATGCTCCATTACATCTGTCATAACAATGCTCCATGACCCCTGTCATCACAATGCTCCACGGCCTTGTCATCACAAGGCTCCATGACCCTTGTCATCACAATGCTCCAAAACCACTGTAATCACAATGCTCCATGCCCTTGTCATCACAAAGCTCCATGATGCATGTCATCAGAATGTTCCATGGAATTCTCCTGAGAGTGCTCCATGCCCTTGTCATCACAATGCTCCAAGACCCCTGTAATCACAATGCTCCATGCCTCTTTTCATCAGAATGCTCCATGAGACTTGTCATCACAAGTCTCCATGGTCATCTCATCACAATGCTCCATTCCCTTGTCATCACCATGCTCCATTCCCTTGTCATCAAAATGCTCCATGACACCTGGCATCATAATACTCCATGAATATTTTCAGCCAAATGCTCCATGACCTTCTAATCACAATGCTCCATGGCAAATATCATCAAAATGCTCCATGACCACAGTCATCACAACGCTCCATGACACCTGACAACACAATGATCCGGGACTCTTGTCATCACAATGCTCCAAGACGCCTGTAATCAAAATGTTCCATGACCCCTGTCATCACAATACTCCATGAACTTTTTCAGCCCAATGATCCATGACACTTGTCATCACAATGATCCATGCCCTTGTCATCCCTATGCTCCATGACTCCTGTATTCACAATGCTCCGTGACGCTTGTCATCACAGTGCTCCATGACACCTGTTATCACAATGCTCCATGTCTATGTCAGCAAAATGCTACATGACCTTGTCATTAAAATGCTCTATGCGCTTGTCATCACAATACTCCATTACCATTGTCATCACAATCCTCCATGAACCTTGGGATCACATTGCTTCATGCCCTTGTCATCACAATGCTCCATGCTCCTTCAAATCAAAATGATCCATGACCGCTGTCATCACAATGCTTCAAACCCTTGTGATCACAATGTTCCATAACACTTGTCATCACAACGCTCCATGATGCCTGTCATCACAATACTCCATGCCCTTGTCATCACAATGCTCCATGCCCTTGTTATCACAATGTTCCAAGACCCAAGTAATCAGAATGCTCCATGCCCCATTTGATCAGTATGCTCCATGAGACCTGTCATCACAAGGCTCCATGATTTCCTCATCACAATGCTCCAGGACCTTGTCATCACAATGCTTCATGACATTTTCATGAAAACTCTCAATGGCCCTTGTCATCATAATGCTCCAAGCCCTAGTCATCACAATGCTCCATTATATGTGTCATCACAATCCTCCATTATATTTTGCATCACAATGCTCCATGCCATTGTCATCGCAATGGACCATGACATATGTCATCACAATGCTCCCTGACACCTGTCTTCACAATATTCCATGTCCTTGTCATCACAATACTCCATGCACTTGTCATCAAAAGGCACCATGTCCACTGTCATCACAATAATCTATGAAACTTGTCAGACCGATGCTCCATGCACCTGTCATCACAATGCTCCTTGCCCTTGTCATCACAATGCTCCATGACCCCTGTCATCACAATGCTCCGTGACTCCAGTCATCACAATGCTTCATAATATTTGTCATCACAACGGTCCATGCCCGCGTCATCACAAGACTCTGTGACCTTTGTAACCACAATGCTCCATGAACTTTTCATCACAATTCACAGTGACCCTTGTCATCACAATGCTCCATGTCTTTGTCAGAACAATGCTCCATGACCCTTGTCATCACAATGTGCCATGCACTTTTCATCACAAAGAACCACAACTTTGACTTCGCTATGCTCCATAAACCTTGTAATCACAATGTTCCATGCAATTCTCATTCAAATGCTCTCTCACAACGGATATCACAATGTTCCATCACTTGTCATCACAATCCTCCCTCACCCATGTTATCACAAGTTTCCATGACCCCTGTCATCACAATGCTACATCCCCTTATCAGCACAATGTTCCATGATCCCTGACATCACAATGTTCTATAACCCCTGTCATCAAAATACTCCATGACCCTTTTCATCCCAAAGCTCCATGACCCATGGCATCACAATGTTCTATAACCCCTGTCATCAAAATGTTCCATTACACTTTTCATCAAATTACTGCATGAACCTGTCATCAAAATGCTCCCTGCCCTGCTCATCACAATGCACCACACACTTGTCATCAAAATGCTCCATGACTTTTGTCATCACAAAGCTCCATGACCCTTGGCATCACAATGCTCCATGTCATTGTCATCATAATGCTCCATGAACACTCTCATCATATTGCTCAATGCCCTTGTCATCACAAAGCTCCATGACAATTGTCATCACAATGCTGGATGCCCTTCTCATCACAATGCTCCATGCCCTTGTCATTACAATCCCCCATGACCCATGTATCACAGTGTACTTGCCCTTGTCATCACAATGCTCCATGCCCACTCTCATCACAATAATTCAAGAAACATTTCAGACCAATGCTCAATGCCCTTCTCATCACAATGCTCCATTACATCTGTCATAACAATGCTCCATGACCCCTGCCATCACATTGTTCCACGGACTTGTCATCACAAGGCTCCATGACCCTTGTCATCACAATGCTCCAAGACCCCTGTAATCACAATGCTCCATGCCCTTGTCATCACAAAGCTCCATGACGCATATTATCAGAATGTTCCATGGCCTTCTCCTCACAGTGCTCCATGCCCTTGTCAGCACAATGCTCCTTTCCCTTGCCATCACAACGCTCCATGACACCTGTCATCACAATACTCCATGTACATTTTCAGCCCAATGCTCCATGACCTTCTAATCACAATGCTCCATGACCAATATCATCAAAATTCTCCATGACCACTGTCATCAAAACACTCCATGACACATGACAACACAAAGATCCGGGACTCTTTTCATCACAATGCTCCATGACCCCTGTCATCACAATACTCCATGAACATTTTCATCCCAATGATCCATGACCCTTGTCATCACAGTGATCCATGCCCTTGTCATCCCAATGCTCCATGACCCCTATATTCAAAATGCTCTGTGACGCTTGTCATCAAAGTGCACCATGACACATGTCATCACAATGCTCCATGCCTTTGTCAGCAAAATGCTACATGACACTGTCCTTACAATGCTCTATGCGCTTGTCATCACAATACTCCATTACCATAGTCATCACTATCCTCCAAGAACCTTGGGATCCCATTGCTTCATGCCCTAGTAATCACAATGCTCCATGCTCCTTGAAATCAAAAGTATCCATGACCTCTGTCATCGCAATGCTCCAAACCCTTGTGATCACAATGTACCATAACACTTGTCATCACAATGCACCATGATGCCTGTCATCACAATACTCCATGCCCTTTTCATCACAATGCTCCATGATCTTTGTCATCACAATTCTCAATACACTTGTCATCACAATGCTCCCTGACACTTGTCGTCAGAATGCTCCTTGAACCCTGTCACGAAAGGCTCCATCCATTTTTCATCACAAAGCCCCATGCCATTTTCATCACAATGCTCCATGCCATTGTCATCAAAATATTCCACAAGCTTGTCATCAGAATGCTCCATGACCCTTGTCATCACAATTCTCCATGCACTTGTCAGCACAATGCTCCCTGACCCTTGTCATCACAATGCTCCAAGCCATTGTCATCACAATGCTCCATTACCTTTGTTATCAGAATCCTCCATGACACTTGGCATCAGAATGCTCCATGCCATTGTCATCACAATGGGCCATTACATATGTCATCACAATGCTCCCTGACACCTCTATTTACAATACTGCATGAACTGGTCATCACAATGTTCCATGCCCTTGTCATCACAATGCGCTGTTCCCACTCTCATCACAATAATCCAAGAAACTTATTAGACCAATGCTCCATGCCCTTGTCATCACAACGCTCCATGATGCCTGTCATCACAATACTCCATGCCCTTGTCATCACAATGCTCCATGCCCTTGTTATCACAATGTTCCAAGACCCAAGTAATCAGAATGCTCCATGCCCCTTTTGATCAGTATGCTCCATGAGACCTGTCATCACAAGGCTCCATGATTTCCTCATCACAATGCTCCAGGACCTTGTCATCACAATGCTTCATGACATTTTCATGAAAACTCTCAATGGCCCTTGTCATCATAATGCTCCAAGCCCTAGTCATCACAATGCTCCATTATATTTGTCATCACAATCCTCCATTATATTTTGCATCACAATGCTCCATGCCATTGTCATCGCAATGGACCATGACATATGTCATCACAATGCTCCCTGACAACTGTCTTCACAATATTCCATGCCCTTGACATCACAATACTCCATGCACTTGTCATCAAAATGCACCATGTCCACTGTCATCACAATAATCTATGAAACTTGTCAGACCGATGCTCCATGCACCTGTCATCACAATGCTCCATGCCCTTGTCATCACAATGCTCCATGACCCCTGTCATCACAATGCTCCGTGACTCCAGTCATCACAATGCTTCATAACGTTTGTCATCACAACGGTCCATGCCCGCGTCATCACAAGACTCTGTGACCTTTGTAACCACAATGCTCCATGAACTTTTCATCACAATGCTGCGTGACCCTTGTCATCACAGTGCTCCATGTCTTTGTCAGAACAATGCTCCATGACCCTTGTCATCACAATGTGCCATGCACTTTTCATCACAAAGAACCACAACTTTGACTTTGCTATGCTCCATAAACCTTGTAATCACAATGTTCCATGCAATTCTCATTCAAATGCTCTCTCACAACGGATATCACAATGTTCCATCACTTGTCATCACAATCCTCCCTCACCCCTGTTATCACAAGTTTCCATGACCCCTGTCATCACAATGCTACATCCCCTTATCAGCACAATGTTCCATGATCCCTGACATCACAATGTTCAATAACCCCTGTCATCAAAATACTCCATGACCCTTTTTATCCCAAAGCTCCATGACCCATGGCATCACAATGTTCTATAACCCCTGTCATCAAAATGTTCCATTACACTTTTCATCAAATTACTGCATGAACCTGTCATCAAAATTCTCCCTGCCCTGCTCATCACAATGCACCACACCCTTGTCATCAAAATGCTCCATGGCATTTGACATCACAAAGCTCCATGACACTTGGCATCACAATGCTCCATGTCATTGTCATCACAATGCTCCATGAACCCTATCATCACATTGCTCCATGCCCTTGTCATCACAAAGCTCCATGACAATTGTCATCACAATGCGCGATGCCCTTCTCATCACAATGCTCCATGCCCTTGTCATTACAATCCCTCATGACCCATGTATCACAGTTTACGTGCCCTTGTCATCACAATGCTCCATTCCCACTCTCATCACAATAATTCAAGAAATATTTCAGACCAATGCTCAATGCCCTTCTCATCACAATGCTCCATTACATCTGTCATAACAATGTTCCATGACCCCTGCCATCACATTGTTCCACGGACTTGTCATCACAAGGCTTCATGACCCTTGTCATCACAATGCTCCAAGACCCCTGTAATCACAATGCTCCATGCACCTTTTCATCAGAATGCTCCATGAGACTTGTCAACACAAGTTTCCATGGTCATCTCATCACAATGCTCAAGGACCTTGTCATCACCACGCTCCATTCCCTTGTCATCACAATGCTCCATGACACCTGTCATCACAATACTCCATGAACATTTTCAGCCCAATGCTCCATGACCTTCTTATCACAAACCCCATGACCAATATCATCAAAATTCTCCATGACCACTGTCATCAAAACACTCCATGACACCTGACAACACAATGATCCGGGACTCTTTTCATCACAATGCTCCATGACACCTGTATTCACAATGCTCCATGACCCCTGTCATCACAATACTCCATGAACGTTTTCATTCCAATGATCCATGACACTTGTCATCACAGTGATCCATGCCCTTGTCATCCCAATGCTCCATGACCCTTTTATTCAAAATGCTCTGTGACGCTTGTCATCAAAGTGCACCATGACACATGTCATCAAAATGCTCCATGCCTTTGTCAGCAAAATGCTACATGACACTGTCCTTACAATGCTCCATGTGCTTGTCATCACAATACTCCATTACCATTGTCATCACAATCCTCCATGAACCTTGGGATCACCTTGTTTCATGCCTTTGTCATCACAATGCTCCATGCTCCATGAAATCAAAATGATCCATGACCCGTGTCATCACAATTCTCCAAACCCTTGTGATCACTATGTTCCATAACACTTGTCATCACAATGCTCCATAATGCCTGTCATCACAATACTCCATGCCCTTTTAATCACAATGCTCCATGACCTTTGTCATCACAATTTTCAATACACTTGTCATCACAATGCTCCCTGACACTTGTCATCCGAATGCTCCTTGAATGCTATAACGGAAAGGCTCCATGCCACTTTCATCACAATGCCCCATGCGGTTTTCATCACAATGCTCCATGTCATTGTCATCAAAATACTCCACAAGCTTATCATCAGAATGCTCCATGACACTTGTCATCACAATTCTCCATGCACTTGTCAGCACAATGCTCCCTGACCCTGGTCATCACAATGCTCCAAGCCATTGTCATCACAATGCTCCATTACCTTTGTCATCAGAATCCTCCAAGACACTTGGCATCACAATGCTCCATGCCATTGTCATCACAATGCCCCATTACATATGTCATCACAATGCTCCCTGACAACTCTCTTCACAATACTGCATGACCTGGTCATCACAATGCTCCATGCCCTTGTCATCACAATGTGCCATTCCAAATGTCATCACAATAATCCATGAAATTTATTAGACCCATGCTCCATGCCTTTGTCATCACAATACACCATTACCATTGTCATCACAATCCTCCAAGAACATTGGGATCGCATGGCTTCATGCCCTAGTCATCACAATGCTCCATGCTCCCTGAAATCAAAATGATCCATGACCTCTGTCATCGCAATGCTCCAAGCCCTTGTGATCACAATTTTCCATAACACTTTTCATGACAACGCTCCATGATGCCTGTCATCACAATACTCCATGCCCTTTTCATCAGAATGCTCCATGACCATTGTCATCACAATTCTCAATACACATGTCATCACAATGCTCCCTGACACGTGTCGTCAGAATGCTCCTTGAACCCTGTCACGAAAAGGCTCCATGCCTTTTTCTTCACAAAGCTCCATGCAATTTTCATCACAATTCTCCGTGCCATTGTCATCAAAATACTCCACAAGCTTGTCATTAGAATGCTCCATGACCATTGTCATCTCAATTCTCCATGCACTTGTCAGCACAATGCTCCCTGACCCTTGTCATCACAATGCTCCAAGCCATTGTCATCACAATGCTCCATTGCCATTGTCATCACAATGCTCCATTACCTTTGTCATCAGAATCCTCCATGACACTTGGCATCACAATGCTCCATGCCATTGTCATCACATTGGGCCATTACATATGTCATCACAATGCTCCCTGACACCTCTCTTCACAATATTGCATGACCTGGTCATCGAAATTTTCCATGCCCTTGTCATCACAATGCGCCATTCCAACTGTCATCACAGTAATCTATGAAACTTATTAGACCAATGCTCGATGCCCTTGTCATCACAAAGCTCCATGCCCTTGTTATCACAATGTTCCAAGAAACCTGTAATCAGAATGCTCCATGCCCCTTTTCATCAGTATGCTCCATGAGACTTGTCATCACAAGGCTCCATGGTTTTCTCATCACAATGCTCCAGGAACTTGTCATCACAATGCTTCACGACATTGTCATGAAAATTCTCAATGGCCCTTGTCATCATAATGCTCCAAGCCCTAGTCATCACAATGCTCCTTTATATTTGTCATCACAATCCTCCATTACATTTGGCATCACAATGCTCCATGCCATTGTCATCGCCATGGACCATGACATATGTCATCACAATGCTCCCTGACACCTGTCTTCACAATAGTCCCTGGTCGTCTCATCACAATGCTCCATGCCCTTGTCATCACAATGCACCATGTCCACTGTCATCACAGTAATCTAGGAAACATGTCAGACCATTGTTCCATGCCCCTGTCATCACAAAGCTCCATGCCCTTGTCATCAAAATTCTCCATGACCCCTGTCATCACAACGCTCCCTGACTCCAGTCATCACAATGCTTCATAACGTTTGTCATCACAACGGTCCATGCCCGTGTCATCACAAGGCTCTGTGACATTTGTAACCACAATGCTCCATGAACATTTCATCACAATGCTCCGTGAACTTTCTCATTAAAATGCTCCATGTCTTTGTCAGAACAATGCTCCATGACCCTTGTCATCACAATGTTCCATGTGATTTTCATCACAATGATCCACAACCTTGTCATTGCTATGCCCCATAAACATTGTAATCACAATGCTCCATGCACTTTTCATCCAAGTGCTCTCTCACATGAGATATCACAATGTTCCTTCACTAGTCATCACACTCCGCCCTCACCCCTGTAATCACAATGTTCCATGACCCCTGTCATCACAATGCTAGATCCCCTTATCAGCACAATGTTCCATGACACCTGACATCAAAATATTCCATAACCCCTGTCATCAAAGTGCTCCTTGACCCATTTCATCACAAAGCTCCATGACCACTGGCATCACAATGTTGTATAACACCTGTCAACAAAATGTTCCATAACACTTTTCTTCAAATTGCTGCATGACCCTGTCATTAAAATGCTCCCTGCCCTTCTCATAACAATGCATCACACCCTTGGCATCAATATGCTCAATGACCTTTGTCAACACAAAGCTCAATGACCCTTGGAATCACAATGCTCCATGCCATTGTCATCACAAAGCTCCATGACGAATGTCCTCAGAATGTTCCATGGCCTTCTCCTCACAGTGCTCCATGCCCTTGTCATCACAATGCTGAAGACCCCTGTAATCACAATGCTCCATGCCCCGTTTCATCAGAATGCTAAATGAGACTTGTCATCACAAGTCTCCATGGTCATCTCATCACAATGCTCCAGGACCTTGTCATCACCATGCTCCATTCCCTTGTCATCACAATGCTCCATGACACCTGTCATTACAATACTCCATGAACATTTTTAGCACTATGCTCCATGACTTACTCATCACAATGCTCCATGACCAATATCTTCACAATGCTGCATGACCACTGTCATCACAACACTCCCTGACACCTGACAACACAATGTTCCGGGACTCTTGTCATCACAATGCTCCAAGACCTCTGTAATCACAATGCCCCATGACCTCTGTCATCACAATACTCCATGAACATTTTCAGCCCAATGCTCCATGACACTTGTCATCACAATGATCCATGCCCTTTTCATCCCAATGCTCCATGACCCCTGTATTCAAAATGCTCCGTGATGCTTGTCATCACAGTGCTCCATGACACATGTCATCACAATGCTCCATGCCCTTGCAAGCAAAATGCTACATGACCTTGTCATTACAATGCTCTATGGGCTTGTCATCACAATACTCCATTACCAATGTCATCACAATCCTCCAAGATCCTTGGGATCCCATTGCTTCATGCCATAGTCATCACAATGTTCCATGCTCCTTGAAATCAAAATGATCCATGACCTCTGTCATCGCAATGCTCCAAACACTTGTGATCACAATGTTCCATAACACTTGTCATCACAACGCTCCATGATGCCTGTCACCACAATACTCCGTGCCCTTGTCATCACAATGCTCCATGACCCTTGTCATCACAAAGTGCCATGCGTTTTTCATCACAGTGATCCACAACGTTGTCATCGCTATGCTCCATAAACCTTGTAATCACAATGCTCCATGCACTTCTCATCCAAATGCTGTCTCACATGAGATATCACAATGTTCCATCACAAGTCATCACAATCCTCCCTCACCACAGTTATCACAATGTTCCCTGACCCCTGACATCACAGTGTTCCATAACGCCTCTCATCAAAATGTTCAATGACACATTTCATCCCAAAGCTCCATGACCCCTGGCATCACAATGTTCTATAACCCTTGTCATCAAAAGGTTCCATTACACTTTTCATCAAATTGCTGCATGACCGTGTCATAAAAATGCTCCCTGTCATTCTCATCACAATGCACCACACACTTGTCATTAAAATGCTCCATGACCTTTTTCATCACAAAGCTCCATGACCCTCGGCATCACAATGCTCCATGTCATTGTCATCACAATGTTCCATGAACCCTCTAATCACATTGCTCCATGCCCTTGTCATCACAAAGCTCCATGACACTTGTCATCACAATGCTCGATGCCCTTCTCATCACAATGCTCCATGCCCTTTTCATTACAACCCCCCATGACGCATGTATCACAGTGTACGTGCCCTTGTCATCACAATGCTCCATGCCCACTCTCATCACAATAATCCATGAAACATTTCAGACCAATGCTCAATGCCCTTCTCATCACAATGCTCCATTACCTCTGTCATAAAAATGCTCCATTACCCCTGCCATCACAATGTTCCAAGGCCTTGTCATCACAGGGCTCCATGACCCTTGTCATCACATTGATCCAAGACCCCTGTAATCACAATGCTCCATGCCATTGTCATCACAAAGCTCCATGACACATGTCATCAGAATGTTCCATGGCCTTTTCGTCACAGTGTTCCATGCCCTTGTCATCACAATGCTCCAAGACCCCTGTAATCACAATGCTCCATGCCCCTTTTCATCAGAATGCTCCATGAGACTTGTCATCACAAGTCTCCATGGTCTTCTCATCACAATGCTCCAGGACCTTATCATCACCACGCACCATTCACTTGTCATCACAATGCTCCATGACACCTGTCATCACAATATTCCATGAACATTTTCACCCCAATGCTCCATGACCTTCTCATCACAATGTGCCATGACCAATATCATCACAATGCTCCATGACCACGGTCATCACAACACTCCATGAAACCTGACAACACAATGATCCAGGAATCTTGTCATCACAATGCTCCAAGACCCCTGTAATCACAATGCTCCATGAGCCCTCTCATCACAATACTCCATGAACATTTTCATCCCAATGATCCATGACTCTTTTCTTCACAAGGATCCATGCCCTTGTCATCCCAATGCTCTGTGACCCCTGTATTCACAATGCTCCGTGACGATTGTCATCAGAGTTCTCCATGACACCTGTCATCACAATGCTCCATGACTTTGTCAGCAAAATGCTACATGACCGTGTCATTACAATGCTCTATGCGCTTGTCATCACAATACTCCATTACCATTGTCATCACAATCCTCCATGAACCTTGGGATCACATTGCTTCATGCCCTTGTAATCACAATGCTCCATGATCCTTGAAATCAAAATGATCCATGAACTCTGTCATCACAATGCTCCAAACACTTGTGATCACAATGTTCCATAACACTTATCTTCACAACGCTCCATGATGCCTGTCATCACAATACTCCATGCACTTTTCATCACAATGCTCCATGTCCATTGTCATCACAATTCTCAATACACTTGTCATCACAATGCTCCCTGACACTTGTCATCAGAATGCTCCTTGAACCCTGTCACGAAAAGGCTCCATGCCTTTTTCATCACAAATTCCCATGCCATTTTCATCACAATGCTCCATGCCATTGTCATCAAAATACTCCACAAGGGGATATGGAAACATATGTATATGTATAACTGATTAAATTTGTTATAAAGCAAAAAAATAAAATAAAATAAAATTTAAAAAAAATGAGCACAAGCAATAATGATAAGAGGTCATTTTTGACCTACTCATTCAAAAAAAAAAAAATACTCCACAACCTTGTCATCATAATGCTCCAGACCATTGTCATCCCAATTCTCCATGCACTTGTCAGCACAATGCTCCCTGACCCTTGTCATCACAATGCTCCAAGCCATTGTCATCACAATGCTCCATTACCTTTGTCATCAGAATCCTCCATGACACTTGGCATCACAATGCTCCATGCCATTGTCATCACATTGGGCCATTACATATGTCATCACAATGCTCCCTGATATCTCTCTTCACAATATTGCATGACCTGGTCATCACAATTCTCCATGCCCTTGTCATCACAATGCGCCATTCCAACTTTCATCACAATAATCCATGAAACTTATTAGAACAATGCTCCATGCCCTTGTCATCACAAAGCTCCATGCCCTTCTTATCACAATGTTCCAAGACCCCTATAATCAGAATGCTCCAAGTCCCTTTACATTATTATGCTCCATGAGACTTGTCATCACAAGGTTCCATGGTTTTGTCATCACAATGCTCCAGGAAATTGTCATCACAATGCTTCTCGACCTTGTCATGAAAATTTTCAATGGACCTTGTCATCATAATGCTCCAAGCCCTAACCATTACAATGCTCCTTTATATTTGTCATCACAATCCTCCATTACATTTGGCATCACAATGCTCCCTGCCATTGTCATCGCAATGGACCATGACATATGTCATCACAATGCTCCCTGACATCTGTCTTCACAATACTACATGTCCTTGTCTTCACAACGCTCCATGCCCTTGTCATCACAATGCACCATGTCAACTCTCATCACAATAATCTATGAAACTTGTCAGACCAATGCTCCATGCCACTATCATCACAATGCTCCATGCCCTTGTCATCAAAATGCTCCATGACCCCTGTCATCACAACGCCCCCTGACTCATGTCATCACAATGATTCATAACGTTTGTCATCACAACGGTCCATGCCCGTGTCATCACAAGGCTCTGTGACATTTGTAACCCCAATGCTCCATGAACATTTCATCACAATGCTCTGTGACACTTGTCATCACAATGCTCCATGCCTTTGTCAGAACAATGTTCCATGACACTTGTCATCACAATGTGCCATGCATTTTTCATCACAGTGATCCACAACCTTGTCATCGCTATGCTCCATAAACATTGTAATCACAATGCTCCATGCACTTCTCATCCAAAGGCTCTCTCACCTGAGATATCACAATGTTCCATCACTAGTCATCAGAATCCTCCCTCACCCCCGTTATCACAATGTTCCATGACCCCGGTAATCACAATGTTACATCCCCTTATCAGCACAATGTTCCATGACCCCCGACATCACAATGTTCCATAACCCCTGTCATCAAAATGCTCCATGACCCTTTTCATCCCAAAGCTCCATGAACCCTGGCATCACAATGTTCTATAACCCATGTCAACAAAATGATCCATTACACTTTTCATCAAATTGCTGCATGACCCTGTCATCAAAATGCTTCCTGCCCTTCTCATCACAATGCACCACACCCTTGTCATCAAAATGCTCCATGACCTTTGTCATCACATAGCTCCATGACCCTCAGCATCACAATGCTCCATGACATTGTCATCACAATGGGCCATTACATATGTCATCACAATGCTCCCTGACACCTGTCTTCACAATACTGTATGACCTGGTCATCACAATGCTCCATGCCCTTGTGATCACAATGCGCCATTCCAACTGTCATCGCAATAATCCATGAAACTTATTAGAGCAATGCTCCATGCCCTTGTAATCACAATGCTCCATGCACTTGTTATCACAATGCTCCATGACCCTTGTCATCACAATGCCCCATGACTCTAATCATCACAATGCTTCATGACCTTTGTCATCACAATGGTCCATGCCCTCGTCATCAACAGTCTCTCTGACCTTTTTAACCACAATGCTCCATGAACTTTTCATCACAATGCTCTTTGACCCTTGTCATCACAATGTTCTATGCCTTTCTCAGCACAATGCTCCATGACCCTTGTCATCACAAATCTCCATGCGCTTGTCAGCACAATGTTCCATCACACTTGTATTCACAATGCACCATGCGCTTGTCATCACAGTGCTCCACAATCTTGTCATTACAATGCTCCATAAACCTTGTCATCACAATGATCCATGCACTTCTCATCAAAATGCTCTCTCACCACTGATATCACAATGTTACATCACTATTCGTCACAATACTCACTCGCCCCTGTCATCACAATGTTCCATGACTCCTCTCATCACAATGCTATATGCAATTATCATCAGAATGTTCGATGACCCCTGACATCACAATGTTCCAATACCCGTATCATCAAAATGTTCCTTGACACTTTTCATCAAATTGCTCCATGACCCTGTCATCACAATGCTCCCTGCAGTTCTCATCACAATGCACAACGCAGTTGTCATCAAAATGCTCCATGACCCTTGTCATCACAAATATCCATGACACTTGGCATCACATTGCTCCATGCCCTTGTCATCACTAAGCTCCATGACACATGTCATCAGAATGCTCCATGGCCTTCTCATCACAATGATCCATGACCTTTGTCATCACAATGCTCAATACATTTGTCATCAATATGCTCCCTGACACTTGTTGTCTGTATGCTCCTTGAACCCTGTCATGACAAGGCTCCATGCATTTTTCATCACAATGTTCCATGCACTTTTCATCACAATGCTCCAAGACCCCTGTAATCTCAGTGATCCAAGCGCTTGTGACCACAAACCTCAATGACACATGTATTCAGAATGTTCCTTGGCCTTCTCTTCACAATGCTCCATGCCCTTGTCATCACAATGTTCCAAGACCCCTGTAATCACAGTGGTCCATGCCCCTTTTCATCAGTATGCTATATGAGACTTGTCATCACAAGGCTCCATGGTTTTCTCATCACAATGCTCCAGGACCTTGTTATCACAATGCTTCACGACCTTGTCATGAAAATTCTCAATGGCCCTTGTCATCATAGTGCTCCAAGCCCTAGACATCACAATGCCCAATTTTATTTGTCATCACAATCCTCCATTACATTTGGCATCACAATTTTCCATTCTATATTCTTCGCAATGGACCATGACATATGTCATCACAATGCTCCCTGACACCTGTCTTCACAATACTCCATGACCTTCTCATCACCATGATCTTTGCCCTTGTCATCACAATGAACCATGTCCACTGTCATCAAAATAATCTATGAAACTTGTCAGACCAGTGCTCCATGCCCCTCTCATCACAATGATCCATGCCCTTGTCATCACAATGCACCATGTCCACTGTCATCACAATAACCTCTGAAAATTGTCACCACAACGCTCCATGTCCCTGTCATCACAATTCTCCATGACCCCTGTCATCACAATGCTCCGTGACTCCAGTCATCACAATGCTTCATAACGTTTGTCATCAGAATGGTCCATGCCCGCATCATCACAAGGCTCTGTGACCTTTTTAACCACAATGCTCTATGAACTTTTCATCACAATAATCCGTGACCCTTGTCATCACAATGCTCCATGCCTTTGTCAGAACAATGTTCCATGACCCTTGTCATCACAATTTTGTCACGCGCTTTTCATCACAATGATCCACAACCTTGTCATCGCTGTGCACCATAAACCTTGTATTCACAGTACTCCATGCATTTCTCATCCAAATGCTCTCTCACCTGAGATATCACAATGTTCCATCATTAGTCATCACAATCCTCCCTCAACCTTGTAATCAAAATGTTCCATGACCCCTGACATAACAATATTCCATAACCACTGTCATCAAAATGCTCCATGACACTTTTCAGCCCAAAGCTCCATGACCCTTGGCATCACAATGTTCTGTAACGCCTGTCATCAAAATGTTACATTACACTTTTCATCAAATAGCTGCATGACCCTGTCATCAAAATGCTCCCTCTCCTTCTCATGACAATGCACCACACGCTTGTCATCAAAATGCTCCATGACCGTTGTCATCAAAAAGCTCCACGACCCTTGGCATCACAATGCTCCATGTCATTGTCATCACAATGCTCCATGAACCCTCTCATCCCATTGCTCCATGCCCTTTTCATCACAAAGCTCCATGACACTTGTCTTCACAATGCTCGATGCCCTTCTCATCAAAATGCTCCATGCCCTTTTCATCACAATCCTCCATGACCCATGTATCAAAGTGTTCCATGCCCTTGTCATCACAGTGCTCCATGCCCACTCTCATCACAATAATCCATGAAGACTTTCAGGCAAATGCTCAATGCCCTTCTCATCACAATGCTCCATTACCTCTGTCATAACAATGCTCCATGACCCCTGTCATCACAATGTTCCACGGCCTTGTCATCACAAGGCTCCATGACCCTTGTCATCACAACGCTCCAAGACCCATGTAATCACAATGCTCCATGCCCTTTTCATCACAAAGCTCCATGACACATGTCATCATAATGTTCCATGCCCTTGTCATCACAATGCTCCATGCCCTTGTCATCACAATGCTCCAAGAACCCTGTAATCAAAATGCTCCATGCCCCTTTGCATCTCAATGCTCCATGAACCCTGTCATCACAATGCACCATGCCCATCATCATAATGTTTCAGGCTATTGTCATCACAATGAAATCAAAATTATCCATGACCTCAGTCATCATAATGCTCCAAACCCTTGTGATCACAATGTTCCATAACACTTATCATCACAAATCCCCATGACGCTCATCATCACAATTATCCATGGTATTCTCATCACAATGCTCCATGACCTTTGTCATCACAAGGCTTAATACACTTGTCATCACAATGCTCCCTCACACTTGTTGTCAGTATGCTCCTTGAACCCTGCCATGAAAAGGCTCCATGCCTTTTTCATCACAATGATCCGTGCCCTTTTCATCACAATGCTCCAAGATCACTGTAATAACAATGCTCCATGTCCTTGTCATCACAAAACTCCATGAAGCATATCATCAGAATGCTCCATGGCCTTCTCATCACAATGCTCCATGCCCTAGTCTTCACAATGCTTCAAGACCCCTGTAATCACAATGCTCCATGCCCCTTTTCATGAGAATGCTCCGTGAGATTTGTCATCACAGGTCTCCATGGTCATCTCATCACAATGCTCCAGGACCTTGTCATCACCATTCTCCATTCCCTTGTCATCACAATGCTCCATGACCCCTGTCATCACAATAATCCATTAACATATTCAGCACAATGCTTCACGACCTACACATCACAATGCTCCATGGCCAATATCATCACAATGCTAGATGACCACTGGCATCACAACACTCCATGACTCCTGACAACACAATGATCCGGGACACTTGTCATCAAAATGCTCCATTCCCTACACATCACTATGCTCCATGACCCCTGTCATCACAACACTCCATGAACATTTTCAGACCAGTGCTCCATGACCATTGTCATCACAATGATCCATGCCCTTGTCATCCCAATGCTCCATGACCCCTGTATTCACAATGCTCCATGTCGCTAGTCATCACAGAGCTCCATGACACATGTCATCACAATGCTCCATGGCTTTGTCAGCAAAATGCTACATGACATTGTCATTACAATGCTCTAAGCGCTTGTCATCACAATACTCCATTTCCATTGTCATCACAATCCTCCATGAACCTTGGGATCACATTGCTTCATGCCCTTGTCATCACAATGCTCCATGCTCCTTGAAATCAAAATGATCCATGACCTCTCTCATCACAATGCTCCAAACCCTTGTGATCACAATGTTCCATAACACTTGTCATCACAACGCTCCATGATGCCTGTCATCACAATACTCCATGCACTTTTCATCAAAATGCTCCATGACCTTTGTCATCACAATTCTCAATACAATTGTCATCACAATGCTTCCTGACACTTGTCGTCAGAATGCTCCTTGAACCCTGTCACAAATACGCTCCATGCCTTTTTCATCACAAAGCCCCATGCCGTTTTCATCACAATGCTCCATGCCAATGTCATCAAAATACTCCACAAGCTTATCATCAGAATGCTCCATGACCCTTGTCATCACAGTTCTCCATGCACTTGTCAACACAATGCTCCCTGACCCTTATCATCACAATGCTCCAAGCCATTGTCATCACAATGCCCCATTACCTTTGTCATCAGAATCCTCCATGACACTTGTCATCACAATGCTCCATGCCATTGTCATCACAATGGGCCATTCCATATGTCATCACAATGCTCCCTGACACCTCTCTTCACAATACTGCATGACCTGGTCATCACAATGCTCCAAGACCCATGTAATCACAATGCACCATTCCAACTGTCATCACAATAATCCATGAAACTTATTAGACCAATGTTCCATGCCCTTGTCATCACAATGCTCGATGCCCTTGTTATCACAATGTTCCAAGTACCCTGTAATCAGAATTCTCCTTGCCCCTTTCATCAGTATGCTCCATGAGACTTGTCATCACAAGGCTCCATGGTTTTCTCATCACAATGCTCCAGGAACTTGTCATGACAATGCTTCACTACCTTGTCATGAAAATTCTCAATGGCCCTTGTCTTCATAATGCTCCAAGTCCTAGTCATCACAATGCTCCCTTATATTTGTCATCACAATCCTCCATTACATTTGGCATCACAATGCTCCCTGCCATTTTCATCGCAATGGACCATGACATATGTCATCACAATGCTCTCTGACAACTCTCTTCAAAATAATCCATGACCTTCTCATCACAATGCTCCATGCCCTGGTCATCACAATGCACCATGTCCACTGTCATCACAATAATCTCTGAAAAGTGTAACCACAACGCTCCATGTCCCTGTCATCACAATGCTCCATGACCCCTGTCATCTCAATGCTCCGTGACTCCAGTCATCACAATGCTTCATAACGTTTGTCATCACAACGGTCCATGCCCGCATCATCACAAGGCTCTGTGACATTTGTAACCACAATGCTCCATGAAATTTTCATCACAATGCTCCGTGACACTTGTCATCACAATGCTCCATGCCTTTGTCAGAACAATGTTCCATGACCCTTGTCATCACAATGTGCCACGGGTTTTTCATCACAATGATCCACAACCTTGTCATCGCTATGCTCCATAAATCTTGTGTTCGCAATGCTCTATGCAATTCTCATCCAAATGCTCTCTCACCTGAGATATCACAATGTTCCATCACTAGTCATCACAATCCTCCCACAACCCTGTAATCAAAATGTTCCATGACCCCTGACATCACAATATTCCATTACCACTGTCATCAAAATGCTCCATGACACTTTTCAGCCCAAAGCTCCTTGACCCATGGCATCACAGTGTTCTGTAACCCCTGTCATCAAAATGTTACATTACACATTTCATCAAATTGCTGCATGACCCTGTCATCAAAATGCTCCCTCTCCTTCTCATCACAATGCACCACACGCTTGTCATCAAAATGCTCCCTCTCCTTCTAATCACAATGCACCACACGCTTGTCATCAAAATGCTCCATGACCGTTGTCATCACAAAGCTCCATGACCCTTGGCATCACAATGCTCCATATCATTGTCATCAAAATGCTCCATGAAACCTCTCATCTCATTGCTCCATGCCCTTGTCATCATAAAGCTCCATGACCCTTGTCATCACAATGCTCCAAGACCCCTTTAATCACAATGCTCCATGCCCTTTTCGTCACAAAGCTCCATGACACATATCATCAGAATGTTCCATGGCCTTCTCATCACAATGCTCCATGCCCTTGTCATCACAATGCTCCAAGAACCCTGTAATCAAAATGCTCCATGCCCCTTTGCATCTCAATGCTCCATAAACCCTGTCATCACAATGCTCCATGCGCTTGTCAGCACAATGCTCCATGACACAGGTCATCACAATGCACCATGCGCTTGTCACCAGAGTGCTCTACAATTTTGTCATCACAATGTTCCATAAACATTGTCATCACAAAGATCCATGACCCTTGGCATCACAGTGCTCCATGTCATTGTCATCACAGTGCTCCATGAACGCTCTCATCATATTGCTCCATGCCCTTGTCTTCACAAAGCTCCATGTCACATGTCATCAGAATGCTCCATGGCCTTCTCATCACAATGCTCTATGTGCTTGCCATCACAATGCTCCATTACCCCTGTCATAAAAATGCTCCATGACACCTGCCATCACGATGTTCCGTGGCCTTCTCATCACAAGGCTCCATGACCCTTCTCATCACAACACTCCAAGAACCCTGTAATCACATTGCTCCATGCCCCTTTTCATCTCAATGTTCCATGAAATCTGTCATCACAATTCACCATGCCCATCATCATAATGCTTCATGTTATTGTCATCACAATGAAATCACAATGCTCCATGTCCTCTGTCATAACAATGCTCCAAACCCTTGTGATCACAATATTCCATATCACTTGTCATCACAATGACCCATGACGCTCGTCATCACTATTATCCATGGTCTTCTTATCACAATGCTCCATGACCTTTGTCATCACAATGCTCAATACACTTGTCATCAAAATGCTCCCTGACACTTGTTGTCTGTATGCTCCTTGAACCCTGTCATGACAAGGCTCCATGCATTTTTCATCACAGTGATCCATGCACTTTTCATCACAATGCTCCAAGACCCATGTAATCACAATGCTCCATGCTCTTGTCATCACAAAGCTCAATGACGCATGCCATCAGAATGTTCCTTGGTCTTCTCCTCACAATGTTCCATACCCTTGTCATCACAATGTTCCATGACCCCTGTAACCACAATGCTCCATGCCCCTTTTCATCAGTATGCTCATGAAACTTGTCATCACAAGGCTCCATAGTTTTGTCATCACAATGCTCCAGGACCTTGTCAGCACAATGCTTCACGAGTTTTTCATGAAAATTCTCAATGGCCCTTGTCATCATAATGCTCCAAGCCCTAATAATCACAATGCTCCATTATATTTGTCATCACAGTCCTCCATTACATATGGCATCACAATGCTCCATGCCATTGTCATTGCAATGGACCATGACATATGTCATCACAATGCTCCCTGACATCTGTCTTCACAATACTCCATGACCTTCTCATCACAATGCTCCATGCCCTTGTCATCACAATGCACCATGCCCACTGTCATCACTATGATCTATGAAACTTGTCAGACCAATGCTCCATGCCCCTGTAATCACAATGCTCCATGCCCTTGTCATCACAATGCTGCATGACCCTTGTCATTACAATGCTCCGTGACTCCATTCATCACTATGCTTTATAACGTTTGTTATCACAATGGTCCATGCCCGCGTCATCACAAGGCTCTGTGACATTTGTAACCACAATGCTCCATGAAATTTTTATCACCATTCACTGTGACCATTGTCATCACAATGCTCCATTTCTTTGTGAGAACAATGCTCCATGACCATTGTCATCACAATGTGCCACGCACATTTCATCACAACGGTCCACAACCTTATCATTGCAATGCTCCATAAACTTTGTAATCACAATGGTCCATGCACATCTCATCAAAATGCTCTCTCACCAGAGATATCACAATGTTCCATCACTAGTCATCACAATACTCCCTCACCCCTGTAATCACAATGTTCCATGACCCTGTCATCACAATGCTACATCCCCTTATCATCACAATGTTCCATGACCCCTGACATAACAATGTTCCATAACTCCTGTCATCAAAATGCTCCATGACCCGTTTCATCCCAAAGTTCCAAGAACCCTGACATAACAATGTTCTATAACCCCTGCCATTAAAATGTTCCATTTAACTTTTCATCAAATTGCTGCATGATCCGGTCATCAAAATGCTCCCTGCACTTCTCATCACAATGCACCATTCCCTTGTCATCAAAATGCTCCTTGACTTGTCATCACAAAGCTCCATGACCCTTGGCATCACAATGCTCCATGTCATTGTCATCACAATGCTCCATGAACCCTCTCATCACATTGCTCCATGCCCTTGTCTCACAAAGCTCCATGACACTTGTCATCACAATGCTCGATGCCTTTCTCATCACAATGCTCCATGCCCTAGTCATTAAAATCCTGCATGACCCATGTATCACATTGTTCCGTGCCCTTGTCATCACAATGCTCCAAGCCCAGTCTCATCACAATAATCCATAAAATATTTCAGACCAATATTCCATGCCCTTCTCATCACAATGCTCCATTACCACTGTCATAACAATGCTCCATGACCCCTGTCATCACAGTGTTCCACGGCCTAGTCATCACAAGGCTCCGTGACACTTGCCATCACAGTGCTCCAAGACCCCTGTAATCACAATGCTCCATGCCCTTGTCATCACAAAGCTCCATGACACATGTCATCAGAATGTTCCATGGTCTTCTCATCAAAATACTCCATGCTCTTTTCATTACTGTGCTCCAAGACCCCTGTAATCACAATGCTCCATGCCCCTTTTCATCAGTATGCTCCATGAGACTTGTCATCACAAAGCTCTTTGATCCTTGTCATCACAATGCTCTATGCCTTTCTCAGCACAATGCTCCATGACCCTTGTCATCACAATGCTCCATGCGCTTCTCAGCATGATGCTCCATGACACATGTCATCACAATGCACCATGCGCTTGTCATCACAGTGCTCCACAATCTTGTCATCACAATGCTCCATAAATCTTGTCATCACAATGCTCCATGCACTTCTCATCAAAATGCTCTCTCACCACAGATATCCCTGTGTTACATCACTATTCGTCACAATACACACTTACCCTTGTTATCACAATGTTCCATGACTCCTGTCATCACAATGCTACATGCACTTATCATCAAAATGTTCGATGACCCCGACATCACAATGCTCCATAACCCCTTTCATCAAAATGCTCCATGACCCTTTTCATCATAATGCTCCATGACCCCTGTCATCACAATGTTCCATAACCCCTGACATCATAATTTTCCATGAACCTTTTCATCAATTTGCTCCATGACCCTGTCATCACAATGCTCCCTGCCCTTCTCATCACAATGCACAACGCACTTGTCATCAAAATGGTCCATGACCTTTGTCATCACAAAGATCCATTACCCTTGGCATCACAATGCTGCATGTCATGGTCATCACAATGCTCCATGAACACTCTGATCACATTGCTCCATGGCATTGTCATCACAAAGCTCCATGACACATGTCATCAGAATCCTCCATGGCCTTCTCATCACAATGCTCCATGCCCTTGCCATCACAGTGCTCCATTCCCCCTGTGATAACAATGCTCCATGACCCCTGCCATCACGATGTTCCGTGGACTTTTCATCACAAGGCTCCATGAACCTTCTCATCACAATGCTCCAAGACCCCTGTCATCACAATGCACCATGCCCATCATCATAATGCTTCATGCTACTGTCATCACAATGAAATCAAAATGCTCCAAGACATCAGTCATAACAATGCTCCAAACCCTTGTGATCACAATGTTCCATAACACTTGTCCTCACAGTGCCCCATGACGCTCGTCATCACAATTATCCATGGTCTTCTCATGACAATGCTCAATACACTTGTCATCAAAATGTTCCTTGACACTTGTTGTCTGTATGCTCATTGAACCCTGTCATGACAGGGCTCCATGGCATTTTCATCAAAATGATCCATCCCCTTTTCATCACAATGCACCAAGACCCCTTTAAACACAATGCTCCATGCCCTTGTCATCACAAAGCTCAATGAATCATGTCTTCAGAATGCTCCTTGGCCTTCTCCTCACAATGCTCCATGCCCATGTCATCACAATGTTCCAAGACCCCTGTAATCACAATGCTCCATGCCCCTTTTCATCACTATGCTCCATGAGATTTGTCATAACAACTCTCTATGGACTTCTCATCACAGTGCTTTAGGACATTGTCATAACAATGCTTCACGACCTTGTTTTGAAAATTCTCAACGGCCCTTGTCATCATAAAGCTCCAAGCCCTAGTGATCACAATGCTCCATTATATTTGTCATCAAAATCCTCCATTACATTTGGCATCACAATGCTCCCTGCCATTGTCATTGCAATGGACCATGACATATGTCATCACAATGCTCCCTGACACCTGTCTTAACAATACTCCATGAACTTCTCATTACAATAATCCATGCCCATGTCATCACAATGCACCATGTCCACTGTCATCATAATAATCTATGAAACTTGTCAGAACAATGCTCCATGCCCCTGTCACCACAATGCTCCATGCCCTTGTCATCACAATGCTCCATGACCCCTGTCATCACAATGCTCCGTGACTCCAGTCATCACAATGATTCATAACATTGGTCATCACAATGGTCCTTGCCCGCGTCAGCACAAGGCTCTGTGACCTTTATAACCACAATGCTCCATGACCCTTGTCATCAAAATTCTCCATGCCTTTGTCAGAAAAATGCTCCATGAAACTTGTCATCACAATGTGCTACGGGCTTTTCATCACAACGGTCCACAAATTTGTCATGGTATTGCTCCATAAACATTGTAATCACAATGCTCCATGCCCTTCTCATCACAATGCTCCATTACCCCTGTCATAACAATGCTCAATGACCCCTTCCATCACGATGTTCCATGGCCTTGTCATCACAAGGCTCCATGACACTTGTCATCACAAGGCTCCAAGACCCCTGTAATCACAATGCTTTATTCCCTTGTCATCACAAAGCTCCATGACACATGTCATCAGAATGTTCCATGGCCTTCTCATCAAAATGCTCCATGCCCTTGTCATCACAGTGCTCCAAGACCTCTGTAATCACAATGCTCCATGCCCCTTTTCAACTCCATGCTCCATGAACCCTGTCATCACAATGCATCATGCCAATCATCATAATGCTTCTTGATATTGTCAGCACAATGAAATCAAAATTCTTCATTACCTCTGTCATCACAATGCTCCATGACCCCTGTCATCACAATACTCCATGATCATATTCAGCCCAATTCTCCATGACACTTGTCATCACAATGATCCATGCCCTTGTCATCCCAATGCTCCATGACCCCTGTATTCACAATGCTCCGAGACTCTTGTCATCACAGTGCTCCATGAAACCTGTCATCACAAGGCTCCATGACTTTGTCAGCAAAATGCTACATGACCTTGTCATTACAATGCTCTATGTGCTTGTCATCACAATACTCCTTTTCCATTGTCATCAAAATCCTCCATGAACCTTGGGATCAGATTGCTTCATGCCCTTGTCATCATAATGCTCCATGCTCCTTGAAATCAAAATGATCCATGACCACTGTCATCACAATGCTCCAAACAATTGTGATCCCAATGTTCCATAACACTTGTCATCACAATGCTCCATAATGCTTGTCATCACAAAATTCCATGCCCTTTTCATCACAATGTTCCATGACCTTTGTCATCACAATTCTCAGTACACTTGTCATCACAATGCTCCCTGACACTTGTCATCAGAATGCTCCTTGAACCCTTCACGAAAAGGCTCCATGCCTTTTTCATCACAATGTCCCATTCCATTTTCATGACAATGTTCCGTGACCATTTTCATCACAATGCTCCATGCCTTTGTCTGAAAAATATTCCATGACCCTTATCATCACAATGTGCCATTCAGTTTTCATCACAACGGTCCAGAAAATTTTCATTGCAATGCTCCATAAACATTGTAATCACAATGCTCCATACAATCCTCATCAAAATGCTCTCTCACCAGAGATATCACAGTGTTCCATCACTAGTCGTCACAATACTCCCTCACCCCTGTAATCACAATGTCCCATAACTCCTGTCATCACAATGCTACATACCTTTATCATCACAATGTTCCATGACCCCTGACATCACAATATTCTATAACCCCTGTCATCAAAATGTTCCAATACACTTTTCATCATATTGCTGCATGACCCTGTCATCAAAATACTCCCTGCCTTTCTCATCACATTGCACCATGCACTTATCATCAAAATGCTCCATGACCTTTGTCATCACAAAGCGCCATGACACTTGGCATCACAATGCTCCATGTCATTGTCATCAAAATGCTCCATGAATCCTCTCATAACATTGCTCAATGCCCTTGTCATCACAAAGCTCCATGACACTTCTCATCACAATGCTCGATGCACTTCTCATCACAATGCCCCATGACCTTGTCATTACAATCCTCCATGACCCATGTATCACAGTGTTCCATGCCCTTATCATCACAATGCTCTATGCCCACTCTCATCACAATAATCCATGAAACATTTCAGACCAATGCTCCATGCACTTCTCATCACAATGTGCCTTTACCTCTGTCATAACAATGCTCCATGACACCTGCCATCACAATGTTCCCCGGCCTTGTCATCACAAGGCTCCATGACACTTGTCATGCTCCACGACCCCTCTAATCAAAATGCTCCATGCCCTTTTCATCAGAAAGCTCCATGACACATGTCATCAGAATGTTCCATGGCCCTGTCACCACAATGCTCCATGCCATTTTCATCACAATGCTCCAAGGCCCTTGTAATCAAAATGCTCCATGAGACTTTTCATCTCAATGCTCCATGAACCCTGTCATCACAATGGACCATGCCCATCATTATAATGCTTCAGGCTATTTTCATCACAATGAAATCAATATGCTCCATGACCTCTGTCATCACAATGCTCCAATCCCTTGTGATCACAATGTTCCATAACACTTATCATCACAACACCCTATGACGCTCATCATCACAATTATCCATGGTCTTCTCATCACAATGCTCCATGACTTTTGTCATCACAATGCTCAGTACACTTGTCATCACAATGCTCCCTGACACTTGTCATCAGTCTGCTCCATTAACCCTGTCATGACACGTCTCCATGCCTTTTTCATCACAATGATCCATGCCCATTTAATGACAATGCTCCAAGACCCCTGTAATCACAATGCTCCATGCTCGTGTCGTCAAAAAACTCAATGACACATGTCATCAGAATGCTCCATGGCCTTCTCCTCACAATGCTCCTTGCCCTTGTCATCACAATGCTCCAAGACCCCTGTAATCACAATGCTCCATGTCCCTTTTCATCAGAATGCTCCATGAGACTTGTCATCACAAGTCTCCATTGTATTCTCATAAAAGTGCTCCAGGAACTTGTCATCATAATGCTTCATGATCCCTGTCATCACGATACTCCATGAACATTTTCAGCCCAGTGCTCTATGACCTTCTCATCAAAATGCTCCATGACCCCTGTCATCACAATACTCCATGAACATATTCAGCCCAATGCTCCATGACCCTTGTCATCACAATGATCCATGCCCTTGTCATCCCAATGCTTCATGACCCCTGTATTCACAATGCTCCGTGATGCTTGTCATCACAGTGCTCCATGACACCTGTCATCACAATGCTCCATGCCCTTGTTATCACATTGTTCCATGACCCCTGTCATTACTATGCTCCGTGACTTCATTCATCACAATTCTTCATGACCTTTGTCATCTCAATGGTCCATGCCCTCGTCATCAACAGTCTCTGTGACCATTTTAAACACAATGCTCCATGAACTTTTCATCACAATTCTCTTTGACCCTTGTCATCACAATCCTCTCTGCCTTTCTCAGCACAGTGCTCCATGACACTTCTCATCACAATGCTCCATGCGCTTGTCAGCACAATGTTCCATGACACATGTCATCAAAATGCACCATGCGCTTGTCATCACAGTGCTCCACAATCTTGTCATCACAATGCTCCATAAAACTTGTCATCACAATGCTCCATGCACTTCTCATCAAAATGCTCTCTCACCGCTGATATCACAATGTTACATCACTATTCGTCACAATAATCCCTCACCCTTGTCATCACAATGATCCATGACTCCTGTCATCACAATTGTACATGCACATATCATCACAATGTTCGATGACCCCTGACATCACAATGTTCCATAACCCCTGTCATCAAAATGCTCCCAAAACCTTTCCATCAAAATGCTCCATGACCCCTGGCATCACAATGTTCAATAACCCCTGTCATCAAAATGTTCCATGACACATTTCATCCAATTGATCCATGACCCTGTCATCACAATGCTCCCTGCCCTTCTCATCACAATGCACAACGCCCTTGTCATCAAAATCCTCCATGACCTTTGTCATCACAAAGATCCTTGACCCTTGGCATCACAATGCTCCATGTCATTTTCATCACAATGCTCCATGATCGCATTCATCACATTGCTCCATGCCGTTGTCGTCACAAAGCTCCATGACACAAGTCATCAGAATGCTCCATGGCCTTCTCATCACAATCCTCCATGCCATTGCCATCACAATGTTCCATTACCCCTGTCATAACAATGCTCCATGACCCTTGCCATCACGATGTTCCATGGCCTTGTCATCACAAGGCTCCATGACCCTTCTCATCACAATGCTCCAAGACGCGGTAATCACAATGTTCCATGACCCCTGTCATCACAATGCTACATCCCCTTATCATCACAATGTTCCATGACACCTGACATCACAATGTTCCACAACCCCTGTCATCAAAATGCTCCATGACACTTTTTATCCCAAAGCTCCATGACCCCAGACATCACAATGTTCTATAACCACTGTCATCAAAATATTCCATTACAATTTTCATCAAATTGCTGCATGACACTGTCATCAAAATGCTCCCTGGCCTTCTCATCACAATGCACCACGCCCTTGTCATCAAAATGCTCCGTGACTTTTGTCATCACAAATCTCCTTGACCCTTGACATCACAATGCTCCATGCCCTTGTCATCACAAAGCTCCATGACGCATGTCATTAGAATGTTCCATGGACTTCTCATTACAATGCTCCAAGACACTTTTTATCACAGTGCTCCATGCCCTTTTCATCTCAAAGTTCCATGAATCCTATCATCACAATGCACCATGCCCATTATCATAATGCTTCAGGCTATTTTCCTCACAATGAAATCAAAATGCTCCATGACCTCTGTCATCACAATGCTCCAAACCGTTGGGATCACAATGTTCCATAACACTTCTCATCACAACACCCCATGATGCTCATAATCACAATTATCCATGGTCTTCTCATCACTATGCTCCATAACCTTTGTCATCACAATGCTCCCTGACACTTGTCGTCAGTATGCTCCTTGAACACTGTCATGACAGGGCTCCATGCCTTTTTCATCACAATGATCCATGCCCTTTTCATCACAATGCTCAAAGACACCTGTAGTCACAATGCTCCATGCACTTTTCATCACAGTGCTCCATGACACATTCATCAGAATGCTTCATGGCCTTCTCTTCACAATGCTCCATGCCCTTGTCATCACAATGCTCCAAGACCCCTGTAAACACAGTGCTCCATGCCGCTTGTCATTATAGCGCTCCATGACGCTCGTCATCACAATTATCCATGGTCTTCACATCACAGTGCTCCACGGTCTTGCCATCACAATGCTCCATGCCCTGGTCATCACAATGCTCTATGTTCCCTTTCATCACAATTCTCCATGTTCTTGGCATCACTATGTTCCATGACACTTCCCATCACAGTGTTAAATGCTTTGTCATCACAATACTGCACAAGCTTGTCATCAGAATACTCCATGACCCTTGTCATCACAATGATCCATGAGCCCTGTCATCACAATGCTCCATGAGACCTATCATCACAATGCTCCATGCCCTTGTCATTACACTGCTCCATGATGCTCGTCACCAGAATTATCCATGGTCTTCTCATCACAGTGCACCACGGTCTTGCCATAACAATGCTCCATGCCCTGGTCATCACAATGATCCATGTCCCTTGTCATCACAATTCTCCAGGTCCTTGTCATCACAATGCTCCATGTCCCTTGTCATCACAATTCTCCAGGTCCTTGTCATCACAATGCTCCATGACAGTTCTCATCCCCATGTTACATGTTCTTGTCATCACAATTCTCCATGCACTTATCATCGCAATGTCCCATGACCCCTGTCATAGCAAGCTCCATGCCTTTGTCATCACAATGCTTCACGACATTTTAATCAAAATTCTCAAAGGCCGTTGTCATCACAATGCTCCATGCCCTTGTCATCACAATGCTCCATGGCCCTTGTCATCACAATGCTCCAAGCCCTTGTCATCACAATGCTCCATTACCTTTGTCATCACAATCCTCCATAACACTCGGCATCACAATGCTCCATGCCATTGTCATCACAATGGAACATGAAATATGCCATCACAATGCTCCCTGACACCTGTCTTCACAATAATCCATGACCTTGTCATCACAATGCTCCATGCCCTTGTCATCACAATGTGCCATGCCCTCTGTCAACACAATTATCCATGAAACTTGTCAGACCAATGCTCCATGCTGCTGTCATCACAATGCTACATGAACCCAGTCATCACAATGCTCCGTATGTCCCGTCATCACAAGACTCCATGACCTGTGTCACCACAAAAGTCAATGCCCTCATCATCACAAGGCTCTGTGAAATTTGTCACCACATGAACTTTTCATCAAAATGCTCAATGCCATTGTCATCACAATGCTCCATGAACGCTCTCATCACATTGCTCCATGAACTTGTCATCACAAAGCTCCATGACGCATGTCATCAGAATGCTCCATGGCCTTCTCATCACAATGTTCCATGCACTTGCCATCACAATTCTCCATTAACCCTGTCATAACAATGCTCCATGACCCCTGCCATCACGATGTTCCATGGCCTTGTCATCACAAGGCTCCATGACCCTTCTAATCACAATGCTCCAAGACCCCTGTAATCACAATGCTCCATGCCCCTTTTCATCTCAATGATCCATGAACCCGGTCATCACAATGCACCATGCCCATCATCATAATGCTTCATGCTATTGTCATCACAATAAAATCAAAATTCTCCATGATCTCTGTCATCACAATGCTCCAAATCCTTGTGATCACAATGTTCCATAACACTTATCATCACAACGTCCCATGACGCTCGTCATCACAATTATACATGGGCTTCTCATCACAATGCTCCATGACCTTTGTCATCACAATGCTCAATACACTTGTCATCACAATGCTCCCTGACACTTGTCCTCTGTATGCTCCTTGAACCATGTCATGACAAGTCTCCATGCCTTTTTCATCACAATGCTCCATGCCCTTGTCATCACAAAGCTCCATGATGCATGTCATCAGAACGTTCCATGGCCATCTCATCCCAATGCTCCAAGCACTTTTCATCACAATGCCCCAAGACCCCTGTAATCACAATGCTCCATGCCCCTTTTCATCAGTATATTCCATGAGACTTGTCATCACAAGTCTCCATGGTCTTCTCATCACAATGCTCCAGTACCTTGTGATCAGAAGCCTCCATGGCCCCTGTCATCACAATACTCGATGAACGTTTTCAGCCCAATGCTCGTTGACCTTCTCATCACAATACTCCATGACCCCTGTCATCCCAATGCTCCATGACTCCTGTCATCACAACGATCCATGAACCCTGACAACACAATGATCCGGGACTCTTGTCATGAAAATGCTCCATGCCCAAGTCATCCCAATGTTTCATGACCCCTGTAATCACAGTGCTCCGTGACGCTTGTCATCACAGTGCTCCATGAACCTTGTCCTCACAATGCTCCATGCCTTTGTCAGCATTATGCTACATAATCTTGTCATCACAATGCTCCATGCGCTTGTCATCACAGTCCTTCATGACACTTTGGATAATATTGCTTCATGCCCTTGTCATCTCCCTCTTGCCTTTCTGGTTTTTACAGATTTTCGGATATCCCTTTTGACCCGTGGGAAGTGACAGTTCTTTGTAGTGTGGATTTGCATTGCGTGCTTGCTTGATTGTCCAAAAAGGTCGTATGCGTTTTCTCCTGAATATATTCAGGAGAAAACGCATACGCCCTTTTTTGCCAAGTGCATCATTGTCGAAGTTGTGATGCTTTTCCTGAGCTTTAAAGGCGATTCCAATTTACCTCTTGAAATATGTTTTGTGCAATTCTGCCTCATTTTCAAGTCAGCTCCGTTGCCTTCCCTCAACAGATTTTTGGAAGACAGTAGTCCTTTATAACTGTCGGTTTGTGAATTGCTGTGCCCGTGAGCTACAATTTTCAAATCCCATTTTTGGGAGCTGACCGCAAATCCACAATTTTGCCTCAGGACCTATACTTGTGCCAGGGGTGGCTATACTCTTCCCTGCATGTGTCTGAGGCTTTGGTTAATTCTACTTCCTAACGGGAATTTACAGTGACATGTGCCCGTCCAAATGCCTACATCTACTCTCTGATTGGTTCTCCCTCTTCCCTTTCATCCTCTGCACAATTAGCAAACTGTGCGAACCAGGAGGTTATAGGGGCTGGCTCTCCTAAGTTGGGAGATTGATAGTAAAGCAGTTGGAATGCCAAACTGGAGCACAAGGAGAGGAAAAATTAGGAGACTTTTAGAAACCTTTCACCATCACAGGGTGTCCATTCTCTAGGTTTCCCATACATGTTATAACTGTAGTGATATTCCCTACTACCTGGAGATTTGGGATCCATGGAATGGTGGCATGCATTACTACTTTAAAGGGTCTGCATTTTCTCTCCCAATCTCACCAGTCCTCTCAGTCCCAAGTGTCCAGCCTTATGTCTCATCCAGCTGTCTTTGCAGATAGGGTCATTCCCGGTTTCATCAGAACCCCTGAAGGAATTGTGTAAGAATTTCGCTGTTTTTTTGTTTGTTTTTGAAATTCATTTTTATAATGCGGTTGAGCTGATTTTCACTGACGTGTTTATGCCAGTCTAGACACACTTGATTCCCTTATGGAGACAAATCAATACATAGGTTTTAAGATTCTCACTATTCAGATATATTCCTCTGTGTGGAATAGGGGGTTTGAGTCCCGTTCACTGAGGAAGGGGTAGGTCTTGTCTGTTCTCTATTTGGTTTATGGAATGGTACCTGTGCTAATATCAAACTCTGGTTTTATGCCTCACCCCACCTCTCCTTTCCCATTAAACAGGCATAAGAGTGTTTTCTAAATGTGAGACTCTGTTCTCTTTCTTAATTCAGTACATGTGTTGTGGAGTTGACATTCCCTCTGTAAGTGATATCTTATGATAAGATTCTATTTCTGTGTGACTAATTTCACTTAGAATCCTCATACCTAAATCCACTCTTTATGCTGCTACTGGCCTTATGACATTGATTTCACGTCTGAGTGATATTCCGATGTACAAAATTACCACAAGTAATTTATGCATTTCTCTTTTTCCTGGGATATTTTAGGTGTACCGAAGTTGAGGTTCTTGTATGCAGAGCAGCCCTAAACTTTGGGGTGCCTGTGTGTTGTCGATATTTAGTCTTCCCAAGTTATATGTCTATGAGTTGAAGTTCCCTTTGCTCGGGGGCTTTGTATTTAAATGCTTTAGGAAACAGCATACACTTCTTCAGAGTGGCTCTTGGATATTTATACCCCACCCATCAGCGTGACTAGGCTCCCTGTTCTCCATGGCCTCTCCAGCATTTCTGGTTTGTACACATTTTTTGGATGGCCTTTCTGAGCAGTGGAAATTTAGACTTCTTTGTCGTGCGGATTTGCATTTCCCGCTTGCTTGGTTGGCCAAAAACTCTGTATGTGTTTTTTTCCTGAAGATATTCACGAAAAAAAGGCATACACCCTGTTGCCCAACTGCATCATTTTAGAAATTCTGCTGCTTTTCATATGCTTTAAATGTGAGTACAATCTACCTTTTGAAAAATGTTCCCTGCAATTCTGCCTCTCATTCAGATCCCCTTCGTTGCCTTACCTGAATATATTTTTGGACGTTGGTTATCATTTATATCTTTGCAGGTCTTTGAATTGTCTGCTCCTGAGCTCCATTTTGCAACTCGCTTTTATTGTGAGCTCGCCGCCAAACCATTGGATTGCTTCTGGCCCTATTCTGGTTCTGAGGAGGCAGGCTGAGCCTTTGGCTAATTTTTGTTCCTAATGGGAAATTAGAGTGACATGTGCCTGTCAAAACTCCTACAGCTAATCTCTCATTGGTTCCCCCTTTTCTCATTTATCCTCTGCACAAATTGCAAACTGTGTGAAACAGGAGGTTAAAGGTGCTGATTCTCCAAGAGGGGAGATTGTTAATAATGTGGCTGGAATGGCGAACCCCAGCACCAGGAGATCAAAAATGAGGTGCATTTTAGACACCTTTCCTGAGCACACGGTGTACATTCAGCTCGGGTTCGCAGGCATGTTTTCGCTGTCAGAAGATTCCCTTGAAACTGCCGATTTGGGACCCATGGAATGGGTACCAGGCAGTATTACTTTAAAAGGTCTGCATTTCCTCACCCAGCCTCTCCAACATCTCTTAGCGTGCATAGTTTCCAGCCTTATATATCATCCTGCTGTGGGTCTACATGTGTTCAATCCATGTTACATCGTAGCCCTTCAACAAAAGTTGTAAGAATTTTTGTCTGTCTCACCGTTTTTATAAATATTTTTAAATTTATTTTTATATTGGTTACAGCTGATTTTCAAAGCTCTGTTTTTTGCTGCTGTACATCCACTTGATTCATGTACTGTGAGACAACAATAAATTATTTTTCAGATGCTTACGAGTCATATGTATTATTGTCCAGTGACTTGAGTGGGCTGAGTGCAGTTCTTTGAGGTACCGTGTAGGCCTTGTCATTTATTCAATTTGGTACTTGGAATGGTATATTTGCTAATTTCAACCTCCTGGATAATACCTCACCATTCCCCACCTTTCCCATTTAGCAGCCTTATGTCTATTTTCTACATATTTGACTATGTTTCTGTTTTGTAGTTTATTCATTGTGTAGCCATGTTTGATTCCACCTTTAAGTGACATCTTATGATATGTGTCTTTTTCTTTCTGACATATGTCACTTAGAATGATCGTATGTAACTCCTCCAGAGTTGTTCCAACTGGCCTTATTTCATTGATTTCGGGATGAGTAATATTCCACTCTACATAAGTACCCCATCTCTTTTATCCATTTTATCCTTCCAGGGATATTTAGGTTATATCCAAGTGGAGGCCCTTTTTAACAGAGAGGTGGTAAACGTTGGAGTGCCTGTTTTCTGTCCATTTTTGTTTTTCCCAAGGTATACGCCCATGAGTGCAAGTGCACTATGCTCTGTAGCTCATCTTTTAGATGTCTTAGCAAACACAATACACTTCTCCAGAGTGGCCATTGGCAAATTACATTTCCACTATCAGCCTCACAGGGCTCCCTTTTCTCCTCGCCCTGTCCTGCATTTCTGGTGTTTACACTTTATGTGGATGGCACTTCTGACTGATGTGAAGTGATACATTTTGTAGTATTGATTTCCAGTGCCCACATGTTTGGTTGGATAAAAAGTGTGTATGGCCTTTACTTGAATATATTCAGAAAAAATGCATACGCCCTTTTGGGCCAACTGCATCATTGGCGATGTTCAGCCCCTTTTCTTGTGCTTTAATGGGGAGTCCTTTCTACCTCTTCAAATCTGTTTCCTGCCACTCTCCCTTGCTTACAACTCCTTTTCTGTGACTTACCTCAAGACATTTTTCGACGATAGATATTTTCAACTCTGCAGTTTCATGAATTTTAGTGCCCCTGAGTTCCATTTTTCAACTTGTGTTTTTGGAAACTGGACACAAAACAGCGGGATTTCCTCTAGACCTATTCTGTTTCCGTGGGCAATTCTAGCCTTTGATGAATTTGTCTTCCAGATTGGAAATTAGAGTGGCATGTGCCTGTCCAAACAACTAAGACTTGTCTCTAAATTTTTCTCATCCTTCCGCTTCATGCTCTGGACAAATTCCAAACTGTGTGCAACAGGATGTTAACGGTGCTGATATCCCGAAGTGAGGAGATTGTTAGGAAATATGCTGGAGGGGTGAACCCGAGCACCAGGCGATGAGATGAGGTGCCTTTTCCAAACTCTTTCCGATCAAACGGTGTACCATCCTCTAGGTGTGACAGGCATGTTTTAGCTGTAGGAAGGGTCCAGTGCATGGAAGGAGAACACCAGGGATTTTTCCAAATCAGTGCCTCCCCGTACCCCAAACTGGGGAATTTTTAAGCTACAGCTACACGTATGTCCATTAAAGGCCTTGGGAAATAGGCAGAGCCCAATCTTTAGATGATTGAAATCTTCAGGGTCAGAAGCGTTCACCATGGGCCTTGCTTAGGTTACATTTTATCTGTCATTGATAGATGATGTCAATAAAAATATCTATTCTTTTTCAGATTATTTCCCCTTATAGGTTATTGCAAAATATTCAGTGTAGTTCCCTGTGCTATACAGTAGTTCCTTGTTGATGATCTATTTTATACATAGCAGTGTGTATGTGTTAATCCCAAACTGTTAATTTATCCCTTCTCCTACCTTTCCGCTTTGGTAATAATAAATTATAAGATTTTATACTTCTCAGAAATGGGGGAGCTGAAAGAGAGGTATCCTTTTCAATGGAAAAGCATGCAAAACAAGATTGAAGCTTCAGCCAAGAGTATTCGATGTACATCCATGGAAATAAATCACTTCATTTCTCTAATGTTGACCTGACAAATAAGACAGACGTCTTCATTGAACTTGCTTATAGTAAAGTGATGGAAATATCAAATGTAAGTCTTAGAAACATCTTATTTTACCCGAGCATTATACACTGCTCTATGTTAACTACAGTTTGGCTCACACATCTGTTCATTGAAGTTACAATGTTCTCAATTTCTGTTACTGATCCTCCAGAGTGGACCCCAACAGGAGTCCCCGTGCTCAGTGTCATTGGAGCCAAGACATCAAGGCTGAGTTTGCTTCAGAAGCAAAGGGAACATTATTTTGAAAACAGAATGGAGAGGTGAGAGCATGCAGTCCCCCACGGGCTGTGGGCTAGCTTGCTGTGTAGGGATCCCAGCAGCGTCAGTGGGAGGGAGGGGATGGAGCTCTCGAGGGCTGGGTTGGCTGCAGCTCAGGCTCTATGCCGTGGAGTCTGCATGGGACCCCACTAGCTGAGGTGTCGACCCAGCCATTCTGCACTACAAAATCGGGTCTGAAGTGCCGGGTGTGGGACATCTGCATGCGGAACCCTAGGAGCACGTGAAATTAGACAAAGCACAAAGGAAAAGCAGGTTAGACTTTATTTTATTGCCCAGATTCTCTTTTTATCTCCCAGGAATTTTTAATGAACGTTGCCGGAGATGAACACCTCCTCTGCTTTTTGTTCCGTTCCTCATTCTTGGGGTGTTGAGGGTGCAGACCCCTCTTTTGTAACTGCTTCATGCTGTGGTGGGAGCCCTGATACCTGAGGGGAGGGGCAAAACGTCTCCCCACCAGCCTCCAGGTGAGGTTGATTGTCCCAAGGCCTCCTGCCTCACTTCTCGTCCGCATGAGCACCAGCATTGGAAGTGTTATAGATTCTAATGGCCTTTAAGGATCCAGGAAAGAGATGCGCAGAGATGCTGAGGTGGCAGGTTTCACCCCACCCCACATTTGTTTGGCGACCTTAGGCTGACGGTTTTTGCCAGCCTAGATGCTCTGACCAGTAGTCTGTGCTTTCTTTAATTAGGTCCCTGAATTAATGTACAAACAGCACCATGTGTCAGAACCCTGCCCGCGCAACTCCCAGACAGTCCAGGGTCAGTGGTGATCCAGGACCATGACGTCCACTGAGTCAACGGCCTTTAGAAGTAGCCAGCAGTCCTGCCGGTCATATTGGCCACCATCACCGCGGTGTCTGTAGGGTTTTCTATGGTGAAAGCGTGATATACGTTTCCCCCGCCAAGCTTATTAACTCCCCTCTGGGTGCAGTAAGTCCTGCAAGCAGTAGTCTGCTCTTTCGGGACACAGTCTTGTTGTTTTCTGAGAGAAACTCCAGGTCAAGTGATGGTCACACGAGTCATCTTGGGGGCCAGTTGCCCCCAGTTGTCTCTCTGGAGGTTGGAGTTGGAGGGCCTCCTCACTCGAGGTCAGTGTGTCCACAGAGCGACCCCTGCAACTTCAGGGCATGATGGGTGGTTAGGATCACGACGTGGGGTCCTTTTCCCTTAGGAGGTAGCTGGCCTTGTGGGCTGCTGATTTCTTGCTTTTTAGATACCCCAGTATACTGGCCTGATGAGTCAGTAGGCAAAGCCCTTTGTGACCATAGTTTATCATACCTGAAGGGCATTCTTGTGTTGCTCCATTTCAAGTGGTCCCAGTTTTTGCACTAAGGCTCCAAGGGCAATTAACCATTGACCCGGTATGTAAAGGTCAAAGGGTTTAGCTAAATTAGGGAGTTCCTGGGCAAGGTTCTGAATTGACTGCTCTTTCCATTCTTGAAAGGCTGCTTCTGGATTCTATACAAAAGGATCATGATCTTTTCGTGTCAGTGTTTCATGTAGAGGCCCAGCTATTAGACTGTAGTTAGGGATCCAGATGCAGAAAACCTTGGCCTCCCCAGGGACCCCTAAGCTGTCTTCTAGTTTTAGAAGAGGTAAGGCTGCAAATGGCTTCTTCCCTATCCTGGGATGCGTTTCTCTGAATATCTGTGAGAATGAAGCCCAGGCATGTCACCTGAGCCTGCGATATTTGAGCCTTTTTCTTGGACACCTTCTATCCTTTCTTGGCTAGGTATTTCTGAGGCGTCTTTAGTAGGCCTGGCGATCAGAATGTCATCTGCATATTGAAGGAGGGTTCCCTTTTACAGAGGTAGAACGTTTAGGTCTTTAGAGGTCATTTTCAAAATGATGGTGTGGGGATTTTTGTACCGTTGGGGCAGGACGGCCCAGCATTATTGCTTTTGTTGCATGTTGTGTCCTGCCACTCAAAAGCCAAAAATTCTTGTGACTCTGAGATGAATGGAATACAGAAGAAGGCATCATTGAAGTCTAATACAGAATGCCATGGCCTGGTGGATGGTAGAATGAGCAGCAGGGTGTAGGAAATAGGAGCTACTGGATGTATATCCTCGGTGGCTTCACTGACTGTCCTGATATCCTTTACCAGGTCTCCAGCAGCCCATGGGGCTCTCGTGGTCAGGCCAATCCGAGGATATGGAGCTCACCTTGGCTGCACCACCCATCCCCACAGCCCACGGGGCTCTCGTGTTCAAGTTCCTCCCTGGGTATGGAGCTCCCCTGTGCAGCTACCCAGCAGCCCATGGGGCTCTCATAGTCAGGCCCTTCCCAGGATACAGAGCTCCCCTGGGCAGGTACCCCAGCAGGGCTGGACACACAGGAACTGTGCACATGGGCCACCTTGCAGAGAACCCCCAGCTCACCTGTCGCTCACAGTTGACACAGAACACCTCAGAGCAGGACTTGAACTAACAAACAGCAGCTCTGACAGGTCTGTGACCCTGGCTATCACTCTGTGCAGCCTCTCTGTGCCTGGTCTTCCAGACACTTCCACTGCAGCCAGGGCACCAGGCCTCTGTCTCCACCCACCATCACTCCTCTCCCTGACTCCTGGGTTCCTCTCATTAGGATAGGGTCTTCTTGAAGTTGTTTTCCACTCATGGACCAGATAAAATGATAAGAAAACAAGCCGCAGCTGCAGCCCCTTGTCTAGCCTGACTCTCAAGGGCCCAAACCTCTTCCTTGGGCCTGGCCCGTTTAGCAAGGTTCATTTTCTGCTACTGTGAGCCCCTGAGGGGTGAGGATTGGCTGATTTGGGCAGCCTGACACTGCCTGCCTGCCCTCCCCAGGTGTGCCTGGGTTGACGTCAATATAAACACCTCTCCAGTCAGCAAGAGCCCCTGTAGCTCTGCCTGACGCCATATTCTCTGCCCCGTCAGCAGTGTCGGGGCTGGGGTGGTTTTAGGGAGTGAGGGGCCGTGGCTTTGTGGGTGGCCCAGTGTGAGTGGAGCTCTGCTGGACTCTCCGCAGGAGTTGCTAGGCTGCCACCTGCTAAAGAAGAGAATGTGTCGTCCATAACTGCCTCTTGAATTTCTCCCCAGGCAGAGGTGAGGAAGTAAAAAAGCAGTGGGGGCCATGGCAGGAGGGGTATCTCAGGCAGGGAAATGGAAAGCTTCCAGAAGAGCATCTGGGGCCAGGACCATCCTGACTGGCCTGCAGGCACCAAGTCGGCCTGCGTGCTGTCGCTGGTGTGGCTCCACAGCCCTTCCTCTAGGCTTGCAAGTGCTTGTACATATTCAGGTGTTTTACCTGGAAAGGGTGGGAAGAGTTCAGCTGCAGCAGGACTGGGGTTCAGCTCACATTTACTCACAGACGCCTCGACACAGTCCCCCAGCTTTGCAATGAGGATGCTCCTTGTCGGGGGGAGCACTGCTGACTGCATGGGAGACGATTTCCCACCTCTGACCAACTTAAGAATTTTTTACCACTGGAGCAAGTGCCCTGATACGATTTTCCTCTGTATAACTGGTGGGTTCTGTTTTTATTTATTTTTTCTTTTTTTTCTTTTTAGTTCAAGGTAGATTTTATTTATTCCTCTTTTTTTTTAATTTGCAGATATAAACATGGAAATAATGCATTAATATAAAGACGTCTGTGTGAAGGGAAATACTTTTTTTCTGTTTTCTTTTATTAAATGCTATTTATTTTTATTTTTTTAAATTTATTACTTTTATACAGCAGGTTTTTATTGGATATCTATTTTATACACATAAGTGTGCACATGTGAATCCCAGTCTCCCAATTCATCCCACCACCACCCTCGCATGGCGTTTCCCCCTTGGTGTCCATATGTTTGTTCTCTACATCTGTGTCTCTATCTCTGCCCTGCAAACCGGTTCATCTGTACCATTTTTCTAGGTTCCACATATATGCATTAATATACAATATTTGTTTTTCTCTTTCTGACTTACTTCACTCCGTATGACAGTCTCTAGATCCATTAAGGTCTCTACAAATGACCCAATTTCATTCCTATGTATGACTGAGTAATATTCCGTTGTATATATGAACCACGTCTTTATCCATTCGTCTGTCTGTGGGCACTTAGGTTGCTTTCATTACCTGGCTATTGTAAATAGTGCTGCAGTGAACATTGTGGTGAATGTGTCTTTTTGATTTATGGTTTTCTCTGGGTATATGCCCAGTAGTGGGATTGCTGGATTATATGGTAATTCTATTTTTACTCTTTTAAGGAACCTCCATACTGTTCCCCATAGAGACTGTATCAATTTACATTCCCAACAATAGTGGAAGAAGGTTCCTTTCCTCCATACCCTCTCCAGCATTTGTTGTTTGTAGATTCTCTCTTGATGCCCATTCTAACAGGTGTGACATGACACCTCATTGTAGTTTCCATTTCCATTTCTCTAATAATTAGTGATATTGAGCAGATTTTCATGTGCGTACTGGCCACCTCTATGTCTTCTTGGAAGAAATGTCTATTTATATCTTCTTCCATTTTTGTATTGGGTTGTTTGTTTTATTAATATTGAGCTGCATGAGCTGTTTATATATATTGGAGATTAATCATTTGTCCATTGATTCGTCTGCAAATATTTTCTGCCATTCTGAGGGTTGTCTTTTCGTCTTGTTTGTAGTTTCCTTTGCTTTGCAAAAGCTTTTACGTTCCCTTAGGTCCCATCTGTTTAGTTTTCTTTTTTATTTCATTACTATAGGAGGTGGATCAAAAAAGATCTTGCTGTGATTTACGTCAGAGTATCCTTCGTAAGTTTTCCTCTCAGAGTTTTATACTATCCGGTCTTACATTAAGGTCTCTAATCCATTTTGAATATATTTTTATGTATGGTGTTGGGGAGTGTTCTAATTTCATTCTTTTATATGTAGCTGTCCATATTTCCCAGCACCAATGATTGAAGAGACTGTCTTATCTCCATTGTATAGTCTTGCCTCCTTTGTCATAGATTAGGTGACCATAGATGTGTAGGTTTATCCCTGTGCTTTCTTTTTTTTTTTTCCTTTTACACGTTTATTGGAGTGTAATTACTTTACAATGGAGTGTTCGTTTCTGCTGTATAAAAAAATGAATGAGCTATACATATACAAATATCACCAGATACCCTCCCTCTTGCATCTCCCTCTCACACCCGATATCCCACCCCTTTATGTGGTCACAAAGCCCCGAGCTGATCTCCCTGTTCTATGTGGCTGCTTCCCAGTACCTATTGGTGTTACATTTGGTAATGTATTTATGTCCATGCCACTCTCTCACTTCGTCCCAGCTTACCCATCCCCCTTCCGGTGTCCTCAAGTCCTTTCTCTATGTCTGTGTCCTTAATCCTGTCCTGCAACTAGGTTCTTCAAAATCTTTTTTTTCCTTCATTAGATTCCATATATCTCTGTTAACATACAGTATTTGTTTTTCCCTTTCTGACTTACTTCACTGTGTAGGACAGATTCTAAGTCCATCCACCTCAGAACAAATAACTCAGTTTTGCTTCTTTTTATGGCTGAGTAATACTCCATTGTATATATGTGCCAGATCTTCTTTAAACATTCATCTGTCGATGGACACTTAGGTTGCTTCCATGTCCTGACTATTGTAAATAGAGCTGCAATGAACATTTTTGTACATAACTCTTTTTGAATTATGGTTTTCACAAGGCAAATGCCCAGTAGTTGGATTGTTGTGTCGTATGGTACTTCTATTGTTAGTTATTTAAAGGAACCTCCGTACTGTTCTCCCTAGTGCCCATATCAATTTACATTCCCAACCACAGTGCAAGTGTGTTCCCTTTTCTCCAATAAAGACCTCTCCAGCATTTATTGTTTTGTAGATTTTTTTGATGATTGTCACTCTGACTGCTGTGAGGTGATACCTCAGGGTAGTTTTGATTTAGATTTCTCTAATGATTAGTAATGTTCAACATCCTTTCATGTGTTTCTTGGTAATCTGTATATCTTCTTTGGATAAATGTCTATTTAGGTCTTCTGCCCGTTATTGGATTGGGTTGCTTGTTTTTGTGATATTGAGCTACATGAGGTGCTTGTAAAGTTAGGAGATTAATCCTTTGTCAATTGCTTCATTTGGAAATATTTTCTCCCATTCTGAGGGTTGTTTTTGCATCTTGTTTATGTTTTCCTGTACTGTGTAAAAGCTTTTAAGTTTCATTAGGTCCCATTTGTTGATTTCTGTTTTTATTTCCATTTCTCTAGGAGGTGGGTCCAAAAGGATCTTGCTGTGATTTATGTCATAGAGTGTTCTGCCTATGGTTTCCTCTAAGTGTTTTATAGTGTCTGGTCTTATATTTAGATCTCTAATCAATTTAGAGTTTATTTTTGTGTATGGTGTTATGGAGTGTTCTAATTTCATTCTTTTATGTGTAGGGGTCCAGTTTTCCCAGCACCAATTACTGAAGAGACTGTCTTTTCTCCATTGTATATCCTTAGTTCCTTTGTCATAGATGAGATAGCCATAGGTATGTAGGTTTATCTCTGGGCTTTCTGTCCTGTTCCATTGATCTGTGTTTATGCCAATCTACATACACTTGATTCCATTATGCAGACATATAAATACATAGGTTTCAAGGTTATTACCAGTCAGATATATTCCTCTTCAGTGAATAGGGTGTTTTGTGTCCAGTTCATTGAGAAAGGAGTAGGTCTTGTCTATTACATATTTGGTATATGGAATGGGATCTGTGTTAATTTCAAACTCTGCTTTTACACATCACCCCACGTCACCTTTCCCCTTAAGGAGGAATAAGTGTGTTTTCTAAATGTGTAACTCTGTTCACATTTGAAATTGAGTTCATGTGTAGCCATGTTTACATTCCCTCTATAAGTGATAAATTACAATATTTTTTTTTCTTTGTGGCTCATTTCACTTAGCATCATCATACCTAAAGCCACTCATTATGCTGCTATTGGCCTTATGACATTGATTTTATGTCTGAGTGACATTCCATTGTATATAAGTACCACAACATCTGTATCCATTTTTTTCCCTTTCCTGGGATATTTAAAGTGTACCGAAGTCGAGGTTCTTGTAAACAGAGCAGCCCTACACTTTCGGCTGGCTGTGTGTTGTGGATTTTTAGTTTTCCCAAAATACACGCCCATGAGTGGAAGTGTGCTATGCTCTGTAGCTCTGTTTTAGAAAACAACATACAGTTCTCCAGATAGGCTGTTGGCAATTTACATCCTGACCATCAGCGTAACCAGGCTCCCTTTTCTCCATGGCCTGTCCTGCATTTGTGGCTTTTACACTATTTGTGGATGGCCATTTTGACTGGAGGTAAGGGACACTTCTATGTAGTGTGGATTTGCAATGCCTAATGGCTTGCTTAGCCAAAAAGGGCATATGCATTTTTTCCCGAATATATTCAAGAAAATACACATACTCCCTTTTCGGCCAAGGGCAACATTGTCGAAGTTCTGTCGCTTTTCATGTGCTTTAAAGACAACTCCAATCTACCTCTTGAAATCTGTTTCCTTCAATTCTGCCTTGCATTCAAATCCTCTTCACTGCCTTACCTCAATATATTTCTGGATGATAGTTGTCCTTTATAACTCTGCAAGTTTGTGAATTGCTGTGCCCCTGATTTCCATTTTTCAACTCGCCTCTTTGTGAGCTGGCTGCAATACCGCAGCATGGCTGTAGGCCCTAGTCTGGTTCCAGGGTGTCAGGCTGAGCCTTTGATTAATTTTTCTTCCTGATGGGAAACTAGAGTGACATGTGCCTATCCAAACACCTACAGCTAATCTCTCATTTGTTTCCCCTCTTCCTGTTTATCCTCTGCACAATTTGCAAACTGTGCATAACAGGAGGGTAAAGTCGCTGACACTCCAAGTGGGGAGATTTTTAGTAATGCAGATGGAATGGCGAAGCCGAGCACGACAAACGGAAAAATGAGGTACCTTTTAGAAAACTTTCCCAATTACACAGTGTACCATCCACTGGGTTTCCCTTGCATGTTTTAACTGGAGGAAGATTCCCTTAAACTTGGAGAGTTGGGACCACTAGAATGGGTAGTACACAGTATTGCTCAAAGTGGTGTTCCTTTGCTCACACAACCTCAACAATCTTGTCAGCCCCAAGGGTCCAGTTTTATGTCTCATCCAGCTGTGGGTGTAAAGGTGGACAATCCAGGTTGCATCACAGGCCCTGAACGTAATTCTTAAGGCTTTCCATCTGTTTCGCTGTTTTTGCATTTTGCTTTTGAAATTTATTTTTATAAGGGTGTTTAGCTGAATTTCAGTGCTGTGTTCATGCCATTATACACACACATGTCTCCTTTATGGAGACATGATAATACATATGTTTTAAAATTCTTGGAGTCAGATATATTCCTCTGCAATGAATAGGGGGTGTTGAGTCGAGTTCATTGTGCGGGGAGTAGGTGATGTCTATTACATACTTGGTTTATGTAACGGTATCTGTGCTAATTTAAAACTGTGGTTTTATGCATCAACCCACCACGCCTTTCACCTTAAGCAGGGAGAATATTGTTTTCTAAGTGTGTGACTCTGTTGTGTTTGTAATCCAGATCATTCGTAGCCAAGTGTACATTCCCACTATAAGTGATATCTTATGATAAGATTCAGTACTCTGTTATCTTTCCTAACTCAGTTCATATGTAGCCATGTTTACAGGATCTTCATAAGTGATATCTTATGATAAGTTTCTTTTTCTGTGTGACTTCTTTCACTTAGAATCATCGTACCTGAATCCACTCATTTTGCTGCTACTGGTCTTATGACATTGATTTCATGGCTGAGGGATATTCCATCGTACGTAAGTACCACAGTTTTTTGAACCATTTTTATCTTTCCTGGGATATTTAAGGTGTACCCAAGTTGAGGTTCTTGTAAGCAGTGCAGCCCTAAATTTTGGGGTGGCTCTGTCTTATTGATTTTCAGTTTTCCAAGGTATATTCCCTAAACTGGAAGTGCCCTTGGCTCTGTAGCTCCGTTGTTTACTTGTTTATGGAACACAATGCACTCCTCCAGTGAGGCAGTTGGCAATTTACATCCCGCCCATCAGCATAACAATGCTCCCTGTTCTCCAGGGCCTGTCTTGCCTTTCTGGTTTTTATCCATTTTGTGGACATGCATTTTGACTGGTGAGAAGGGATACTACTTTGGAGTGCAGATTTGCAATGCCCGCTTGCTTGCTTGGCCAAAAAGGGCGTATGCGTTTTCTCCTGGATATATCCAGGAGAAAACGCATACGCCCTTTTTGGCCAAGTGCATCAATGTCGAAGTAGTGCCCCTCTTCCTGTGCTTTAAAGCCGATTCCAACGTACCTATTGAAATCTGTTTTCTGCTATTCTGCCTCGCTTTCAACTCCGCCTCGTCACCTTCCCTCAACAGATTTTTGGACGATAGTTGTCCTTTATTACTCTGCCAGTTTTTGAAGTGCTGTGCCCCTGAGCTCCAATTTTTAACTCGTTTTGTGTGAGCTGAACGCAAGTCCAAAATTTTGGTTCAGGAACTCTACTGGTTCCCGGTGGGTGGTGGAGACTTTGGTTAATTCTTCTTCCTCCCGGGAAATAAGAGTGACATGTGCCCGTCCAAATGCCTAACAGCTACTCTCTCATTGGTTCTACCTCTTCCCTTTCATCCTCTGCCAAATTGGCAACCTGTGAGAACCAGGAGGTAAAAGGTGCTGTCTCTTCAAGTAGGGAGATTGATAGTAAAGCAGTTGGAATGTCAAACCGGAGCACCAGGATGGGGATTATTCGTTGAGTTTTAGAGACCTTTCGTATTCACAGTGTGTCAATTTTCTACGTTTCACGTACATGTTATAGCTGTAGTAATATTCCCTTCAACCTGGAGACATGGGACCCATGGAATGGGTGCCATGCATTATTGCTTTAAAGGGTCTGCATTTGCTCACCCAATCTCACCAATCCTCTCAGTCCCATGTGTCCAGCCTTATACCACATCCAGCTGTCATGTAGATAGGGTCATTCCAGGTTTCATCAGAGACCCTGAAGGAATTGTAAAGAATTTCCGTTTTTTTTTGAAATTCCTTTTAATAGTGGGTTTGAGATGATTCTCACTGCCATGTTTATGCCAGTCTAGACACTCTTGATTCCCTTAAGGAAACATACCAATACATAGGTTTTAAGATTTTTCCTAGTCAGATATATTCCTCTGCAGGAAGTATGGGTTGTTGAATCCCTTTCACTGAGGAAGGTGTAGATCTTGCCTATTCTGTATTTCGTTCTTGGAACGGTGCCTGTTCTAATATTAAACTCTGATTTTATGCAACACCCCAACTCTCCTTCCCCCTTAAGGAGGCATATGAGTGTTTTCTAAATGTGAGACTCTGTTCTCTTTCCTAACTCAGTTCATGTGTAGCCATGTTTACAGGATCTTCATAAGTGATATCTTATCATACGTTTCTTTTTCTGTGTGACTTATTTCACTTAGAATCATCAAACATGAATCCACTAATTTTGCTGCTACTGGTCTTATGACATTGATTTCATGGCTGAGGGATATTCCATCGTACCAAAGTACCACAATTTTTTGAACCATTTTTATCTTTCCTGGGATATTTAAGGTGTACCCAAGTTGAGGTTCTTGTAAGCACTGCAGCCCTAAATTTTGGGGTGGCTCTGTCTTATTGATTTTCAGTTTCCCAAGGTTTATTCCCCAGACTGGAAGGGCCCTTGGCTCTGTAGCTCTGTTGTTTACTTGTTTTAGGGAACACAATGCACTCCTCCAGAGAGGCAGTTGGCAATTTACATCCCGCCCATCAGCATAACAAGGCTCCCTTTTCTCCTGGGCCTGTCTTGCCTTTCTGGTTTTTATCCATTTTGTGGATGCACCTTTTGACTGGTGGGAAGTGATACTTCTTTCTAGTGCAGATTTGCATTGCCGGCTTGCTTGCTGGGCCAAAAAGGGCGTATGCGTTTCCTCCTGAATATATTCAGGAAAAAACGCATACGCCCATTTTGGCCAAGTGCATCATTGTCGAAGTTGTGCCCCTCTTCCTGTGCTTTAAAGGCGATTCCAACGTACCTATTGAAATCTGTTTCCTGCTATTCGGTCTCGCATTCAAGTCCGCCTCGTTGCCTTCCCTCAACAGATTTTTGGACGATAGTTGTCCTTTATTACTCTGCCAGTTTGTGATGTGCTGTGCCCCTGAGCTCCATTTTTTAACTCGTTTTTTGTGAGCTGAACACAAGTGCAGAATTTTGGTTCAGGACCTATACTGGTTCCCGGTGGGTGGCTGAGACTTTAGTTAATTCTTCTTCCTCCCAGCATATAAGAGAGACATGTGCCCGTCCAAATGCCTAACAGCTTCTCTCTCATTGGTTCTCCCTCTTCACTTTCATCCTCTTCCAAATTGGCAACTTGTGTTATTCAGGAGGTTAAAGGGGCTGTCTCTCCAAGTTGGGAGACTGATAGTAAAGCAGTTGGAAAATCAAACTGGAGCACCAGGAGAGGGAGAATTAGTTGAGTTTTAGACACCATTCGTATACACAGTGTGTCCATTCTCTAGGTTTCCCGTACATGTTATAGCTGTAGTAATATTCCTTTCAACCTGGAGAGTTTGGAACCATGGAATGGAGGCCACGCATTATTGTTTAAGCGGTCTGTGTTTGCTTACCCAGTCTCACCAATCCTCTCAGTCCCAAGTATCCAGCCTTATGCCACATCAAGCTGTAGTTGTAGACAGGGTCATTCCAGGTTTCATCAGAGACCCTGAAGGAATTGTAAAGAATTTCCCTGTTTTGTTGTTTTTTTTTTGAAATTCCTTTTTATAATGAGTTTGAGCTGATTCTCACTGCCGTGTTTATGCCAGTCTAGACACACTTGATTCCCTTAAGGAGACATATCAATACATAGGTTTTAAGATTCTTAGTAGTCAGATATATTCCTCTGCGGAAAATATGCGGTTTTGAGTCCCTTTCCCCGAGGAAGGTGTAGATCTTGTCTATTCCATAGTTTGTTTTTGGAACGGTACCTGTGCTTATATCAAACTCTGGTTTTATGCATCACCCCAGCTCTCCTTTCCCCTTAAGCAGGCATAAGAGTGTTTTCTATATGTGAGACACTGTCCTCTTTCCTAACTCAGTTCATGTGTAGCCATGTTTACAGGATCTTCGTAAGTGATATCTTATGATAAGCTTCTTTTTCTGTGTGACTTATTTCACTTAGAATGATCGTACCTGTATCCACTCATTTTGCTGCTACTGGTCTTATGACGTTGATTTCATGGCTGAGGGATATTCCGTCGTACGTAAGTACCACAATTTTTTGAACCATATTTATCTTTCTTGGGATATTTCAGGTGTACCCAGTTGAGGTTCTTGTAAGCAGTGCAGCCCTAAATTTGAGGGTGGCTCTGTCTTATTGATTTTCAGTTTTCCCAAGATATATTCCCTAGACTGGAAGTGCCCTTGGCTCTGTAGCTCTGTTGTTTACTTGTTTTAGGGAACACAATGCACTCCTCCAGAGAGGCAGTTGTCAGTTTACATCCCGCCCATCAGCATAACAAGGCTCCCTGTTCTCAAGGGCCTGTCTTGCCTTTCTGATATTTACACATTTTGTGGATGTCTCTTTTGACCGGTGGGAAGTGATACTTCTTTGTAGTGCAGATTTGCATTGCCCGCTTGCTTGCTTGGCCAAAAAGGGGCGTATGCGTTTTCTCCTGCATATATTCAGGAGAAAATGCATACGCCCTTTTTGGCCAAGTGCATCATTGTCGAAGTTGTGACCCTCTTCCTGTGCTTTACAGGTGATTCCAACGTACCTCTTGAAATCTGTTTCCTGCTATTCTGCCTCGCTTTCAGGTGCACCTCGTTTCCTTCCCTCAACATATTTTGGGATGATAGTTATCCTTTATTACTCTGCCAGTTTGTGAATTGCTGTGTCCTTGAGCTCCATTTTTCAACTCGTTTTTTGTGAGCTGAACGCATGTCCAAAATTTTGGTTCAGGACCTATACTGGTTCACGGTGGGTGGCTGAGACTTTGGTTAATTCTTCTTCCTGCCGGGAAATTAGAGTGATATATGCCCGTCCAAATGCCTAACAGCTACTCTCTCATTGGTTCTCCCTCTTCCCTGTCATCCTCTGCCAAAATGGCAACCTGTGAGAACCAGGAGGTTAAAGGGGCTGTCTCTCCAAGTTGGGAGATTGATAGTAAATCAGTTGGAAAGTCAAACCGGAGCACCAGGAGAGGGACTATTCGGTGAGTTTTAGAGACCTTTCGTATTCACAGTGTGTCCATTCTCTATGTTTCCCGTACATGTTATAGCTGTAGTAATATTCCCTTCAACCTGGAGAGTTGGGACCCATGGAATGTGTGCCATGCATTATTGCTTTAAAGGGTCTGCATTTGCTCAGCCAATCTCACCAATGCTCTCAGTCCCAAGTGTCCAGCCTTATGCCACATCCAGCTGTCATTGTAGACACGGTTATTCCAGGTTTCATCAGAGACCCTGAAGGAATTGTAAAGAATTTCCCTGTTTTTTTGTTTTGTTTTTGAAATTCCTTTTTATAGTCGGTTTGAGCTGATTCTCGCTGCCATGTTTATGCCCGTCTAGACACACTTTATTCCCTTACAGACACATATCAATACATAGGTTTTAAGATTCTTACTAGTCAGATATATTCCTCTGCGGGAAATATGAGGTTTTGAGTCCCTTTCACTGAGGAAGGTATAGGTAGGTCTTGTCTCTTCTATAGTTGGTTTTTGGAACGGTACCTGTGCTTATATCAAACTCTGGTTTTATGCATCACCCCAACTCTCCTTCCCCGTTAAGCAGGCATAAGAGTGTTTTCTAAATGTGAGACTCTGTTCTCTTTCCTAACTCAGTTCATGTGTAGCCATGTTTACAGGATCTTCATAAGTGATATCTTATGATAAGCTTCTTTTTCTGTGTGATTATTTCACTTAGAATCATCGAACCTGAATCCACTCATTTTGCTGCTACTGGTCTTATGACATTGATTTCATGGCTGACGGATATTCCATCGTATGTAAGTACCACAATTTTTTGAACCATATTTATATTTCCTTGGATATTTAAGGTGTACCCAAGTTGAGGTTCTTGTAAGCAGAGCAGCCCTAAATTTGAGGGTGGCTCTGTCTTATTGATTTTCAGTTTTCCGAGGGTATATTCCCTAGACTGGAAGTGCCCTTGGCTCTGTAGCTCTGTTGTTTACTTGTTTTAGGGAACACAATGCACTCCTCCAGAGAGGCAGTTGGCAATTTACATCCCGCCCATCAGCATAACAAGGCTCCCTGTTCTCCAGGGCCTGTCTTGCCTTTCTGATATTAACACATTTTGTGGATGTCTCTTTTGACCGGTGGGAAGGGATACTTCTCTGTAGTGCAGATTTGCATTGCCTGCATGCTTGCTTGGCCAAAGAGGGCGTATGCGTTTTCTCTTGCATATATTCAGGAGAAAATGCATACGCCCTTTTTGGCCAAGTGCATCATTGTCGAAGTTGTGCCCCTCTTCCTGTGCTTTACAGGTGATTCCAACCTACCTCTTGAAATCTGTTTCTTGCTATTCTGCCTCGCTTTCAAGTCCGCCTCGTTGCCTTCCCTCAATAGATTTTTGGATGACAGTTGTCCTTTATTACTCTGCCAGTTTTTGAATTGTTGTGCCCTTGAGCTCCATTTTTCAACTCGTTTTTTGTGAGCTGAACGCATGTCCAATATTTTGGTTCAGGACCTATACTGGTTCCCAGTGGGTGGCTGAGTCTTTGGTTAATTCTTCTTCCTGCCAGGAAATTAGAGTGACATATGCCCATCCAAATGCCTAACAGATACTCTCTCATTGGTTCTCCCTCTTCCCTTTCATCCTCGGCCAAATTGGCAACCTGTGTGAACCCGGAGGCTAAGGGGCTGTCTCTCCAAGTTGGGAGATTGATAGTAAAGAAGTTGGAAAGTCAAACGGGAGCACCAAGAGAGTGACAATTTGTTGTGTTTTGGAGACGTTTCGTATTCAGAGTGTGTCCATATTCTATGTTTCTCGTACATGTTATCGCTGTAGTAATATTCCCTTCAACCTGGAGACATGGGACCCATGGAATGGGTGCCATGCATTATTGCTTTAAAGGGGCTGTATTTGCTCCCCCAGTCTCACCAATCCTCTCAGCCCTATGTGTCCAGACTTATGCCACCTCCAGCTGTCGTTGTAGATAGGGTCATTCCAGGTTTCATCAAAGACCCTGAAGGAATTGTAAAGAATTTCCCTGTTTTTTTGTTTTGTTTTTGAAATTCCTTTTTATAGTGGTTATGAGCTTATTCTCGCTGCCATATTTATGCCAGGCTAGAAACACTTGATTCCCTTATGGAGTCATATCAATACATAAGTATTAAGATTCTTTCTAGTCAAATATATTCCTCTATGGGAAATATGGGGTTTTGAGTCCCTTTCACTGAGGAAGGTGTAGGTCTTGTCTATTCCATAGTTGGTTTTTGGAACGGTACGTGGGCTCATATCAAACTCTGGTTTTATGCATCACCCCACCTCTCCTTCCCCCTTAAGCAGGCATAAGAGTGTTTTCTAAATGTGAGCCTCTGTTCTCTTTCCTAACTCAGTTCATGTGTAGCCATGTTTACAGGATCTTCCTAAGTGATATCTTGTGATAAGTTTCTTTTTCTGTGTGACTTATTTCACTTAGAATCATCGTACCTGAATCCACTCTTTTTGCTGCTACTGGTCTTATGACATTGATTTCATGGCTGAGGGATATTCCATCGTACGTAAGTACAATAATTTTTTGAACCATTTTTATCTTTCCTGGGATATTTAAGGTGTACCCAAGTTGAGGTTCTTGTAAGCAGTGCAGCCCTAAATTTGAGGGTGGCTCTGTCTTATTGATTTTCAGCTTTCCCACGGTATATTCCACAGACTGGTAATTGCCCTTGGCTCTGTAGCTCTGTTGTTTACTTGTTTTAGGGAACACAATGCACTCCTCCAGAGAGGCATTTGACAATTTACATTACACCCATCAGCATAACAAGGCTCCCTGTTGTCCAGTGCCTGTCTTGACTTTCTGTTTTTTTCACATTTTGTGGATGTCCCTTTTGACCGATCGGAAGTGATACTCCTTAGTAGTGAATATTTGTGTTGCCCGCTTGCTTGCTTTGCCAAAAAGGGCATATGCGTTGTCTCCTGAATATATTCAGGAGGTAACGCATATGCCCTTTTTGGCCAAGTGCATCTTTGTCGAAGTTGTGCCCCTCTTCCTGTGCTTTAAAGGCTATTCCAATGTATCTCTTGAACGCTGTTTCCTGCAATTCTGCCTCGCTTTCAAGTCTGTCTCTTTGCCTTCCCTCAACAGATTTTTGGACGATAGCTGTCCTTTACTATTCTGCCAGTTTGTGAATTGTTGTGCCCCTGAGCTCCGTTTTTCAACTCGTTTTTTGTGAGCTGAAGGCAAGTCCAAAATTTTGGTTCAGGACCTATACTGGTTCACGGTGGGTGGCTGAGACTTTGGTTACTTCTTCTTCCTGCCGGGAAATTAGAGTGACATGTGCCCGTCCAAATGCCTAACAACTACTCTCTCATTGGTTCACCTTCTTCCCATTCATCCTCTGCAAAATTGGCAACCTGTGTACCAGGAGGTTAAAGGTGCTGTCTCTCCAAGTGGGGAGATTGTTAGTAAAGCAGTTGTTAAGTCAAACCGGAGCACCAGGAGAGGGACTATTCATTGAGTTTTAGAAATCTTTCGTATTCACTGTGTGTCCATTCTCTAGGTTTCCCGTACATGTTATAGCTGTAGTAATATTGCCTTCAACCTGGAGAATTGGGACCCATGGAATGGGTGCCATGCATTATTGCTTTAAAGGGTCTACATTTGCTCACCCAATCTCACCAATCCTCTCAGTCCCAAGTGTCCAGCCTTATGCCACATCCAGCTGTCATTGTAGATAGGGTTATTCCAGGTTTCATCAGCGACCCTGAAGGTATTGTGTAAGAATTTTTCTGTTTTTATGTTTCGTTTTGAAATTCAGTTTTATATTGGGTTTGAGCTGATTCTCCCTGCCATGTTTATGTCGTTCTAGACACACTTAGTTACCTTACGGAGACATATCAATACATAGGTTTTAAAATTCTTACTAGTCAGATATATTTCTCTGCGGGGAATAGGGATGTTGACTTCCGTTCTCTGAGGAAGGAGTAGGGCTTGTCTCTTTTGTTTTTGGATTATGGAACGGTACCTGTGCTAATATCAAACTTTTGTTTTCTGCATCTCCCCACCTGTCTTTCCCCTTAATCAAGCGTTAGAGTGTTTTCTAAATCTGAGACTCTGTTCTCTTCCCTAAATCAGTTCATATGTAGCCATGTTTACATTCCCTTCATAAGTGATATCTTATGTCTGAATGCACCATGGCCCTTGTCATAATAATGCTCCATGACCCCTGTCATCACAGTGATCCATGCCCTGGTTATCAAAATGCTCCATGTCCCTTGTCATCAAAATTCTCCACGTCCTTGTCATCACAATGCTACATGACACTTCTCATCAAAATGTTACATGCTCTTTTCATCACAATTCTCCATTCTCTTGACATTGCAATGCTCCATGCACTTGTCATCACAATGCTCCATGCCCTTGTCATCACAATGCTCCATGCCTTTGTCATCACATTGCTCCATGAACCCTGTCATCACATTGCTCCCTGACACCTGTCATCACAATGCTTCTATCCCCTTGTCATTACAGTGCTCCATGATGCTCGACATCACAATTACCCAAGGTCTTCTCATCACAATGCTCCACGGTTTTGCCATCACCATGCTCCATGCCTTGTCATTTCAAAGCTCAATGTCCCTTGTCCTCACAATTCTCCACGTCCTTGTCATTACAATGCTCCATGGCACTTCACATCACAATGTTATATGCTCTTCTCATCACAATACTCCATGCACTTTTCATCTCAATGCTCCATGACCCCTGTCATTGGAAGCTCCATGCGATTTTCATGAAAATGTTTCACGACCATGACATTAAAATTCTCAATGGCCCTTGATATCACAATGCTCCATGCCCTTGTCATCACAATGCTCCTTTACTTTGTCACAACAATCCTCCATAAAAATTGGCATCACAATGCTCCATGTTATTGTCATCAAACTGGAACATGACATATTTCATCACAATGCTCCCTGACACCTTTCTTCACAATAATTCATGACATTGTCATCACAGTGCTCCATGACCTTCTCATCAAAATGTGTCATGCCCATACTTATCACAATAATCCAAGAAACTTGTCAGACCAATGCTCCATGCCACTTTTCATCACAAAGCTCCATGAACGCTGTCATCCAAATGCACCATGCCCATCATCAAAATGCTTCATGCTATTGTCATCACAATGAAATCTAAATGATCCATGACATCTGTCATCAAATTGTTGCAAACCTTTGTGATCACAATGTCCCATAACACTTGTCATCACAATGCCCCATGACACTGGTCAGCACAGTTATCCATGGTCTTCTCATCACAATGCACCATGACTTTTGTCAGCACAATGCTCAATACCCTAGTCAACACAATACTCTCTGACTACTGACCTCAGTATGCACCGTGCACTCTTTCATGACAAGGCTCCATGGCTTATTCATGACAATGCACCATGGCGTTTTCATCACAATACATCATGCCATTGTCATCAAAATACTCCACAAGCTTGTCATCAGAATGTTCCATGACCCTTGTCATCACAATTCTCCATGCACTTGTCAGAACAATGCTCCCTGACCCTTATCATCACAATGCTCCAAGCCATTGTCATCACAATGGGCCATTACATATGTCATCACAATGCTACCTGACACGTGTCTTTACAATACTGCATAACCTGGTCATCACAATGCTCCATGCCATTTTCATCACAATGCGCCGTTCCAACTGTCATCACAATAATCCATGAAACTTATTAGACCAATGTTCCATGCCCTTGTCATCACAACGCTCCATGCCCTTGTTATCACAATGCTCCATGGCCCCTGTCATCACAATGCTCCGTGACTCCAGTAATCACAGTGCTTCATGAATTTTGTCATCAAAATGGGCCATGCCTTCGTCATCAACAGTCTCTGTGACATTTTTAACCACAATGCTCCATGAACATTTTCAGCCCAATGCTCCACGACATACTCATCACAATGCTCCATGGCCAATATCATCAAAATGCTCCATGACCACTGTCATCACAACACTCCATTACACCTGACAACACAATGATCAGGGACTCTTGTCATGACAATGCTCCATTCCCTAGTGATCACAATGCTTCATGACCCCTGTCATCACAACACTCCATGAACATTTTCAGCCCAGTGCTCCATGACACTTGTCATCACAATGCTCCATGACCCCTGTATTCACAATGCTCCGTGACGCTTGTCATCACAGTGCTCCATGACACATGTCATCACAATGCTCCAAGAACCCTGTAATCACAATGTTCTATGCCCTTTTTCATCTCAATGATCCATGAACCCTGTCATCACAATGCACCATGCCCATCATCATAATGCTTCATGCTATTGTCATCACAATGAAATCAAAATGCTCCATGACCTCTGTCATAACAATGCTCCAAACACTTGTGATCACAATATTCCATAACACTTGTCATCACAATGCCCCATGACACTTGTCATCACAATTATCAATGGTCTTCTCATCACAATGCTCCATGACCTTTGTCATAACAATGCTCAATACACTTGTCATCAAAATTCTCCCTCACACTTGTTGTCTGTATGGTCCTTGAATCCTGTCATGAAAAGGCTCCATGCCTTTTTCATCACAATGATCCATGTCCTTTTCATCACAATGCTCCAAGACACATGTAATCTCAATGCTCCATGCACTTGTCATCACAGTGTTCCAAGACCACTGTAATCACCATGCTCCTTGCCTTTGTCATCAAAAAATTCCATGACGTATGTCATCAGAATGCTCCATGGCCTTCTCATCACAATGCTCCATGCCCTAGTCATCACAATGCTCCAAGACCCCTGTAATCACAATGTTCCATTTTCATTTTCATCAGAAAGCTCCATGAGACTTGTCATCACAAGTCTCCATGGTCTTCCCATCACGATGCTCCAGGTCCTTGTCATTGCCATGCTCAATTCCCTTGTCATCACAATGCTCCATTACCCCTCTCATCACAATAATCCATGAACATTTTCAGCCCAGTGCTCCAGGACCTACTCATCACAATGCTCCATGGCCAATATCATCACAATGCTCCATGACCACTGTCATCACAACACTCCATGACACCCGACAACACAATGATCCGGGACTCTTGTCATCAAAATGCTCCATTCCCTAGTCATCACAATGCCCCATGAACCCTGTCATCACAACACTCCATGAATATTTTCAGCCCAGTGCTCCATGACCCTTGTCATCACAATGATCCATGCCCTTGTCATCCCAATGCTCCATGACCCCTGTATTCACAAAGATCCGTGACGGTTGTCATAACAGTGCTCCATGACACCTGTCATCACAATGTTCCATGCCTTTGTCAGCAAAATGCTACATGACCTTGTCATTACAATGCTCTCTGCGCTTGTCATCACAATACTCCATTTCCATTGTCATCACAATCCTCCATGAACCTTGGGATCACATTGCTTCATGCCCTTTTCATCACAATGCTCCATGGTCCTTGAAATCAAAATGATCCTTGACCTCTGTCATCACAATTCTCCAAACCCTTGTGATAACATTGTTCCATAACACTTGTCATCACAACGCTCGATGATGCCTGTACATCACAATACTCCGTGCACTTTTCATCACAATGCTCAATGACCTTTGTCATCACAATGCTCAATACACTTGTCATCAAAATGCTCCCTGACACTTGTTGTCTGTATGCTCCTTGAACCCTGTCATGACAAGGCTCCATGCCTTTTTCATCACAATAATCCATGTCCTTTTCATCACAATGCTCCAAGACCCATGTAATCTCAATGCTCCATGCCATTGTCAAGACAAAGCTCAATGACACATGTCATCAGAATCCTCCGTGGTCTTCTCCTCAAATTGCTCCATGCCCTTGTCATCACAATGTACCAAGACCCCTGTAATCACAATATTCCATGGCCTTGTCATCAAAAAACTCCATGACGCATGTCATCAGAATGCTCCATGGCCTTCTCATCACAATGCTCCATGCCCTAGTCATCACAATGCTCCAAGACCACAGTAATCACAATGCTCCATGCCCCTTTTCATCAGAATGTTCCATGAGACTTGTCATCACAAGTCTTCATGCACTTCTCATCACAATGCTCCAGGACCTTGTCATCCCCATGCTCCATTCCCTGGTAATAACAGTGCTCCATGACCACTGTCACCACAACACTCCATGACACCTGACAACACAATGATCCGGGACTCTTGTCATCACAATGCTCCATTCCCTCGTCATCACAATGCTCCATGACCCGTGTCATCACAATAATCCATGAACATTTACAGCCAAGTGATCCATGACACTTGTCATCACAATGATCCATGCCCTTGTCATCCCAATGCTCCATGACCCGTGTATTCACAATGCTCCGTGACACTTGTCATCACAGTGCTCCATGACACATGTCATCACAATGCTCCATGCCTTTGTCAGCAAAATGCTACATGACCTTGTCATTAAAATGCTCTATGCGCTTGTCATCTCAATACTCCATTTCCATTGTCATCACAATCCTCCATGAACCTTGTGATCACATTGTTTCATGCCCTTGTCATCACAATGCTCCATGCTCCTTGAAATCAAAATGATCCATGACCTCTGTCATCACAATGCTCCAAACACTTGTGATCACATTGTTCCATAACACTTGTCATCACAATGCTCAATGATGCCTGTACATCACAATACTCAATGCACTTTTCATCACAATGCTCCATGACCTTTGTCATCACATTCTCAATACACTTGTCATCACAATGCTCCTTGACACTTGTCGTCAGATGCTCCTTGAACCCTGTCAGGAAAAGGCTCCATGCCTTTTTAATCACAATGTCCCATGCCGTTTTCATCACAATGCTCCATGTCATTGTCATCAAAATACTCCACAAGCTTGTCATCAGAATGCTCCATGACCCTTGTCATCACAATTCTCCATGCACTTCTCAGCAAAATGCTCCATGACCCTTGTCATCACAATGCTCCATGCCATTGTCATCACAATGGGCCATTACATATGTCATCACAATGCTCCCTGACACCTGTCTTCCCAGTACTGCATGACATGGTCATCACAATGCTCCATGCCCTTGTCATCACAATGTGCCATTCCAACTGTCATCGCAATAATCCATGCAACTTATTAGACCAATGTTCCATGCCCTTGTCATCTCAATGCTCCATGCCCTTGTTATCACAATGCTCCATGACCCCTGTCATCACAAGGCTCCGTGACTCCAGTCATCACAATGCTTCATGTCCTTTGTCATCAAAATGGTCCATGCCCTCGTCATCAACAGTCTCTATGACCTTTTTAACCACAATGATCCCTGAACTTTTCTTCACAGTGCTCTTAGACCCTTGTCATCACAATGCTCCATGTGCTTCTCAGCACAATGCTCCATGAAACATGTCATCACAATGCACCATACGCTTGTCATCACAGTGCTCCACAATCTTGTCATCACAATGCTCCTTAAAATTTGTCATCACAATGCTCCATGCACTTCTCATCAAAATGCTCTCTCACCACTGATATCACAATGCTACATCATTATTTGTCACAATACTCCCTCACCCCTGTCATCACAATGTTCCATGACTCCTGTCATCACAATGCTACATGCACTTATCACCACAATGTTCGATGACCCCTGACATCACAATGTTCCAAAACACCTGTCATCAAAATATTCCATGACACTTTTCATCAAATTGCTCCATGACCCTGTCATCAGAATGCTCCCTGCCCTTCTCATCACAATGCACAATGCCCTTGCCATCAAAATGCTCCATGACCTTTGTCATCACAAAGATCCATGACCCTTGGCATCACAGTGCTCCATGTCATTGTCATCACAATGCTCCATGAACGCTCTCATCACATTGCTCCAGGCCCTTGTCTTCACAAAGCTCCATGACACATGTCATCAGAATGCTCCATGGTCTTCCCATCACAATGCTCCTTGCCCTTGCCATCACAATGCTCCATTACACAAGACATACCAATGCTCCATGACCCCTGCCATCACGATGTTCCATGGCCTTGTCATCACAAAGCTCCATAACCCTTCTCATCGCAATGCTCCAGGAAACCTGTAATCACAATGCTCTATGCCCTTTTCCATCTCAATGAACCATGAACCCTGTCATCACAATGCACCATGCCCATCATCATAATGCTTCATGCTATTGTCATTACAAAGAAATCAAAATGCTCCATGACCTCTGTGATAACAATGCTCCAAACCCTTGTGATCACAATATTCCGTAACACTTGTCATCACAAAGCTCAATGACGCATGCCATCAGAATGCTCCTTGTTCTTCGCCTCACAATGCTCCATGCCCTTGTCATCACAATGTTCCAAGACCCCTGTAATCACAATGCTCCTTTCCCTTGTCATCAAAAAACTCCATGACGCATGTCATCAGAATGCTCCATGGCCTAGTCATCACAATTCTCAAAGTCCCCTGAAATCACAATGTTCCATTTCCATTTTCATCAGAATGCTCCCTGAGACTTGTCATCACAAGTCTCCATGGTATTCTCATCACAATGCTCCAGGAACTTGTCATTACCATGCTCCATTCCCTTGTCATCACAATGCTCCATGACACCATTCATCACAATTATCCATGATTATTTTCATCCCAATGCTCCATGGCCTACACATCACAATGCTCCATGGCCAATATCTTCACAGTGCTCCATGACCACTGTCATCACAACACTCCATGACACCTGACAACAGAATGATCCGGGACTCTTGTCATCACAATGCTCCATTCCCTAGTCATCACAATGCTATATGACCCCTGTATTCACAATGTTCCGTGACGGTTGTCATCACAGTGCTCCATGACACCTGTCATCAAAATGCTCCATGCCTTTGTCAGCAAAATGCTACATGACCTTGTCATTACAATGCTCTATGCGCTTGTCATCACAATACTCCATTTCCACTGTCATCACAATCCTCCATGAACATTGGGATCATATTGCTTCATGCCCTTTTCATCACAATGCTCCATGCTCCTTGAAATCAAAATGAATCATGACCTCTCTCATCACAATGCTCCAAACCCTTGTGATCACAGTGTTCCATAACACTTGTCATCACAACGCACCATGATGCCTGTCATCACAGTACTCCATGCACTTTTCATCATAATGCTCCATGACATTTGTCATCACAATGCTCAATACACTTGTCATCAAAATGCTCCCTGACACTTGTTGTCTGTATGCTCCTTGAACCCTGTCATGACAAGGCTCCATGCCTTTTTCATCACAATGACCCATGCCCTTTTCATCACAATGCTCCAAGACCCATGCAATCTCAGTGCTCCATGCCATTGTCATCACAAAGCTCAATGATGCATGCCATCATAATGCTCCTTGGTCTTCTCCTCACAATGTTCCATGCCCTTGTCATCACAATGTTCCAAGACCCCTGTAATCACAATGCTCCATGCCCTTGTCATCAAAAATCTCCATGATGCATGTCATCAGAATGTTCCATGGCATTCTCAACACAATGCTCCAGGCCCTAGATATCACAATGCTCCAAGACCCCTGAAATCACAATGCTCCTGGCCCCTTTTCATCAGAATGCTCCATGAGAATTGTCATCACAGCTCTTCATGGTCTTCTCATAACAGTGCTCCAGGACCTTGTCATCCCCATGCTCCATTCCCTTGTCATCACAATGCTCCATGACCACTGTCATCACAACACTCCATGACCACTGTCATCACAACACTCCATGACAACTGACAACACAATGATCCGGGACTCTTGTCATTACATTGCTCCATTCCCTAGTCATCACAATGCTCCATGACCCGTGTCATCACAATAATCCATGAACATTTTCAGCCAAGTGCTCCATGACACTTGTCATCCCAATGACCCATGCCCTTGTCATCCCAATGCTCCATGACACCTGTATTCACAATGCTCCGTGACGATTGTCATCACAGTGCTCCATGACACATGTCATCACAATGCTCCATGCCTTTGTCAGCAAAATGCTACATGACCTTGTCATTATAATGCTCTATGCGCTTGTCATCTCAATACTCCATTTCCATTGTCATCAAAATCCTTCATGAACCTTGGGATCACATTGCTTCATGCCATTGTCATCACAATGCTCCATGCTCCTTGAAATCAAAATGATCCATGACCTCTGTCATCACAATGCTCCAAACCCTTGTGATCACATTGTTCCATAACACTTGTCATCACAACGCTCCATGATGCCAGTCATCACAATACTCCATGCCCTTTTCATCACAATGCTCCATGACCTTTGTCATCACAATGCTCAATACACTTGTCATCACAATGCTCCCTGACACTTGTCATCAGAATGCTCCTTGAACCCTGTCAGGAAATGGCTCCATGCATTTTTCATCACAATGCCCCATGCCGTTTTCATCACAATGCTCCATGTCATTGTCATGAAAATACTCCACAAGCTTGTCATCAGAATGCTCCATGACCCTTGTCATCACAGTTCTCCATGCACTTGTCAGCACAATACTCCCTGACCATTGTCATCACAATGCTCCAAGCCATTGTCATCAATATGCTCCATTACCTTTGTCATCAGAATCCTCCATGACACTTGGCATCACAATGCTCCATGCCATTGTCATCACAATGGGCCATTACATATGTCATCACAATGCTCCCTGACACTTGTCTTCACAATACTGCATGACCTGGTCATCACAATGCTCCATGCCCTTTTCATCACAATGTGCCATTCCAACTGTCATCGCAATAATCCATGCAACTTATTAGACCAATGTTCCATGCCCTTGTCATCACAATGCTCCATGCCCTTGTTATCACAATGCTTCATGAACCCTGTCATCACCATGCTCCGTGACTCCAGTCATCACAATGCTTCATGACTTTGTCATCACAATGGTCCATGCCCTCGTCATCAACAGTCTCTGTGACCTATTTAACCACAATGCTCCATGAACTTTTCTTCACAATGCTCTTTGACATTTGTCAGCACAATGCTCCATGTGCTTGTCAGCACAATGCTCCATGACACATGTCATCACAATGCACCATACGCTTGTCATCACAGTGCTCCACAATCTTTTCATCACAATGCTCCTCAAAATTTGTCATCACAATGCTCCATGCACTTCTCATCAAAATGCTCTCTCACCACTGATATCACAATGCTACATCACTATTTGTCACAATACTCCCTCACCTCTGTCATCACAATATTCCATGACTCCAGTCATCACAATGCTACATGCACTTATCATCACAATGTTCGATGACCCCTGACATCACAATGTTCCATAACACCTGTCATCAAAATATTCCATGACACTTTTCATCAAATTGCTCCATGACACTGTCATCAGAATGCACCCTGCGCTTCTCATCACAATGCACAATGCCCTTGCCATCAAAATGCTCCATGACCTTTGCCATCACACAGATCCATGATCCTTGGGATCACAATGCTCCATGTCATTGTCATCGCAATGCTCCATGAACGCTCTCATCACATTGCTCCAGGCCCTTGTCTTCACAAAGCTCCATGACACATGTCATCAGAATGCTCCATGGCCTTCTCATCACAATGCTCCATGCCCATGCCATCACAATGCTCCATTACAAAAGACATAAAAATGCTCCATGGCCCCTGCCATCATGATGTTCCATGGCCTTGTCCTCACAAAGCTCCATGACCCTTCTCATCACAATGCTCCAAGAACCCTGTAATCACAATGCTCTATGCCCTTTTTCATCTCAATGATCCATGAACCATGTCATCACAATGCACCATGACCATCATCATAATGCTTCATGCTATTGTCATCACAATGAAATGAAAATGCTCCATGACCTCTGTCATAACAATGCTCCAAACCCTTGTGATCACAATATTCCGTAACACTTGTCATCACAAATTTCAATGACGCATGCCAACAGAATGCTCCTTGTTCTTCGCCTCACAATGCTCCATGCCCTTGTCATCACAATGTTCCAAGACCCCTGTAATCACAATGCTCCTTTCCCTTGTCATCAAAAAACTCCATGACACATGTCATCAGAATGCTCCATGGCCTTCTCATCACAATGCTCCATGCCCTAGTCATCACAATGCTCCAAGACCCCTGTAATCACAATGTTCCATTTCCCTCTTCATCAGAATGCTCCATGAGACTTGTCATCACAAGTCTCCATGGTCTTCTCATCACAATGCTCCAGGACCTTGTCATTACCATGCTCCATTCCCTTGTCATCACAATGCTCCATGACCCCTGTCATCACAATAATCCATGATTATTTCCATCCCAGTGCTCCACAACATACTCATCACAATGCTCCATGGCCAATATCATAACAATGCTCCATGACCACTGTCATCACAACACTCCATGACACCCGACAACACAATGATCCGTGACTCTTGTCATCACAATGCTCCATTCCATAGTCATCACAATGCTCCATGACACCTGTCATCACAACACTCCATGAACATTATCAGCCCAGTGCTCCATGACCCTTGTCATCACAATGATCCATGCCCTTGTCATCCCAATGCTCCATGACCCCTGTATTCACAATGCTCCGTGACGCTTGTCATCACAGTGCTCCATGACACATGTCATCACAATGCTCCATGCCTTTGTCAGCAAAATGCTACATGACCTTGTCATTACAATGCTCTATGCGCTTGTCATCACAATACTCCATTTCCATTGTCATCACAATCCTCCATGAACCTTGGGATCACATTGCTTCATGCCCTTGTCATCACAATGCTCCATTCTCCTTGAAATCAATATGATCCATGACCTCTGTCATCACAGTGCTCCAAACCCTTGTGATCACAATCTTCCATAACACTTGTCATCACAACGCTCCATGATGCCTGTCTTCCCAGTACTCCATGAACTTTTCATCATAATGCTCCATGACATTTGTCATCACAATGCTCAATACACTTGTCATCAAAATGCTCCCTGACACTTGTTTTCTGTATGCTCCTTGAACCCTGTCATGACAAGGCTCCATGCCTTTTTCATCACAATGATCCATGCCCTTTTCATCACAATGCTCCAAGACCCATGTAATCTCAATGCTCCATGCCATTGTCATCACAAAGCTCAATGACGCATGCCATCATAATGCTCCTTGTTCTTCTCCTCACAATGCTCCATGCCCTTGTCATCACAATGATCCAAGACCCCTGTAATCACAAAGCTCCATGCCCTTGTCATCAAAAATCTCCATGACGCATGTCATCAGAATGCTCCATGGCATTCTCATCACAATGCTCCATGCCCTAGTCATCACAATGCTCCAAGACCCCTGAAATCACAATGCTCCTGGCCCCTTTTCATCAGAATGCTCCATGAGACTTGTCATCACAACTCTTCATGGTCTTCTCATGACAGTGCTCCAGGACCCTGTCATCCCCATGCTCCATTCCCTTGTCATCACAATGCTCCATGACCACTGTCATCACAACACTCCATGACAACTGACAACACAATGATCCGGGACTCTTGTCATCACATTGCTCCATTCCCTAGTCATCACAATGCTCCATGATCCGTGTCATCACAATACTCCATGAACATTTTCAGCCAAGTGCTCCATGACAGTTTTCATCCCAATGACCTATGCCCTTGTCATCCCAATGCTCCATGACACCTGTATTCACAATGCTCCGTGACGCTTGTCATCACAGTGCTCCATGACACATGTCATCACAATGCTCCATGCCTTTGTCAGCAAAATGCTACATGACCTTGTCATTATAATGCTCTATGCACTTGTCATCTCAATACTCCATTTCCATTGTCATCACAATCCTCCATGAACCTTGGGATCACATTGCTTCATGCCATTGTCATCACAATGCTCCATGCTCCTTGAAATCAAAATGATCCATGACCTCTGTCATCACAATGCTCCAAACCCTTGTGATTCCATTGTTCCATAACACTTGTCATCACAATGCTCCAAGACCATTGTTATCACAATGCTCAATACACTTGTCATCACAATGCTCCCTGACACTTGTCATCAGAATGCTCCTTGAAACCTGTCACGAAAATGCTCCATGCCTTTTTCATCATAATGCCCCATTCCGTTTTCATAATAATGCTCCATGCCATTGTCATCAAAATACTCCACAAGCTTGTCATCAGAATGCTCCATGACCCTTGTCATCACAATTCTCCATGCACTTATCAGCACAATGCTCCCTGAACTTTGTCATCTCAATGCTCCAAGACATTGTCATCAAAATGCTCCATTACCTTTGTCATCAGAATCCTCCATGACACTTGGCATCACAATGCTCCATGCCATTGTCATCACAAAGGGCCATTTCATATGTCATCACAATGCTCCCTGACACCTGTCTACACAATACTGCATGACATGGTCATCACAATGCTCCATAACCTTGTCATCACAATGTGCCATTCCAACTGTCATCGCAATAAACCATGCAACTTATTAGACCAATATTCCATGCCCTTGTCATCACAATGCTCCATGACCTTTTTATCACAATGCTCCATGAACCCTGTCATCACCATGCTTCGTGACTCCAGTCATCACAATGCTTCATGACCTTTGTCATCACAATGGTCCATGCCCTCGTCATCAACAGTCTCTGTGACCTATTTAAACACAATGCTCCATGAACTTTTCTTCACAATGCTTTTTGACATTTGTCATCACAATGCTCCATGAGCTTGTCAGCACAATGCTCCATGACACATTTCATCACAATGCACCACACGCATGTCATCACAGTGCTCCACAATCTTGTCATCACAATGCTCCTTAAAATTTGTCATCACAATGCTCCATGCACTTCTCATCAAAATGCTCTCTCACCACTGATATCACAATGCTACATCACTATTTGTCACAATACTCCCTCACCCCTGTCATCACCATGTTCCATGACTCCTGTCATCACAGTGCTACATGCACTTATCATCACAATGTTCGATGACCCCTGACATCACAATGTGCCATAACAACTGTCATCAAAATGTTCCATGACACTTTTCATCAAATTGCTCCATGACCCTGTCATCAGAATGCTCCCTGCCCTTCTCATCACAATGCACAACGCCCTTGACATCAAAATGCTCCATGAACTTTGTCATCACAAAGATCCATGACCCTTGGCATCACAACGCTCCATGTCATTGTCATCACAATGCTCCATGAATGCTCTCATCACATTGCTCCATGCCCTTTTCATCACAAAGCTCCATGACACATGTCATCAGAATGCTCCAAGGCCTTCTCATCACAATGCTCCATGCCCTTGCCATCACAATGCCCCATTACACAAGACATAGCAATGCACCATGACACCTGCCATCACGATGTTCCATGGCCTTGTCATCACAAAGCTCCATGACCCTTCTCATCACAAAGCTCCGAGAACACTTTAATCACAATGCTCCATGCCTTAGTCATCACAATGCTCCAAGACCCCTGTAATCACAATGCTCCATGCCCCTATTCATCAGAATGCTCCATGAGACTTGTCATCACAAGGCTCCATGGTTTTGTCATCACAATGCTCCAGGACATTGTCATCACAATGCTTCACGACCTAGTCATGAAAATTTTAAATGGCCCTTGTCATCATAATGCTCCAAGCCCTAATCATCACAATGCTCTATTATATTTGTCTTCACAATTCTCCATTACATTTGGCATCACAATGCTCCATGCCATTTTCATCGCAATGGCCCATGACATATGTCATCAGAATGCTCCCTGACACCTGTCTTCACAATACTCCATCACCTTATCATCACAATCCTCCATGCCCTTGTCATCAAAATGCACCATGACCACTCTCATCACAATAATCTATGAAACTTCTCAGACCAATGCTCCATGCCCGTGTCATCACAATGCTCCATGACCCCTGTCATCACAATGCTCCGTGACTCCAGTCATCACAATGCTTCATAACGTTTGTCATCACAATGGTCCATGCCCGTGTCATCACAAGGCTCTGTGACCTTTGTAACCACAATGCTCCATGAAATTTTAATCACAATTCTGTGACAATTGTCATCACAGTGTGCCATGTCTTTGTCAGAACAATGATCCATGACCATTTTCATCACAATGTGCCACGCGCATTTCATCACAACGGTCCACAAACTTGTCATTGCAATGCCCCATAAACGTTGTAATCACAATGTTCCATGCACTTCTCATCAAAATGCTGTCTCACCAGAGATATCACAATGTTCCATCACTAGTCATCACAATACTCCCTCATCCCTGTAATCACAATGTTCCATGACACTGTCATCACAATGCTACATCCCCTTATCATCACAAAGTTCCATGACCCCTGCCATCACAATGTTCCATAACCCCTGTCATCAAAATGCTCCATGACCCTTTCCATCCCAAATCTCCAAGTCCCCTGACATCACAATGTTCTATAAACCCTGCCATCAAAATGTTCCATTACACTTTTTATCAAATTGCTGCATGACCCGGTCATCAAAATGCTCCCTGCACTTCTCATTACAATGCACCATGCCCTTGTCATGAAAATGCTCCATGACTTGTCATCACAAATCTCCATGACCCTTGGCATCACAATGCTCCATGTCATTGTCATCACAATGCTCCATGAACACTCTCATAACTTTGCTCAATGCACTTGTCATCAAAAAGCTCCATGACACTTGTCATCACAATGCTCGATGCCCTTCTCATCACAATGCTCCATGAACCCTCTCATCACATTGCTCCTTGCCCTTGTCATTACAGTCCTGCATGACCCATGTATCACAGTGTTCCGTGCCCTTATCATCACAATGCTCCATGCCCACTCTCATCACAATAATCCATGAAACATTTCAGACCAATGTTCCATGCCCTTCTCATCACAATGCTCCATTACTCCTGTCATAACAATGCTCCATGACCCCTGCCATCACAATGTTCCACGGCCTAGTCATCAAAAGGTTCCATGACAATTCTCATCACAATGCTCAAGACCCCTGAAATCACAATGCTCCATGCCCTTGTCATCACAAAGCTCCATGACGCATGTCATCAGAATGATCCATGGCCTTCTCATCACAATGTTCCATGCCCTTGTCAGCACAATGCTCCAAGACCCTTGTAATCACAATGTTCCATGCCACTTTTCATCTCAATGCCCCATGAACCCTGTCATCACAAAGCACCATGCCCATCATCATAATGCTTCAGGCTATTGTCATCACAATGAAATCAATATTCTGCATGTCCTCTGTCAACATAATGCTCCAAACCCTTGTGATCACAATTTTGCATAACACTTATCATCACAACACCCCATGACGCTCATCATCACAATTATCCATGGTCTTCTCATCACAATGCTCCATGATCTTTGTCATCACAATGCTCAATACAATTGTCATCTCAATGCTCCCTGACACTTGTCGTCAGTATGCTCTTTGAACCCTGTCATGACAAGGCTCCATGCCATTTTCATCACAATGATCCATGCCCTTTTCATCACAATGCTCCAAGATCCCTGTAATCACAGTGCTCCATGCCCTTGTCATCACAAAACTCCATGACGCATGTCATCAGAATGCTCCATGGCCTTCTCATCACAGTGCTCCATGCCCTAGTCATCACAATGCTCCAAGACCCCTGTAATCACAGTGCTCCATGCCCCTTTTCATCAGAATGCTCCTTGAGACTTGTCATCACAAGTCTCCATGGTCTTCTCATCAGAATGCTCCAGGACCTTGTCATCACCATGCTCCATTTCCTTGTCATCACAATGCTCCAGGACCCCTATCATCACAATACTCCATGCAAATTTTCATCCCAATGCTCCACGGCCTACTCATTACAATGTTCCATGGCCAATATCATCAAAATGCTCCATGACCACTGTCATCACAACACTCCATGACACGTCACAACACAATGATCCGGGACTATTGTCATCACAATGATCCATGCCTTTATCATCCCAATGCTCCATGACCACTGTATTCACAATGCTCCGTGACACTTGTCATCACAGTGCTCCATGACACATATCCTCACAATGCTCCATGCCTTTTTCAGCAAAATGCTACATGACAATGTCATTACAATGCTTTGTGCGTTTGTCATCACAATACTGCTTTTCCTTTGTCATCACAATCCTCCATGAAATTTTGGATCACATTGCTTCATTCCTTTGTCATCACAATGCTCCATGCTCCTTGAAATCAAAATGATCCATGACCTCTGTCATCACAATGCTCCAAAACCTTGTGATCACAGTGATCCATAACACTTGTCATCACAATGCTCCATGATGCCTGTCATCACAATACTCCATGCCCTTTAAAACACAATGCTCCATGACCTTTTTCATCACAATTCTCAATATACATGTCATCACAATGCTCCCTGACACTTGTCATCAGAATGTTCCTTGAACCCTGTCACGAAAAGGCTCCATGCCTTTTTCATCACAAAGCCCCATACCGTTTTCATCACAATGCTCCATGCCATTGTCATCAAAATACTCCACAAGCTTGTCATCAGAATGCTCCATGACCATTGTCATCACAATTCTCCATGCACGTGTCAGCACAATGCTCCCTGACAATTGTCATCACAATCCTCCAAGCCATTGTCATCAAAATGCTACATTACCTTTGTCTTCATAATCCTCCATGACACTTGGCATCACAATGTTCCATGCAATTGTCATCAAAATGGGCCATTACATATGTCATCACAATGCTCCCTGACAACTGTCTTCACAATACTGCATAATCTGGTCAACACAATGCTCCATGCCCTTGTCATCACAATGCGCCATTCAAACTGTCATCGCAGTAATCCATGAAACTTATTAGACCAATGATCCATGCCCTTTTCGTCACAATGCTCCATGCCCTTGTTATCAAAATGCTCCATGACCCCTGTCATCACAATGTTCCGTGACTCCAGTCATCAAAATGCTTCATGACCTTTGTCGTCACAGTGGTCCATGCCTTCATCATCAACAGTCTCTGTGACATTTTTATCCACAATGCTCCATGAACTTTTCATCCCAATGCTCTTTGACCCTTGTCATCACAATGCTCTATGCCTTTCTCCGCACAATGCTCCATGACCATTGTCATCACAATATTCCAAGCCTTTGTCATCACAATGCTCCATTATATTTGTCATCAGAATCCTCCATGACACTTGTCATCACAATGCTCTTTGACACTTGTCATCAGAATCCTCCATGACACCTGGCATCACAATTCTCCATGCCATTTTCATCACAATGGACCATTACATATGTCATCACAATGCTCCCTCACACCTGTCTTCACAATACTGCATGACCTGGTCATCACAATGGTCTATGCCCTTGTCATCACAATGCGCCCTTCCATCTTTCATCACAATAATCCATGAAACGTATTAGACCAATGCTCCATGCCATTGTCATCACAATGCTCCATGCCCTTGTTATCACAATGTTCCAAGACCCCTGTAATCAGAATGCTCCATGCCCCTTTTCATCAGTATGCTCCATGAGACTTGTCTTCACAAGGCTCCATGGTTTTCTAATCACATATCTCCAGGACCTTGTCATCACAATGCTTCAAGACCTTGTCATGAAAATACTCAATGGCCCTTGTCATCATAATGCTCCAAGCCCTAGTCATCACAATGCTCCATTATATTTGTCATCACAATACTCCATTACATTTGGCATCTCAATGCTCCCTGCCATTGTCATCGCAATGGACCATGACATATGTCATCACAATGCTCCCTGACACCTGTCTTTACAATACTCCATGACCTTCTCATCAAAATGATCCATGCCCTTGTCATCCCAATGCTCCATGACCCCTGTATTCACAATGCTCCGTGACCCTTGTCATCACAGTGCTCCATGACACCTGTCTTCACAATACTCCATGACCTTCTCATCACAATGCTCCATGCCCTTGTCATCACAATGCACCATGTCCACTGTCATCACAATAATCTATGAAACTTGTCAGACCAATGCTCCATGCCCCTGTAGTCGCAATTCTCCATGCCCTTGTCATCACACTGCTCAATTACCCCTGTCATTACAATGCTCAGTGAATCCACTCATCACAATTCTTCATAACATTTGTCAACACAACGGTCCATGCTCGCATCCTCAAAAGGCTCTGTCTTTTGTAACCTCAATGCTCCATGAAATTTTCATCACAATGCTCCATGACCCTTGTCATCACAGTGTGCCACGCGCTTTTCATCACAATGATCCACAACCTTGTCATCACTATCCGCCATAAACCTTGTAATCACGATGCTCCATGCACTACTCATCCAAATGCTCTCTCACCTGAGATATCACAATGTTCTGTCACTAGTTATAACAATCCTCCCTCACCTCTGTAATCACAATGTTCCATGACCCCTGTCATCAGAATGCTACATCCCCTTATCAGCACAATGTTCCTTAACCCCTGACATCACAATCTTCCATAAGCCTGTCATCAAAATGCTCCATGACCCATTTCATCCCAAAGCTCCATGACACCTGGCATCAAAATGTTCTATAACCCCTGTCATCAAAATGTTCCATTACACTTTTCATCAAATTGCTGCAAAACCCTCTCATCAAAATGCTCCCTGCCCTTCTCATCACAATGCACCACACACTTGTCATCAAAATGTTCTATGACCTTTGTCATCACAAATATCCATGACCCTTGGCATCACAATGCTCCATGTCATTGTCATCACACTGCTCCATAAACCCTCTCATCACATTGCTCCATGCCCTTGTCATTACAAAGCTCCATAACACTTGTCATCACAATGCTCGATGCCCTTCTCATCACAATGCTCCTTGCCCTTGTCATTACAATCCTCCATGACCCATGTATCACAGTGTTCCGTGCCCTTGTCCTCACAATGCTCCATGCCCACTCTCATCACAATAATCCATGAAACATTTCAGACCAATGCTCAATGCCCTTCTCATCACAATGATCCATTACCACTGTCATAACAATGCTCCATGACCACTGCCATCACATTGTTCCATTACACTTTTCATCAAATTGCTGCATGACCCGGTCATCAAAATGCTTCCTGCCCTTCTCATCACAATGCACCATGCCCTTGTCATCAAAATGCTCCATGACTTGTCATCACAAAGCTCCATGACACCTGTCATCACAATGCTCCATGCATTTGTCAGCAAATTTCTACATGAACTTGTCATTAGAAAGCTCTATGCACTTGTCATTCAATGCTCCAAGAACCCTGTAATCACAATGCTCCATGCCCTTTTTCATGTCAGTGCTCCATGAACCCTGTCATCACAATGCACCATGTCCATCATCATAATGCTTCAGGCTATTGTCATCACAATGAAATCAAAATTCTCCATGACCTCTGTGATCATAATGCTCCAAACCCTTCTGATAACAATGTTCCATAACACTTATCATCACAACACCGCATGACGATCATCATCACAATTATCCATGGACTTCTCATCACAATGCTCCATGATCTTTGTCATCACAATGCTCAATACACTTGTCATTAAAATGCTCCCTGACACTTGTCGTCAGTATGCTCCTTGAACCCTGTCATGACAAGGCTCCATGCCTTTTTCATCACAGTTATCCATGCCCTTATCATCACAATGCACCATGACCCCTGTAATCACAATGCTCTATGCCCTTGTCATCACAAAGCTCCATGACGCAAGTCATCAGAATGCTCCATGGCCTTCTCCTCACAACGCTCGATGTCATTGTCATCACAATGCTCCATGAACCCTCTCATCACATTGCTCCTTGCCCTTGACATTACAATCCTCCATGACCCATGTATGACAGTGTTCCGTGCCCTTGTCATCACAATGCTCCATGCCCAATCTCATCACAATAATCCATGAAATATTTCAGACCAGTGCTCAATTCCCTTCTCATCACAATGCTCCATTACCTCTGTCATAACAATGCTCCATGGCCATTGCCATCACAATGTTCCAGCGCCTTGTCATCACAAGGCTCCATTACCCATGTCATCGCAATGATCCAAGACACGTGTAATCAAAATGCTCCATGAACTTGTCATAACAAAGCTCCATGACGCATGTCATCTGTAGGTTCCATGGCCTTCTCTTCACAATGTTCCATGCCCTTGTCATCAAAATGCTCCATGACCCCTGTAATCACAATGCTTCTTGCCCCTTTTCATCTCAATGATCCATGAACCCTATCATCAAAATGCACCATGCCAATCATCCTAATGTTTCATGCTATTGTCATCACAATGAAATCAAAATGCTCCATGACCTCTGTCATAACAATGTTCCAAACCCTTGTGATCACAATATTCCATAACAGTTGTCATCACAATGCCCCATGACGCTCGTCTTCACAATTATCCATGGTTTTCTCATCACAATGCTCCATGTCCTTTGTCATCACAATGCTCAATACACTTGTCATCAAAATGCTCCCTGACACTTGTTGTCTGTATGCTCCTGGAACCCAGTCATGACAAGGCTCCTTGCCTATTTCTTCACAATTATCCATGCCCTTTTCATCACAATCCTCCCTCACCCCTGATATCACAATATTCCATGGCCCCTGTCATCACAATGCTACATCCCCTTATCAGCACAATGTTCCATGACCCCTGACATCACAATGTTCCATAACCCCTGTCATCAATATGCTCCATGACCCATTTCATCCCAAAGCTCCATGATCCCTGGCATCACAATGCTCTATAACCCCTGTCATCAAAATGTTCCATTACACTTTTCAGCAAATTACTGCATGACCCTGTCATCAAAATTCTCCCTGCCCTTCTCATCACAATGCACCACACCCTTGTCATCAAAATGCTCCATGACCTTTGCCATCACAAACCTCCATGACCCACGGCATCACAATGCTCCATGTCATTGTCATCATAATGCTCCATGAACCCCCTCATCACATTGCTCCATGCCCTTGTCATCACAAAGCTCCATGACACTTGTCATCACAATGCTCGATGCCCTTCTCATCACAATGCTCCATGCCCTTGTCATTACAATCCCCCTTGACCAATGTATCACAGTATACCCTGCCCTTGTCATCACAATAAACCATGAAATATTTCAGACCAATGCTCAATGCCCTTCTCATCACAATGCTCCATTACCTCTGTCATAACAATGCTCCATGACCCCTGCCATCACAATGTTCCACGGCCTTGTCATCACAAGGCTCCATGACCCTTGGCATCACAATGCTCCAAGACCCCTGTAATCACAATGCTCCATGCCCTTGTCATCACAAAGCTCCATGACGCATGTCATCAGAATGTTCCATGGACTTCTCCTCACAGTGCTCCATGCCATTGTCATCACAATGGTCCAAGACCCCTGTAATCACAATACTCCATGCACCTTTTCATCAGAATGCTCCATGAGACTTGTCATCACAAGTCTCCATAGTCATCTCATCACAATGCTCCAGGACCATGTCATCACCACGCTCCATTCCCTTGTCATCACAATGCTCCATGACACCTGTCATCACAATACTCCATGAATATTTTCAGCCCAGTGCTCCATGACCTTCTGATCACAATGCTCCATGACCAAGAGCATCACAATGATCCATGACCACTGTCATCACAACACTCCATGACAGCTGAAAACACAATGATCCGGGACTCATGTCATCACAATGCTCTAAGACCCCTGTAATCACAATTCTCCATGACCCCTGTCATCACAATACTCCATGAACATTTTCAGCCCAGTGCTCCATGACACTTGTCATCACAATGATCCATGCCCATGTCATCCCAATGTTCCTTGACCCCTGTATTCACAATGCTCCGTGACGATTGTCATCACAGTGCTCCATGACACATATCATCACATTCTCCATGCCTTTGTCAGCAAAATGCTACATGACCTTGTCATTACAATGCTCTATGCGCCTGTCATCACAATACTCCATTTCCATTGTCATCACAATCCTCCCTGAACTTGGGATCGCATTGCTTCATGCCCTTGTCATCACAATGCTCCATGCTCCTTGAAATCAAAATGATCCATGACCTCTCTCATCACAATGCTCCAAACCTTTGTGATCACAGTGTTCATAACACTTGTCATCCCAACGCTCCATGATGCGTGTCATCACAATACTCCATGCCCTTTTCATAACAATGCTCCATGACCTTTGTCATCACAATGCTCAATACACTTATCATCACAATGCTCCCTGACAGTTGTCGTCAGAATGCTCATTGAACCCTGTCAGGAATAGGCTCCATGCCATTTCCATCACAATGCCCCATGCCATTTTCATCACAATGCTCCATGCCATTGTCATCAATATACTCCACAAGCTTGTCATCAGAATGCTCCATGACCCTTGTCATCACAATTCTCCATGCACTTGTCAGCACAATGCTCCCTGAACCTTGTCATCACAATTCTCCAAGCCATTGTCATCACAATGCTCCATTACCTTTGTCATCAGAATCTTCCATGACACTTGGCATCACAATGCTCCATGCCATTGTCACCACAATGGGCCATTACATATGTCATCACAATGCTCCCTGACACTTTTCTTCACAATACTGCATGATCTGGTCATCACAATGCTCCATGCCCTTGTCATCACAATGTGCCATTCCAACTGTCATCACAATAATCCATGAAACTTATTAGACCAATGTTCCATGCCCTTATCATCACAATGTTCCATGCCCTTGTTATCACAATGCTCCACGATGCGTGTCATCACAATGCTCCGTGACTCCAGTCATCACAGTGATTCATGACCTCTGTCATCACAATGGTCCATGCCCTCATCATCAACAGTCTCTGTGACCTTTTTAACGATAATGCTCAATGAACTTTTCATCACAATGCTCTTTGACCCTTGTCATCACAGTGCTCCATGTGGTTGTCAGCACAGTGCTCCATGACACATGTCATCACAATGCACCATACTCTTGTCATCACAGTGCTCCACAATCTTGTCATCACAATGCTCCATAAAATTTGTCATCACAATGCTCCATGCACTTCTCATCAAAATGCTCTCTCACCACTGATATCACAATGCTACATCACTATTTGTCACAATACTCCCTCACCCCTGTCATCACAATGTTCCATGACTCCTGTCATCACAATGCTACATGCACTTATCATCACAATGTTCGATGACCCCTGACATCACAATGTTCCATAACACCTGTCATCAAAATGTTCCATGACACTTTTCATCAAATTGCTCCATGACCCTGTCATCAGAATGCTCCCTGCCCTTCGCAACACAATGCACAACGCCGTTGCCATCAAAATGATACATGACCTTTGTCATCACAAAGATTCATGACCCTTGGCATCAAAAAGCTCCATGTCATTGTCATCACAATGCTCCATGAACGCTCTCATCACATTGCTCCATGCCCTTGTCTTCACAAAGCTTCATGACACATGTCATCAGAATGCTCCATGGCCTTCTTATCACAATGCTCCACGCCCTTGCCATCACAATGCTCCATTACAAAAGACATAACAATGCTCCATGTCCCCTGCCATCACGATGTTCCATGGCCTTGTCATCACAAAGCTCCATGACCCTTCTCATCACAATGCTCCAAGAACCCTGTAATCACAATATTCTATGCCCTTTTTCATCTCAATGATCCATGAACCCTGTCATCACAATGCACCGTGCCCATCATCATAATGCTTCATGCTATTGTCATCACAATGAAATCAAAATGCTCCATGACCTCTGTCATAACAATGCTCCAAACCCTTGTGATCACAATATTCCGTAACACTTGTCATCACAAATCTCAATGACACATGCCAACAGAATGCTCCTTGTTCTTCGCCTCACAAAGCTCCATGCCCTTGTCATCACAATGTTCCAAGACCCCTGTAATCACAATGCTCCTTTCCCTTGTCATCAAAAAACTCCATGATGTATGTCATCAGAATGCTCCATGACCTTCTCATCACAATGCTCCATGCCCTAGTCATCACAATGCTCTAAGACCCCTGTAATCACAATGTTCCATTTCCGTTTTCATCAGAATGCTCCCTGAGACTTGTCATCACAAGTCTCCATGGTATTCTCATCACAATGCTCCAGGACCTTGTCATTACCATGCTCCATTCCCTTGTCATCACAATGCTCCATGACCCCTGTCATGACAATAATCCATGATTATTTTCATCCCAATGCTCCACGACCTACTCATCACAATGCTCCATGGCCAATATCATCACAATGCTCCATGACCACTGTCATCACAACACTCCATGACAACTGACAACACAATGATCCGGGACTCTTGTCATCAAAATGCTCCATTCCCTAGTCATCACAATGCTCCATGACCCCTGTCATCCCAACACTCCATGAACATTTTCAGCCCATTGCTCCATGACCCTTGTCATCACAATGATCCATGCCCTTGTCATCCCAATGCTCCATGACCCCTGTTTTCACAATGTTCAGTGACGGTTGTCATCAAAGTGTTCCCTGACACCTGTCATCAAAATGCTCCATGCCGTTGTCAGCAAAATGCTACATGACCTTGTCATTACAATGCTCTATGCGCTTGTCATCACAATACTGCATTTCCATTGTCATCACAATCCTCCATGAACTTTGGGATCACATTGCTTCATGCCCTTTACATCACAAAGCTCGAAGCTCCGTGAAATCAAAATGATCCATGACCTCTCTCATCACAATGCTCCAAACCCTTGTGATCACAGTGTTCCATAACACTTGTCATCACAACACTCCATGATGCCTGTCATCACAGTATTCCATGCACTTTTCATCACAATGCTCCATGACATTTGTCATCACAATGCTCAATACACTTGTCATCAAAATGCTCCCTGACACTTGTTGTCTGTATGCTCCATGAACCCTGTCATGACAAGGCTCCATGCCTTTTTCATCACAATGATCCATGCCCTTTTCATCACAATGCTCCAAGACCCATGCAATCTCAATGCTCCATGCCATTGTCATCACAAAACTCAATGACGCATGCCATCATAATGCTCCTTGTTCTTCTCCTCACAATGCTCCATGCCCTTGTCATCACAATGTTCCAAGACCCCTGTAATCACAATGCTCCATGCCGTTGTCATCAAAAATCTCCATGACGCATCTCATCAGAATGCTCCATGACATTCTCATCACAATGCTCCATGCCCTAGTCATCACAATGCTCCAAGACCCCTGAAATCTCAATGCTCCTGGACCCTTTTCAGCAGAATGCTCCATGAGACTTGTCATCACAACTCTTCATGGTCTTCTCATAACAGTGCTCCAGGACCTTGTCATCCCTATGCTTCATTCCCTTGTCATCACAATGCTCCATGCCCCTTTTCTTCAGTATGCCCCATGAGACTTGTCATCACAAGGCTCCATGGTTTTGTCATCACAATGCTCCAGGACATTGTCATCACAATGCTTCACGACCTAGTCATGAAAATTTTAAATGGCCCTTGTCATCATAATGCTCCAAGCCCTAATCATCACAATGCTCTATTATATTTGTCTTCACAATTCTCCATTACATTTGGCATCACAATGCTCCATGCCATTTTCATCGCAATGGCCCATGACATATGTCATCAGAATGCTCCCTGACACCTGTCTTCACAATACTCCATCACCTTATCATCACAATCCTCCATGCCCTTGTCATCAAAATGCACCATGACCACTCTCATCACAATAATCTATGAAACTTCTCAGACCAATGCTCCATGCCCGTGTCATCACAATGCTCCATGACCCCTGTCATCACAATGCTCCGTGACTCCAGTCATCACAATGCTTCATAACGTTTGTCATCACAATGGTCCATGCCCGTGTCATCACAAGGCTCTGTGACCTTTGTAACCACAATGCTCCATGAAATTTTAATCACAATTCTGTGACAATTGTCATCACAGTGTGCCATGTCTTTGTCAGAACAATGATCCATGACCATTTTCATCACAATGTGCCACGCGCATTTCATCACAACGGTCCACAAACTTGTCATTGCAATGCCCCATAAACGTTGTAATCACAATGTTCCATGCACTTCTCATCAAAATGCTGTCTCACCAGAGATATCACAATGTTCCATCACTAGTCATCACAATACTCCCTCATCCCTGTAATCACAATGTTCCATGACACTGTCATCACAATGCTACATCCCCTTATCATCACAAAGTTCCATGACCCCTGCCATCACAATGTTCCATAACCCCTGTCATCAAAATGCTCCATGACCCTTTCCATCCCAAATCTCCAAGTCCCCTGACATCACAATGTTCTATAAACCCTGCCATCAAAATGTTCCATTACACTTTTTATCAAATTGCTGCATGACCCGGTCATCAAAATGCTCCCTGCACTTCTCATTACAATGCACCATGCCCTTGTCATGAAAATGCTCCATGACTTGTCATCACAAATCTCCATGACCCTTGGCATCACAATGCTCCATGTCATTGTCATCACAATGCTCCATGAACACTCTCATAACTTTGCTCAATGCACTTGTCATCAAAAAGCTCCATGACACTTGTCATCACAATGCTCGATGCCCTTCTCATCACAATGCTCCATGAACCCTCTCATCACATTGCTCCTTGCCCTTGTCATTACAGTCCTGCATGACCCATGTATCACAGTGTTCCGTGCCCTTATCATCACAATGCTCCATGCCCACTCTCATCACAATAATCCATGAAACATTTCAGACCAATGTTCCATGCCCTTCTCATCACAATGCTCCATTACTCCTGTCATAACAATGCTCCATGACCCCTGCCATCACAATGTTCCACGGCCTAGTCATCAAAAGGTTCCATGACAATTCTCATCACAATGCTCAAGACCCCTGAAATCACAATGCTCCATGCCCTTGTCATCACAAAGCTCCATGACGCATGTCATCAGAATGATCCATGGCCTTCTCATCACAATGTTCCATGCCCTTGTCAGCACAATGCTCCAAGACCCTTGTAATCACAATGTTCCATGCCACTTTTCATCTCAATGCCCCATGAACCCTGTCATCACAAAGCACCATGCCCATCATCATAATGCTTCAGGCTATTGTCATCACAATGAAATCAATATTCTGCATGTTCTCTGTCAACATAATGCTCCAAACCCTTGTGATCACAATTTTGCATAACACTTATCATCACAACACCCCATGACGCTCATCATCACAATTATCCATGGTCTTCTCATCACAATGCTCCATGATCTTTGTCATCACAATGCTCAATACAATTGTCATCTCAATGCTCCCTGACACTTGTCGTCAGTATGCTCTTTGAACCCTGTCATGACAAGGCTCCATGCCATTTTCATCACAATGATCCATGCCCTTTTCATCACAATGCTCCAAGATCCCTGTAATCACAGTGCTCCATGCCCTTGTCATCACAAAACTCCATGACGCATATCATCAGAATGCTCCATGGCCTTCTCATCACAGTGCTCCATGCCCTAGTCATCACAATGCTCCAAGACCCCTGTAATCACAGTGCTCCATGCCCCTTTTCATCAGAATGCTCCTTGAGACTTGTCATCACAAGTCTCCATGGTCTTCTCATCAGAATGCTCCAGGACCTTGTCATCACCATGCTCCATTTCCTTGTCATCACAATGCTCCAGGACCCCTATCATCACAATACTCCATGCAAATTTTCATCCCAATGCTCCACGGCCTACTCATTACAATGTTCCATGGCCAATATCATCAAAATGCTCCATGACCACTGTCATCACAACACTCCATGACACGTCACAACACAATGATCCGGGACTATTGTCATCACAATGATCCATGCCCTTATCATCCCAATGCTCCATGACCACTGTATTCACAATGCTCCGTGACGCTTGTCATCACAGTGCTCCATGACACATATCCTCACAATGCTCCATGCCTTTTTCAGCAAAATGCTACATGACAATGTCATTACAATGCTTTGTGCGTTTGTCATCACAATACTGCTTTTCCTTTGTCATCACAATCCTCCATGAAATTTTGGATCACATTGCTTCATTCCTTTGTCATCACAATGCTCCATGCTCCTTGAAATCAAAATGATCCATGACCTCTGTCATCACAATGCTCCAAAACCTTGTGATCACAGTGATCCATAACACTTGTCATCACAATGCTCCATGATGCCTGTCATCACAATACTCCATGCCCTTTAAAACACAATGCTCCATGACCTTTTTCATCACAATTCTCAATATACATGTCATCACAATGCTCCCTGACACTTGTCATCAGAATGTTCCTTGAACCCTGTCACGAAAAGGCTCCATGCCTTTTTCATCACAAAGCCCCATACCGTTTTCATCACAATGCTCCATGCCATTGTCATCAAAATACTCCACAAGCTTGTCATCAGAATGCTCCATGACCATTGTCATCACAATTCTCCATGCACGTGTCAGCACAATGCTCCCTGACAATTGTCATCACAATCCTCCAAGCCATTGTCATCAAAATGCTACATTACCTTTGTCTGCATAATCCTCCATGACACTTGGCATCACAATGTTCCATGCAATTGTCATCAAAATGGGCCATTACATATGTCATCACAATGCTCCCTGACAACTGTCTTCACAATACTGCATAATCTGGTCAACACAATGCTCCATGCCCTTGTCATCACAATGCGCCATTCAAACTGTCATCGCAGTAATCCATGAAACTTATTAGACCAATGATCCATGCCCTTTTCGTCACAATGCTCCATGCCCTTGTTATCAAAATGCTCCATGACCCCTGTCATCACAATGTTCCGTGACTCCAGGCATCAAAATGCTTCATGACCTTTGTCGTCACAGTGGTCCATGCCTTCATCATCAACAGTCTCTGTGACATTTTTATCCACAATGCTCCATGAACTTTTCATCCCAATGCTCTTTGACCCTTGTCATCACAATGCTCTATGCCTTTCTCCGCACAATGCTCCATGACCATTGTCATCACAATATTCCAAGCCTTTGTCATCACAATGCTCCATTATATTTGTCATCAGAATCCTCCATGACACTTGTCATCACAATGCTCTTTGACACTTGTCATCAGAATCCTCCATGACACCTGGCATCACAATTCTCCATGCCATTTTCATCACAATGGACCATTACATATGTCATCACAATGCTCCCTCACACCTGTCTTCACAATACTGCATGACCTGGTCATCACAATGGTCTATGCCCTTGTCATCACAATGCGCCCTTCCATCTTTCATCACAATAATCCATGAAACGTATTAGACCAATGCTCCATGCCATTGTCATCACAATGCTCCATGCCCTTGTTATCACAATGTTCCAAGACCCCTGTAATCAGAATGCTCCATGCCCCTTTTCATCAGTATGCTCCATGAGACTTGTCTTCACAAGGCTCCATGGTTTTCTAATCACATATCTCCAGCACCTTGTCATCACAATGCTTCAAGACCTTGTCATGAAAATACTCAATGGCCCTTGTCATCATAATGCTCCAAGCCCTAGTCATCACAATGCTCCATTATATTTGTCATCACAATACTCCATTACATTTGGCATCTCAATGCTCCCTGCCATTGTCATCGCAATGGACCATGACATATGTCATCACAATGCTCCCTGACACCTGTCTTTACAATACTCCATGACCTTCTCATCAAAATGATCCATGCCCTTGTCATCCCAATGCTCCATGACCCCTGTATTCACAATGCTCCGTGACCCTTGTCATCACAGTGCTCCATGACACCTGTCTTCACAATACTCCATGACCTTCTCATCACAATGCTCCATGCCCTTGTCATCACAATGCACCATGTCCACTGTCATCACAATAATCTATGAAACTTGTCAGACCAATGCTCCATGCCCCTGTAGTCGCAATTCTCCATGCCCTTGTCATCACACTGCTCAATTACCCCTGTCATTACAATGCTCAGTGAATCCACTCATCACAATTCTTCATAACATTTGTCAACACAACGGTCCATGCTCGCATCCTCAAAAGGCTCTGTCTTTTGTAACCTCAATGCTCCATGAAATTTTCATCACAATGCTCCATGACCCTTGTCATCACAGTGTGCCACGCGCTTTTCATCACAATGATCCACAACCTTGTCATCACTATCCGCCATAAACCTTGTAATCACGATGCTCCATGCACTACTCATCCAAATGCTCTCTCACCTGAGATATCACAATGTTCTGTCACTAGTTATAACAATCCTCCCTCACCTCTGTAATCACAATGTTCCATGACCCCTGTCATCAGAATGCTACATCCCCTTATCAGCACAATGTTCCTTAACCCCTGACATCACAATCTTCCATAAGCCTGTCATCAAAATGCTCCATGACCCATTTCATCCCAAAGCTCCATGACACCTGGCATCAAAATGTTCTATAACCCCTGTCATCAAAATGTTCCATTACACTTTTCATCAAATTGCTGCAAAACCCTCTCATCAAAATGCTCCCTGCCCTTCTCATCACAATGCACCACACACTTGTCATCAAAATGTTCTATGACCTTTGTCATCACAAATATCCATGACCCTTGGCATCACAATGCTCCATGTCATTGTCATCACACTGCTCCATAAACCCTCTCATCACATTGCTCCATGCCCTTGTCATTACAAAGCTCCATAACACTTGTCATCACAATGCTCGATGCCCTTCTCATCACAATGCTCCTTGCCCTTGTCATTACAATCCTCCATGACCCATGTATCACAGTGTTCCGTGCCCTTGTCCTCACAATGCTCCATGCCCACTCTCATCACAATAATCCATGAAACATTTCAGACCAATGCTCAATGCCCTTCTCATCACAATGATCCATTACCACTGTCATAACAATGCTCCATGACCACTGCCATCACATTGTTCCATTACACTTTTCATCAAATTGCTGCATGACCCGGTCATCAAAATGCTTCCTGCCCTTCTCATCACAATGCACCATGCCCTTGTCATCAAAATGCTCCATGACTTGTCATCACAAAGCTCCATGACACCTGTCATCACAATGCTCCATGCATTTGTCAGCAAATTTCTACATGAACTTGTCATTAGAAAGCTCTATGCACTTGTCATTCAATGCTCCAAGAACCCTGTAATCACAATGCTCCATGCCCTTTTTCATGTCAGTGCTCCATGAACCCTGTCATCACAATGCACCATGTCCATCATCATAATGCTTCAGGCTATTGTCATCACAATGAAATCAAAATTCTCCATGACCTCTGTGATCATAATGCTCCAAACCCTTCTGATAACAATGTTCCATAACACTTATCATCACAACACCGCATGACGATCATCATCACAATTATCCATGGACTTCTCATCACAATGCTCCATGATCTTTGTCATCACAATGCTCAATACACTTGTCATTAAAATGCTCCCTGACACTTGTCGTCAGTATGCTCCTTGAACCCTGTCATGACAAGGCTCCATGCCTTTTTCATCACAGTTATCCATGCCCTTATCATCACAATGCACCATGACCCCTGTAATCACAATGCTCTATGCCCTTGTCATCACAAAGCTCCATGACGCAAGTCATCAGAATGCTCCATGGCCTTCTCCTCACAACGCTCGATGTCATTGTCATCACAATGCTCCATGAACCCTCTCATCACATTGCTCCTTGCCCTTGACATTACAATCCTCCATGACCCATGTATGACAGTGTTCCGTGCCCTTGTCATCACAATGCTCCATGCCCAATCTCATCACAATAATCCATGAAATATTTCAGACCAGTGCTCAATTCCCTTCTCATCACAATGCTCCATTACCTCTGTCATAACAATGCTCCATGGCCATTGCCATCACAATGTTCCAGCGCCTTGTCATCACAAGGCTCCATTACCCATGTCATCGCAATGATCCAAGACACGTGTAATCAAAATGCTCCATGAACTTGTCATAACAAAGCTCCATGACGCATGTCATCTGTAGGTTCCATGGCCTTCTCTTCACAATGTTCCATGCCCTTGTCATCAAAATGCTCCATGACCCCTGTAATCACAATGCTTCTTGCCCCTTTTCATCTCAATGATCCATGAACCCTATCATCAAAATGCACCATGCCAATCATCCTAATGTTTCATGCTATTGTCATCACAATGAAATCAAAATGCTCCATGACCTCTGTCATAACAATGTTCCAAACCCTTGTGATCACAATATTCCATAACAGTTGTCATCACAATGCCCCATGACGCTCGTCTTCACAATTATCCATGGTTTTCTCATCACAATGCTCCATGTCCTTTGTCATCACAATGCTCAATACACTTGTCATCAAAATGCTCCCTGACACTTGTTGTCTGTATGCTCCTGGAACCCAGTCATGACAAGGCTCCTTGCCTATTTCTTCACAATTATCCATGCCCTTTTCATCACAATCCTCCCTCACCCCTGATATCACAATATTCCATGGCCCCTGTCATCACAATGCTACATCCCCTTATCAGCACAATGTTCCATGACCCCTGACATCACAATGTTCCATAACCCCTGTCATCAATATGCTCCATGACCCATTTCATCCCAAAGCTCCATGATCCCTGGCATCACAATGCTCTATAACCCCTGTCATCAAAATGTTCCATTACACTTTTCAGCAAATTACTGCATGACCCTGTCATCAAAATTCTCCCTGCCCTTCTCATCACAATGCACCACACCCTTGTCATCAAAATGCTCCATGACCTTTGCCATCACAAACCTCCATGACCCACGGCATCACAATGCTCCATGTCATTGTCATCATAATGCTCCATGAACCCCCTCATCACATTGCTCCATGCCCTTGTCATCACAAAGCTCCATGACACTTGTCATCACAATGCTCGATGCCCTTCTCATCACAATGCTCCATGCCCTTGTCATTACAATCCCCCTTGACCAATGTATCACAGTATACCCTGCCCTTGTCATCACAATAAACCATGAAATATTTCAGACCAATGCTCAATGCCCTTCTCATCACAATGCTCCATTACCTCTGTCATAACAATGCTCCATGACCCCTGCCATCACAATGTTCCACGGCCTTGTCATCACAAGGCTCCATGACACTTGTCATCACAATGCTCCAAGACCCCTGTAATCACAATGCTCCATGCCCTTGTCAGCACAAAGCTCCTTGACACATGACATAAAAATGTTCCATGGCCTTCTCATCACAATGCTCCATGCCCTTGTCATGACAATGCTCCAAGACCCCTGTAATCACAATGCTCCATGCTACTTTTCATCTCAATGCACCTTGAAGCCTGTCATCAAAATGCACCATGCCCATCATCATAATGCTTCAGGCTATTGTCATCACAATGAAATCAAAATTATCCATGACCACTGTCATCATAATGCTCCAAACCCTTGTGATCACAATGTTTTATAACACTAATCATTACAAAACCCTCTGACGCTCATCATCTCAATTATCCATGGTCTTCTCATCACAATGCTCCATGACCTTTGTCATCACAATTCTCAATACACTTGTCATCACAATGCTTCCTGACACTTGTCGTCAGTATGCTCTTTGAACACTGTCATGACAAGACTCCATGCCTTTTCATCACAATGATCCATGCCCTTTTCATCACAGTGCTCCAAAACCCCTGTAATCACAATGCTCCATGCCCTTGTCATGACAAAGCTCCATGACACATGTCATCAGAATGCTCCATTGCCTTCTCCTCACAATGCTCCATGCTTTTGTCATCACAATGCTCCAAGAACCCTGTAATCACAATGCTCCATGCCCCTTTTCATCAGAATGCTCCATGAGAGTTGTCATCACAAGTCTCCATGGTCTTATCATCACAATGCTCCAGAATCTTGTCATTAACATGCTCCATTCCCTTGTCCTCACAATGCTCCATGACCACTGTCATCACAATACTCCATGAATATTTTCAGCCCAATGCTCCATGAAATTCTCATCACAATGCTCCATGACAAATATCATCAAAATGCTCCATGACAACTCTCATCACAACACTCCATGACACCTGACAACACAATGATATGGGACTCTTGTCATCACAATGCTCCATTCCCCACTCATCACAATGCTCCATGACCCATGTCATCACAATACTCCATGAACACATTCAGCCCAATGATCCATGACCCTTGTCATCACAATCATGAATGCCCTTGTCATCCCAATGCTCCTTGACCCCTGTATTCACAATGCTCCGTGACGCTTGTCATAACAGTGCTCCATGACACCTGTCATCACAATGCTCCATGCCTTTGTCAGCAAAATGCTACATGACCTTGTCATTACATTGCTCTATGCGCTTGTCATCACAATAATCCATTACCATTGTCATCACAATCCTCCATGAACCTTGGGATCACATTGCTTCATGCCCTTGTCATCACAATGCTCCATGATCCTTGAAATCAAAATGATCCATGACTTCTGTCATCACAATGCTCCAAACACTTGTGATCACAATGTTCCATAACACTTGTCATCACAACGCTCCATGATGCCTGCCATCACAACACTCCATGCCGTTTTCATCACAATGTTCCATGACCTTTGTCATAACAATTCTCAATACACTTGTCATCACAATGCTCCCTGACACTTGTCGTCAGAATGCTCCTTGAACACTGTCACAAAAAGGTTCTATGCCTTTTTCATCACAAAGCCCCATGCCATTTTCATCAACATGCTCCATGCCATTGTAATCAAAATACTCCACAAGCTTGTCATCAGAATGCTTCATGACCCTTGTCATCACAATTCTCCATGCACTTTTCAGCACAATGCTCCCTGACCCTTGTCATCACAATGCTCCAAGCCATTGTCATCACAATGCTCCATTACCTTTGTCATCAGAATCCTCCATGACACTTGGCCTCACAATGCTCCATGCCATTGTCATCACAATGGGCCATTACATATGTCATCACAGTGCTCCCTGACACCTCTCTTCACAATACAGCAAGACCTGGTCATCACATTGCTCCATGCCCTTGTCATCACAATGCGCCATTCCAACTGTCATCACAATACTCCATGAAACTTATTAGACCAATGCTCCATGCCATTGTCATCACAATGCTCCATGCCCTTGTTATCACAATGTTCCATGACCCCTGTCATCACAATGCTCTGTGACTCATGTCATCACAATTCTCCATGACCTTTGTCATCAGAGTGGTCCATGCCCTCATCATCAACACTCTCTGTGACCTTTTTAAGCACAATGCTCCATGAACATTTCATCACAATGCTCTTTGACCCTTGTCATCACAATGCTCTATGCCTTTCTCAGGACAATGCTCCATGCCCTTGTCATCACATTGCTCCATGACCCCTGTCATCACAATGCTCCGTGACTCCACTCATCACAATTCTTCAAAACATTTGTCATCACAATGGTCGATGCTCGTGTCATCAAAATGCTCTGTTACCTTTGTAACCACAATGTTCTATGAACATTTCATCACAATGCTCCGAGACCCTTGTCATCAAAATGCTCCATGCCTTTGTCAGAAATATGCTCCTTGACCCTTGTCATCATAATGCTCCAAAACCCCTGTAATCACAATGTTCCATGCCCTTGTCATCACAAAGCTCCATGACACATGTCATCAGAATGTTCCATGGCCTTCTCATCAAAACGCTCCATGCCCTTGTCATCAAAATGCTCCCAGACCCCTGTAATCACAATGCTCAATGCCCCTTTTCAAATCAATGGTCCATTAACCCTGTCATCACAATGCATCATGCCCATCATCATAATGCTTCCAGCTATTGCCAGCACAATGAAATCAAAATTCTCCATGACCTCTGTCATCACAATGCTCCATGACCCCTGTCATCACAATACTCCATGAACATTTTCAGCCCACTGCTCCATGACACTTGTCATCACAATGTTCCATGCCCTTGTCATCCCAATGCTCCATGACCCCTGTATTCACAATGCTCTGTGACGCTTGTCATAACAGTGCTCCATGACACCTGTCATCACAATGCTTCATGCCTTTGTCAGCAAAATGATACGTGACCTTGTCATTACAATGCTCTATGTGCTTGTCATCACAATACTCCATTTCCATTGTCATCACAATCCTCCTTGAACCTTTTGATCACATTGCTTCATGCCTTTGTCATCACAATGCTTCATGCTCCTTGAAATCAAAATGATCCATGACCTCTGTCATCACAATGCTCCAAAATCTTGTGATCACAATGTTCCATAATAGTTGTCATCACAACGCTCCATGATGCCTGTCATCACAATACTCCATGCCCTTTTCATCAAAATGCTCCATGACCTTTGTCATCACAATTCTCAATACACTTGTCATCACAATGCTCCCTGACACTTGTCATCAGACTGCTCCTTGAACCATGTCACGAAAAGTCTCCATGCCTTTTTCATCACTATGCCCCATGCCATTTTCATAACAATGCTCCATGCCATTGTGATCAAAATACTCCACAAGCTTGTCATCAGAATGCTCCATGACCCTTGTTATCACAATTCTCCATGCACTTGTCAGCACAATGCTCCCTGACCCTTGTCATCACAATGCTCCTAGCCATTGTCATCACAATGGGTCATTACATATGTCTTCACAGTGCTCCCTGAGACCTCTCTTCACAATACTGCAAGACCTGGTCATCACAATGCTCCATGCCCTTGTCATCACAATGTGCCATTCCAACTGTCATCGAAATACTCCATGGAACTTATTAGAACAATGCTCCATGCCCTTGTCATCACAATGCTCCAAGCACTTGTTATCACAATGTTCCATGACCCCTGTCATCACAATACTCCATGACTCCAGTCATCACAATGCTCCATGACCTTTGTCATCACAATGGTCCATGCCGTCATCATCAACAGTCTCTGTGACCAATTTAACCACAATGCTCCTTGAACATTTCATCATAATGCTCTTTGACCCTTGTCATCACAATGCTCTATGCCTTTCTTATCACAATGCTCCATGCCCTTCTCATCACAATTCTCCATGCCCTTGTCATAACAATGCGCCATTCCAAATGTCATCGAAATACTCCATGGAACTTATTAGAACAATGCTCCATGCCCTTGTCATCACAATGCTCCATGCCCTTGTTATCACAATGCTCCCTGACACCTGTCTTCAAAATACTCCATGAACTTCTCATCACAATGCTCCATACCCTTGTCATCACAGTGCTCCAAGACCTTTGTAAACACAATGCTCCATGCCCCTTTTCATCTCAAAGCTCCATGAACCCTGCCATCACAATGCACCATGCCCATCATCATAATGCTTCAGGCTATTTTCATCACAATGAAATCAATATTCTCCATGACCTCTGTCATCATAATGCTCCAAACACATGTGATCACAATGTTCCATAACACTTATCATCACAACACCCCATGACGCTCATCATCACAATTATCCATGGTCTTCTCTTCAAAATGCTCCATGATCTTTGTCAACACAATGCTCAATACACTTGTCATCACAAGGCTCCCTGACACTTGTCGTCAGTATGCTCCTTGAACCCTGTCATGACAAGGCTCCATGCCTTTGTCATCACAATAATCCATGCCCTTTTCATCACAATGCTCCAAGATCCCTGTAATCACAATGATCCATGCACTTGTCATCAAAAAGCTCCGTGACGCATGTCATCAGAATGCTTCATGGACTTCTCATCATAATGTTCCATGCCCTTGTCATCACAATGCTCCAAGACCCCTGTAATCACAATGTTCCATCCCCCTTTCCAACAGAATGCTCCATGAGACTTGTCATCACAAGTCTCCATGGACTTCTCCTGACAATGCTCCAGGACCTCGTCATCACCATGCTCCATTCCCTTGTCATCACAATACTCCATGACCCCTGTCGTCACAGTAGTCCATTAACATTTTCAGCCCAATGCTCCACGACCTACGCATCACAATGCTCCATGGCCAATATCTTCACAATGCTCCATGACCACTGTTATCACAACACTCCATGACACCTGACAACACAATGATCTGGGACTCTTGTCATCACAATGCTCCATTCCCTAGTCATTACAAGGCTCCATAACCCCTGTCATCACAACACTCCATGAACATTTTCAGCCCAGTGCTCCATGACCCTTGTCATCACAATGATCCATGCCCTTGTCATCCCAATGCTCCATGTCCCTTGTATTCACAATGCTCCGTGACGCTTGTCATCACAGTGCTCCATGACACATGTCATCACAATGCTCCATGCCTTTGTCAGCAAAATGCTACATGACCTTTCCATTACAATGCTCTATGCGCTTGTCATCAAAATACTCCATTTCCATTGTCATCAAAATCCTCCATGAACTTTGGGATCACATTGCTTCATGCCCTTTTCATCACAATGCTCCCTGCACCTTGAAATCAAAATGATCCATGACCTCTGTCATCACAATACTCCAAACCCTTGTGATCACAAAGTTCCATAACACTTGTCATCACAATGCTCCATGATGCCTGTCATCACTATACTCCATGCTCTTTTCATCACAATGCTCCATGACCTTTGTCATCACAATTCTCAATACACTTGTCATCACAATGCTCCCTGACACTTGTCATCAGAATGCTCCTTGAACCCTGTCACGAAAAGGCTCCATGCCTTTTTCATCACAATGCCCCATGCCGTTTTCATCAAAATGATCCATGGCATTGTCATCAAAATACTCCACAAGCTTGTCATCAGAATGCTCCATGACACTTGTTATTACAATTATCCACGCACTTGTCAGCACAATGCTCCCTGACCCTTGTCATCACAATGTTCCAAGCCATTTTCATCACAATGCTCCATTACTTTTGTCATCAGAATCCTCCATGACACTTGGCATCACTATGCTCCATGCCATTGTCATCACAATGGGCCATTACATATGTCATCACAATGCTCCCTGACACCAGTCTTCACAATACTGCATGGCCTGGTCATCACAATGCTCCATGCCGTTGTCAACACAATGCACCATTTTAACTGTCATCACAATAATCCATGAAAATTATTAGACCAATGTTCCATGCCCTTGTCATCACAATGCTCCATGCCCTTGTTATCACAATGCTCCATGACGCCTGCCATCACAATGCTCCGTGACTCCAGTCATCACAATGCTTCATGACCTTTGTCATCACAATGTGCCATGCAATTTTCATCACAATGATCCACAACCTTGTCATCGCTATGCTCCATAAACCGTGTAATCACAATGCTCCATGCACTTCTCATCCAAATGCTCTCTCACAAGAGATATCACAATGTTCCATCACTAGTCATCACAATCCTCCTTCACCCCTGTTATCACAATGTTCCATGACCCCTGCCATCCCAATGCTACATCCCATTATCTGAACAATGTTCCATGACCCCTGACATCACAATGTTCCATAACCCCTGTCATCAAAATGCTCCATGACCATTTTCATCCCAAAGATCCATGACCCCTGGCATCACAATGTTCATAACCCCTGTCATCAAAATGTTCCATTACACTTTTCATCAAATTGCTGCATGACCGTGTCATAAAAATGCTCCCTGCCCTTCTCATCACAATGCACCACACACTTGTCATCAAAATGCTCCATGACCATTGTCATCACAAAGCTCCATGGCCCTTGGCATCACAATGCTCCATGTCATTGTCATCACAATGCTCCATGAACCCTCTCATCACATGGCTCCATGAACTTGTCATCACAAAGCACCATGACACTTGTCATCACAATGCTCGATGCCCTTCCCATCACAATGCTCCATGCCATTGTCATTACAATCCTCCATGACCCATGTATCACAGTGTTCCGTGCCCTTGTCATCACAATGCTCCATGCCCACTCTCATCACAATAATCCATGAAACATTTCAGACCAATGCTCAATGCCCTTCTCATCACAATGCTCCATTATCTCTGTCATAACAATGCTCCATGACGCCTGCCATCACAATGTTCCACGGCCTTGTAATCACAAGGCTCCATGACCCTTGTCCTCACAATGCTCCAAAACCCCTGTAATCACAAGGCTCCATGCCCTTGTCATCACAAAGCTCCATGACGCATGTCATCAGAATGTTCCATGGCCTTCTCCTCACAATGCTCCATGCCCTTGTCATCACAATGCTCCAAGACCCCTGGAATCACAATGCTCTATGCCCCTTATCATCAGAATGCTCCATGAGACTTGTCATCACAAGTCTCCATGGTCATCTCATCACAATGCTCCAGGAACTTGTCATCACCATGCTCCATTCCGTTGTCATCACAATTCTCCATGACCCCTGTCATCACAATACTCCATGAACATTTTCAGCCCACTGCTCCATGACCGTCTCATCACAATGCTCCATGAAAAATATCATCACAATGCTCCATGACCACTGTCATCACAACACTCCATTACACCTGACAACCTAATGATCTGGGACCTTTGTCATCATAATGCTCCAAGACCCCTGTAATCACAATGCCCCATGACACCTGTCATCACAATACTCCAGGAACATATTCAGCTCAATTCTCCATGACACTTGTCCTCACAATGATCCATGCCCTTGTCATCCTAATGCTCCATGACCCCTGTAATCTCAGTGGTCCGTGACGCTTGTCATCACAGTGCTCCATGACACATGTCATCACAATGCTCTATGCCTTTCTCAGCACAATGTTCCATGCCCTTTTCATCACAATGCTCCATGACCCCTGTCATCACAATTCTCCATGACTCCAGTCATCACAATTCTTCATAACATTTGTCATCACAATGGGCGATACCCACGTCATCACAAGGCTCTGTTACCTTTGTAACCACAATGATCCATGAACTTTTCATCACAATGCTCCGTGACCCTTGTCATCACAATGCTCCATGTCATTGTCAAAAAAATGCTCCATGACCCTTGTCATCACACTGTGCCACGTACTTTTCATCCCAACGGTCCACAAATTTGTCATCATAATGCTCCATGAACCTTGTAATCACAATGATCCATGTACTTCTCATCACAATGCTCCATTACCCCTGTCATAACAATGCTCCATGACCCCTGCCATCACAATTTTCTATGCCCTTGTCATCACAATGCTCCAAGACCCCAGTAATCACAATGCTCCATGCCCCTCTTCATCTCAATGCTCCATGAATCCTGTCATCACAATGCATCATGCCAATTATCATAATGCTTCCGGCTATTGTCAGCACAATGAAATCAAAATGCTACATGACCCCTGTCATCACAGTACTCCATGAACATTTTCCGCCCAATGCTCCATGACCATTGTCATCACAATGATCCATGCCCTTATCATCCCAATGCTCCATGACCCCTGTATTCACAATGCTCCGTGACGCTTGTCATCACAGTGCTCCATGACACATGTTATCACAATGCTCCATGCCTTTGTCAGCAAAATGCTACATGACTTTCTCATTACAATGCTCTCTGCGCATGTCATCACAATACTCCTTTACCATTTTCATCACAATCCTCCATGAAACTTGGGATCACATTGTTTAATGCCCTTGTCATCACAATGCTCCCTGCTCCTTGAAATCAAAATGATCCATGACCTCTTTCATCACAATGCTCCAAACCCTTGTGATCACAATGTTCCATAACACTTGTCATCACAAAGCTCCATGATGCCTGTCATCACAATACTCCATGCCCTTTTCATCACAATGCTCCATGACCTTTGTCATCACAATTCTCAATACACTTGTCATCACAATGCTCCCTGACATTGTCATCAGAGTGCTCCTTGAACACTGTCACCAAAAGGCTCCATTCCTTTTTCATCACAAGGCCCCATGCCATTTTCATCAAAATGCTCCATGCAACTGTCATCAAAATACTCCACAAGCTTGTCATCAGTATGCTCCATGTCTCTTGTCATCACAGCTATCCATGCACTTGTCAGCACAATGCTCCCTGACCCTTGTCATCACAAGGCTCCAAACACTTGTCATCACAGTGCTCCATTACCTTTGTCATTAGAATCCTCCATGACACATGGCATCACAATGCTCCATGACTTTGTCATCACAATGGGCCATTATATATGTCATCACAATGCTCGCTGACAACTCTCTTCACAATACTGCATGCTCTTGGCATCACAATGCTCCATGCCCTTGTATCACAATGTTCCAAGTCCCCTGTAATCAGAATGCTCCAAGCCCCTTTTCATCAGTATGCTCCTTGAGATTTGTCATCACAAGCCTCCATGGTTTTCTCAACACAATGCACCAGGACCTTGTCATCACAATGCTTCACGACATTTTCATGAAAATTCTCAATGGCCCTTGTCAACATAATGCTCCAAGCCCTAGTCATCACAATGCTCAATTTTATTTGTGATCACATCTTCCATTACATTTGGCATCACAATGCTCCATGCTATTGTCATCGCAATGGACCATGACATAGGTCATCAAAATGCTCCCTGACACCTGTCTTCACAATACTCCATGCCCTTGTCTTCACAATGCTCTATGCCCTAGTCATCACAATGCACCATGTCCACTGTCATCACAATAATCTATGAAAATTGTCAGACCGATGCTCCATGCACCTGTCATCACAATGCTCCATGCCCTTGTCATCAAAATGCTCCATGACCCCTGTCATCCGAATGCTCCGTGACTCCAGTCATCACTATGATTCATAACTTTTGTCATCACAATGGTCCATGCCCGCATCATCACAAGGCTCTGTTACATTTGTATCCCCAATGCTCCACGAACTTTTCATCACAATGCTCCGTGACCCTTGTCATCACAATGCTCCATGCATTTGTCAGAACAATGCTCCATGACCTTTGTCATCACAATGTGCCATGCACTTTTCATCAAAATGATCCACAACCTTGTCATCGCTATGCTCCATAAACCTTGTAATCACAATGCTCCATGCACTTCTCTTCCAAATGCTCTCTCACATGCGATATCACAATGTTCCATCACTAGTCATCACAATCCTCGCTCAACCCTGTTATCACAATGTTCCATGACCCCTGTCATCACAATGCTACATCCCATTATCAGCACAATGTTCGTTGGCCCTTGACATCACAATGTTCCATAACCCCTGTCATCAAAATGCTCCATGACCCTTTTCATCCCAAAGCTCCATGATCCCTGGCAACACAATGTTCTATAACCCATGTCATCAAAATGTTCCATTACACTTTTCATCAAATTTCTGCATGACCCTCTCATCAAAATGCTCCCTGCCCTTCTCATCACAATGCACAACACACTTGTCATCACAATGCTCCATGACATTTGTCATCACAAAGCTCCATTACCCTTGGCATCACAATGCTCCATCTCATTTTCATCACAATGCTCCATGAAACATCTCATCACATTGCTCCATGCCCTTGTCATCAAAAGCTCCATGACACTTGTCATCACAATGGTCGATGCCCTTCTCTTCACAATGCTCCATGCCCTTGTCATTACAATCCTCCATGACCCATGTATCACAGTGTACTGTGCCCTTGTCATCACAGTGCTCCTTGAACCCTGTCACGAAAAGGCTGCATGCCATTTTCATCACAAAGCCCCATGCCGTTTTCATCACAATGCTCCATGCCATTGTGATCAAAATACTCCACAAGCTTGTCATCAGAATGCTCCATGACTCTTGCCATCACAATTCTCCATGCACTTTTCAGCACACTGCTCCCTGAACCTTGTCATCACTATGCTCCAAGCCATTGTCATCAAAATGCTCCATTACCTCTGTCATCAGAATCATCCATGACAATTTGCATCACAATGCTCCATGCCATTGTCATCACAATGGGCCAATACATATGTCAACAAAATGCTCCGTGACACAACTTTTCACAATACTGCATGACCTGGTCATCACAATGCTCCATGCCCTTGTCATCACAAACTCCATGACGCATGTCATCAGAATGTTCCATGGCCTTCTCCACACAATGTTCCATGCCATTGTCATCAAAATGCTCCATGCCCCTTTTCATCAGAATGCTCCATGAGACTTGTCATCACAAGTCTCCATGGTCATCTCATCACAATGCTCCAGGACATTGTCATCACCATGCTCCATTCCCTTGTCATCACAATGCTTCATGACACCGGTCATCACAATACTCCATGAACATTTTCAGCCCAATGCCCCATGACCTTCTCATCACAATGCTCCAAGACCAATATCATCACAATGTTCCATGATCACTGTCATCACAACACTCAATGACACCTGAAAACACAATGATCCGGGACACTTGTCATCACAATGCTACATTCGCTACTCATCACAATGCTCCATGACCCCTGTCATCACAATACTCCATGAACATTTTCAGCCCAATGCGCCATGAGCCTTGTCATCACAATGATCCATGCCCTTGTCATCCCAATGCTCCATGACCCCTGTATTCACAATGCTCCGTGACGCTTGTCATCACAGTGCTCCATGACACCTGTCATCACAATGCTCCATGCCTTTGTCAGCAAAATGCTACATGACCTTGTCATTACAATGCTCTATGTGCTTGTCATCACAATACTGCATTACCATTGTCATCACTATCCTCCATGAAACTTGGGATCACATTGCTTCATGCCCTTGTCATCACAATGCTCCATGTTCCTTGAAATCAAAATGATCCATGACATCTGTCATCGCAATGCTCCAAACCCTTGTGATCCCAATGTTCAGTAACACTTGTCATCACAAAGCTCCATGATGCCTGTCATCACAATACACCATGCCCTTTCCATCACAATGCTCCATGACCTTTGTCATCACAATTCTCAATACACTTGTCATCACAATGCTCCCAGACACTTGTCGACAGAATGCTCCTTGAACCCTCTCACGAAAAGGCTTCTTGCCTTTTTCATCACAAAGCCCATGCCGTTTTCATCACAGTGCCCCAGGCCATTGTCATCAAAATACTCCAAAAGCTTGTCATCAGAATGCTCCCTGACCCTTGTCATTACAATTCTCGATGCACTTGTCAGCACAATGCTCCCTGAACCTTGTCATCACTATGCTCCAAGCCATTGTCATCACAATGCTCCTTTACCTTTGTCATCAGAATCCTCCATGAAACTTGGCATCACAATGCTCCATGCCATTGTCATCACAATGGGCTAATACATATGTCATCACAATGCTCCGTGACACCTCTTCTCACAATACTGCATGACCTGGTCATCACAATGCTCCATGCCCTTGTCATCACAATGCGGCATTCCAACTGTCATCACAATAATCCATGAATCTTATTAGACCAATGTCCCATGCCCTTGTCATCACAATGCTCCATGCCCTTGTTATCACAATGTTCCAAGACCCCTGTAATCAGAATGCTCCTTGCCCCTTTTCTTCAGTATGCTCCATGAGACTTGTCATCACAAGGCTCCATGATTTTCTCATCACAGTGCTCCAGGACCTTGTCATCACAATGCTTCACGACATTGTCATGAAAATTCTCAATGGCCCTTGTCATCATAATGCTACAAGCCGTAGTCATAACAATGCTCCATTATATTTGTCATTACAATCCTCCACTATATTTGGCATCACAAGCTCCATGCCATTGTCATCGCAATGGACCATGACATATGTCATCACAATGCTCCCTGACACCTGTCTTCACAATACTCCATGACCTTGTCATCATAATTCTCCATGCCCTTGTCATCACAATGCACCATGTCCAATGTCATCACAATCATCTATGAAACTTGTCAGACCAATGCTCCATGCCCCTGTCATCACAGTGCTCCATGCCCTTGTCATCACAATGCTCCATGACCCCTGTCATCACAATGCCCCGTGACTCCAGTCATCACAATCCTTCATAACGTTTGTCATCACAACGGTCCATGCCTGCGTCATCACAAGGCTCTGTGACCATTTTAACCACAATGCTCCACGAACTTTTCATCACAATTCTCCATGACACTTGTTATCAAATGCTCCATGCCTTTGTCAGAACATTGCTCCATGACCCTTGTCATCACAATGTGCCATGCGCTTTTCATCACAATGATCCACAACCTTGTCATCGCTATGCTCCATAAACTTTGTAATCACAATGCTCCATGAACTTCTCATCCAAATGCTCTCTCACCAGAGATATCACAATGTTCCATCACTAGTCATCACAATCCTCCCTCACCCCTATTATCACAATGTTCCATGACCCCTGTCATCACAATGCTACATCCCCTTATCATCACAAAGTTCCATGACCCATGACATCACAATGTTCCATAACCACTCTCATCAAAATGCTCCATGACACTTTTCATCCCAATGCTCCATGACCCCTGTATTCACAATGCTCTGTGACGTTTGTCATCTCAGTGCTCCATGACACCTCTCATCACAATGCTCCATGCCTTTGTCAGCAAAATGCTACATGACCTTGTCATTACAATGCTCTATGTGCTTGTCATCACAATACTCCATTACCATTGTCATCACTATCCTCCATGAACCTTGGGATCACATTGCTTCATGCCCTTGTCATCACAATGCTCCATGCTCCTTGAAATCAAAATGATCCATGACCTCTGTCATCGCAATGCTCCAAACCCTTGTGATCCCAATGTTCCATAACACATTTCATCACTATGCTCCATGATGTCTTTCATCACAATACTCCATGCCCTTTTCATCACAATGCTCCATGACCTTTGTCATCACAATTCTCAATACACTTGTCATCACAATGCTCCCTGACACTTGTCGTCAAAAGGCTCCTTGAACCCTGTCACGAAAAGGCTCCTTGCCTTTTTCTTCACAAAACCCCATGCCGTTTTCATCACAATGCTCCATGCCATTGTCATCAAAATACTCCACAAGTTTGTCATCAGAATGCTCCATGACCCTTGTCATCACAATTCTCCATGCACTTGTCAGCACAATGCTCCCTGAACCTTGTCATCACTATGCTCCAAGCCATTGTCATCACAATGTTCCTTTACCTTTGTCATCAGAATCCTCCATGACATTTGGCATCAAAATGCTCCATGCCATTGTCATCACAATGGGCTAATACATATGTCATCACAGTGCTCCGTGACACCTCTTTTCACAATACTGCCTGACCTGGTCATCACAATGCTCCATTCCCTTGTCATCACAATGCGCCATTCCAACTGTCATCACATTAATCCATGAAACTTTTTAGACCAATGCTCCATGCCCTTGTCATCACAATGTTCCTTGCCCTTGTTATCAAAATGTTCCAAGACCCCTGTAATCAGAATGCTCCATGCCCCTTTTCATCAGTATGCTCCACGAGACTTGTCATCTCAAGGCTCCAAGGATTTCTCATCACAATGCTCCAGGACCTTGTCATCACAATGCTTCAGGACATTGTCATGAAAATTCTCAATGGCCCTTGTCATCATAATGCTCCAAGCCGTAGTCATCAAAATGCTCCATTATATTTGTCATTACAATCCTCCATTACATTTCGCATCAGAATGCTCCATGCCATTGTCATCGCAATGGACCATGAGATATGTCATCACAATGCTCCCTGACAACTGTCTTCACAATACTCCATGACCTTGTCATCATAATGCTCCATGCCCTTGTCATCACAATGCACCATGTCCACTGTCATCACAATCAACTATGAAACTTGTCAGACCAATGCTCCATTCCCCTGTCATCACAGTGCTCCATGCCCTTGTCATCACAATGCTCCATGACCCCTGTCATCACACTGCCCCGTGTCTCCAGTCATCACAATGCTTCATGACGTTTGTCATCACAAAGGTCCATGCCCGCAATATCACAAGGCTCTGTGACCATTTTAACCACAATGCTCCATGAACTTTTCAGCACAATGCTCCGTGACCCTTGTCATCACAATGCTCCATGCCTTTGTCAGAACAATGCTCCATGACCCTTGTCCTCAAAATGTGCCATGTGCTTTTCATCACAATGATCCACAAACTTATCATCGCTATGCTCCATAAAACTTGTAATCACAATGCTACATGAACTTCTCATCCAAATGCTCTCTCACATGAGATATCACAATGTTCCATCACTAGTCATCACTATCCTCCCTCATCCCTGTTATCACAATGTTCCATGACCCCTGTCATCACATTGCTACATCCCCTTATCATCAAAATGTTCCATGACCCCTGACATCACAATGTTCTATAACCCCTGTCATCAAAATGTTCCAATACACTTTTCATCAAATTGCTGCATGACCCTGTCATCAAAATGCTCCCTGCCCTTCTCATCACAATGCACCACACCCTTGTCATCAAAATGCTCCATGACCTTTGTCATCACAAAGCTCCATAACACTTGGCATCACAATGCTCCATGTCATTGTCATCACAATGCTCCATGAACCCTCTCATCACATGACTCCATGCCCTTGTCATCAAAAAGCACCATGAAACTTGTCATCACAATGCTCCATGCCCTTGTCATTACAATCCTCCATGACCCATGTATCGCAGTGTTCCGTGCCCTTGTCATCACAATGCTCCATGCCCACTCTCATCACAACAATCCATGAAACATTTCAGACCAATGCTCAATGCCCTTCTCATCACATGGCTCTATTACATCTTTCATAACAATGCTCCATGACACCTGCCATCACAATGTTCCACGGACTTGTCATCACAAGGCTCAATGTCTCTTGTCATCACAATGCTCCAAGACCACTGTAATTACAATGCTCCATGCCCTTTTCAACACACATCTCCATGACGCATGTAATAAGAATATTCCATGGTCTTCTCCTCACAATGCTCCATGCCCTTGTCATCACAATGCTCCAAGACCCCTGTAATCACAATGCTCCAAACCCCTTTTCATCAGAATGCTCCATGAAACTTGTCATCACAAGTCTCCCTGGTCATCTCATCACAATGCTCCAGGACCTTGTCATCACCACGCTCCATTCCATTGTCATCACAATGCTCCATGACCCCTGTCATCACAATAATCCAGGAACATTTTCAGCCCAGTGCTCCATGACCCTTGTCATCACAATGATCCATGCCCTTGTCATCCTAATGCTCCATGACCCCTGTATTCACAATGCTCCGTGACGATTTTCATCACAGTGCTCCATGACACATGTCATCACAATGCTGTATGCCATTCTCAGTACAATGCTCCATGCCCTTTTCATCACAGTGCTCCATGACCCCTGTCATCACAATGCTCCGTGACTCCAGTCCTCACACTTCTTCATAACATTTGTCATCACAATTGTCGATACCAATGTCATCACAAGGCTCTGTGACCTTTGTAAACACAGTGCTCCATGAACTTTTCATCACAATGCTCCGTGACACTTGTCATCACAAAGTTCCATGCCTTTGTCAGAAAAATGCTCCATGACCCTTGTCATCACAATGTGTGACACGCTTTTCATCCCAACGGTCCACAAATTTGTCATCGCAATGTTCCATAAACCTTGTAATCACAATGCTCCATTCCCTTCTCATCACAATGCTCCATTACTCCTGTCATAACAATGCTCCATTACCACTGCCATCACAATGTTCCACGGCCTTGTCTTCACAAGGCTCCATGACACTTGTCATCACAATGTTCCAAGACTCCTGTAAGCACAATGCTCCATGCCTTTGTCATCACAAAGCTCCATGACACATGTCATCAGAATGTTCCATGTCCTTCTCCACACAATGCTCCATGCCCTTGTCATCAAAATGCTCCAAGTCCCCTGTAATCACAATGCTCCATGCCCCTTTTCATCTCAATGCTCCATGGACCCTCTCATCACAATGCATCATGCCAATCATCATAATGCTTCCGGCTATTGTCAGCACAATGAAATCAAAATTCTCCATGACCTCTGTCATCACAATGCTCCATGACCCCTGTCATCACAATGATATATGCCCTTGTCTTCCCAATGCTACATGACCCCTGTATTCACAATGCTCCGTGACGCTTGTCATCACAGTGCACCATGACACTTGTCATCACAATGCTCCATGCCTTTGTCAGCAAAATGCTACATGACCTTGTCATTATAATGCTCTATGCGCTTGTCTTCACAATACTCCATTACCGTTGTCATCACAATCCTCCATGAACCTTGGGATCACATTGCTTCCTGCCCTTGTCATCACAATGCTCCATGCTCCTTGAAATCAAAGTGATCCATGACCTCTGTCATCACAATGCTCCAAAACCTTGTGATCACAGTGTTCCATTATAGTTGTCATCACAATTATCCATGGTCTTCTAATCACAATGCTCCATGACATTTGTCATCACAATTCTCAATACACTTGTCATCAAAATGCTCCCTGACACTTGTCATCAGAATGCTCCTTGAACCCTGTCCCGAAAAGACTCCATGCCTTTTTCATCACAATGCCCCATGCCGTTTTCATCACAGTGCTCCATGCCATTGTCATCAAAATACTCCAAAAGCTTGTCATCAGAATGCTCCATGACCCTTGTCATCACAATTCTCCATGCACTTGTCAGCACAATGCTCCCTGACACTTGTCATCACAATGCTCCAAGCCATTGTCATCACAATGCTCCATTACCTTTGTCATCAGAATCCTCCATGACACTTGGCATCACAATGCTCCATGCCATTGTCATCACAATGGGTCATTACATATGTCATCACAATGCCCCCTGACACCTGTCTTCACAATACTGCATGACCTTGTCATCACTATGCTCCATGCCCTGGTCATCACAATGCGCCATTCCAACTCTGATCGCAATAATCCATGAAACTTATTAGACCATGCTCCATTTCCTTGTCATCACAAAACTCCATGCCCTTGTTATCACAGTGCTTCATGACCTTTGTCATCACAATGGTCCATGACCTCGTCATCAACTGTCTCTGTGATCATTTTAACCACAATGCTCCATGAACTTTTCATCACAATGCTCTTTGACCCTTGTCATCACAATGCTCTATGCCTTTCTCAGCACAATGCTCCATGACCCTTGTCATCACAATGCTCCATGCACTTGTCAGCACAATGTTCCATGACACGTCATCCCAATGCACCATGTGCTTGTCATCACAGTGCTCCCCAATCTTGACATCACAATGCTCCATGAAACTTGTCATCACAATGCTCCATGGACTTCTCAGCAAAATGCTCTCTCACCACTGATATCACAATGTTACATCACAATTCGTCACAATATTCCCTCACCCCTGTCATCAAAATGTGCCATGACTCCTGTCATCACAGTGCTACATGCACTTATCATCACAAAGTTCGATGACCCCTGGCATCTCAATGTTCCATAACCACTGTCATCAAAATGTTCCATGACACTTTTCATCAAATTGCTCCATGACCCTGTCATCACAATGCTCCCTACACTTCTCATCACAAAGCACAACGCACTTGTCATCAAAATGCTCCATGTCATTGTCATCACGATGCTCCATTAAGGTTCTCATCACATTGCTTCATGTCCTTGTCATCACAAACCTCCATGACCCATATCATCAAAATGCTCCATGGCCTTCTCATCACAATGCTCCTTGCCCTGCCATCACTATGCTCCATTATCCCTGTCATACCCATGATCCATGACCCCTGCCATCACGATATTCCATGGCCTTGTCATCACAAGGCTCCATGACCCTTCTCATCACAATGCCCCAAGAACCCTGTAACCACAATGATCCATGCCCATTTTCATCTCAATGATTCATGAACCCTGTCATCACAATGCACCATGACCATCATCATAATGCTTCATGCTATTGTCATCACAATGAAATCAAAATGCTCCATGACCTCTGTCATAACAATGCTCCAAACGCTTGTGATCACAATATTCCAAAACGCTTGTCATCACAATGCTCCATGATGGTCGTCATCACAGTTATCCATGGACTTCTCATCACAATGCTCCATGACCTTTTTCATCACGATGCTCAATACACTTGTCATCAAAATGCTCCCTGACACTTGTTGTCTGTATGCTCCTTGAACCCTGTCATGACAAAGCTCCATGCTTTTTCATCACAATGCTCCAAGACCCATGTAATCACAATGCTCCATGCCCTTGTCATCACAAAGCTAAAGGACGCATGTCTTCAGAATGCTCTTGGGGTTCTCCTCACAATGCTCCATGCACATGTCATTACAATGTTCCAAGACGCCTGTAATCACAATGGTCCATGTCCATTTTCATCAGTATGCTCCATGACATTTGTCATCACAAGGCTCCATGTTTTTCTCATCACAATGCTCCAGGACATTGTCATCACAATGCTTCACGACCTTGTCCTGAAAATTCTCAATGGCCCTTGTCATCATAATGCTCCAAGCCCTAGTCATCACAGTGATCCATTATCTTTGTCAACACAATCCTCCATTACATTTGGCATCACAAGTCTCCCTGCTATTGTCATAGCAATGGACCATGAAATATGTTATCACAATGCTACCTGACAACTGTCTTCACAATACTCCATGACCTTCTCATCACAATGATCCATGTCCTTGTCATCACAATGCACCATGTCCACTGTCGTCACAATAAACTATGAAAGTTGTCAGACCAATGCTACATGCCCCTTTCATCAAAATGCTCCATGCCCTTGTCATCACAATGCACCATGACCCCTGTCATCACAATGCTCCGTGACTCCAGTCATCACAATGCTTCATAACATTTGTCATCACAATGCTCCATGAACATTTCATCACAATGCTCCGTGACCCTTGTCATCACAGTGCTCCATGGCTTTGTCAAAAAAATGCTCCATGACCCTTTTCACCACAATTTGCCACGCACTTTTCATCACAACTGTCCACAAGTTTCTCATTGCAATGCTCCATAAACCTTGTAATCACAATGCTCCATGCCCTTCTCATCACAATGCTCCATTACCCCTGTCATAACAGTGCTCCATGACCACATCCATCACGATGTTCCATGGATTTTTCATCACAAGGCTCCATGACACTTGTCATCACAATGCTCCAAGACACCTATAATCACAATGCTCCATGCCCTTGTCATCACAAAGCACCATGAAACATGTCATCAGAATGTTCCATGGACTTCTCATTAAATGCTCCATGCCCCTGTCATCACAGTGCTCCAAGACCCCTGTAATCACAATGCTCCATGCCCCTATTCATCTCCATGCTCCATGAACCCTGTCATCTCAATGCATCATGCCCATCATCATATTGCTTCCGGGTATTGTCAGCACAATGAAATCAAAATTCTCCTTGACCTCTGTCATCACAAAGCTCCATGACCCCTGTCATCACAATACTCCATGAACATTTTCAGCCCACTGCTCCATGACACTTGTCATCACAATGATACATGCCCTTGTCATCCCAATGCTCTATGACCCCTGAATTCACAATGCTCTGTGACGCTTGTCATCACAGTGCTCCATGACACCTGTCATCACAATGCTCCATGACTTTATCAGCAAAATGCTACATGACCTTGTCATTACAATGCTCTATGTGCTTGTCATCAAAATACTCCATTTCCATTGTCATCACAATCCTCCATGAACCTTGGGATCACATTGCTTCATGCCCTTGTCATCACAATGCTCCATGCTCCTTGAAATCAAAATCATCCATGACCTCTTTCATCACAATGCTCCAAACAATTGTGATCCCAAAGTTCCATAACACTTGTCATCACAATGCTCCATGATGACTGTGATCACAAAATTCCATGACCTTTTCATCACAATGCTCCATGACCTTTGTCATCACAATGCTCAGTTCACTTGTCATCAAAATGCTCCCTGACACTTGTCATCAGAATGCTCCTTGAACCCTGTCACGAAAAGGGTCCATGCCATTTTCATCACAATGCCCCATGCCGTTTTCATCACAATGCTCCGTGACCATTGTCATCAAAATGCTCCATGCCTTTGTTTGAAAAATGTTCCATGACCCTTGTCATCACAATGTGCCATTCGCTTTTCATCACAATGGTCCAGAATCTTGTCATTGCAATGCTCCATAAACCTTGTAATCACAATGCTCCATACACTTCTCATCAAAATGCTCTCTCACCAGAGATATCACAGTGTTTCATCACTAGTCGTCACAATACTCCCTCACCCCTGTAATCACAATGTCCCATGACCCCTGTCATCACAATGCTACATCCCCTTATCATCACAATGTTCCTTGACCCCTGACATCACAATGTTCTATAACCCCTGTCATCAAAATGTTCCAATACACTTTTCATCAAATTGCTGCATGACCCTGGCATCAAAATACTCCCTGCCATTCTCATCACCATGCACCATGCACTTGTCATCAAAATGCTCCATGACATTTGTCATCACAAAGCTCCATGACCCCCGGCATCACAATGCTCGATGTCATTGTCATCACAATGCTCCATGAACCCTCTCATCACATTTCTCCATGCCCTTGTCATCACAAAGCTCCATGACACTTGTAATCACAATGCTCGATGCCCTTCTCATCACAATGCCCCATGCCCTTGTCATTAGAATCCTCCATGACCCATGTATCACAGTGTTACATGCCCTTATCATCACAATGCTCTATGCCCACTCTCATCACAATAATCCATGAATCATTTCGGGTCAATGCTCCATGCCCTTCTCATCACAATGCTCCTTTACCTCTGTCATAACTACGCTCCATGACACCTGCCATCACAATGTTCCACGGCCTTGTCATCACAAGTCTCCATGACACTTGTCATCACAATGCTCCACGACCCATCTAATCAAAATGCTCCATGCCCTTGTCATCAAAAAGCTACATGACGCATGTCATCAGAATTTTCCATGGCCCTGTCATCAAAATTCTCCATGCCCTTGTCATCACAATGCTCCAAGACCCTTGTAATCAAAATGCTCCATGCGTCTTTTCATCTCAATGCTGCATGAAACCTGTCATCACAATGGACCATGCCCATCATCATAATTCTTCAGGCTATTGTCATCACAATGAAATCAAAATGCTCCATGACCTCTGTCATCACAATGCTCCAAACCCTGGTGATCACAATGTACCATAACACTTATCATCACAACACCCCTTGACGCTCATCATCACAATTATCCATGGTCTTCTCATCACAATGCTCCATGACCTTTGTCATCACAATGCTTAATACACTTGTTATCACAATGCTCCCTGACACTTGTCATCAGTATGCTCCATTACCCCTGTCCTGACACGTCTCCATGCCTTTTTCATCACAATGATCCATGCCATTTTAATCACAATGCTCCAAGACACCTGTAATCACAATGCTCCATGCCCATGTCATCATAAAGCTCAATGATGCATGTCATCAGAATGCTCATGGCCTTCTCATCACAATGCTCCATGCCCTTGTTATCACACTGCTCCAAGACCCCTGTAATCACAATGCTCCATGTCCCTTTTCATCAGAATGCTCCATGAGACATGTCATCACAAGTTTCCATTGTCTTCTCATGAAAGTGCTCCAGGAACTTGTCATCAAAATGCTCCATGATCCCTGTCATCACAATACTCCATGAATATTTTCAGCCCAATGCTCCATGAACTTCTCATCAAAATGCTCCATGACCCCTGTCATCACAATACTCCATGAACATTTTCAGCGCAATGCTCCATGACACTTGTCATCACAATGATCCATGCCCTTGTCATCCCAATGCTCCATGAACCCTGTATTCACAATGCTCCGTGACGCTTGTCATCACAGTGCTCCATGACACCTGTCATCACAATGCTCCATGCCTTTGTCAGAAAAATACTTCCTGACCTTGTCATTGCAATGCTCTATGCGCTTGTCATCACAATTCTCCATTCCCATTGTCATCACAGTCCTCCATGAACCTTGGGATCACATTGCTTCATGCCCTTGTCATCACAATGCTCCATGCTCCTTGAAATCTAAATGATCCATGACCTCTCTCATCACAATGCTCCAAACACTTGTGATCACAATGTTCCATAGCACTTGTCCTCACAACGCTCTAAGATGCCTGTCATCACTTTACTCCATGCTTATTCATCACAATGCTCCATGACCTTTGTCATCACAATTCTCAATACACTTGTCATCACAATGCTCCCTGACACTTGTAATCAGAATGCTCCTTGAACCCTTTCACGAAAATGCTCCATGCTTTTTTCATCACAATGCCCATGCCGTTTTCATCACAATGATCCATGTCATTGTCATCAAAATACTCCACAAGCTTGTCATCAGAATGCTCCATGACGCTTGTCATGACAATTCTCCATGCACTTGTCAGCACAATGCTCCCTGACCCTTGTCATCACAATGCTCCAAGCCATTGTCATCACAATGCTCCATTTCCATTGTCATCAGAATCCTCCATGACACTTGGTATCACAATGATCCATGCCATTTTCATCACAATGGGCCATTACATATTTCATCACTATGCTCCCTGACACCTGTCTTCACAATACTGCATGACCTGGTCATCACAATGCGCCATTCCAACTGTCATCGCAATAATCCATGAAACTTATTAGACCAATGTTCCCTGCCCTTGTCATCACAATGCTCCATGCCCTTGTTATCACAATGCTCCATGACCCCTGTCATCACAATGCTCCATGAATCGATTCATCACAATGCTTCATGACCTTTGTCATCACAATGGTCCATGCCCTCGTCATCCACAGTCTCTGTGACATATTTAACCACAATGCTCCATGAAATTTCATCACAGTGCTCTGTGACCCTTGTCATCACAATGCTCTGTGCCTTCCTCAGGACAATGCTCCATGACCCTTGTCATCTCAATGCTCCATGCGCTTGTCAGCACAATGCACCATGACCCATGTCATCACAATGCACCCTGCACTTGTCATCACAGTGCTCCACAATCTTGTCACCACAATGCTCCATAAAACTTGTCATCACAATTCTCCATGCACTTCTCATCAAAATGCTCTCTCACCACAGATATCACAATGTTACATCACTATTCATCACAATACTCCCTCACCACTGTCATCACAATGTTCCATGACTCCTGTCTTTGCAATGCTACATGCACTTATCATCACAAAGTTCGATGACCACTGACATCACAATGTTCCATAACCCCTGTCATCAAAATATTCCATGACGCTTTTCATCAAATTGCTCTATGACCCTGTCATCACACTGCTCCCTGCCCTTCTCATCACATTGCACCACCCCTTGTCATCAAATTGCTCCATGACCTTTGTCATCACAAAGCTCCATGACCCTTGGCATCCCAATGCTCCATGCCATTGTCATCACAACGCTCCATGAACCCTCTAATCACAATGCTCCATGCCCCTTTGCATCTCAATGCTTCATGAACCCTGTCATCAAAATGCACCATGCCCATCATCATAATGCTTCAGGCTCTTGTCATCACTATGAAATAAAAATATTCGATCATCTGTCTCATCACAATGCTCCAAATCCTTGTGATCACAATGTTCTATAACACTTATCATCACAAAGCCCCATGACGCTCATCATCACAATTATCCATGCTCTTCTCATCACAGTGCTCCATGAACTTTGTCATCACAATGCTCTATAAACTTGTCATCACAATGCTCCCTGACACTTGTCATCAGTATGCTCCTGGAACCCTGTCATGACAAGGCTCCATACCATTTTCATAACAATGATCCATGCCAATTTCATCACAATGCTCCAAGACACCAGTAATCACAGTGCTCCATGCCCTTGTCATCACAATGCTCCAAGACCCCTGTAATCACAATACTCCATGCCCCTTTTCATCAGAATGCTCCATGAGACTTGTTATTACAAGGCTCCATGGTCTTCTCATCACAATGCTCCAGGAACTTTTCATCACAGTGCTCCATTCCCTTGTCATCACAATGCTCCATGACCCCTGTCCTCACAATACTTCCTGAACATTTTCAGTCCAATTCTCCAGGAACTTCTCATCACAATGCTTCATGAGCCCTATCATCACAATGCTCCATGACCACTGTCATCACAACGCTCCATGACCCATGACAACACAGTGATCCGGGACTCTTGTCATCACAATGCACCATTCCCTAGTCATCACAATGCTCCATGAACATTTTTAGCCCAATGCTCCATGACACTTGTCATCACAATGATCCATGGCCTTGCCATCCCTATGCTCCATGACCCCTGTAATCACAATGATCCGTGATGCTTCTCATCACAGTGCTCCATGACCCTTATCATCACAATGCTCCATGCCTGTGTCAGCAAAATGCTACATGACCTTGTCATCACAATGCTCCATTTGCTTGTCATCACAATACTCCATTACCATTGTCATCACAATCCTCCATGAAACTTCGGATCACATTGCTTCATGCCCTTGTCATCCCAATGCTCCATGCTCCTTGAAAACAAAATTATCCATGACTTCTATCATCACAATGCTCCAAACCCTTGTGATCACAATGTTCCATAACACTTGTCATCACAACGCTCCATGATGCCTGTCATCACAATACTCCATGCCCTTTTCGTCAAAATGCTCCATGATCTTTTTCATCACCATTCTCAATACACTTGTCATCACAATGTTCCCTGACACTTGTCGTCAGTATGCTCCTTGAAACCTGTCATGAAATGGCTTCATGCCTTTTTTATCACAATGCTCCATGCCCTTTTCATCACAATGCTCCATGCCATTGTCATCACAATACTCCACAAGTTTGTCATCAGAATGCTCCATGACACTTGTCATCACAATGCTCCATGGCCACTGTCATCACAATGCCCCATACCCCTTGTCATTACTGTGCTCCATGACACTCGTCATCACAGTTATCCATGGTCTTCTCATAACAATGCTCCACGCCCTTGTCATCAAAATGCTCCATGACACTTGTCATCACAATGCTCCATGGCCACTCTCATCACAATGCTCCATTCCCCTTGTCATTACAGTGCTCCATGACGCTCGTCATCACAATTATCCATGGTCTTCTCATCACAAAGCTCCACGGTCTTGCCATCACAATGCTCCATGCCCTGGTCATCACAATGCTCCATGTCCCCTGTCATCACAATTCTCCTCGTTCTTGGCATCACTATGCTCCATGACACTTCTCATCACCGTGTTACATGATTTGTCATCACAATCTGTATGCACTTTTCATTGCAATGCTCCATCACCCCTGTCATAGGAAGCTCCATGTGCTTCTCATCACAATGCTTCATGAACTTGTCATCAAAATTCTCAATGGCCCTTGTCATCACAATGCTCCATGCCCTTGTCATCACAATGCTCCATGTCCATTGTCATCACAATGCTCCAAGCCCTTGTCATCAAAATGCTCCATTACATTTGTCATCACAATCCTCCATGACACTTGGCATCACAATATTCCATTCCATTGTCATCGCAATGGACCATGACATATGTCATCACAATGCTCCCTGAGACCTGTCTTCAAAATACTCCATGACCTTCTCATCACAATGCTCCATGCCTTTGTCATCACATTGCACCATGCCCACTGTCATCACAATAATCCATGAAACATGTCAGGCCAATGCTCCATGCCCCTGTCATCACAATGCTTATTGCCTTTTCATCACAAAGCTCTATGACCCCTGTCATCACAGTGCTCCTTGACTCCAGTCATCACAATGCTTCATGACCTTTGTCATCACAATGGTCCATGCCCTCGTCATCATAAGGCTCTGTGACCTTTGTCACCAAAATGCTCCTTGAAATTTTCATCACAGTGCTCGGTGACACTTGTCATCACATTGCTCTATGCCTTTGTCAGCACAGTGCTCCATGACCCATGTCATCACAATGCACCATGTGCTTGTCATCACAGTGCTCCTCAATCTTGTCATCACAATGCTCCATAAAACTTGTCCTCACAATGCTCCATGCACTTCTTATCAAAATGCTCTCTCACGAATGATATCAAAATGTTCCCTCACTAGTCATCACAATACACCCACTCCCCTGTCATCACAATGGTCCACAACACCGTCATGAAAATGTTCCATGACTCCTGACATCACAATGTTCCACGGCCTTGTCATCACAAGTCTCCATGACACTTGTCATCACAATGCTCCACGACCCATCTAATCAAAATGCTCCATGCCCTTGTCATCAAAAAGCTACATGACGCATGTCATCAGAATTTTCCATGGCCCTGTCATCAAAATTCTCCATGCCCTTGTCATCACAATGCTCCAAGACCCTTGTAATCAAAATGCTCCATGCGTCTTTTCATCTCAATGCTGCATGAAACCTGTCATCACAATGGACCATGCCCATCATCATAATTCTTCAGGCTATTGTCATCACAATGAAATCAAAATGCTCCATGACCTCTGTCATCACAATGCTCCAAACCCTGGTGATCACAATGTACCATAACACTTATCATCACAACACCCCTTGACGCTCATCATCACAATTATCCATGGTCTTCTCATCACAATGCTCCATGACCTTTGTCATCACAATGCTTAATACACTTGTTATCACAATGCTCCCTGACACTTGTCATCAGTATGCTCCATTACCCCTGTCCTGACACGTCTCCATGCCTTTTTCATCACAATGATCCATGCCATTTTAATCACAATGCTCCAAGACACCTGTAATCACAATGCTCCATGCCCATGTCATCATAAAGCTCAATGATGCATGTCATCAGAATGCTCATGGCCTTCTCATCACAATGCTCCATGCCCTTGTTATCACACTGCTCCAAGACCCCTGTAATCACAATGCTCCATGTCCCTTTTCATCAGAATGCTCCATGAGACATGTCATCACAAGTTTCCATTGTCTTCTCATGAAAGTGCTCCAGGAACTTGTCATCAAAATGCTCCATGATCCCTGTCATCACAATACTCCATGAATATTTTCAGCCCAATGCTCCATGAACTTCTCATCAAAATGCTCCATGACCCCTGTCATCACAATACTCCATGAACATTTTCAGCGCAATGCTCCATGACACTTGTCATCACAATGATCCATGCCCTTGTCATCCCAATGCTCCATGAACCCTGTATTCACAATGCTCCGTGACGCTTGTCATCACAGTGCTCCATGACACCTGTCATCACAATGCTCCATGCCTTTGTCAGAAAAATACTTCCTGACCTTGTCATTGCAATGCTCTATGCGCTTGTCATCACAATTCTCCATTCCCATTGTCATCACAGTCCTCCATGAACCTTGGGATCACATTGCTTCATGCCCTTGTCATCACAATGCTCCATGCTCCTTGAAATCTAAATGATCCATGACCTCTCTCATCACAATGCTCCAAACACTTGTGATCACAATGTTCCATAGCACTTGTCCTCACAACGCTCTAAGATGCCTGTCATCACTTTACTCCATGCTTATTCATCACAATGCTCCATGACCTTTGTCATCACAATTCTCAATACACTTGTCATCACAATGCTCCCTGACACTTGTAATCAGAATGCTCCTTGAACCCTTTCACGAAAATGCTCCATGCTTTTTTCATCACAATGCCCATGCCGTTTTCATCACAATGATCCATGTCATTGTCATCAAAATACTCCACAAGCTTGTCATCAGAATGCTCCATGACGCTTGTCATGACAATTCTCCATGCACTTGTCAGCACAATGCTCCCTGACCCTTGTCATCACAATGCTCCAAGCCATTGTCATCACAATGCTCCATTTCCATTGTCATCAGAATCCTCCATGACACTTGGTATCACAATGATCCATGCCATTTTCATCACAATGGGCCATTACATATTTCATCACTATGCTCCCTGACACCTGTCTTCACAATACTGCATGACCTGGTCATCACAATGCGCCATTCCAACTGTCATCGCAATAATCCATGAAACTTATTAGACCAATGTTCCCTGCCCTTGTCATCACAATGCTCCATGCCCTTGTTATCACAATGCTCCATGACCCCTGTCATCACAATGCTCCATGAATCGATTCATCACAATGCTTCATGACCTTTGTCATCACAATGGTCCATGCCCTCGTCATCCACAGTCTCTGTGACATATTTAACCACAATGCTCCATGAAATTTCATCACAGTGCTCTGTGACCCTTGTCATCACAATGCTCTGTGCCTTCCTCAGGACAATGCTCCATGACCCTTGTCATCTCAATGCTCCATGCGCTTGTCAGCACAATGCACCATGACCCATGTCATCACAATGCACCCTGCACTTGTCATCACAGTGCTCCACAATCTTGTCACCACAATGCTCCATAAAACTTGTCATCACAATTCTCCATGCACTTCTCATCAAAATGCTCTCTCACCACAGATATCACAATGTTACATCACTATTCATCACAATACTCCCTCACCACTGTCATCACAATGTTCCATGACTCCTGTCTTTGCAATGCTACATGCACTTATCATCACAAAGTTCGATGACCACTGACATCACAATGTTCCATAACCCCTGTCATCAAAATATTCCATGACGCTTTTCATCAAATTGCTCTATGACCCTGTCATCACACTGCTCCCTGCCCTTCTCATCACATTGCACCACCCCTTGTCATCAAATTGCTCCATGACCTTTGTCATCACAAAGCTCCATGACCCTTGGCATCCCAATGCTCCATGCCATTGTCATCACAATGCTCCATGAACCCTCTAATCACAATGCTCCATGCCCCTTTGCATCTCAATGCTTCATGAACCCTGTCATCAAAATGCACCATGCCCATCATCATAATGCTTCAGGCTCTTGTCATCACTATGAAATAAAAATATTCGATCATCTGTCTCATCACAATGCTCCAAATCCTTGTGATCACAATGTTCTATAACACTTATCATCACAAAGCCCCATGACGCTCATCATCACAATTATCCATGCTCTTCTCATCACAGTGCTCCATGAACTTTGTCATCACAATGCTCTATAAACTTGTCATCACAATGCTCCCTGACACTTGTCATCAGTATGCTCCTGGAACCCTGTCATGACAAGGCTCCATACCATTTTCATAACAATGATCCATGCCAATTTCATCACAATGCTCCAAGACACCAGTAATCACAGTGCTCCATGCCCTTGTCATCACAATGCTCCAAGACCCCTGTAATCACAATACTCCATGTCCCTTTTCATCAGAATGCTCCATGAGACTTGTTATTACAAGGCTCCATGGTCTTCTCATCACAATGCTCCAGGAACTTTTCATCACAGTGCTCCATTCCCTTGTCATCACAATGCTCCATGACCCCTGTCCTCACAATACTTCCTGAACATTTTCAGTCCAATTCTCCAGGAACTTCTCATCACAATGCTTCATGAGCCCTATCATCACAATGCTCCATGACCACTGTCATCACAACGCTCCATGACCCATGACAACACAGTGATCCGGGACTCTTGTCATCACAATGCACCATTCCCTAGTCATCACAATGCTCCATGAACATTTTTAGCCCAATGCTCCATGACACTTGTCATCACAATGATCCATGGCCTTGCCATCCCTATGCTCCATGACCCCTGTAATCACAATGATCCGTGATGCTTCTCATCACAGTGCTCCATGACCCTTATCATCACAATGCTCCATGCCTGTGTCAGCAAAATGCTACATGACCTTGTCATCACAATGCTCCATTTGCTTGTCATCACAATACTCCATTACCATTGTCATCACAATCCTCCATGAAACTTCGGATCACATTGCTTCATGCCCTTGTCATCCCAATGCTCCATGCTCCTTGAAAACAAAATTATCCATGACTTCTATCATCACAATGCTCCAAACCCTTGTGATCACAATGTTCCATAACACTTGTCATCACAACGCTCCATGATGCCTGTCATCACAATACTCCATGCCCTTTTCGTCAAAATGCTCCATGATCTTTTTCATCACCATTCTCAATACACTTGTCATCACAATGTTCCCTGACACTTGTCGTCAGTATGCTCCTTGAAACCTGTCATGAAATGGCTTCATGCCTTTTTTATCACAATGCTCCATGCCCTTTTCATCACAATGCTCCATGCCATTGTCATCACAATACTCCACAAGTTTGTCATCAGAATGCTCCATGACACTTGTCATCACAATGCTCCATGGCCACTGTCATCACAATGCCCCATACCCCTTGTCATTACTGTGCTCCATGACACTCGTCATCACAGTTATCCATGGTCTTCTCATAACAATGCTCCACGCCCTTGTCATCAAAATGCTCCATGACACTTGTCATCACAATGCTCCATGGCCACTCTCATCACAATGCTCCATTCCCCTTGTCATTACAGTGCTCCATGACGCTCGTCATCACAATTATCCATGGTCTTCTCATCACAAAGCTCCACGGTCTTGCCATCACAATGCTCCATGCCCTGGTCATCACAATGCTCCATGTCCCCTGTCATCACAATTCTCCTCGTTCTTGGCATCACTATGCTCCATGACACTTCTCATCACCGTGTTACATGATTTGTCATCACAATCTGTATGCACTTTTCATTGCAATGCTCCATCACCCCTGTCATAGGAAGCTCCATGTGCTTCTCATCACAATGCTTCATGAACTTGTCATCAAAATTCTCAATGGCCCTTGTCATCACAATGCTCCATGCCCTTGTCATCACAATGCTCCATGTCCATTGTCATCACAATGCTCCAAGCCCTTGTCATCAAAATGCTCCATTACATTTGTCATCACAATCCTCCATGACACTTGGCATCACAATATTCCATTCCATTGTCATCGCAATGGACCATGACATATGTCATCACAATGCTCCCTGAGACCTGTCTTCAAAATACTCCATGACCTTCTCATCACAATGCTCCATGCCTTTGTCATCACATTGCACCATGCCCACTGTCATCACAATAATCCATGAAACATGTCAGGCCAATGCTCCATGCCCCTGTCATCACAATGCTTATTGCCTTTTCATCACAAAGCTCTATGACCCCTGTCATCACAGTGCTCCTTGACTCCAGTCATCACAATGCTTCATGACCTTTGTCATCACAATGGTCCATGCCCTCGTCATCATAAGGCTCTGTGACCTTTGTCACCAAAATGCTCTTTGAAATTTTCATCACAGTGCTCGGTGACACTTGTCATCACATTGCTCTATGCCTTTGTCAGCACAGTGCTCCATGACCCATGTCATCACAATGCACCATGTGCTTGTCATCACAGTGCTCCTCAATCTTGTCATCACAATGCTCCATAAAACTTGTCCTCACAATGCTCCATGCACTTCTTATCAAAATGCTCTCTCACGAATGATATCAAAATGTTCCCTCACTAGTCATCACAATACACCCACTCCCCTGTCATCACAATGGTCCACAACACCGTCATGAAAATGTTCCATGACTCCTGACATCACAATGTTCCATAACCCGTCATCAAAATGTTCCATGACACTTTTCATCACATTGCTCCATAACCCTTTCATCACAATGCTCCCTGCCCATCACAAGAGAATGCACCACACCCTTGTCATCAAAAGGCTCCATGACCTTTGTCATCACAAATCTCCATGACACTTGGCATCACAATGCTCCATGCCATTGTCATCACAATGCTCCAAAAACCTCTCATCACATTGTTCCAAGACCTTGTCATCATAGGATCCATGATGCATTTCATCACAATGCTCGATGCCATTCTTCTCACAATGCTCCATGCGCTTCTGATTACAATCCTCCATGAACCATGTATCACAGTGTTCCGTGCCATTGTTATCACAATGCTCCTTGCACCCTCTCATCACAATAATCCATGAAACATTTCAGACCAATGTTCCATGCCCTTTTCATCACAATGATCCAAGACTCCTGTAATCATAATGCTCCATGCCCCTTTTCATCTCAATGCTCCATGAACGCTGTCATCACAATGAACCAAATGCGCATCATCATAATGCTTCATGCTATTGTCATCACAATGAAATCAAAATGCTCTATGACCTCTGTCATCACAATGATCCAAATCCTTGTGATCACAATATTCCACAACACCTATCATCACAACGCCCCATAACGCTCGTCATCACAAGTATCCATGGTCTTCTAATCACAAAGCTCCATGACATTTGTCATCACAGTGCTCAATACCCTTGTCATCACAATGGTCCCTGACACTTGTCATCAGTATGCTCCTTGAACCCTGTCATGACAAGGCTCCATGCCTTTTTCATCACAATGTTACATGCCCTTTCCCTCACAGTGCTCCAAGACCCCTGTAATCACAATCCTCCATGACCCTTGGGATCATATTGCTTTATACCCTTGTCATCTCTATCTTGCCTTTCTGGTTTTTACAGATTTTCGGATGTCCTTTTCGACCGGTGGGAAGTGACAATTCTTTGTAGTGTGGATTTGCATTGTGCGCTTGCTTGATTGGCCAAAAAGGGCCTATGCCTTTTCTCCTGAATATATTCAGGAGAAAATTCATATGCCGTTTTTGGCCAAGTGCATCATTCTCGAAGTTGTGATGCCTTTCCTGTGCTTTAAAGGCGATTCCAATTTACCTCTTGATATATGTTTTGTGCAATTCCGCCTCATTTTCAAGTCAGCTTTGTTGCCTTCCCTCAACAGATTTTTGGAAGAGAGTAGTCCTTTATAACTCTGCAGGTTTTTGATTTGCTTTGCCCCTGAGCTCCAATTTTCAAATCCCATTTTTGGGAGCTGACCGCAAATCCACAATTTTGCTTCAGGAACTATACTGGTTCCAGGGGTGGCTATACTGGTTCCCTGTGGGTGGCTGAGGCTTTGGTTAATTCTTCTTCCTGACGGGAATTTAGAGTGACATGTGTCCGTCCAAAGGCCTACATCTACTCTCTGATAGGTTCTCCCTCTTCCCTTTCATCCTCTGCACAATTAGCAAAAAGTGCGAACCAGGAGGTTATAGGGGATGACTCTCCTAAGTTGGGAGATTGATAGTAAAGTAGTTGGAATGCCAAACTGTAGCACAAGGAGAGGAAAAAGTAGGAGACTTTCAGAAACCTTTCGCCATCACAGGGTGTCCATTCTCTAGGTTTCCCATACATGTTATAACTGTAGTGATATTCCCTTCTACCTGGAAATTTGGGACCCATGGAATGGTGGCATGCATTACTACTTTAAAGGGTCTGCATTTTCTCTCCCAATCTCACCAGTCCTCTCAGTCCCAAGTGTCCTGCCTTATGTCTCATCCAGCTGTCTTTGCAGATAGGGTCATTCTAGGTTTCATCAGAACCCCTGAAGGAATTGTGTAAGAATTTCGCTGTTTTTTGTTTTGTTTTTGAAATTCATTTTTATAATGGGGTTGAGCTGATTTTCACTGACGTGTTTATGCCGGTCTAGACACACTTGATTCCCTTACAGAGGCATATCAGTACATAGGTTTTAAGATTCTTACTAATCAGATATATTCCTCTGTGGGGAATAGGGGTTTTGAGTCCCGTTCACTGAGGAAGGTGTAGGTCTTGTCTATTCTGTATTTGGTTTATGGAATGGTACCTGTGCTAATATCAAACTCTGGTTTTATGCATCACCCCACCTCTCCTTTCCCCTTAAGGCAGCATAAGAGTGTTTTCTAAATGTGAGACGCTGCTCTCTTTCCTAATTCAGTTCATGTGTTGTGATGTTGACATTCCCTTTGTAAGTGATATCTTATGATAAGATTCTTTTTCTGTGTGACTAATTTCCCTTAGAATCATCATACCTAAATCCTCTCATTATGCTGCTACTGGCCTTATGACATTGATTTCACTTCTGAGTGATATTTCGTTGTACAAAATTAGCACAAGTTCTTTATGCATTTCTCTTTTTCCTGGGATACTTTAGGTGTACCGAAGTTGAGGTTCTTGTATGCAGAGCAGCCCTAAACTTTGGGGTGCCTGTGTCTTGTTGATATTTAGTCTTCCCAAGTTATATGTCCATGAGTTGAAGTCCCGTTTGCTCGGGGGCTTTGTATTTTAGATGTTTTAGGAAACAGCATACACTTCTTCAGAGTAGCTCTTGGATATTTATACACAACCCATCAGCGTGACTAGTCTCCCTGTTTTCCATGGCCTCTCCTGCATTTTTGATTTGTACACATTTTTTGGATGGCCTTTCTGAGCAGTGGAAATTGAGACTTCTTTATTGTGTGGATTTGCAATTCCCTCTTGCTTGGTTGGCCAAAAACTCTGTATGTGTTTTTTTCCTGAAGATATTCACGAAAAAAACGCATACACCCTTTTGCCCAACTGCATCATTTTAGAAATTCTGCTGCTTTTCATATGCTTTAAATGTGAGTACAATCTACCTTTTGAAATCTGTTTCCTGCAATTCTGCCTCTCATTCAGAACCTCTTCGTTGCCTTACCTGAATATATTTTTGGACGTTGGTTATCATTTATATCTTTGCAGGTCTTTGAATTGTCTGCTCCTGAGCTCCATTTTGCAACTCGCTTTTTTTGTGAGCTGGCCGCCAAACCATTGGATTGATTCCGGCCATATTCTGGTTCTGGGGAGGCAGGCTGAGCCTTTGGTTAATTCTTCTTCCTAAAGGGATATTAGAGTGACATGTGCCTGTCAAAACTCCTACAGCTAATCTCTCACTGGTTCCTCCTCTTCCCATTTATCCTCTTCAAAAATTGCAAACTGTGTGAAACAGGAGGTTAAAGGTGCTGATTCTCCAAGTGGGGAGATTGTTAGTAATGTGGCTGGAATGGCGAACCCCAGCACCAGGAGATCAAAAATGAGGTGCATTTTAGACACCTTTCCTGAGCACACGGTGTACATTCATCTCGGTTTCACAGGCATGTTTTTGCTGTCAGAAGATTGCCTTGAAACTGCCGATTTGGGACCCATGGAATGGGTACCAGGCAGTATTACTTTAAAAGGTCTGCATTTCCACACCCAGCCTCTCTAACATCTCTTAGCGTGCATAGCTTCTAGCCTTATATATCATCCTGCTGTGGGTCTACATGTGTTCAATCCATGTTACATCGTAGCCCTTCAACAAAAGTTGTAAGAATTTTTGTCTGTCTCACCGTTTTTATAAATATTTTTAAATTTATTTTTATATTGGTTACAGCTGATTTTCAAAGCTCTGTTTTTTGCTGCTGTACATCCACTTGATTCATGTACTGTGTGACAACAATAAATTCTTTCTCAGATGCTTACGAGTCATATGTATTATTTTCCAGTGACTTGAGTGGACTGAGTGCAGTTCTTTGAGGTACCGTGTAGGCCTTGTCAGTTATTCAATTCGGTACTTGGAATGGTATCTTTGCTAATTTCAACCTCCTGGATAATACCTCACCATTCCCCACCTTTCCCATTTAGCAGCCTTATGTCTCTTTTCTACATATTTGACTATGTTTCTGTTTTGTACTTTATTTCATGTGTAGCCATTTTTGATTCCACCTTTAAGTGACATCTTATGATATGTGTCTTTTTCTTTCTGACATGTGTCACTTAGAATGATCATATGTAACTCCTCCAGAGTTGTTCCAACTGGCCTTATTTCATTGATTTCTGGATGAGTAATATTCCACTCTACATAAGTACCCCATCTCTTTTATCCATTTTATCCTTCCAGGGACATTTAGTTTATATCCAAGTGGAGGCCCTTTTTAACAGAGAGGTGGTAAACGTTGGAGTGCCTGTTTTCTGTCATTTTTTGTTTTTCCCAAGGTATACGCCCATGAGTGCAAGTGCCCTATGCTCTGTAGCTCAGTTTTCAGATGTTTTAGCAAACACAATACACTTCTCCAGAGTGGCCGTTGGCACATTACATTTCCACTATCAGCCTCACAGGGCTCCCTTTTCTCCTCACCCTGTCCGGCATTTCTGGTGTTTACACTTTATGTGGATGGCCCTTCTGACTGATGTGAAGTGATATATTTTGTAGTATTGATTTCCAGTGCCCACCTGTTTGGTTGGATAAAAAGTGTGTATGGCCTTTACTTGAATATATTCACAAAAAATGCATACGCCCTTTTGGGCCAACGGCATCATTGGCGATGTTCAGCCCCTTTTCTTGTGCTTTAATGGGGAGACCTTTCTACCTCTTCAAATCTGTTTCCTGCCACTCTCCCTTGCTTACAAGTCCTTTTCTGTGACTTACCTCAAGACATTTTTCGACAATAGATATTTTCAACTCTGCAGTTTCATGAATTTTATTGCCCCCGAGTTCCATTTTTCAACTTGTGTTTTTGGAAACTGGACACAAAACAGCGGGATTTCCTCTAGCCCTATTCTGTTTCCATGGGCAATTCTAGCCTTTGATGAATTTGTCTTCCAGATAGGAAATTAGAGTGGCATTTGCCTGTCTGAACAACTAAGACTTGTCTCTAAATTTTTCTCATCCTTCCGCTTCATCCTCTGGACAAATTCCAAACTGTGTGCAACAGGATGTTGACGGTGCTGATATCCCCAAGTAAGGAGATTGTCAGGAAAGTTGCTGGAGGGTTGAACCCGTGCACCAGGCGATGAGGAGATGAGGTGCCTTTTCCAAAATCTTTCCGATCAAACGGTGTACCATCGTCTAGGTGTGACAGGCATGTTTTAGCTGTAGGAAGGGTCCCGTGCATGGAAGGAGAACACCAGGGATTTTTCCAAATCAGTGCCTCCCCGAACCCCAAACTGGGGAATTTTTAAGCTACGGCTACACGTATGTCCATTAAGGGCCTTGGGAAATAGGCAGAGCCCAAACTTTAGATGATTGAAATCTTCAGGTTCAGAAGCACTCACCATCGGCCTTGCTTAGGTTACATTTTATCTGTCATTGATAGATGATGTCAATAAAAATATCGATTCGTTTTCAGATTATTTCCCCTTATAGGTTATTGCAATATATTCAGTGTAGTTCCCTGTGTTATACAGTAGTTCCTTGTTGATGAACTATTTTATACATAGCAGTGTGTATGTGTTAATCCCAAACTGTTAATTTATCCCTTTTCCTACCTTTCCCCTTTGGTAATAATAAATTATAAGATTTTATACTTCTCAGCAATGGGGGAGCTGAAAGAGAGGTATCCTTTTCAATGGAAAAGCATTCAAAACAAGATTGAAGCTTCAGCCAAGAGTATTCGATGTACAACCATGGAAATAAATCACTTCATTTCTCTAATGTTGACCTGACAAATAAGACAGACGTCTTCACTGAACTTGCTTATAGTAAAGTGATGGAATTATCAAATGTAAGTCTTAGAAAAATCTTATTTTACCCGAGCATTATACACTGCTCTATGTTAACTACAGTTTGGCTCACACATCTGTTCATTGAAGTTACAATGTTCTCAATTTCTTTTACTGATCCTCCAGACTGGATCCCAACAGGAGTCCCCGAGCCCAGTGTCATTGGAGCCAACAGATCAAGACTGAGTTTGGTTCAGAAGCAAAGGAAACATTATTTTGACAACAGAATGGAGAGGTGAGAGCGTGCACTCCCCCACAGGCTGTGGGCTGGGCTGCTGTGTAGGGATCCCGGCAGCGTCAGTGGGAGTTAGGGGATGGAGCTCTCGAGGGCTGGGTTGGCTGCAGCTCAGGCTCTATGCCGTGGAGTCTGCATGGGACTCCGCTAGCTGAGGTGTCGACCCAGCCATTCTGCACTAGGAAATCAGGTCTGAAGTGCCGGGTGTGGGACCTCTGCATGCGGAACCCTAGGAGCACGTGAAATTAGACAAAGCACAAAGGAAAAACAGGTTAGACTTTATTTTATTGCCCAGGTTCTCTTTTTATCTCACAGGAATTTTTAATGAACGTTGCCGGAGACGAACCACTCCTCTGCTTTTTGTTCCGTTCCTCATTCTTGGGGTGTTGAGGGTGCAGACCCCTCTTTTGTAACTGCTTCATGCTGTGGTGGCAGCCCTGATACCTGGGGGGAGGGGCAAAACGTCTCCCCACCAGCCTCCAGGTGAGGTTGATTGTTCCAAAGACTCCTGCCTCACTTCTCGTCCGCCTGAGCACCAGCATTGGAAGTGTTATAGATTCTAATGACCTTTAAGTGTCCAGGAAAGAGATGTGCAAAGATGCTGTGGTGGCAGGTTTCACCCCACCCCACATTTGTTCGGCGACCTTAGGCTGACGGTTTTTGCCAGCCTAGATGCTCTGACCAGTAGTCTGTGCTTTCTTTAATTAGGTCCCTGAATTAATGTACAAACAGCACCATGTGTCAGAGCCCTGCCCGCGAAAATCCCAGACAGTCCAGGGTCAGTGGTGATCCAGGACCATGACGTCCACTGAGTCAACGGCCTTTAGAAGTAGCCAGCAGTCCAGCTGGTCATATTGGCCACCATCACCGCGGTGTCTGTAGGGTTTTCTATGGTGAAAGCGTGATATACGTTTCCCCCGCCAAGCTTATTAGCTCCCTTCTGGGTGCAGTAAGTCCTGCAAGCAGTAGTCTGCTCTTTCGGGGCACAGTCTTGTTGTTTTCTGAGAGAAACTCCAGGTCAAGTGATGCTCACACAAGTCATCTTGGGGGCCCGATGCCCCCATTTGTCTCTCTGGAGGTTGGAGATGGAAGGCCTCCTCACTCGAGGTCAGTGTGTCCACAGAGCGACCCCTGCAACTTCAGGGCATGATGGGTGGTTAGGATCACCACGTGGGGTCCTTTTCCCTTAGGAGGGAGCTGGCCTTGCGGGCTGCTGATTTCTAGCTTTTTAGATACCCCAGTATCCTGGCCTGATGAGTCGGTGGGCAAAGCCCTTGGGGACCACAGTTTATCATACCTGAAGGGCATTCTTGTGTTGCTCCATTTCAAGTGGTCCCTGTTTTTGCACTAAGTCTCCAAGGGTGATTAACCTTTGACCGGGTATGTAAAGGTCAAAGGGTTTAGCTAAATTAGTGAGTTCCTGGGCAAGGATCTGAATTGACTGCTCTTTCCATTCTTGAAAGGCTGCTTCTGGATTCTATTCAAAAGGATCATCATCTTTTTATGTCAGTGTTTCATGTAGAGGCCCAACTATTAGACTGTAGTTAGGGATCCAGATGCAGAAAACCTTGGCCTCCCCAGGAACCCCTAAGATGTCTTCTAGTTTTAGAAGAGGTAAGGCTGCAAATGGCTTCTTCCCTATCCTGGGATGCGTTTCTCCGAATATCTGTGAGAATGAAGCCCAGGCATGTCACCTGAGCCTGGGATATTTGAGCCTTTTCCTTGGACACCTTCTATCCTTTCTTGGCTAGGTAGTTCCGAGGCGTCTTTAGTAGGCCTGGCGATCAGAATGTCATCTGCATATTGAAGGAGGGTTCCCTTTTACAGCGGTAGAACTTTTAGGTCTTTAGAGGACATTTCCCCAATGATGGTGTGGGGATTTTTGAACCATTGGTGCAGGACGGCCCAGCATTATTGCTTGTGTTGCATGTTGTGTCCTGCCACACACAAGCCAAAAATTCTTGTGACTCTGATATGAATGGAATACAGAAGAAGGCATCATTGAAGTGTAATACAGAATGCCATGGCCTGGTGGATGGTAGAATGAGCAGCAGGGTGTAGGAAATAGGAGCTACTGGATGTATATCCTCGGTGGCTTCACTGACTGTCCTGATATGCTTTACCAGGTCTCCAGCAGCCCTTGGGGCTCTCGTGGTCAGGCCAATCCCAGGATATGGAGCTCACCTGGGCTGCATCCCGCACCCCACAGCCCACGGGGCTCTCGTGTTCAAGTCCCTCCCAGGGTACGGAGCTCACCTGTGCAGCTACCCAGCAGCCCATGGGGTTCTCATAGTCAGGCCCTTCCCAGGATACGGAACTCCCCTGGGCAGGTACCGCAGCAGGGCTGGACACACAGGATCTGTGCACATAGCCCACCTTGCAGAGAACCTCCAGCTCACCTGTTGCTCACAGCTGACACAGAACACCTCAGAGCAGGACTTGAACTAACAAACAGCAGCTCTGACAGGTCTGTGACCCAGGCTATCACTCTGTGCAGCCTCTCTCTGCCTGGTCTTCCAGACACTTCCACTGCAGCCAGGGCACCAGGCCTCTGTCTCCTCCCACCATCACTCCTCTCCATGACTCCTGGGTTCCTCTCATTAGGATAGGGTCTTCTTGAAGTTGTTTTCCACTCATGGACCAGATAAAATGATAAGAAAACAAGCCACAGCTGCAGCCCCTTTTCTATCCTGACTCTCAAGAGCCCACACCTGTTCCTTGGGACTGACCCGTTTAGCAAAGTTCATTTTCTGCAACTGTGAGCCTCTAAGGGGTGAGGATTGGATGATTTGGGCAGCCTGACACTGCCTGCCAGCCCCCCCCCACAGGTGTGCCTGGGTTGAGGTCAATATAAACACCTCTCCAGTCAGCAAGAGCCCCTGTAGCTGTGACTGACGCCATATTCTCTGCCCCGTCAGCAGTTTCGGGGCTGGGGTGGAGGGAGGGAGTGAGGGGCCGTGGCTTTGTGGGTGACACAGTGTGATTTGGGCTCTGCTGGACTTTCTGCAGGAGTTGCCAGGCTGCCACCTGTTAAAGAAGAGGATGTGTCACCCATACCTGTCACTGGAATTTCTCCCCAGTCAGAGGTGAGGAATTAAAAATCAGTGGGGGCCGTGGCAGGAGGGGTATCTCAGGCAGGGAAATGGAAAGATTCCAGAAGAGCATCTGGGCCCAGGACCATCCTGGCTGGCCTGCAGGCACCAAGTCGGCCTGCGTGCTCTCGCTAGTGTGGCTCCACAGCCCTTCCTCTAGGCTTGCAAGTGCTTGTACATATTCAGGTGTTTTACCTGGAAAGGGTGGGAGGAGTTCAGCTGCAGCAGGACTGGGGCTCAGCTCACATTTACTCACAGACGCCTCGACACATTCCCCCAGCTTTGCAGTGAGGATGCTCCTTGTGGGGGGGAGCACTACTGAGTGCATGGGAGACGATTTCCCACCTCTGACCAAATTAAGAATTTTTTTACCACTGGAGCAAGTGCCCTGATACGATTATCCTCTCTATAACTGGTGAGTTCTGTTTGTTTGGTTTTTTTTTCTTTTTTTCTTTTTGGTTCAAGTTAGATTTTATTTATTCCTCTTTTTTTTTTTTAATTTGGAGATATATACATGGAAATAATGCATTAATATAAAGACGTCTATGTGAAGGGAAAAACTATTTTTCTGTTTTATTTTATTAAATGTTATTTATTTAGTTTTTTTTTAATTTATTTCTTTTATACAGCAAGTTCTTATTGGATATCTATTTCATACATATAAGTGTGCACATGTGAATCCCAGTCTCCCAATTCATCCCACCACCACCCTCACATGGCGTTCCCTCCTTGGTGTCCATGTTTGTTCTTTACATCTGTGTCTCTATCTCTGCCCTGCACACCGGTTCATCTGTACCATTTTTCTAGGTTCCACATATGTGCATTAATATACAATATTTGTTTTTCTCTTTCTGACTTACTTCACTCTGTACGACAGTCTCTAGATCCATCAAGGTCTCTACAAATGACCCAATTTCATTCCTATGTATGGCTGAGTAATATTCCGTTGTATATATATACCACGTCTTTATCCATTCATCTGTCTGTGTGCACTTAGGTTGCTTTCATTACCTGTCTATTTTAAATAGTGCTGCAGTGAACATTGTGGTGAATGTATCTTTTTGATTTATGGTTTTCTCTGGGTATATGCCCAGTAGTGGGATTGCTGGATTATATGGTAATTCTATTTTTAGTTTTTTAAGGAACCTCCATACAGTTTTCCATAGAGACTGTATCGATTTACATTCCCACCAATAGTGGAATAAGGTTCCTTTTCTCCACACCCTCTCCAGCATTTGTTGTTTGTAGATTTTCTGATGATGCCCATTCTAACAGGTGTGATGTGATACCTCATTGTAGTTTCGATTTCCATTTCTCTAATAATTAGTGATGTTGAGCAGATTTTCATGTGCGTACTGGCCATCTCTATGTCTTCTTGGAAGAAATGTCTATTTAGATCTTCCATTTTTGTATTGGGTTGTTTGTTTTATTAATATTGAGCTGCGTGAGCTGTTTATATATATTGGAGATTAATCATTTGTCCATTGATTCGTTTGCAAATATTTTCTGCCATTCTGAGGGTTGTCTTTTCGTCTTGTTTGTAGTTTCCTTTGCTTTGCAAAAGCTTTTACGTTTCATTAGGTCCCATCTGTTTAGTTTTCTTTTTTATTTCATTACTATAGGAGGTGGATCAAAAGATCTTCCTGTGATTTACGTCAGAGTATCCTTCGTAAGTTTTCCTCTCAGAGTTTTATACTGTCCGGTCTTACATTAAGGTCTCTAATCCATTTTGAATATATTTTTTATGTATGGTGTTGGGGAGTGTTCTAATTTCATTCTTTTACATGTAGCTGTCCATATTTCCCAGCACCAATGATTGAAGAGACTGTCTTATCTACATTGTATAGTCTTGCCTCCTTTGTCATAGATTAGTTGACCATAGGTGTGTAGGTTTATCCTTGGGCTTTCTTTTTTTTTTTTTTTCTTTTACACGTTTATTGGAGTATAATTGCTTTACAATGGAGAGTTCGTTTCTGCTGTATAACAAAGTGAATCAGCTATACATATACAAATATCACCAGATCCCCTCCCTCTTGCATCTCCCTCCCACACTCCATATCCCACCCCTTTATGTGGTCACAAAGCACCGAGCTGATCTCCCTGTTCTATGTGTCTGCTTCCCAGAAACTATCGGTGTTACATTTGGTAATATATTTATGTCCATTCCACTCTCTCACTTCGTCCCAGCTTACCCATCCCCCTTCCGGTGTCCTCAAGTCCTTTCTCTATGTCTGTGTCCTTACTCCTGTCCTGCCACTAGGTTCTTCAAAATCTTTTTTTTTTCTTCATTAGATTCCATATATCTCTGATAACATACAGTATTTGTTTTTTCCTTTCAGACATACTTCACTGTGTAGGACAGATTCTAAGTCCATCCACCTCAGTACAAATAACTCAGTTTTGCTTCTTTTTATGGTTGAGTAATATTTGATTGTATATATGTGCCAGATCTTCTTTAAACATTCATCTGTCGATGGACACTTAGGTTGCTTCCATGCCCTGGCTAATGCAAATAGAGCTGCAATGAACATTTTTGTACATAACTCTTTTTGAATTATGGTTTTCGCAAGGCAAATGCCCAGTACTTGGATTGTTGTGTCGTATGGTACTTTTATTGTTAGTTATTTAAAGGAACCTCCGTACTGTTCTCCCTAGTGCCCATATCAATTTACATTCCCAACCACAGTGCAAGTGTGTTCCATTTTCTCCAATAAAGGCCTCTCCAGCATTTATTGTTTTGTAGATTTTTTTGATGATTGCCACTCTGACTGCTGTGAGGTGATACCTCAGGGTAGTTTTGATTTGCATTTCTCTAATGATTAGTGATGTTCAGCATCCTTTCATGTGTTTCTTGGTAATCTGTATATCTTCTTTGGAGAAATGTCTATTTAGGTCTTCTGCCCGTTTTTGGATTGGGTTGTTTGTTTTTGTGATATTGAGCTACATGAGGTGCTTGTAAAGTTTGGAGATTAATCCTTTGTCAATTGCTTCATTTGAAAATATTTTCTCCCATTTTGAGGGTTGTTTTTTGCATCTTGTTTATGTTTTCCTGTACTGTGTAAAAGCTTTTAAGTTTCATTAGGTCCCATTTGTTGATTTCTGTTTTTATTTCCATTTCTCTAGGAGGTGGGTCCAAAAGGATCTTGCTGTGATTTATGTCATAGAGTGTTCTGCCTTGGTTTCCTCTAAGTGTTTTATAGTGTCTGGTCTTATATTTAGATCTCTAATCAATTTAGTGTCTATTTTTGTGTATGGTGTTATGGAGTGTTCTAATTTCATTCTTTTATGTGTAGGGGTCCAGTTTTCCCAGCACCAATTACTGAAGAGACTGTCTTTTCTCCATTGTATATCCTTAGCTCCTTTGTCATAGATGAGTTAGCCATAGGTATGTAGGTTTATCTCTGGGCTTTCTGTCCTGTTCCATTGATCTGTGTTTATGCCAATCTACATACACTTGATTCCATTATGGAGACATATAAATACATAGGTTTCAAGGTTATTACCAGTCAGATATATTCCTCTTCAGTGAATAGGGTGTTTTGTGTCCAGTTCATTGAGAAAGGAGTAGGTCTTGTCTATTACATATTTGGTATATGGAATGGGATCTGTGCTAATTTCAAACTCTGCTTTTACACATCACCCCACGTCACCTTTCCCCTTAAGGAGGCATAAGTGTGTTTGCTAAATGTGTAACTCTGTTCTCTTTTGAAATTCAGTTCATGTGTAGCCATGTTTACATTTCCTCTATAAGTGATATATTACAATAAGTTTATTTTTCTTTGTGGCTCATTTCACTTAGCATCATCGTATCTAAAGCCACTCATTAAGCTGCTATTGGCCTTATGACATTGATTTTATGTCTGAGTGACATTCCATTGTATATAAGTACCACAACATCTATATCCATTTTTTTTCCTTTCCTGGGATATATAAAGTGTACCGAAGTCGAGGTTCTTGTAAACAGAGCAGCCCTCAAGTTTGGGCTGGCTGTGTGTTGTGGAATTTTAGTTTTCCCAAAATACACGCCCATGAGTGGAAGTGTGCTATGCTCTGTAGCTCTGTTTTAGAAAACAACATACAGTTCTCCAGAGAGGCTGTTGGCAATTTACATCCTGTCCATCGGCGTAACCAGGCTCCCTTTTCTCCATGGCCTGTCCTGCATTTGTGGCTTTTACACTATTTGTGGATGGTCCTTTTGACTGGAGGTAAGGGACTCTTCTATGTAGTGTGGATTTGCAATGCCTGATGGCTTGCTTGGCCAAAAAGGGCATATGTATTTTTTCCCGAATATATTCAGGAAAATACACATAGTCCCTTTTCAGCCAAGGGCAACATTGTCGAAATTCTGTCGCTTTTCATGTGCTTTAAAGACGACTCCAATCTACCTCTTGAAATCTGTTTCCTTCAATTGTGCCTTGCATTCAAATCCTCTTCACTGCCTTACCTCAATATATTTCTGGATGATAGTTGTCCTTTATAACTCTGCAATTTTGTGAATTGCTGTGCCCCTGATTTCCATTTCTCAACTCGCCTCTTTGTGAGCTGGCTGCAATACCGCAGGATGGCTTTACGCCCTACTCTGGTTCCAGGGCTTCAGGCTGAGCCTTTGGTTAATTCTTCTTCCTGATGGGAAACTAGAGTGACATGTGCCCATCCAAACACCTACAGCTAATCTCTCATTTAGTTCCCCTCTTCCTGTTCATCCTCTGCACAATTTGCAAACTGTGCATAACGGGAGGGTAAAGGCGCTGACACTCCAAGTGGGGAGATTTTTAGTAATGCAGATGGAATGGCGAAGCTGAGCATGACAAAAGGAAAAATGAGGCACCTTTTAGAAAACTTTCCCAATTATACAGTGTACCATCCACTGGGTTTCCCATGCATGTTTTAACTGTAGGAAGATTCCCTTAAACCTGGAGAGTTGGGACCACTAGAATGGGTAGCACACAGTATTGCTCTAAGTGGTGTTCTTTTGTTCACACAACCTCAGCAATCTTGTCAGCCCCAAGTGTCCAGTCTTATGTCTCATCCAGCTGTGGGTGTAAAGGTGGACAATCTAGCTTGCATCACAGGCCCTGAACGTAATTTTTAAGACTTTCTCTCTGTTTTTGCATTTTGCTTTTGAAATTTATTTTTATAAGTGGGTTTAACTGAATTTCAGTGCTGTGTTCATGCCGTTATACACACACATGATTCCTTTATGGAGACATGAGAATACATATGTTTTTAAATACATAGAGTCAGACATATTCCTCTGCAATTAATAGGGGGTGTTGAGTCCAGTTCATTGTGCCGGGAGTAGGTGTTGTCTATTACATACATGGTTTATGTAACGGTATCTGTGCTTATTTAAAACTGTGCTTTTATGCATCACCCCTCCTCAGCTTTCCTCTTAAGCAGGCAAAAGATGTTTCCTAAATGTGCGACTCTGTTGTGTTTGTCATTCAGTTCATGTGTAGTCATGTGTACATTCCCGCTATGAGTGATATCTTATTATAAGATTAGTTACTCTGTAATCTTTCCTTACTCCGTTCATCTGTAGCCATGTTTACAGGACCTTCATAAGTGATATCTTATGATAAGTTTCTTTTTCTGTGTGACTTATTTCACTTAGAATCATCGTACCTGAATCCACTCATTTTGTTGCTACTGGTCTTATGACATTGATTTCATGGCTGAGGTATATTCCATCGTACGTAAGTACCACTATTTTTTGAACAATTATTAAATTTCCTGGGATATTTAAGGTGTACCCAAGTTGAGGTTCTTGTAAGCAGTGCATCCCTAAATTTTGGGGTGGGTCTCTCTTATTGATTTTCAGTTTTCCCAATGTATATTCCCTAGACTGGAAGTGCCCTTGGCTATGTAGCTCTGTTGTTTACATGTTTTAGGGAACACAATACACTCCTCCAGAGAGGCAGTTGCCAACTTACATCCCGCCCAACAGCATAACAAGCCTCCCTGTTCTCCAGGTCCTCTCTTGCCTTTCTGGTTTTTACACATTTTGCCTATGTCCCTTTTGACCGGTGGGAAGGGATATTTCCTTGTACTGCAGATTTGCCTTGCCCGCTTGCTTGCTTGGCCAAAAAGGGCGTATGCATTTTCTCCTGAATATATTCAGGAGAAAACGAATACACCATTTTTGGACAAGTGCATCATTGTCGAAGTTGTGCCCCTCTTCCTGTGCTTGAAAGGTGATTCCAACGTACCTCTTGAAATCTGTTTACTGCGATTCTGCCTCGCTTTCAAGTCCACGTCGTTCCCTTCCTTCAAACAATTTTTGGACGATAGCTGTCCTTTATTACTCTGCCAGTTTGTGAACTGCTGTGTCTCTGAGCTCCATTTATCAAATAGTTTTTTGTGAGCTGAGCGCAAGTCCAAAATTTTGGTTCAGGACCTATACTGGTTTCTGGCAGCGGGATGAGGCTTTGGTTAATTCTTCTTCCTGCCGGGCAATTAGAGTCACATGTGCCCGTCCAAATGCCTAACAGCTACTCTCTCATTGGTTCTCCCTGGTCCCTTTCATCCTCTGCCACATTGGCAACCTGTGTTATCCAGGAGGTTAAAGGGGCTGTCTCTCTAAGTTGGGAGATTGATATTCAAGCGGTTGGAAAGTCAAATTGGAACACCAGTAGAGGGACTATTCCTTGAGATTTAGAAAGTTTTCGTATTCACAGTGTGTCCATTCTCTAGGTTTCCAGTACATGTTATAGCTGTATTAATATTCCCTTCAACCTGGAGAGTTTGGAACCATGGAATGGAGGCCACACATTATTGCTTTAAATGGTCTGTGTTTGCTCACGCAGTCTCACCAAGCCTCTCAGTCCCAAGTGTCCAGCCTTATGCCCCATCAAGCTGTAGTTGTAGATAGATTCAGTCCACGTTTCATCAGAGACCCTGAAGGAATTGTAAAGAATTTCCCTTTTTTTTGTTTTGTTTTTGAAATTCCTTTTAATAGTTGGTTTGAGATGATTCTCACTGCCATGTTTATGCCAGTCTAGACACACTTGATTCCCTTATGGAGACATATCAATACATAGGTTTTAAGATTCTTACTAGTCAGATATATTCCTTAGTGGAAAATATGGTGTTTTGAGTCCCTTTCCCCGAGGAAGGTGTAGGTTTAACTATTCCATAGTTGGTTTTTGGAACAGAACCTGTGTTATATCAAACTCTGGTTTTATGCATCACCCCACCTCTCCTTCCCCCTTAAGCAGGCATAAGCGTTTATTCTAAATGTGAGACTCTGTTCTCTTTCCTAACTCAGTTCATGTGTAGCCATGTTTACAGGATCTTCATAAATGATATCCTATGATAAGCTTCTTTTTCTGTGTGACTTATTTCACTTAGAATCATCGTACCTGAATCCACTCATTTTGCTGCTACGGGTCTTATGACATTGATTTCATGGCTGAGGGATATTCCATCTTACGTATGTACCACAATTTTTTGAACCATTTTTAACTTTCTTGTGATAATTAATATGTACCCAAGTTGAGGTTCTTGTAAGCAGTGCATCCCTAAATTTTGGGGTGGCTCTGTCTTATTGCTTTTCAGTTTTCCCAAGGTATATTCCCTAGACTTGAAGTGCCCTTGGCTCTGTAGCTCAGTTGTTTACTTGTTATAGGGAACACAATACACTCCTCCAGAGTGGCAGTTGGCAACTTACATTCCGCCCATCAGCATAAAAAGGCTCCCGGTTCTCCAGGTCCTCTTTTGCCTTTCTGGTTTTTACACATTTTGCCGATGTCCCTTTTGACTGGTGGGAAGTGATACTTCTTTGTACTGCAGATTTGCATTGCCCGCTTGCTTGCTTGGCCAAAAAGGGCGTATGCGTTTTCCCCTGAATATATTCAGGAGAAAACACATACACACTTTTTGGCCAAGTGCATCATTGTCGAAGTTGTGCCCCTCTTCCTGTGCTTTACAGGCGATTCCAACGTACCGCTTGAAATCTGTTTCCTGCTATTCTGCCTCGCTTTCAAGTCCGCCTCTTTGCCTTCCTTCAAAAGATTTTTGGAAGATAGCTGTCCTTTATTACTCTGCCAGTTTGTGAATTGCTGTGCACCTGAGCTCCATTTATCAAATCGTTTTTTGTGAGCTGACCGCAAGTCCAAAATTTCGGTTCAGGACCTATACTGGTTCCCGGCAGGAGGAAGAGTCTTTGGTTAATTCTTCTTCCTGCCAGGCAATTAGAGTGACATGTGCCCGTCCAAATGCCTAAAAGCTACTCTCTCATTGGTTCTCCCTCTTCCCTTTCATCCTCTGCCAAATTGGCAACCTGTGAGAACCAGGTGGTTAAAGGTGCTGTCTCTCCAAGTTGGGAGATTGATAGTAAAGCTGTTGGAAAGTCAAACTGGCGCACAAGGAGAGGGACTATTCGTTGAGTTTTAGAAACCTTTCTTATTCACTGTGTGTCCATTCTCTAGGATTCCCGTACATGTTATACCTGTAGTAATAATCCCTTCAACCTGGAGAGTTGGGACCCATGGAATGGGTGCCATGCATTATTGCTTTAAAGGGTCGGCATTTGCTCCCCCAGTCTCACCAATCCTCCCAGTCCCAAGTGTCCAGCCTTATGCCACATCCAGCTGTCATTGTAGACATGGTCATTTCAGGTTTCATCAGAGACCCTGAAGGAATTTTAAAGAATTTCCCTGTTTTTTTTTGTTTTGTTTTTGAAATTTTTTTTATAGTGGGTATGAGCTGATTCTCGCTGCCATGTTTATGCCAGTCTAGACACACTTGATTCCCTTATGGAGACATATCAGTACATAGGTTTTAAGATTCGTATTAGTCAGATATATTCCTCTGCATGGAATATGGGTTGTTGCGTCCCGTTCACTGAGGAAGTTGTAGGTCTTGCTATTACGTATTAGGTTTTTGGAACGGTACTTGTTCTAATATTAAACTCTTGTTTTATGCATCACCCCACCTCTCCTTCCCCCTTATGCAGGCATCAGAGTGTTTTCTAAATGTGAGACTCTGTTCTCTTTCCTAACTCAGTTCATGTGTAGCCATGTTTACAGGATACCTATAAGTTTTATCTTATGATAAGTTTCTTTTTCTGTGTGACTTATTTCACTTAGAATCATCGTACCTGAATCCACTCATTTTGCTGCTACTGGTCTTATGACATTGATTTCATGGCTGAGGGATATTTCATCGGACGTAAGTACCACAATTTTTTGTACCATTTTTATCTTTCAGGGATATTTAAGGTGCACCCAAATGAGCTTCTTGTAAGCAGTGCAGCCCTAAATAGTGGGGTGGCTCTGTCTTATTGATTTTCAGTTTTCCCAAGGTATATTCCCTAGACTGGAAGTGCCCTTGGCTCTGTACCTCTGTTGTTTACTTGTTTTAGGGATCTCAATGCACTCCTCCAGAGAGGCAGTTGACAATTTACATCCCGCCCATCAGCATAACAAGGCTCCCTGTTCTCCAGGACCTGTCTTGCCTTTCTGGTAATTACCCATTTTGTGGATGTCCCTTTTGACCGGTGGGAAGTGATACTTCTTTGTAGTGCAGATTTGAATTGCCTGCTTGCTTGCCTGGCCAAAAAGCGTATATGTGTTTTCTCCTGAATATATTCAGGAGAAAACTCATACGCCCTTTTTGGCCTAGTGCATCATTGTCGAAGTTGTGACCCTATTCCTGTGCTTTAAAGGTGATTCCAACGTAACTCTTGAAATCTGTCTCCTGCTATTCTGCCTCGCTTTCAAGTCCGCCTCGTTGCCTACATTAAACAGATATTTGGACGATAGTTGTCCTGTATTTCTCTGCCAGTTTGTGAATTGCTGTGCCCTTGAGCTCCATTTTTCAACTCGTTTTTTGTGAGCTGAATGCAAGTCCAAACTTTGGAACAGGACCTATACTGGTGTCCATTGGGTGGCTGAGACTTTGGTTAATTCTTCTTCCTCCCGGGAAAGAAGAGTGACATGTGCCCGTCCAAATGCCTAACAGCTACTCTCTCATTGGTTCTCCCTCTTCCGTTTCATCCTCTGCCAAATTGGCAACCTGTGAGGACCAGGAGGTTAAAGGGGCTATCTCTCCAAGTTGGAAGATTGATAGTAAAGCAGTTGCAAAGTGAAACAGGAGCACCAGGAGAGGGACTATTCGTTGAGTTTTAGAGACCTTTCCTATTCACAGTGTGTCCATTCTCTAGGTTTCCCATACATGTTATAGCTATAGTAATATTCCCTTCAACCTGGAGAGTTGGGAAACATGGAATGGGTGCCACTCATTATTGCTTTAAAGGGTCTGCATTTGCTCACCCAATCTCACCAATCCTCTCAGTCCCAAGTGTCCAGCCTTATGCCACATCCAGCTGTCATTGTACATAGGGTCATTCCAGGTTTCATAAGAGACCCTGAAGGAATTGTAAAGAATTTCCCTTTTTTTTTTGTTTTGTTTTTGAAATTCCTTTTTATAGTGGGTTTGAACTCATTCTCGCTGCCATGTTTATGTCAGTCTAGACACACTTGTTTCCCTTATGGAGACATATCAATACATAGGTTTTATGATTCATACTGGTAAGATATATTACTCTGCGGTGAATATGGGGTGTTGAGTCCCTTTCACTGAGGAAGGTGTAGGTCTTGTCTCTTCCATATTTGGTTTTTGGAACGGTACCTGTACTAATATCAAACTCTGGTTTTATGCATCACCCCACCTCTCCTTCCCCCGTAAGCAGGCATAAGGGTGTTTGTTAAATGTGAGTCTCTCTTCTCTTTCCTAACTCAGTTCATGTGTAGCCATGTTTACAGGATCTTCATAAGTGATATATTATGATAAGTTTCTTTTTCTGTGTGACTTATTTCACTTAGAATTATCGTACATGAATCCACTCATTTTGCTGCTACTGGCCTTATGACATTGATTTCATGGCTGAGGGATATTCCATCATATGTAAGTACCACAGTTTCTTGAAACATTTATGTCTTTCCTTGGATATTTCCAGTGTACCCATGTTGAGGATTTTGTAAGCAGTTCATCCCTGAATTTAGGTGTGGATCTCTCTAATTTATTTTCAGTTTTCCCAAGGTATATTCCCTAGACTGGAAGTGCCCTTGGCTCTGTAGCTCTGTTGTTTACTTGTGTTAGGGAACACAATGCACTCCTCCAGAGAGGCAGTTGGCAATTTACATCCCGCCCATCAGCGTAACCAGGCTCCCTGTTCTCCAGGTCCTGTCTTGCCTTTCTGTTTTTTATACATTTTGTGGATGTCCCTTTTGAACGGTAGGAAGTGATACTTCTTTGTAGTGCTGATTTGCATTGCCCACTTTCTTGCTTGTCCAAAAAGGGCATATGCGTTTTCTCCTGTATATATTCACGTGAAAACCCATATGCCCTTTATGGCCATTTCCATAATTTTCGAAGTTGTAATGCTTTTCCTGTGTTTAAAGGCGATTCCAGTGTACCTCTTGAAATCTATTTCATGCCATTCTGCCTCATTTTCCCTTCCGCCTCGTGGCTTTCTCTCAACAGATTTTTGGAAGAGAGTAGTCCTTTATAACTCTGCATGTTAGTGAATTGCTGTGGCCCTGAGCTCCATTTTTCAACTCACGTTTTTTTGAGCTGACTGCAAATCAACAGTTTTGCTTCTGGACTTATAATGATTCTGGGGGGGCAGGCTGAGACGTTGGTTAATTCCTCTTTGTGACGGAAAATTATAGTGACATGTGGCTGTCCAAATGCCTACAGCTACTCTCTCATTGGTTCTCTCTCTTCCCTTATATCCTCTGCACAATTTGCCAACTGTGCGAACCAGGAGTTTATAGGGGCTGACTTTCAAATTTGGGAGATTGATAGTAAAGCAGTTGGAATGTCATACTGGAGCACAAGGAGAGAAAAAAAGTAGTAGAGTTTTAGAAACCTTTCACCATCATATGGTTTCCATTCTCTAGGTTCCCATACACGTTATAAATGTAGTGATATTCCCTTCTACCTGGAGAGATGGGAACCATGGAATGGGTGGCAGGCATTATTGCTTTAAACGGTCTGCATTTTTTCACCCCATCTCACCAATGCTCTCAGTGCCAAGTGACCAGCCTTATGCCACATCCAGCTGTCATTGTAGATAGGGTCATTCCAGGTTTCATCAGAACCCCTGAAGGTATTGTGTAAGAATTTTACAGTTTTTATGTTTTGTTTTGAAATTCAGTTTTATATTGGGTTTGAGCTGATTCTCACTGCCATGTTTATGTCGTTCTAGACACACTTGTTTCCCTTACGGAGACATATCAATACATAGGTATTAAAATTCTTACTAGTCAGATATGTTTCTCGGTGGGGAATAGGGATGTTGAGTTCCATTCACTGAGGAAGGAGTAGGGCTTGTCTCTTCTGTTTTTGGATTATGGAACGGTACCTGTGCTAATATCAATCTTATGTTTTGTGCATCTCCCCACCTCTCTTTCCCCTTAAGCAAGCGTTAGAGTGTTTTCTAAATCGGAGACTCTGTTCTCTTCCCTAAATCAGTTCATATGTAGCCATGTTTACATTCCCTTCATAAGTGGTATCTTATGTCAGAATGCACCATGGCCGTTCTCATAATAATGCTCCATGACCCCTGTCATCACAATGCACCATGCCCTGGTTATCACAATGCTCCATGTCCCTTGTCATCACAGTTCTCCACGTCCATGTCATCACAGTGCTACATGACACTTCTCGTCAATATGTTACATGCTCTTGTCATCACAATTCTCCATCAAATTGACATTGCAATGCTCCATGCACTTGTCATCACAATGCTCCATGCACTTGTCATCACAACGCTCCATCCCCTTGTCATCACAATGCTCCATGACCCCTGTCATCACAATGCTCCCTGACACCTGTCATCACAATGCTTCATGCCCCTTGTCATTACAGTGCTCCATGATGCTCGACATCACAATTACCCAAGGTCTTCTCATCACAAAGCTCCATGGCCAATATCATCACAATGCTCCATGACAACTGTCAACACAACACTCCATGACACCTGACAACACAATGATACGGCACTCTTGTCATCACAATGTTCCATTCCCTAGTCATCACAATGCTCCATAGCCCCTGTCTTCACAATACTCCATGAACATTTTCAGCCCAATGTTCCATGACACTTGTCATCACAATGATCCATGTCCTTGACATCCCTATGCTCCATGACCCCTGTATTCACAATGCTCCGTGAGGCTTGTCATCACAGTGCTCCATGTCACATGTCATCACAATGCTCCATGCCTTTTTCTGCAAAATGCTACATAACCTTGTCATTACAATGCTCTATGCTCTTGTCATCACAATACTCCATTTCCATTGTCATCACAATCCTCCATGAAACTTGGGATCACATTGCTTCATGCCCTTGTCATCACAATGCTCCATGTTACTTGAAATCAAAATGATCCATGACCTCTGTCATCACAATGCTCCAAACCCTTGTGATCACAGTGTTCCATAACACTTATCATCACAACGATCCATGATGCCTGTCATCACATTAATCCATGCCCTTTTCATCACAAAGCTCGATGACCTTTGTCATCACAATTCTCAATACACTCGTCCCCACAATGCTCCCTGACACTTGTCATCAGAATGCTCCATGAATCCTGTCACGAAAAGTCTCCATGCCATTTTAATCACAATGCCCCATGCCGTTTTCATCACAATGCTCCATGACATTGTCATCAAAATAATCCACAAGCTTCTCCTCAGAATTCTCCATGACCCTTGTCATCACAATGCTCCATGCACTTGTCAGCACAATGCTCCCTGACCCTTGTCATCACAATGCTCCAAGCCATTGACATCACAATGCTCCATTACATTTTTCATCAGAATCCTCCATGACACTTGGCATCACAACGCTCCATGTCATTGTCATCACAATGGGCCATTACATATGTCATCACAATGCTCCCTGACACCTCTCTTCACAATACTGCATGACCTGGTCAGCACAATGCTCCATGCCCTTGTCATCAAAATGCGCCATTCCAACTGTCATTGCAATAATCCATGAAACTTATGAGACCAATGTTCCATGCCCTTGTCATCACAATGCTCCATTCCCTTGTTATCACAATGCTCCATGAACCCTGTCATCACAATGCTCCGTGAATCCAGTCATCACAATGCTTCATGACCTTTGTCATGACAATGGTCCATGCCCTCGTCATCAACAGTCTCTGTGACCTTTTTAACCACAATGCTCCATGAAATTTTCATCACAATGCTCTTTGACCCTTGTCATCACTATGCTCCATGTGCTTGTCAGCACAATGCTCCATGACACATGTAATCACAATGCACCATGCACATGTCATCACAGTGCTCCCCAATCTTGTCATCACAATGCTCCTTAAAATTTGTCATCACAATGCTCCATGCACTTCTCATCAAAATGCTCTCTCACCACTGATATCACAATGCTACATCACTATTTGTCACAATACACCCTCACACCTGTCATCACAATGTTCCATGACTCCTGTCATCAGAAAGCTACATGCACTTATCATCACAATGTTCGATGACCCCTGACATCACAGTGTTCCATAACACCTGTCATCAAAATGTTCCATGACACTTTTCATCACATTGCTCCATGACCCTGTCATCAGAATGCTCCCTGCCCTTCTCATCACAATGCACAACGCCCTTGCCATCAAAATGCTCCATGACCTTTGTCATCACAATGATCCATGACCCTTGGCATCACAAAGCTCCATGTCATTGTCATCACATTGCTCCATGACCTTGTCTTCACAAAGCTCCATGACACATGTCTTCAGAATGCTCCATGGCTTTCTCATCACAATGCTCCATGCCCTTGCCATAACAATGCTCCATTACCCCTGTCATAACAATGCTCCATGACCCCTGCTGTCACGATGAACCATGGACTTGTCATCACAAAGCGCCATGACACTTCTCATCAAAATTCTCTAAGAACACTGTCATCACAATGCACCATGCCCATCATCATAATGCTTCATGCTATTGTCATCACAATGAAGTCAAAATGCTCCATGACCTCTGTCATAACAATGCTCCAAACACTTGTGATCACAATATTCCATAACACTTGTCATCACAATGCCCCATGACGCTCATCATCACAATTATCAATGGTCTTCTCATCATAATGCTCCATGACCTTTGTCATCTCAATGCTCAATACACTTTTCAGCAAAATGCTCCCTGACACTTGTTTTCTGTATGCTCCTTGAACCCTGTCATGACAAGGCTCCATGCCTTTTTCATCACAATGATCCATGCTCTTTTAATCACAATGCTCCAAGACCCAAGTAATCACAATGCTCCATGCCCTTGTCATCACAAAGTTCAATGACACATGCCGTCAGATTGTTCCTTTGTCTTCTCCTCACAATGCTCCTTGCCCTTGTCATCACAATGTTCCAAGACCCCTGTAGTCACAATGCTCCATGCCCCTTTTCATCTGTATGCTCCATGAGACTTCTCATCACAAGGCTCCATGGTTTTGTCATCACAATGCTCTAGGACCTTCTCATCACAATGCTTCTCGACCTTGTCATGAAAATTTTCAATGGCCCTTGTCATCATAATCCTCCAAGCCCTAATCATCACAATGCTCCATTATATTTGTCATCACAATTCTCCATTACATTTGGCATCACAATGCTCCCTGACACCTGTCTTCACAATACTTCATGCCCATTGTCATTACAGTGCTCCATGATGCTCGACATCACAATTACCCAAGGTCTTCTCATCACAAAGCTCCATGGCCAATATCATCACAATGCTCCATGACCACTGTCAACACAACACTCCATGACACCTGACAACACAATGATACGGCACTCTTGTCTTCACAAAACTCCATGACCTTCTAATCACAAAGCTCCATGCCCTTGTCATCACAATGCACCATGCCCACTGTCATCACAATAATCTATGAAACTTGTCAGACCAATGCTCCATGCCCCTGTCATCACAATGCTCCATGCCCTTGTCATCACAATCCTCCATGACCTCTGTCATCACAATGCTCCGTGACTCCAGTTATCACAATGTTTCATAACATTTGTCATCACACTGGTCCATGCCCGCGTCATCACAAGGCTCTGTGACATTTGTAACCACAGTGCTCCATGAACTTTTCATCACAATTCTTTGTGACCCTTGTCATCACAATACTCCATGTCTTTGTCAGAACAATGCTCCATGACAATTGTCATCACAAAGTGCCACGTGCATTTCATCACAACGGTCCACAACCTTGTTATTGCAATGCTGCATAAACCTTGTAATCACAATGGCCCATGCACTTCTCATCAAAATGCTCTCTCACCAGAGATATCACAATGTTCCATCACTAGGCATCACAAAACTCCCTCACCTCTGTAATCACAATGATCCATGACACTGTCATCACAATGCTACATCCCCTTATCATCACAATGTTCCGTGAACCCTGACATCTCAATGTTCTATAACCCCTCTCATCAAAATGCTCCATGACACTTTTCATCCCAAAGCTCCAAGACCCCTGACATCACAATGTTCTCTAACCACTGCCATCAATCTGTTCCATTACACTTTTTATCAAATTGCTGCATGACCCGGTCATCAAAATGCTCCCTGCCCTTCTCATCACAATGCATCCTGCCCTTGTCATCAAAATGCTCCATGACTTGTCATCACAAAGCTCCATGACCCTTGGCATCACAATGCTCCATGTCATTGTCATCACAGTGCTCCATGAACCCTCTCATCACATGGCTCCATGCCCTTGTCATCACAAAGCTCCATGACACTTGTCATCACAATGCTTGATGCCCTCCTCATCACAGTGCTCCATGCCCTTCTTATTACAATCCTGCATGACCCATGTATCACAGTGTTCCGTGCCCTTGTCATCACAATGATCCATGCCCTCTTCATCACAATGCTCCAAAATCCCTGTAATCACAATGCTCTATGTCCTTGTCATCACAAAACTCCATGACGCATGTTATCAGAATGCTCCATGGCCTTCTCATAACAATGTTCCATGCCCTCGTCATCACAATGCACCAAGACCACTGTAATCACGATGCTCCATGCCCCTTTTCATCAGAATGCTCCTTGAGACTTGTCATCACATGTCTCCATGGTCTTCTCATCACAGTGCTCCAGGACCTTGTCATCACCATGCTCCATTCCCTTGTCATCACAATGCACCTTGACACCTGTCATCACAATAAACCATGAAATTTTTCAGCCCAATGCTCCACGACCTACTAATCACAAAGCTCCATGGCCAATATCATCACAATGCTCCATGACCACTGTCATCACAACACTCCATGACACCTGACAACACAATGATCCGGGACTCTTGTCATCACAATGCTCCATTCCCTAGTCATCACAATGCTCCATGACCCCTGTCATCACAACGCTCCATGAACATTTTCAGCCCAGTGCTCCATGACACTTGTCATCACAATGATCAATGACCTTGTCATCCCAATGCTCCATGACCCCTGTATTCACAATGCTCCGTGACGCTTGTCATCACAGTGCTCCATGACACATGTCATCACAATGCTCCATGCCTTTGTCAGCAAAATGCTACATGACCTGGTCATTACAATGCTCTATGCGCTTGTCATCACAATACTCCATTTCCATTGGCATCACAATCCTCCATGAACCTTGGGATCACATTGCTTCATGCCCTTGTCATCACAACGCTCCATGCTCCTTGAAATCAAAATGATCGATGACCTCTGTCATCACAATGCTCCAAACCCTTTTGAACACAATGTTCCATAACACCTGTCATCACAATGTTCCATGACACTTTTCATCAAATTGCTCCATGACCCTCTCATCAGAATGTTCCCTGCCCTTGTCATCACAATGCACAACGTCCTTGCCATCAAAATGTTCCATGACCTTTGTCATCACAAAGATCCATGACACTTGGCATCATAATGCTCCATGTCATTGTAATCACAATGCTCCATTAAGGCTCTCATCACATTGCTCCATGCCCTTGTCTTCACAAAACTCCATGACACATGCCATCAGAATGCTCCATGGCATTCTCATCACAATGATCCATGCCCTTGCCATCACAATGCTCCATTAGCCCAGTCATAACAATGCTCCATGACCACTGCCATCACGATATTCCATGGCCTTGTCATCACAAAGCTCCATGACCCTTCTCATCACAAAGATCCAAAAACCCTGTAATCACAATGCTCTATGCCCCTTTTCATCTCAATGATCCATGAAAACTGTCATCACAATGCACCATGCCCATCATCATAATGCTTCATGCTATTGTCATCACAATGAAATAGAAATTCTCCATGACCTCTGGCATAACAATCCTCCAAACCCTTGTGATCACAATATTCCATATCACTTGTCATCACAATGCCCCATGACACTGCTCATCACAATTATCAGTGGTCTTCTCATCAAACTGCTCCATGACCTTTGTCATCACAATGCTCAATACACTTGTTATCAAAATGCTCCCTGACACTTGTTGTCTGTATGCTCCTTGAATCCTGTATTGACAAGGCTGCATGTATTTTTCATCACAGTGATCCATGTCTTTCTCATCACAATGCTCCAAGACCCATGTAATCTCAATGCTCCATGCACTTGTCATCACAAAGCTCAATGATGCATGCCATTAGAATGCTCCTAAGTCTTCTCCTCACAATTCTCCATGCCCTTGTCATCACAATGTTCCAAGACCCCTGTAATCACAATACTCCATGCCCTTGTCATCAAAAAACTCCATGACGCATGTCATCAGAATGCTGCATTGCCTTCTCATCATAATGCTCCATGCCCTTGTCATCACAATGCTCCATGTTCCTTGAAATCTAAATGATCCATGACCTCTGTCATCACAATGCTCCAAATCCTTGTGATCACAGTGTTCCATAACACTTGTCATCACAACGCTCCATGATGCCTGTCATCACAATACTCCATGCCCTTTTCATCACAATGCTCCATGACCTTTGTCATCACAATTCTCAATACACTTGTCATCACAATGCTCCCTGACACTTGTCATCAGAATGCTCCTTGAACCCTGTCACGAAAAGGCTCCATGCATTTTTCTTCACAATGACCATGCAGTTTTCATCACAATGCTCCATGCCATTGTCATCAAAATACTCCACAAGCTTGTCATCAGAATGCTCCCTGACCCTTGTCATCACAATGCTCCAAGCCATTGTCATCACAATGCCCCATTACATTTGTCATCAGAATACTCCATGACACTTGGCATCACAATGCTCCATGTCCTTGTCATCAAAATGCGCCATTCCAACTGTCATTGCAATAATCCATGAAACTTATTAGATCAATGTTCCATGCTCTTGTCATCACAATCCTCCATGCCCTTGTTATAACAATGCTCCATGACCCCTGTGATCCCAATGCTGCGTGACTCCAGTCATCACAATGCTTCATGACCATTGTCATTACAGTGGACCATGCCCTCGTCATCACCAGTCTCTGTGACATTTTTAACCACAATGCTCTTTGACCCTTGTCATCACAATGCTCTATGACTTTCTCAGCACAGTGCTCCATGACACATGTCATCACAATGCACCATGTGCTTATCATCACAGTGCTCAAAAATCTTGTCATCACATTGCTCCATAAAATTTGTCATCACAATTCTCCATGCACTTCTCATCCAAATGCTCTCTCACCTGAGATATCACAATGTTCCATCACTAGTTATCACAATCCTCCCTCACCCATGTAATCACAGTGTTCCATGACCCCTGTCATCACAATGCTACATCCCCTTATCAACACAATGTTCCATGACCCGTGACATCAAAATGTTCCATAAGCCCTGTCATCAAAATGCTCCATGACCTTTTTCATCAGAATGCTCCATGAGACTTATCATCACAAGTCTCCATGGACTTCTCATCACAGTGCTCCAGGACCTTATCATCACCATGCTCCATTCCCTTGTCATCACAATGCTCCATGACCCCTGTCATCACAATAATCCATGAAACATTTCAGACCAATGCTCCACGACCTACTCATCACAATGCTCCATGGCCAATATCATCAAAATGCTCCATGACCACTGTCATTACAACACTCCATGACACCTGAAAACACAATGATCTGGGACTTTTGTCATCACAGTGCTCCATTCCCGAGTCATCACAATGCTCCATGACCCCTGTCATCATAACACTCCATGAACATTTTCAGCCCAGTGCTCCATGACCCTTGTCATCACAAGGATCCATGCCCTTGTCATCCCAATGCTCCATGACCCCTGTATTCAAAATGCTCCATTACGCTTGTCATTCCAGTGCTCCATGACACCTGTCATCACAATGCTCCATGCCTTTGTCAGCAAAATGCTACATGTCCTTGTCTTTACAATGCTCTATGCGCTTGTCATCACAATACTCCATTTCCATTGTCATCAAAATCCTCCATGAACCTTGGGATCACATTGCTTCATGCCCTTGTCATCACAATGCTCCATGCTCCTTGAAATCAAAATGATCCATGAGCTCTGTCATCACAATGCTCCGAACACATGGGATCACTGTGTTCCATAACACTTGTCATCACAATGCTCCATGATGCCTGTCATCACAATACTCCATGCCCTTTTCATCACAATGCTCCATGACCTTTGTCATCACACTTCTTAATACACTTGTCATCACAATGCTCACTGACACTTGTCATCAGAATGCTCCTTGAACCCTGTCACGAAAAGGCTCCATGCCTTTGCATCACAATGCCCCATGCCGTTTTCATCACAATGCTCCATGCCATTGTCATCAAAATACTCCACAAGCTTGTCATCAGAATGCTCCATGACCCTTGTCATCAGATTTCTCCATTCACTTGTCAGCACAATGCTCCATGACCCTTGTCATCTCAATGATCCAAGCCATTGTCATCTCAATGCTCCATTTCCTTTGCCATCAGAATCCTCCATGACACTTGGCATCACAATGCTCCATGCCATTGTCATCACAATGGACCATTACATATGTCATCACAATGCTCCCTGACACGTGTCTTCACAATACTGCATGACCTGGTCATCACAATGCTCCATGCCTTTGTCATCACAATGTGCCATTCCAACCGTCATCACAATAATCCATGAAACTTATTAGACAAATATTCCATGCCCGTGTCCTCACAATGTCCCATGCCCTTGTTATCACAAAGCTCCATGACCCCTGTCATCACAATGCTCCGTTAATCCAGTCATGACAATGCTTCATGACCTTTGTCATCACAATGGTCCATGCCCTCATCATCAACAGTCTCTGTGACCTTTTTAACCACAATGCTCCATAAACTTTTCATCACAATGTTTTTTGACCCATGTCATCACAATGCTCCATGCACTTATCAGCACAATGCCCCATGACACATGTCATCACAATGCACCAGGCGCTTGTCATCACAGTGCTCCACAATCTTGTCATCACAATGCTCCTTAAAATTTGTCATCACAATGCTCCATGCACTTCTCATCAAAATGCTCTCTCACCACTGATATCACAATGCTACATCACTATTTATCACAATACTCCCTCACCCCTGTCATCACAATGTTCCATGACTCCTGTCATCACAGTGCTACATGCACTTCTCATCACAATATTCGATGACCCCTGACATCACAGTGTTCCATAACACCTGTCATCAAAATGTTCCATGACACTTTTCATCAAATAGCTCCATGACCCTGTCATCAGAATGTTCACTGCCCTTCTCATCACAATGCACAATGCACTTGCCATCAAAATGCTTCATGTCCTTTGTCATCACAAAGATCCATGACCCTTGGCATCACAATGCTCCATGAACCCTGTCATCACAATACTCCATGAAGATTTTCAGCCCAATGCTCCATGATATTCTCATCACAATGCTCGATGAAAAATAACATCTAAATGCTCCATAACCACTGTCATCACAACACTCAATGACACCTGACAACACAATGTTCCGGGACTCTTGTCATCACAATGCTACATTCCCTACTCATCACAATGCTCCATGACCCCTGTCAACACAAAACTCCATGAATATTTTCAGCCCAATGCTCCATGACCCTTGTCATCACAATCATCCATGCCCTTTTCATCCCAATGCTCCATGACCCCTGTATTCACAAAGCTCCGTGACGCTTGTCATCACAGTGCTCCATGACACATGTCATCACAATGCTCCATGCCTTTGTCAGCAAAATGCTACATGACCTTGTCATTACAATGTTCTATGCGCTTGTCATCACGATACTCCATTACCATTGTCATCACAATCCTCCATGAAACTTGGGATCATATTGCTTCATGCCCTTGTCATCACAATGCTCCATGCTCCTTGAAATGAAAATGATTCAAGACCTCTATCATCACAATGCTCCAAACACTTGTGATCACAATGATCCATAACACTTGTCATCACAACGCTCCATGATGACTGTCATCACAATACTCCATGCCCTTTTCATCGCAATGCTCCATGACCTTTTTCATCACAATTCTCAATACACTTGTCATCACAATCCTCCCTGACACTTGTCATTAGAATGCTCCTTGAAACCTGTGAGGAAAAGGCTCCATGCCTTTTTCATCACAAAGCCCCATGCCATTTTCATCACAATGCTCCATGCCATTGTCATCAAAATACTCCACAAGCTTGTCATCAGAATGCTCCATGACCCTTGTCATCACAATTCTCCATGCACTTGTTAGCACAATGCTCCCTGACCCTTGTCATCCCAATGCTCCAAGCCATTTTCATCACAATGCTCCATGCCATTGTCATCACAATGGGCCATTAAATATGTCATCACAGTGCTCCCTGACACCTCTCTTCACAATACTGCAAGACCTAGTCATCACAATGCTCCATGCCCTTGTCATCACAATGCGCCATTCCAACTGTCATCGCAATACTCCATGAAAATTATTAGACCAATGTCCCATGCCCTTGTCATTACAATGCTCTATGCCCTAGTTATCACAATGTTCCATGACCTCTGTCATCACAATGCTCCGTGACTCCAGTCATCACAATGCTCCATGCCCTAGTTATCACAATGTTCCATGACCTCTGTCATCACAATGCTCCGTGACTCCAGTCATCACAATGCTCCATGACCTTTGTCATTACAATTGTCCATGCCCTCATTATCAACAGTCTCTGTGATATTTTTAAGCACAATGCTCCATGAACATTTCATCACAATGCTCTTTGACCCTTGTCATCACAATGCTCTATGCCTTTCTCAGCACAATGCTCCATGCACTTCTCATCACATTGCTCCATGACCCCTGTCATCACAATGCTCTGTGACTCCTGTCATCACAATTTTTCATAATATTTGTCATCACAAGTGTCGATGCCCGCGTCATCAAAAGGCTCTATTACCTTTGTAACCACAATGCTCCATGAACTTTTCATCACAATGCTCCGTGACACTTGTCATCACAATGCTCCATGCCTTTGTCAGAAAAATGCTCAATGACTCTTGTCATCACAATGTGCCACGCGCTTTTCATCCCAATGGTCCACAAATTTGTCTTTGCAATGCTCCATAAACCTTGTAATCACAATGTTCCATGCCTTTCTCATCACAATGCTCCATTACCCCTGTCGTAAAAATGCTCCATGACACCTGCCATCACAATGTTCCACGGCCTTGTCATCACATGGCTCCATGACCATTGTCATCACAATGCTCCACGCCTCCTGTAATCACAATGCTCCATGCCCTTGTCATCACAAAGCTCCATGACACATGTCATCAGAATGTTCCATGGCCTTCTCATCAAAATGCTACATGCCCTTGTCATCACAATAAACCATGTCCAATGTCATCACAATAATCTATGAAACTTGTCAGACCCATGCTCCATGCCCCTGTCATCACAATGCTCCATGCACTTGTCATAACAATGCTCCGTGACTCCAGTCATCACAATGCTACATAACGTTTGTCATCACAACGGTCCATGCCCGCGTCATCACAAGGCTCTGTGACCTTTGTAACCACAATGCTCCATGAACTTTTCATCACAATGCTCCGTGACCCTTGTCATCACAATGCTCCATGTCTTAGTCAGAACAATGCTCCATGACCATTGTCTTCACAATGTGCCACGCACATTTCATCACAACGGTCCACAAACTTGTCATTGCAATGCTCCATAAACATTGTAATCACAATGCTCCATGCACTTCTCATCCAAATGCTCTCTCACCAGAGATATCACAATGTTCCATCACTAGTCATCACAATACTCCCTCACCCCTGTAATCACAATGGTCCATGACCCCTGTCATCACAGTGCTACATAACCTTATCATCACAATGTTCCATGACCCCTGACATTACAATGTTCATATCCCCTGTCATCAAAATGCTCCATGACCCTTTTCATCCCAAAGCTCCATGACCCATGGCATCACAATGTTCTACAACCCCTGTCATCAAAATGTTCCATTACACTTTTCATCAAATTGCTTCATGACACTTTCACTAAATGCTCCCAGCCTTTCTCATCACAATGCACCACACCCTTGTCATCAAAATGTTCCTTGACATTTGAAATCAAAAAGCTCCATGACCCTTGGCATCACAGTGCTCCATGTCATTGTCATCACAATGCTCCTTGAAACCTCTCATCACATTGCTCCATGCCCTTGTCATCACAAAGCTCCATGACACTTGTCATTACAATGATTGATGCACTTCTCATCACAATGTTCCATGCCCTTATCATTACAATCCTCCATGACCCATGTATCACAGTATTCCGTGCCCTTGTCATCAGAATGTTCCATGCCCACTCTCATCACAATAATCCATGAAACATTTCAGACCAATGCTCAATGCCTTTCTCATCACAATGCTCCATTACCTCTGTCATAACAATGCTCCATGACCCCTGCCATCCCAATGTTCCACGGGTTGTCATCACAAGGCTGGATGACCCTTGTCATCACAATGCTCCAAGACCCATGTAATCACATTGCTCCATGCCATTGTCATCACAAAGTTCCATGACGCATGTCATCAGAATGTTCCATGGCCTTCTCCTCACAATGCTCCTTGCCCTTGTCATCACAATGATCCAAGAACCCGTAATCACAATGCTCCATGCCCCTTTTCATCAGAATGCTCCATTAGACTTGTCATCACAAGTCTCCATGGTCATGTCATCACAATGCTCCAAGAACTTGTCATCACCATGCTCTATTCCCTTGTCATCAAAGTGAATCAGGCCCTTGTCATCCTAATGCTCCATGACCCATGTATTCACAATGCTCCGTGACGCTTGTCATCACAATGTTCCATGACACCTGTCATCACAATGCTCCATGCCTTTATCAGCAAAATGCTACATGACCTTGTCATTACAATGCTCTATGCGCTTGTCATCACAATACTCCATTTCCATTGTCATCACAATCCTCCATGAACCTTGGGATCACATTGCTTCATGCCCTAGTCATCACAATGCTCCATGCTCCTTGAAATCAAAATGATCCATGACCTCTGTCATCACAATGCTCCAAACCCTTATGATTAAAATGTTCCATAACACTTGTCATCACAACGCTCCATGATGCCTGTCATCACAATACTCCATGCCCTTTTCATCACAATGCTCCATGCCATTTGTCATCAAAATTCCCAATACAGTTGTTATCACAATGCTCCCTGACACTTGTCATCACAATGCTCCAAGCCATTGTCATCACAATGCTCCATTACCTTTGTCTTCATAATCCTCCATGACACTTGGCATCACAATGCTCCATGTCACTGTTATCACAAAGGGCCACTACGTATGTCATCACAATGCGCCCTGACACCTCTCTTCACAATACTGCATGACCTGGTCATCACAAAGCTCCATGCCCTTGTCATCACAAATCGCAATTCCAACTCTCATCGCAATAATCAATGAAACTTATTAGACCAATGCTCCATGCCCTTGTCATCACAATGCTCCATGCCATTGTTATCACAATGCTCCATGACCCCTGTCTTCACAATGCTCCGTGACTCCAGTCATCACAATGCTTCCTGACATTTGTCACCACAATGATCCATGCCCTCGTCATCAACAGTCTCTGTGACCTTTTTAACCACAATGCTCCATGAACTTTTCATCACAATGCTCTTTGACCCTTGTCATCACAATGCTCTATGCCTTTCTCAGCACAATGCTCCATGACCATTTTCATCACAATGCTCCATGCTCTTGTCAGCGCAATGCTCCATGACATATGTCATCACAATGAACCATGCACTTGTCATCACTGTGCTCCACAATCTTGTCATCACAATGCTCCATAAACTTGTTATCACAATGTTCCATGCACTTCTCATCAAAATGCTCTCACACCACTGATATCACAATGTTACATCACTATTCGTCACAATACTCCCTCACCCCTGTCATCATAATGTTCCCTGACTCCTGTAATCACAGTGCTCCATGCACATATCACAACAATGTTCGATGACCCCTGGCATCACAATGTTCCATAACCCCTCTCATCAAAATATTCCATGACCATTTTCATCATATTGCTCCATGACCCTGTCATCACAATGCTTCCTGCCCTTGTCCTCACAATGCACAACGCCCTTAGCTTCAAAATCCTCCATGACCTTTGTCATCAAAAAGATCCATGACCCTTGGCATCACAATGCTCCATGTCATTGTCATCACAATGCTCCATGAACGCTCTCATCACTTTGCTCCATGACCTTGTCATCACAAAGCTCTATGACACATGTCCTCAGAATGCTCCATGGCCTTCTCATCACAATGCTCCATGCCCTTGCCATCACAATTCTCCATTACCTCTGTCATAACAATGCTCCATGAACCCTGCCATCACAATGTTCCACGGCCTTGTCATCACAAGGCTCCATGACACTTGTCTTCACAATGCTCCAAGACCCCTTAAATCACAATGCTCCATGCCCCTTTTCATCTCAATGCTCCATGAAACCTGTCATCACAATGCATGATGCCCATCATTATAATGATTCAGGCTATTGTCAGCACAATTAAATCAAAATTCTTCATGACCTCTGTCATAACAATGATCCAAACCCTTGTGATCACAATATTCCATAACACTTCTCATCACAATGCCCCATGACACTCGTCATCACAATTATCCATGGTCTTCTCATCACAATGCTCCATGACCTTTGTCATCACAATGCTCAATACACTTGTCACCAAAATGCTCCCTGAAACTTGATGTCTGTATGCTCCTTGAACCCTGTCTTGACAAGGCTCCATGCCTTTTTCATCACAATGATCCATGCCCTTTTCATCACAATGCTCCAAGACCCATGTAATCACAATGTTCCATGCCCTTGTCATCACAAAGCTCAATGACGCATGTCTTCAGAATGCTCCTTCGCCTTCTCCTCACAATGTTCCATACCCATGTCATAACAAAGTTCAAAGACCCCTGTAATCACAGTGCTCCATGCCCCTTTTCATCAGTGTACTCCAAGAGATTTGTCATCACAGTGCTCCATGTTTTTCTCATCACAGTGCTCCAGGACATTATCATCACAGTGCTTCATGACATTTTCCGGAAATTCTCAATGGCCTTTGTCATCATAATGCTCCAAACCCTAGTCCTCACAATGCTCCATTATATTTGTCATCACAATCCTCCGTTACATTTGGCATCACAATGCTCCCTGCCATTGTCATCGCAATGGACCATGACATATGTCATCACAATGCTCCCTGGCACCTGTCTTCACAATACTCCATGACCTTCTCATCACAATGATCCATGCCCTTGTCATCACAATGCACCATGTCCACTGTCATCACAATAATCTATGAAACCTGTCAGACCAATGATCCATGCCACTGTCATCACAATGCTCCATGCCCTTGTCATCACAATGCTCGATGCCCTTTTCATCACAGTACTACATGACTCCTGAAATCAAAATGCTCCGTGACTCCAGTCATCACAGTGCTTCATAACATTTGTCATCACAATTGTCCATGCCCGCGTCATCACAAGGCTCTGTGACTTTGTAACCACAATGCTCAATGAACTTTTCATCACAATGCTCCATGATCCTTGTCATCACAATGCTCCATGCCTTTGTCAGAAAAATGCTCCATGACCCTTGTCATCACAATGTGCCACGTGCTTTTAATCACAACGGTCCAAAAATTTGTCAGAGCAATGCTCCATAAACCTTTTAATCACAATGATCCATGCCCTTGTCATCACAAAGCTCCATGACACATGTCATCAGAATGTTCCATGGCCTTCTCATCAAAATGCTCCATGTCCTTTTCATTACAGTGCTCAAAGACCCCTGTAATCACAATGCTCCATGCCTCTTTTCATCTCAATGCTCCATGAACCCTGTCATCACAATGCATCATACCCTTCATCATAATGCTTCCGGCTATTGTCAGCACAATGAAATCAAAATTATCCATGACCTCTGTCATCACAGTGCTCCATGACCCCTGTCTTCACAATACTACATGAACATTTTCAGCCCAGTGCTCCATGACCCTTGTCATCACAATGACCCATGTCCTTGTCATCCCAATGCTCCATGACCCCTGTATTCACAATGCTCCATGACGCTTGTCATCACCGTGCTCCATGACGTCTGTCATCACAAAGCTCCATGCCCTTGTCACCACAATGCATCATTCCAACAGTCATCGCAATAATCCATGAAACATATCAGACCAATGCTCCATGACCCTTTCATCAAAATGCTCCATGACCCTTGTCATCACAATGCTACATGAACTTTTCATCACAATGCTCTTTGATCCTTGTCATCACAAATCTCTATGCATTTCTCAGCACAATGCTCCATGACCCTTGTCATCACAATGCTCCATGCGCTTGTCAGCACGATGCTCCATGACATATGTCATCACAATGCACCATGCACTTGTCATCACAGGGCTCCACAATCTTTTCATCACAATGCTCCATAAACCTTGTCATCACAATGCTCCATGCACTTCTCATCAAAATGCTCTCTCACCACAGATATTACAATGTTACATAACTATTCATCACAATACTCCCTCACACCTGTTATCACAGTGTTCCATGACTCCTGTCATCACAATGCTACATGCACTTATCATCACAATGTTCGATGACCCCTCACATCAAAATGCTCCATAACACCTGTCATCAAAATGCTCCATGACCCTTTTCATCAAAATGCTCCATGACCCCTGACATCACAATGTTCCATAACCCCTGTCATCAAAATGTTCCATGACCCTGTCATCACAATGCTCATTGCCCTTCTCATCACAATGCACAACGCACTTGTCATCAAAATGCTCCATGATCTTTGTCATCACAAAGAACCATGACCATTGGCATCACAATGCTCCATGTCATTTTCATCACAATGCTCCATGAACACTCTCATCACATTGCTCCATGCCTTGTTATCACAAAGCTGCATGACACATGTCATCAGAATGCTCAATGGCGTTCTCATCACAATGCTCCATGCGCTTGCCAAAACAATGCTCCATTACCTCTGTCATAACAATGCTCCATGACCCCTGCCATCACGATGTTCCGTGGGCTTGTCATCACAAGGCTCCATGACCCTTGTCATCACAATGCTCCAAGACCACTGTAATCACAATGCTCCATGCCCCTTTTCATCTCAATGATCCATGAACCCTGTCATCACAATGCACCATGTCCATCATCATAATGCTTCATGCTACTGCCATCACAATGAAATCAAAATGCTCCATGACCTCTGTTATAACAATGCCCCAAACCCTTGTGATCACAATATTCCATAACACTTGTCATCACAGTGCCCCATGACGCTTGTCATCACAATTATCCATGTCCTTCTCATCACAATGCTCCATGTCCACTGTCATCACAATGATCTATGAAATTGTCAGACCAATGCTCCATGCCCCTGTCACCACAACGCTCCATGCCCTTGTCATCACAATGCTCCATGACCCCAGTCATCACAGTGCTCCGTGACTCCAGTCATCACAATGCTTCATAACATTTGTCATCACAATGGTCCATGTCCGTGTCATCACAAGGCTCTGTGACCTTTATAACCACAATGCTCCATGAACTTTTCATCACAATGCTCCGTGACACTTGTCATCAAAATGCTCCATGCCTTTGTCAGAAAAATGCTCCATGACCCTTGTCATCACAATGTTCTACGCACTTTTCATCACAGCGGTCCACAAATTAGCCATGGTATTGCTCCATAAATTTGTAATTACAATGCTCCATGCTCTTCTCATCACAATGCTCCATTCCCCTGTCATAACAATGGTACATGACCCCTGCCATCACAATATTCCACGGCCTTGTCAGCACAAGGCTCCATGACACTTGTCATCACAATGCTCCAAGACCCCTGTAATCACAATTCTCCATGCCCTTGTCATCACAAAGCTCCATGACACATGCCATCAGAGAGTTCCATGGCCTTCTCATCAAAATGTTCCATGCCCTTGTCATCACAGTGCTCCAAGACCTCTGTAATCACAATGCTCCATGCCCCTTTTCATCTCAATGCTCCATGAACCCTGTCAGCACAATGCATCATGACCATCATCATAATGCTTCCGGCTATTGTCAGCACAATGAAATCAGAATTCTCCTTGACCTGTGTCATCACAATGCTCCATGGCCCCTGTCATCACAATACTCCATGAACATTTTCAGCCCAATGCTCCATGACACTTGTCATCACAATGATCCATGCCCTTGTCATCCCAATGCTCCATGACCACTTTATTCACAATGCTCCATGACTCTTGTCATCACAGTGCTCCATGACACCTGTCATCACAATGCTCCATGCCTTTGTCAGCAAAATGCTAAATAACCTTGTCATTACAATGCTCTATGCGCTTGTCATCACAATACTCCATTACCATTGTCATCACAATCCTCCATGAACCTTGGGATAACATTGCTTCATGCTCTTGTCATCACAATGCTCCATGTTCCTTGAAATCAAAATGATCCATGACTTCTGTCATCACAATGCTACAAACCCTTGTGATCACTGTGTCCCATAACACTTGTCATCACAATGCTCCATGATGCCTGGCATCACAATACTGCATGCCCTTTTCATCACAATGCTCCATGACCATTGACATCAGAATGCTCCTTGAACCCTGTCACGAAAAGGCTCCATGCCTTTTTCATCACAATGCCCCATGCCATTTTAATCACAATGCTCTGTGACCATTGTCATCAAAATGCTCCATTCCTTTGTCTGAAAAATGTTCCATGACCCTTGTCATCACAATGTGCCATTCGCTTTTCATCACAACGGTCCAGAAACTTGTCATTGCAATGCTGCATAAACCTTGTAATCAAAATGCTCTATAAACTTCTCATCAAAATCCTCTCTCACCAGAGATATCACAGTGTTCCATCACTAGTCGTCACAATACTCCCTCACCCCTGTAATCACAATATCCCATGACCCCTGTCATCACAGTGCTACCTCCCTTTATCATCACAATGTTCCATGACCCCTGACATCACAATATTCTATAACCCCTGTCATCAAAATGTTCCAATACACTTTTCATCATATTGCTGCATGACACTGTCATCAAAATACTCCCTGCCCTTCTCATCACAATGCACCATGCACTTGTCAACAAAATGCTCCAATACCATTGTCATCACAAAGCACCATGACCCTTGGCATCACATTGCTCCATGCCCTTGTCATCACAAAGATCCATGACACTTGTCATCACAATGCTCGAAGCCCTTCTCATCACAATGCCCCATGCCCTTGTCATTACAATCCTCCATGACCCATGTATCACAGTGTTCCATGCCCTTTTCATCCCAATGCTCTATGCCCACTCTCATCACAATAATCCATGAAACATTTCAGACCAATGCTCCATGCCCTTCTCATCACAATGCGCCTTTACCTCTGTCATAACAATGCTCCATGACTCCTGCCATCACAATGTTCCACGGCTTTGTCATCAGAAGGCTCGAAGACACTTGTCATCACAATGCTCCACGACCCCTCTAATCAAAATGCTCCATGGCCTTGTCATCAAAAAGCTCCATGACGCATGTCATCAGAATGTTCCATGGCCCTTTCATCACTATGCTCCATGCCTTGTCATCACAATGCTCCAAGACCCTTGTAATCAAAATGCTCCATGAGTGTTTTCATCTCAAATCTCCATGAACCCTGCCATCACAATTGACCATGCCCATCATCATAATGCTTCAGGCTATTGTCATCACAATGAAATCAATATTCTCCATGACCTCTGTCCTCATAATGCTCCAATCCCTTGTGATCACAATATTCCATAACACTTATCATCACAACACCCCATGACGCTCATCATCACAATTATCCATGGTCTTCTCATCACAATGTTCCATGACCTTTGTCATCACAATGCTCAATACACTTGTCATCACAATGCTCCCTGACTCTTGTCATCAGTATGCTCCATTAACCCTGTCATGACACGTCTCCATGCCTTTTTCATCACAATGATACATGCCCTTTTAATCATAATGCTCCAAGACCCCTGAAATCACAATGCTCCATGACCTTGTCATCACAAAGCTCAATGACGCATGTCATCAGAATTCTCCATGGCCTTCACCTCACAATGTTCCATGCCCTTGTCATCACAATGCTCCTAGACACCTGTAATCACAATGCTCCATGTCCCTTTTCATCAGAATGCTCCATGAAACTTGTCATCACAAGTCTCCATTGTCCTCTCATCAAAGTGCTCCAGGAACTTGTCAACAAAATGCTCCATGATCCCTGTCATCACAATACTCCATGAATATTTTCAGCCCAATGCCCTATGAACATCTCATCAAAATGCTCCATCACCCCTGTCATCACAATACTCCATGAACATTTTCAGCCCAATGCTTCATGACATTTGTCATCACAATGATCCATGCCATTGTCATCACAATGCTCCATGACCCCTGTATTCACAATGCTTCGTGACGCTTGTCATCACAGTGCTCCATGACACCTGTCATAACAATGCCCCATGCCTTTTTCAGCAAAATGCTACCTGACCTTGTCATTGCAATGCTCTATTCGCTTGTCATCACAATACTCCATTACCATTGTCATCACAGTCCTCCATGAACATTGGGATCACATTGCTTCATGCCCTTGTCATCACAATGCTCCATGGTCCTTGAAATCAAAATGCTCCATGACCTCTATCATCACAGTGCTCCAAATCCTTGTGATCACAATGTTCCATAACACTTGTCATCACAACGCTCCATGATGCCTGTCATCACAGTACTCCATGCCCTTTTCATCACAATGCTGCATGACCTTTGTCATCACAATTCTTAATACACTTGTCATCACAATGCCTCATGCCTTTTTCATCACAATGCTCCATGCCATTGTAATCAAAATACTCCACAAGCTTTTCATCAGAATACTCCATGACCCTTTTCATCACAATTCTCCATGCACCTGTCAGCACAATGCTCCCTGACCCTTGTCATCACAATGCTCCAAGCCATTGTCATCACAATGCTCCATTACCTTTCTCATCAGAATCCTCCATGACCCTTGTCATCACAATGCTCCAAGCCATTGTCATCACAGTGCTCCATTAGCTTTCTCATCAGAATCCTCCATGACCCCTGTCATCACAATGCTACATCCCCTTATCATCACAATATTCCATAACACCTGTCATCAAAATGCTCCATGACCCTTTTCATCCCAATGCTCTATGACACCTGGCATCACAATGTTCTCTATCCCCTGTCATCAAAATGTTCCATTACACTTTTCATCAAATTTCTGCATGACCCTGTCATCAAAATGCTCCCTGCCCTTCTCATCACAATGCACCACACACTTGTCATCAAAATGCTCCATGACCTTTGTCATCACAAAGCTCCATGACCCTTGGCATCACAATGCTCCATGTCATTGTCATCACAATTCTACATGAACACTCTAATCACATTGCTCCAAGCCCTTGTCATCACAAAGCTCCATGACACTTGTCATCACAATGCTAGATGCCCTTCTCATCCCAATGCTTCATGCCCTTGTCATTACAATCCTCCATGACCCATATATCACAGTGTTCCATGCCCTTGTCATCACAATTCTCCATGCCCACTCTAATGACAATAATCCATGAAATATTTCACACCAATGCTCAATGCCCTTCTCATCACAATGCTCCATTACCTCTGTCATAACAATGCTCTATGACCCGTGCCATCACAATGCTCCATGGCCTTGTCATCAGAAGGCTCCATGACCCTTGTCATCACAATGCACCAAGACCCATGTAATCACAAGGCTCCATGCCCTTGTCATCACAAAGCTCCGTGACGCATGTCATCAGAATGTTCCATGGCCTTCTCCTCACAATGCTCCATGCACTTGTCATCACAATGCTTCAAGACCCCTGTAATCACAGTGTTCCATGAGCCTTTTCATCTCAATGCTCCATGAAACCTGTCATCACAATGAACCATGCCCATCATCATGATGCTTCAGGCTATTGTCATGACAATGAAATCAAAATTCTCCATGACCTGTGTCATCATAAATCTCCAAACCCTTGTGATCACAATGTTCCTTAACACTTATCATCACAATACACCATGACGCTCATCATCACAATTATCCATGGTCTTCTCATCACAATGCTCCATTACCTTTGTCATCAGAATCCTCTATGACACTTGGCATCACAATGCTCCATGCCATTGTCATCACAATGGGCCATTACATATGTCATTACAATGCTCCCTGACACCTGTCTTCACAATACTGTATGTCCTGGTCCTCACAATGCTCCATGCCCTTGTCATCACAATGCGCCATTCCAACTCTCATCGCAATACATCATGAAACTTATTATTCCAATGCTCCATGCCCTTGTCATCACAATGCTCCAATCCCTTGTTATCACATTGTTCCATGACCCCTGTCATCACAATGCTCCGTGACTTCATTCATCACAATGATTCATGACCTTTATCATCTCAATGGTCCATGCCCTCGTCATCAACAGTCTCTGTGACCATTTTAACCACAATGCTCCATGAAATATTCATCACAATGCTCTTTGACCCTTGTCATCACAATCCTATATGCCTTTCTCAGCACAATGCTCCATGACCTTTGTCATCACAATGCTCCATGTGCTTGTCAGCACGATGCTCCATGACACTTGTCATCAAAATGCACCATGCGCTTGTCATCACAGTGCTCCACAATCTTGTCATCACAATGCTCCATAAAACTTGTCATCACAATGCTCCATGCACTTCTCATCAAAATGCTCTCTCACCGCTGATATCACAATGTTACATCACTATTCGTCACAATACTCACTCACCCCAGTCATCACAATGTTCCATGACTCCTGTCATCACAATGCTACATGCACATATCATCACAATGTTCGATGGCCCCTGACATCACAATGTTCCATAACCCCTGTCATCAAAATGATCCCAAAACCTTTTCATCAAAATGCTCCATGACCCATGGCATCATAATGTTCCATAACCCCTGTCATCAAAATATTCCATGACCATTTTCATCATATTGCTCCATGACCCTGTCATCACAATGCTTCCTGCCCTTGTCCTCACAATGCACAACGCCCTTAGCTTCAAAATCCTCCATGACCTTTGTCATCACAAAGATCCATGACCCTTGGCATCACAATGCTCCATGTCATTGTCATCACAATGCTCCATGAACGCATTCATCACATTGCTCAATGCCATTGTCATCACAAAGCTCCATGACACATGTCATCAGAATGCTCCATGGCTTTCTCATCACAATCCTCCATGCCATTGCCATCACAATGTTCCATTACCCCTGTCATAACAATGCTCCATGACCCCTGCCATCACGATGTTCCATGGCCTTGTCATCACAAGGCTCCATGACCATTCTCATCACAATGCTCCTAGACCCCTGTAATCACAATGTTCCATGACCCCTGTCATCACAATGCTACATCCCCTTATCATCAAAATGTTCCATGACACCTGTCATCACAATGGTACATCCCCTTATCATCACAATGTTCTATAACCCCTGTCATCAAAATATTCCATTACAATTTTCATCAAATTGCTGCATGACACTGTCATCAAAATGCTCCCTGCCCTTCTCATCACAAAGCACCACGCCCTTGTCATCAAAATGCTCCGTGACTTTTGTCATCACAAAGCTCCATGACCCTTGACATCACAATGCTCCATGTCATTGTCATCACAATGCTCCATGAACCCTCTCATCATATTGCTCCATGCCCTTGTCATCACAAAGCTCCATGAAACTTGTCATCACAGTGCTCAATGCCCTTCTCATCACTATGCTCCATGCCCTTGTCATTACAATCCTCTATGATCATTGTATCACAGTGTTCCGTGCTCTTGTCATCACAATGCTCCATGCCCACTCTCATCACAATAATCCATGAAACATTTCACACCAATGCTTCCTGTCCTTCTCAACACAATGCTCCATTACAACTGTCATAACAATGTTCCATGACCCCTGACATCACAATGTTCCATGGCCTTGTCATTCACAAGGATCCATGACACTTGTCATCACCATGTTCCAAGACCCCTGTAATCACAATGCTCCATGCCCATGTCATCACAAAGCTCCATGACGCAGGTCATTAGAATGTTCCATGGACTTCTCATCACAATGCTCCATGCCCTTGTCATCACAATGCTCCAAGACACTTTTTTTCACAATGCTCCATGCCACTTTTCATCTCAAAGCTCCATGAATCCTATCATCACAGTGCACCATGCCCATTATCATGATGCTTCAGGGTATTTTCATCATAATGAAATCAAAATGCTCCATGACCTCTTTCATCACAATGCTCCAAACCGTTGGGATCACAATGTTCCATAACATTTCTCATCACAACAACCCATGATGCTCATAATCACAATTATCCATGGTCTTCTCATCACTATGCTCCATAAACTTTGTCATCACAATGCTCAATACACTTGTCATCACAATGCTCCCTGACACTCGTCGTCAGTATGCTCCTTGAACACTGTCATGACAAGGCTCCATGCCTTTTTCATCACAATGTTCCATGTCCTTTTCTTCACAATGCGCCAAGACACCTGTAATCACAATGCTCCATGCACTTGTCATCACAGTGCTCCATGACGCATTCATCAGAATGCTCCATGGCCTTCTCTTCACAATGCTCCATGCCCTTGTCATCACAATGCTCCAAGACCCCTGTAATCACAATGCTCCATGCCACTTGTCATTATAGCGCTCCATGACGCTCGTCATCACAATTATCCATGGTCTTCTCATCACAGTGCTCCACGGTCTTGCCATCACAATGCTCCATGCCCTGGTCATCACAATGCTCTATGTTCCCTGTCATCACAATTCTCCACGTTCTGGGCATCACTATGTTCCATGACACTTCCCATCACAGTGTTAAATGCTTTGTCATCACAATACTCCACAAGCTTGTCATCAGAATACTCCATGACCCTTGTCATCACAATGCTCCATGACCCCTGTCATCACAATGCTCCATGAGACGTATTATCACAATGCTCCATGCCCCTTGTCATTACAGTGCTCCATGTTGCTCGTCACCAGAATTATCCATGGACTTCTCATCACAGTGCTCCACGGTCTTGCCATAACAATGCTCCATGCCCTGGTCATCACAATGCTCCATGTCCCTTGTCATCACAATTCTCCAGGTCCTTGTCATCACAATGCTCCATGACAGTTCTCATCACAATGTTACATGCTCTTGTCATCACAATTCTCCTTGCACTTGTCATCGCAATGACCCATGACCCCTGTCATAGCAAGCTCAATTCATTTGTCATCACAATGCTTCACGACCTTTTCATCAAAATTCTCAATGGCCGTTGTCATCACAATGCTCCATGCGCTTGTCATCACAAAGCTCCATGACACATGTCATCAGAATGTTCCATGGCCTTCTCATCAAAATGCTCAATGCTCTTTTCATTACAGTGCTCCAAGACCCCTGTAATCACAATGCTCCATGCCCCTATTCATCTCAATGCTCCATGAACCCTGTCATCACAATGCATCATACCCTTCATCATAATGCTTCCGGCTATTGTCAGCACAATGAAATCAAAATTCTCCATGACCTCTGTCATCACAATGCTCCATGGCCCCTGTCATCACAATACTCCATGAACATTTTCAGCCCAATGCTCCATGACACTTTTCATCAAAATGATCCATGCCCTTGTCATCCCAATGCTCCATGACCCCTGTATTCACAATGCTCCGTGACGCTTGTCATCACAGTGCTCCATGACACCTGTCATCACAATGATCCAAGGCTTTGTCAGCAAAATGCTACATGAGCTTGTCATTACAATGCTCTATGCGCTTGTCTTCACAATACTCCATTACCATTGTCATCAAAATCGTCCACGAACCTTGGGATCACCTTGTTTCATGCCTTTGTCATCACAATGATCCATGCTCCTAGAAATCAAAATGATCCATGACCTCTGTCATCACAATGCTCCAAACCCTTGTGATCACAATGTTCCATAACACTTGTCATCACAACGCTCCATGATGCCTGTCATCACAATACTCCATGCCCTTTTCATCACAATGCTCCATGAGCTTTGTCATCACAATTCTCAATACACTTGTCATCAAAATGCTCCCTGACACTTGTCGTCAGAATGCTCCTTGAACCTTGTCACGGAAAGCCTCCATGCCTTGTTCATCACAATGCCCCATGCCGTTTTCATCACAATGCCCCATGCCATTGTGATCAAAATACTCCACAAGCTTGTCATCAGAATGTTCCATGACCCTTGTCATCACAGTTATCCATGCACTTGTCAGCACAATGCTCCCTGACCCTTGTCATCACAATGCTCCAAGCCATTGCCATCACAATGCTCAATTACCTTTGTCATCAGAATCCTCCATGACATTTGGCATCACAATGCTCCATGCCATTGTCATCACAATGGGCCATTACATATGTCATCACAATGCTCCCTGACACCTGTCTTCACAATACTGCATGACCTGGTCATCACAATGCTCCATGCCCTTGTCATCACAATGCACCATTCCAACTGTCATCGCAATAATCCATGAAATTTATTAGACCAATGCTTCATGCCCTTGTCATCACAATGCTCCATGCCCTTTTTATCACAATGCTCCCTGACCCCTGTCATCACAATGCTCCTTGACTCCAGTCATCAAAATGCTTCATGACATTTGTCATCACAATGGTCCATGACCTCGTCATCAACAGTCTCTGTGACCTTTTTAACCAAAATGCTCCACGAACTTTTCATCACAATGCTCTTTGACCCTTATTATCACAATGCTCTATGCCTTTCTCAGCACAATGCTCCATGACCCTTGTCATCACAATGCTCCATGCGCTTGTCAGCACGATGCTCCATGACACATGTCATCACAATGCACCATGCGCTTATCATCACAGTGCTCCACAATCTTGTGATCACAATGCTCCATAAACCTTGTCATCACAATGCTCCATGCCATTCTCATCGAAATGCCCTCTCACCACTGATATCACAATGTTACATCACTATTCGTCACAATACTCCCTCACCCCTGTCATCACAATATTCCATGACTCCTGTCATCACAATGCTACATGCACTTATCATCACAATGTACGATGACCCCTCACATCACATTGTTCCATAACCCCGTCATCAAATTGCTCCGTGACCCTTTTCATCAAAATGTTCCATGACCCCTGACATCACAATGTTCCATAACCCCTGTCATCAAAATGTTCCATGACCCTTTTCATCAAATTGCTCCATGACCCTGTCATCGCTATGCTCCCTGCCCTTCTCATCACAATGCACAACGCCCTTGTCATCAAAATGCTCCATGACCTTTGTCATCACAAAGATCCATGACCCTTGGCATCAAAATGTTCCATATCATTCTCATCACAATGCTCCATGAACGCTCTCATCACATTGCTCCATGCACTTTTCATCACAAAGATCCATGAAACATGTCATCAGAATGCTCCATGGCCTTCTCTTCACAATGCTCCACGCCCTTGCCATCACAATGCACCATATCCACTGTCATCAAAATAATCTATGAAACATGTCAGACCAATGCTCCATGACCCTGTCATCACAATACTCCATGCCCTTGTCATCACAATGCTCCATGACACATGTCATCACAATGCTCCGTGACTCCAGTCATCACAATGCTTCATAATGTTTGTCATCACAATGGTCCATGCCCGCGTCATCACAAGGCTCTGTGACCTTTGTAACCACAATGCTCCACGAACATTTCATGACAATGCTCCGTGACCCTTGTCATCACAATGCTCCATGCATTTGTCAGAACAGTACTCAATGACCCTTGTCATCACACTGTGCCACATGCTTTTCATCACAACGGTCCACAAATTTGTCATTGCTATGCTCCATAAAACTTGAAATCACAATGCTCCATGCACTTTTCATCCAAATGCTCTCTCACCAGAGATATCACAATGTTCCATCCCTAGTCATCACAATACTCCCTCACCCCGGTAATCACAATGTTCCATGACCCCTGTCATAACAATGCTACATCCCCTTATCATCACAATGTTCCATAACCCCTGTCATCAAAATGCTCCATGACCCTTTTCATCCCAAAGCTCCATGACCCCTTGCATCACAATGTTCTATAACCCCTGTCATCAAAATGTTCCATTACACGTTTCATCAAATTGCTCTATGACCCTGTCATCACAATTCTTCCTTCCCTTCTCATCACAATGCACAACGCCCTTGCATTCAAAATGCTCCGTGACTTTTGTCATCACAAAGCTCCATGACCCTTGACATCACAATGCTCCATGTCATTTTCATCACAAGGCTCCATGAACCCTCTCATCATATTGCTCCATGCCCTTGTCATCACAAAGCTCCTTGACACTTGTCTTCACAATGCTCGATGCCCTTCTCATCACTATGCTCCATGCCCTTGTCATTAAAATCCTCTATGATCATTGTATCACAGTGTTCCGTGCTCTTGTCATCACAATGCTCCATGCCCACTCTCATCACAATAATCCATGAAACATTTCACACCAATGTTTCCTGTCCTTCTCATCACAATGCTCCATTACACCTTTCATAACAATGTTCCATGACCCCTGCCATCACAATGTTCCACAGCCTTGTCATTCACAAGGCTACATGACACTTGTCATCACAATGTTATAAGACCCCTGTAATCACAAAGCTCCAAGCCCTTTTCATCACAAAGCTCCATGACGCATGTCATTAGAATGTTCCATGGACTTCTCATCACAATGCTCCATGCCCTTGTCATCACAATGCTCCAAGACACATTTTATCACAATGCTCCATCCCCCTTTTCATCTCAAAGCTCCATGAATCCTATCATCACAATGCACCATGCCCATTATCATAATGCTTCAGGGTATTTTCATCACAATGAAATCAAAATGCTCCATGACCTCTGTCATCACAATGCTCCAAACCGTTGGGATCACAATATTCCATAACACTTCTCATCACAACAACCCATGATGCTCATAATCACAATTATCCATGGCCTTCTCTTCACAATGCTCCATGCCCTTGTCATCACAATGCTCCAAGACCCCTGTAAACACAATGCTCCATGCCGCTTGTCATTATAGCGCTCCATGACGCTCATCATCACAATTATCCATGGTCTTCTCATCACAGTGCTCCACGGTCTTGCCATCACAGTGCTCCATGCCCTGGTCATCACAATGCTCTATGTTCCCTGTCATCACAATTCTCCACGTTCTTGGCATCACTATGTTCCATGACACTTCCCATCACAGTGTTAAATGCTTTGTCATCACAATACTGCACAAGCTTGTCATCAGAATACTCCATGACCCTTGTCATCACAATGATCCATGACCCCTGTCATCACAATGCTCCATGAGACGTATCATCACAATGCTCCATGCCCTTTCTCATTACAGTGCTCCATGATGCTCGTCACCAGAATTATTCATGGTCTTCTCATCACAGTGCTCCACGGTCTTGCCATAACAATGCTCCATGCCCTGGTCATCACAATGCTCCATGTCCCTTGTCATCACAATTCTCCACGTCCTTGTCATCACAGTGCTCCATGACAGTTCTCATCACAATGTTACATGCTCTTGTCATCACAATTCTCCATGCACTTGTCATCGCAATGCCCCATGAACCCTGTCATAGCAAGCTCCATTCCTTTGTCATCACAATGCTTAACGACTTTTTCATCAAAATTCTCAAAGGCCGTTGTCATCACAATGCTCCATGACCTTGTCATCACAATGCTCCAGGACCCTTGTCATCTCAATGCTCCAAGCCCTTGTCGTCACAGTGCTCCATTACCTTTGTCATCACAATCCTCCATAACACTCGGCATCACAATGCTCCATGTCATTGTCATCACAATGGAACATGAAATATGCCATCACAATGCTCCCTGACACCAGTCTTCACAATACTCCATGACCTTGTCATCACAATGCTCCATTCCCTTGTCATCACATTGTGCCATGCCCACTGTCAACACAATTATCCATGAAACTTGTCAGACCAATGCTTCATGCTCCTGTCATCACAATGCTACATGACCCCAGTCATCTCAATGCTCCGTGTGTCCCGTCATCACAAGGCTCCATGACCTGTGTCACCACAAATGTCAATGTCCTCATCATCACAAGGCTCTGTGAAATGTGTCACCACAATGCTCCATGAACTTTTCATCACAATGCTCAATGTCATTGTCATCACACTGCTCCATGAACGCTCTCATCACATTGCTCCATGACCTTGTCATCACAAAGCTCGATGACGCATGTCATCAGAATGCTCCATGGCCTTCTCATCACAATGTTCCATGCCCTTGCCATCACAATTCAAAATAACCCCTGTCATAACAATGCTCCATGACCCCTGCCATCACGATGTTCCATGGCCTTGTCATCACAAGGCTCAATGCCCTTGTCATCACAATGCTCCAAGACCCCTGTAATCAAAATGCTCCATGCCCCTTTTCATCTCAATGCTCCAAGAACCCTGTCATCACAATACACCATGCCCATCATCAAAATGCTTCATGCTATTGTCATTACAATGAAATCAAAATGCTCCAGACCTCTGTCATCACAATGCTCCAAATCCTTGTGATCAAAATGTTCCATAACACTTATCATCAAAACGCCCCATGACGCCCGTCATCACAGTTATCCATGGTCTTCTCATCACAATGCTCCATGACCTTTGTCATCACAATGCTCAATACACTTGTCATCACAATGCTCCCTGACACTTGTCGTCAGTATGCTCCCTTAACCCTGTCATGACAAGGCTCCATGCCTTTTTCATCACAATGTTCCATGCCCTTGTCTTCAAAAGCTCCATGATGCATGTCATCCAAACGCTCCATGGCCATCTCATCCCAATGCCCCATGCCGTTGTCATCACTATGCCCTAAGACCCCTGTAATCACAATGATCCATGCCCCTTTTCATCAGAATATTCCATGAGACTTGTCATCACATGTCTCCATGGTCTTCTCATCACAATGCTCCAGTACCTTGTCATCACAAGCCTCCATGGCCCCTGTCATCACAATACTCCATGAACGTTTTCAGCCCAATGCTCCTTGAACTTCTCATCACAATGCTCCATGACCACTGTCATCACAATTCTCCATGACTCCTGTCATCACAGTGATCCATGAAACCTGACAACACAATGATCCAGGACTCTTGTCATCAAAATGCTCCATGCCCTTGTCATCCCAATGCTCCATGACCCCTGTAATCACAATGCTCCGTGACACTTGTCATCAGAGTGCTCCATGAAACTTGTCATCACAATGCTCCATGCCTTTGTCAGCAATATGCTACATAATCTTGTCATCACAATGCTCCATGCGCTTGTCATCACAATCCTTCATGACACTTTGGATCATATTGCTTCATGCCCTTGTCATCTCCCTCTTGCCTTTCTGGTTTTTACAGATTTTCAGATGTCCCTTTTGACCCGTGGGAAGTGACAATTCTTTGTAGTGTGGATTTGCATTGTGCGCTTGCTTAATTGTCCAAAAAGGTCGTATGCGTCTTCTCCTGAATATATTCAGGAGAAAAAGCATACGCCCTTTTTGGCCAAGTGCATCATTGTCGAAGTTGTGATGCTTTTCCTGTGCTTTAAGGGCGATTCCTATTTACCTCTTGAAATATGTTTTGTGCAATTGTGCCTCATTTTCAAGTCAGCTTCGTTGCCTTCCCTCAACTGATTTTTGGAAGACAGTAGTCCTTTATAACTGTAGGTTTGTGAATTGCTGTGACCGTGAGCTACATTTTTCAAATCCCATTTTGGGGAGCTGACCGCAAATCCACAATTTTGCTTCAGGACCTATACTTGTTCCAGGGGTGGATATACTGTTCCATGTGGGTGGCTGAGGCTTTGGTTACTTCTTCTTCCTGACGGGAATTTAGAGTGACATGTGGCCGTCCAAATGCCTACATCTACTCTCTGATTGGTTCTCCCTCTTCCCTTTCATCCTCTGCACAATTAGCAAACTGTGCGAACCAGGAGGTTATAGGGGCTGGCTCTCCTAAGTTGGGAGATTGATAGTAAAGCAGTTGGAATGCCAAACTGGAGCACAAGGAGAGGAAAAATTAGGAGACTTTTAGAAATCTTTCACCATCACAGGGTGTCCATTCTCTAGGTTTCCCATACATGTTATAACTGTAGTGATATTCCCTACTACCTGGAGATTTGGGATACATGGAATCGTGGCATGCATTAGTACTTTAAAGTGTCTGAATTTTCTCTCCCAATCTCACCAGTCCTCTCAGTCCCAAATGTCCAGCCTTATGTCTCATCCAGCTGTCTTTGCAGATATGGTCATTCCCGGTTTCATCAGAACCCCTGAAGGAATTGTGTAAGAATTTCACTGTTTTTTTGTTTGTTTTTGAAATTCATTTTTATAGTGCGGTTGAGCTGATTTTCACTGACGTGTTTATGCCAGTCTAGACACACTTGATTCCCTTATGGAGACAAATCAATACATAGGTTTTAAGATTCTCACTAGTCAGATATATTCCTCTGTGTGGAATAGGGGGTTTGAGTCCCGTTCACTGAGTAAGGGGTAGGTCTCGTCTATTCTCTATTTGGTTTATGGAATGGTACCTGTGCTAATATCAAACTCTGGTTTTATGCATCACCCCACCTCTCCTATCGCATTCAACAGGAATAAGAGTGTTTTCTAAATGTGAGACTCTGTTCTCTTTCTTAATTCAGTTCATGTGTTGTGATGTTGACATTCCCTCTATAAGTGATATCTTATGAATAGATTCTTTTTCTGTGTGACTAATTTCACTTAGAATCATCATACCTAAATCCACTCTTTATGCTGCTACTGGCCTTATGACATTGATTCCACGTCTGAGTGATATTCCGTTGTACAAAATTACCACAAGTTATTTATGCATTTCTCTTTTTCCTGGGATATTTTAGGTGTACCGAAGTTGAGGTTCTTGTATGCAGAGCAGCCCTAAACTTTGGGGTGCCTGTGTCTTGTCGATATTTAGTCTTCCCAAGTTATATGTCCATGAGTTGAAGTTCCCTTTGCTCGGGGGCTTTGTATTTAAATGTTTTAGGAAACAACATACACTTCTTCAGAGTGGCTCTTGGATATTTATACCCAACCCATCAGCGTGACTAGGCTCCCTGTTCTCCATGGCCTCTCCAGCATTTCTGGTTTGTACACATTTTTTGGATGGCCTTTCTGAGCAGTGGAAATTGAGACTTCTTTGTTGTGCGGATTTGCATTTCCCGCTTGGTTGGTTGGCCAAAAACTCTGTATGTGTTTTTTTCCTGAAGATATTCACGAAAAAAAGGCATACACCCTTTTGCCCAACTGCATCATTTTAGAAATTCTGCTGCTTTTCATATGCTTTAAATGTGAGTACAATCTACCTTTTGAAATCTGTTTCCTGCAATTCTGCCTCTCATTCAGATCCTCTTCGTTGCCTTACCTGAATATATTTTTGGACGTTGGTTATCATTTATATCTTTGCAGGTCTTTGAATTGTCTGCTCCTGAGCTCCATTTTGCAACTCGCTTTTATTGTGAGCTCGCCGCCAATCATTTGGATTGCTTCTGGCCCTATTCTGGTTATGAGGAGGCAGGCTGAGCCTTTGGTTAATTCTTCTTCTAATGGGAAATTAGAGTGACATGTGTCTGTCAAAAATCCTAGAGCTAATCTCTCACTGGTTGCCCCCTTCCCATTTATCCTCTGCACAAATTGCAAACTGTGTGAAACAGGAGGTTAAAGGTGCTGATTCTCAAAGTGGGGAGATTTTTAGTAATGTGGCTGGAATGGCGAACCCCAGCACCAGGAGATCAAAAATGAGGTGCATTTTAGACACCTTTCCTGAGCACACGGTGTACATTCATCTCGGTTTCGCAGGCATGTTTTCGCTGTCAGAAGATTCCCTTGAACCTGCTGATTTGGGACCCATGGAATGGGTACCAGGCAGTATTACTTTAAAAGGTCTGCATTTCCTCACCCAGCCTCTCTAACATCTCTTAGCGTGCATAGCTTCCAGCCTTATATATCATCCTGCTGTGGGTTTACATGTGTCCAATCCATGTTACATCGTAGCCCTTCAACAAAAGTTGTAAGAATTTTTGTCTGTCTCACCGTTTTTATAAATATTTTTAAATTTATTTTTATATTGGTTACAGCTGATTTTCAAAGCTCTGTTTTTTGCTGCTGTACATCCACTTGATTCATGTACTGTGAGACAACAAGAAATTATTTTTCAGATGCTTACGATTCATATGTATTATTGTCCAGTGACTTGAGTGGGCTGAGTGCAGTTCTTTGAGGTACTGTGTAGGCCTTTTCAGTTATTCAATTTGGTACTTGGAATGGTATATTTGCTAATTTCAACCTCCTGGATAATACCTCACCATTCCCCACATTTCCCATTTAGCAGCCTTATGTCTATTTTCTACATATTTGACTATGTTTCTGTTTTGTACTTTATTTCATGTGTAGCCATTTTTGATTCCACCTTTAAGTGACATCTTATGATATGTGTCTTTTTCTTTCTGACATGTGTCACTTAGAATGATCGTATGTAACTCCTCCAGAGTTGTTCCAACTGGCCTTATTTCATTGATTTCTGGATGAGTAATATTCCACTCTACATAAGTACCCCATCTCTTTTATCCATTTTATCCTTCCAGGGACATTTAGGTTATATGCAAGTGGAGGCCCTTTTTAACAGAGTGGTGGTAAACGTTGTGGTGCCTGTTTACTGTCCATTTTTGTTTTTCCCAAGGTATACGCCCATGAGTGCCAGTGCCCTATGCTATGTAGCTCATCTTTTAGATGTTTTAGCAAACACAATACACTTCTCCAGAGTGGCCGTTGGCAAATTACATTTCCACTATCAGCCTCACAGGGCTCCCTTTTCTCCTCGCCCTGTCCTGCATTTCTGGTGTTTACACTTTATGTGGATGGCCCTTCTGACTGATGTGAAGTGATACATTTTGTAGTATTGATTTCCAGTGCCCACCTGTTTGGTTGGATAAAACGTGTGTATGGCCTTTACTTGAATATATTCAGAAAAATTGCATATGCCCTTTTGTGCCAACTGCATCATTGGCGATGCTGAGACCCTTTTCTTGTGCTTTAATGGGGAGTCCTTTCTACCTCTTCCAATCTGTTTCCTGCCACAAACCCCTTGCTTACAAGTCCTTTTCTGTGACTTATCTTAAGACATTTTTCGATGATAGATATTTTCAACTCTGCAGTTTCATGAATTTTAGTGCCCCTGAGTTCCATTTTTCAACTTGTGTTTTTGGAAACTGGACACAAAACAGCGGGATTACCTCTAGACCTATTCTGTTTCCGTGGGCAATTCTAGCCTTTGATTAATTTGTCTTCCAGATTGGAAATTAGAGTGGCATGTGCCTATCCGAACACCTAAGACTTGTCTCTAAATTTTTCTCATCCTTCCGCTTCATCCTCTGGACAAATTCCAAACTGTGTGCAACAGGATGTTGACGGTGCTGATATCCCCAAGTGAGGAGATTGTTAGGCAAGATGCTGGAGGGTTGAACCCGAGCACCAGGCGATGAGGAGAAGAGGTGCCTTTTCCAAACTCTTTCCGATCAAACGGTGTACCATCCTCTAGGTGTGACAGGCATGTTTTAGCTGTAGGAAGGGTCCCGTGCATGGAAGGAGAACACCAGGGATTTTTCCAAATCAGTGCCTCCCCGTACCCCAAACTGGGGAATTTTTAAGCTACAGCTACACATATGTCCATTAAGGGCCTTGGGAAATAGGCAGAGCACAAACTTTAGATGATTGAAATCTTCAGGGTCAGAAGCGTTCACCATCGGCCTTGCTTAGGTTACATTTTATCTGTCATTGTTAGATGATGTCAATAAAAATATCTATTCTTTTTTCAGATTATTTCCCCTTATAGGTTATTGCAAAATATTCAGTGTAGTTCCCTGTGCTATACAGTTGTTCCTTGTTGATGATCTATTTTATACATAGCTGTGTGTATGTGTTAATCCCAAACTGTTAATTTATCCCTTGTCCTACCTTTCCCCTTTGGTAATAATTAATTATAAGATTTTATACATCTCAGAAATGGGGGATCTGAAAGAGTGGTATCCTTTTCAATGGAAAAGCATTCAAAACAAGATTGAAGCTTCAGCCAAGAGTATTTGATGTACATCCATGGAAATAAATCACTTCATTTCTCTAATGTTGACCTGACAAATAAGACAGACGTCTTCACTGAACTTGCTTATAGTAAAGTGATGGAAATATCAAAGGTAAGTCTTAGAAACATCTTATTTTACCCGAGCATTATACACTGCTCTATGTTAACTACAGTTTGCCTCACACATCTGTTCATTGAAGTTACAATGTTCTCAATTTCTGTTACTGATCCTCGAGAGTGGACCCCAACAGGAGTCCCCGTGCCCAGTGTCATTGAAGCCAACAGATCAAGACTGAGTTTGGTTCAGAAGCAAAGGAAACATTATTTTGAAAACAGAATGGAGAGGTGAGAGCGTGCAGTCCCCCACTGGCTGTGGGCTGGGCTGCTGTGTAGGGATCCCGGCAGCGTCAGTGGGAGGGAGGGGATGGAGATCTCGAGGGCTGGGTTGGCTGCAGCTCAGGCACTATGTCGTGCAGTCTGCATGGGACCCCGCTAGCTGAGGTGTCGACCAAGACATTCTGCACTAGGAAATCGGGTCTGAAGTGCCGGGTGTGGGACCTCTGCATGCGGAACCCTAGGAGCACGTGAAATTAGACAAAGCACAAAGGAAAAACAGGTTAGACTTTATTTTATTGCCCAGGTTCTCTTTTTATCTCACAGGAATTTTTAATGAACGTTGCCGGAGACGAACCCCTCCTCTGCTTTTTGTTCCGTTCCTCATTCTTGGGGTGTTGACGGTGCAGACCCCTCTTTTGTAACTGCTTCATGCTGTGGTGGCAGCCCTGATACCTGGGGGGAGGGGCAAAACGTCTCCCCACCAGCCTTCAGGTGAGGTTGATTGTCCCAAGGCCTCCTGCCTCACTTCCCGTACACCTGAGCACCAGCATTGGAAGTGTTATAGATTCTAATGACCTTTAAGTGTCCAGGAAAGAGATGCGCAGAGATGCTGAGGTGGCAGGTATCACCCCACCCCACATTTGTTCGGCGACCTTAGGCTGACGGTTTTTGCCAGCCTAGATGCTCTGACCAGTAGTCTGTGCTTTCTTTAATTAGGTCCCTGAATTAATGTACAAACAGCACCATGTGTCAGAACCCTGCCCGCGCAAGTCCCAGACAGTCCAGGGTCAGTGTTGATCCAGGACCATGACGTCCACTGAGTCAACGGCCTTTAGAATTAGCCAGCAGTCCAGCCGGTCATATTGGCCACCATCACTGCGGTGTCTGTAGGGTTTTCTATGGTGAAAGTGTGATATACGTTTCCCCCGCCAAGCTTATTAGCTCCCCTCTGGGTGCAGTAAGTCCTGCAAGCAGTAGTCTGCTCTTTCGGGGCACAGTCTTGTTGTTTTCTGAGAGAAACTCCAGGTCAAGTGATGGTCACACGAGTCATCTTGGGGCCCCGTTGCCCCCATTTGTCTCTCTGGATGTGGAGTTGGAGGGCCTCCTAACTCGAAGTCAGTGTGTCCACAGAGCGACCCCTGCAACTTCAGGGCATGATGTGTGGTTAGGATCACGACGTGGGGTCCTTTTCCCTTAGGAGGGAGCTGGCCTTGTGGGCTGCTGATTTGTAGCTTTTTAGATACCCCATTATCCTGGCCTGATGAGTTGTTGGGCAAAGCCCTTGGTGACCATAGTTTATCATACCTGAAGGGCATTCTTGTGTTGCTCCATTTCAAGTGGTCCCAGTTTTTGCACTAAGTCTCCAAGGGCAATTAACCTTTGACCGGGTATATAAAGGTCAAAGGGTTTAGCTAAATTAGGGAGTTCTTGGGCAAGGGTCTAAATTGACTGCTCTTTCCATTCTTGAAAAGCTGCTTCTGGATTCTATTCAAAAGGATCATCATCTTTTCGTGTCAGTGTTTCAGGTAGAGGCCCAGCTGTCAGACTGTAGTTAGGCATCCAGATGCAGAAAACGTTGGCCTCCCCAGGAACCCCTAAGCTATCTTCTAGATTTAGAAGAGGTAAGGCTGCAAATGGCTTCTTCCCTATCCTGGGATGCGTTTCTCCGAATATCTGTGAGAATGAAGCCCAGGTATGTCACCTGAGCCTGGGATATTTGAGCCTTTTTCTTGGACACCTTCTATCCTTTCTTGGCTAGGTAGTTCAGAGGCGTCTTTAGTAGGCCTGGCGATCAGAATGTCATCTGCATATTGAAGGAGGGTTCCCTTTTACAGAGGTAGAACTTTTAGGTCTTTAGAGGACATTTCCCCAATGATGGTGTGTGGATTTTTGAACCATTGGGGCAGGACGGCCCGGCATTATTGCTTGTGTTGCATGTTGTGTCCTGCCACTCACAAGCCAAAAATTCTTGTGACTCTGAGATGAATGGAATACAGAAGAAGGCATCATTGAAGTGTAATACAGAATGCCATGGCCTGGTGGATGGTAAAATGAGCAGCAGGGTGTAGGAAATAGGAGCTACTGGATGTATATCCTCGGTGGCTTCACTGACTGTCCTGATATGCTTTACCAGGTCTCCAGCAGCCCATGGGGCTCTCGTGGTCAGGCCAATCCCAGGATATGGAGATCACCTGGCTGCACCCCCCACCCCACAGCCCACGGGGCTCTCGTGTTCAAGTCCCTCCCAGGGTATGGAGCTCACCTGTGCAGCTACCCAGCAGCCCATGGGGCTCTCATAGTCAGGCCCTTCCCAGGATACAGAACTCCCCTGGACAGGTACCCCAGCAGGGCTGGACACACAGGAACTCTGCACATAGCCCACCTTGCAGAGAACCCCCAGCTCACCTGTCGCTCACAGCTGACACAGAACACCTCAGAGCAGGACTTGAACTAACAAACAGCAGCTCTGACAGGTCTGTGACCCTGGCTATCACTCTGTGCAGCCTCTCTGTGCCTGGTCTTCCAGACACTTCCACTGCAGCCAGGGCACCAGGCCTCTGTCTCCACCCACCATCACTCCTCTCCCTGACTACTGGGTTCCTCTCATTAGGATAGGGTCTTCTTGAAGTTGTTTTCCACTCATGGACCAGATAAAATGATTAGAAAACAAGCCACAGCTGCAGCCCCTTGTCTAGCCTGACTCTCTAGTGCCCACACCTGTTCCTTGGGCCTGGCCCGTTTAGCAAGGTTCATTTTCTGCTACTTTGTGCTCCTGAGGGGTGAGGATTGGCTGATTTGGGCAGCCTGACACTGCCTGCCAACCCTCCCCATGTGTGCCTGGGTTGAGGTCCATATAAACACCTCTCCAGTCAGCAAGAGCCCCTGTAACTGTGCCTGACACCATATTCTCTGCCCCGTCAGCAGTGTCGGGGCTGGGGTGGTTGTAGGGAGTGAGGGGCCGTGGATTTATGGGTGGCCCAGTGTGAGTGGGGCTCTGCTGGACTTTTCGCAGGAGTTGCTAGGCTGCCACCTGCTAAAGAAGAGGATGTGTCCCCATACCTGCCACTGGAATTTCTCCCCAGGCAGAGGTGAGGAAGTCAAAAAGCAGTGGGTGCTGTGGCAGGAGGCGTATCTCAGGCAGGGAAATGGAAAGCTTCCAGAAGGGCATCTGGGGCCAGGACCATCCTGGCTGGCCTGCAGGCACCAAGTCGGCCTGCGTGCTGTCGCTTGTGTGGCTCCACAGCCCTTCCTCTAGGCTTGCAAGTACTTGTACATATCCAGGTGTTTTACCTGGAAAGGGTGGGAAGAGTTCAGCTGCAGCAGGACTGGGGCTCAGCTCACATTTACTCACAGACACCTCGACACAGTCCCCCAGCTTTACAATGAGGATGCTCCTTGTGGGGGGGAGCGCTGCTGACTGCATGGGAGACGATTTCCCACCTCTGACCAACTTAAGAATTTTTTACCACTGGAGCAAGTGCCCTGATAAGATTTTCCTCTGTATCACTGGTGGGTTCTTTTTTTTTTTTTTTTTTTCTTTTTTTCTTTTTGGTTCAAGGTAGATTTTATTTATTCCTCTTTTTTTTTTAATTTTGGAGATATAAACATGGAAATAACGCATTAATATAAAGACGTCTATGTGAAGGGAAAAACTTTTTTTCTGTTTTATTTTATTAAATGTTATTTATTTATTTTTATTTTTTTAAAATTTATTTATTTCTTTTATACAGCAGGTTCTTATTGGATATCTATTTTATACATATAAGTGTGCACATGTGAATCCTAGTCTCCCAATTCATCCCACCACCACCCTCACATGGTGTTCCCCCCTTGGTGTCCATATGTTTGTTCTCTACATCTGTGTCTTTATCTCTGCCCTGCAAAGCGGTTCATCTGTACCATTTTTCTAGGTTCCACATATATGCATTAATATACAATATTTGTTTTTCTCTTTCTGACTTACTTCACTCCGTATGACAGTCTCTAGGTCTATCAAGGTCTCTACAAATGACCCAATTTCATTCCTATGTATGGCTGAGTAATATTCCATTGTATATATGTACCATGTCTTTATCCATTCGTCTGTCTGTGGTCACTTAGGTTGCTTTCATTACCTGGCTATTGTAAATAGTGCTGCAATGAACATTGTGGTGAATGTATCTTTTTGATTTATGGTTTTCTCTGGGTATATGCCCAGTAGTGGGATTGCTGGATTATATGGTAATTCTATTTTTAGTTTCTTAAGGAACCTCCATACTGTTCTCCATAGAGACTGTATCGATTTACATTCCCAACAATAGTGGAAGAAGGTTCCTTTTCTCCACACCCTCTCCAGCATTTGTTGTTTGTAGATTTTCTGATGATTTGACATGATACCTCATTGTAGTTTCGATTTCCATTTCTCTAATAATTAGTGATGTTGAGCAGATTTTCATGTGTGTACTGGCCATCTCTATGTCTTCTTGGAAGAAATATCTATTTAGATCTTCTTCCATTTTTGTATTGGGTTGTTTGTTTTATTAATATTGAGCTGCATGTGCTGTTTATATATATTGGAGATTAATCATTTGTCCATTGATTCATTTGCAATTATTCTCTGCCATTCTGAGGGTTGTCTTTTCATCTTGTTTGTAGTTTCCTTTGCTTTGCAAAAGCTTTTAAGTTTCATTACGTCCCATCTCTATAGTTTTCTTTTTTACTTCATTACTATAGGAGGTGGATCATAAAAGATCTTGCTGTGATTTACGTCAGAGTATCCTTCGTAAGTTTTCCTCTCAGTGTTTTATACTGTCTGGTCTTACATTAAGGTCTCTAATCCATTTTGAATATATTTTTATGTATGGTGTTGGGGAGTGTTCTAATTTCATTCTTTTATATGTAGCTGTCCATATTTCCCAGCACCAATGATTGAAGAGACTGTCTTATCTCCATTGTATAGTCTTGCTTCCTTTGTCATAGATTAGTTGATCATAGGTGTATAGGTTTATCCCTGGGCCTTCTTTCTTTTTATTTTTTTCCTTTTACACGTTTATTGGAGTATAATTGATTTACAATGGAGTATTCGTTTCTGCTGTATAACAAAGTGAATCAGCTATACATATACAAATATCACCAGATCCCCTCCCTCTTGCATCTCCCTCCCACACTCCATATCCCACCCCTTTATGTGGTCACAAAGCACCGAGCTGATCTCCCTGTTCTATGTGGCTGCTTCCCAGTAGCTATCGGTGTTACATTTGGTAATGTATTTATGTCCATGCCACTCTCTCACTTCGTCCGAGCTTACCCATCCCCCTTCCCGTGCCCTCAAGTCCTTTCTCTATGTCTGTGTCCTTAATCCTGTCCTGCCACTAGGTTCTTCAAAATCTTTTTTTTCCTTCATTAGATTCCGTATATCTCTGTTAACATACAGTATTTGTTTTTCCCTTTCTGACTTACTTCACTGTGTAGGACAGATTCTAAGTCCATCCACCTCAGTACAAATAACTCAGTTTTGCTTCTTTTTATGTTTGAGTAATATTTGATTGTATATATGTGCCAGATGTTCTTTATCCATTTATCTGTCGATGGACACTTAGGTTGCTTCCATGTCCTGGCTAATGCAAATTGAGCTGCAATGAACATTTTTGTACATAACTCTTTTTGAATTATGGTTTTCGCAAGGCAAATGCCCAGTAGTTGGATTGTTGTGTCGTATGGTACTTCTATTGTTAGTTATTTAAAGGAACCTCCGTACTGTTCTCCCTAGTGCCCATATCAATTCACATTCCCAACCACAGTGCAAGTGTGTTCCCTTTTCTCCAATAAAGGCCTCTCCAGCATTTATTGTTTTGTAGATTTTTTTGATGATTGCCACTCTGACTGCTGTGAGGTGATACCTCAGGGTAGTTTTGATTTGCATTTCTCTACTGATTAGTGATGTTCAGCATCCTTTCATGTGTTTCTTGGTAATCTGTATATCTTCTTTGGAGAAATGTTTATTTAGGTTTTCTGCCCGTTTTTGGATTGGGTTGTTTGTTTTTGTGATATTGAGCTACATGAGGTGCTTGTAAAGTTTGGAGATTAATCCTTTGTCAATTGCTTCATTTAAAAATATTTTCTCCCATTCTGAGGGTTGTTTTTGCATCTTGTTTATGTCTTCCTGTACTGTGTAAAAGCTTTTAAGTTTCATTAGGTCCCATTTGTTGATTTCTGTTTTTATTTCCATTTCTCTAAGTGGTGGGTCAAAAAGGATCTTGCTGTGATTTATGTCATAGAGTGTTCTGCCTATGGTTTCCTCTAAGTGTTTTATAGTGTCTGGTCTTATATTTAGATCTCTAATCAATTTAGAGTTTATTTTTGTGTATGGTGTTATGGAGTGTTCTAATTTCATTCTTTTATGTGTAGGGGTCCAGTTTTCCCAGCACCAATTACTGAAGAGACTGTCTTTTCTCCATTGTATATCCTTAGCTCCTTTGTCATAGATGAGATAGCCATAGGTATGTAGGTTTATCTCTGGGCTTTCTGTCCTGTTCCATTGATCTGTGTTTATGCCAATCTACATACACTTGATTCCATTATGGAGACATATAAATACATAGGTTTCAAGGTTATTACCAGTCAGATATATTCCTCTTCAGTGAATAGGGTGTTTTGTGTCCAGTTCATTGAGAAAGGAGTACGTCTTGTCTATTAACTATTTGGTATATGGAATAGGATCTGTGCTAATTTCAAACTCTGCTTTTACACATCACCCCACGTCACCTTTCCCCTTAAGGAGGCATAAGTGTGTTTTCTAAATGTGTAACTCTGTTCTCTTTTGAAATTCAGTTCATGTGTAGCCATGTTTACATTTCCTCTATAAGTGATATATTACAATAAGTTTCTTTTTCTTTGTGGCTCATTTCACTTAGCATCATCGTACCTAAAGCCACTCATTATGCTGCTATTGGCCTTATGACATTGATTTTATGTCTGAGTGACATTCCATTGTATATAAGTACCACAACATCTATATCCATTTTTTTTTCCTTTCCTGGGATATATAAAGTTTACCGAAGTCGAGGTTCTTGTAAACAGAGCAGCCCTAAAGTTTGGGCTGGCTGTGTGTTGTGGATTTTTAGTTTTCCCAAAATACACGCCCATGAGTGGAAGTGTGCTATACTCTGTAGCTCTGTTTTAGAAAACAACATACAGTTCTCCAGAGAGGCTGTTGGCAATTTACATCCTGTCCATCGGCGTAACCAGGCTCCCTTTTCTCCATGGCCTGTCCTGCATTTGTGGTTTTTACACTATATATGGATGGCCCTTTTGACTGGAGGTAAGGGACACTTCTCTGTAGTGTGGATTTGCAATGCCTGATGGCTTGCTTAGCCAAAAAGGGCATATGCATTTTTTCCCGAATATATTCAAGAAAATACACATAATCCCTTTTCAGCCCAGGGCAACATTGTCGAAATTCTGTCGCTTTTCATGTGCTTTAAAGACGACTCCAATCTACCTCTTGAAATCTGTTTCCTTCAATTCTGCCTTGCATTCAAATCCTCTTCACTGCCTTTCCTCAATATATTTCTGGATGATAGTTGTCCTTTATAATTCTGCAAGTTTGTGAATTGCTGTGCCCCTGATTTCCATTTTTCAGCTCGCCTCTTTGTGAGCTGGCTGCAATACCGCAGGATGGCTTTAGGCCCTAGTCTGGTTCCGGGGCTTCAGGCTGAGCCTTTGGTTAATTCTTCTTCCTGATGGGAAACTAGAGTGACATGTGCCCATCCAAACACCTACAGCTAATCTCTCATTTATTTCCCCTCTTCCTTTTCATCCTCTGCACAGTTTGCAAACTGTGCATAACGGGAGGGTAAAGGCGCTGACACTCCAAGTGGGGAGATTTTGAGTAATGCAGATGGAAAGGCGAAGCCGAGCACGAAAAAAGGAAATATGAGGTACCTTTTAGAAAACATTCCCAATTACACAGTGTACCATCCACTGGGTTTCCCCTGCATGTTTTAACTGGAGGAAGATTCCCTTAAACCTGGAGAGTTGGGACCACTAGAATGGGTAGCACACAGTATTGCTCTAAGTGGTGTTCTTTTATTCACACAACCTCAGCAATCTTGTCAGCCCCAAGTGTCCAGTCTTATGTCTCATCCAGCTGTGGGTGTAAAGGTGGTCAATCTAGCTTGCATCACAGGCCCTGAACGTAATTTTTAAGACTTTCTCTCTGTTTTTGCATTTTGCTTTTGAAATTTATTTTTATAAGTGGGTGTAACTGAATTTCAGTGCTGTGTTCATGCCGTTATACACACACATGATTCCTTTATGGAGACATGAGAATACATATGTTTTAAAATACTTAGAGTCAGACATATTCCTCTGCAATTAATAGGGGGTGTTGAGTCCAGTTCATTGTGCCGGGAGTAGGTGTTGTCTATTACATACATGGTTTATATAATGGTATCTGTGCTAATTTAAAACTGTGGTTTTATGCATCACCCCACCTCGGCTTTCCCCTTAAGCAGGCAGAAGATGTTTTCTAAGTGTGTGAATCTGTTGTGTTTGTAATTCAGTTCATGTGTAGTCATGTGTACATTCCCGCTATGAGTGATATCTTATGATAAGATTAGTTACTCTGTAATCTTTCCTAACTCAGTTCATGTGTAGCCATGTTTACAGGACCTTCATAAGTGATATCTTATGATAAGTTTCTTTTTCTGTGTGACTTATTTCACTTAGAATCATCGTACCTGAATCCACTCTTTTTGCTGCTACTGGCCTTATGACATTGATTTCATGGCTGAGCGATATTCCATCGTACGTAAGTACCACAATATCTTGAACCATTTTTGTCTTTCCTGGGATACTTAAGGTGTACCCAAGTTGAGGTTCTTGTAAGCAGTGCAGGGCTAAATTTTAGGGTGGCACTGTCTTATTGATTTTCAGTTTTCCCAAGGTATATTCCCTAGACTGGAACTGCCCTTGGCTGTGTAGCTCTGTTGTTTACTTGTTTTAGGTAACACAATGCACTCCTCCAGAGAGGCAGTTGGCAACTTACATCCCGCCCTTCAGCATAACAAGGCTGCCTGATCTCCAGGGCCTGTCTTGCCTTTCTGGTTTTTACACATTTTGTGGATGTCCCTTTTGACCGGTGGGAAGGGATACTTCTTTGTTGTGCATATTTGCATTGATGCTTGCTTGCTTGGCCAAAAATGGCGTATGCATTTTCTCCTGAATATACTCAGGAGAAAACGCATACGCCCTTTTTGGCCAAGTGCATCATTGTCGAAGTTGTGCCCCTCTTCCTGTGCTTGAAAGGTGATTCCAACGTACCTCTTGAAATCTGATTCCTGCTATTCTGCCTCATTTTAAAGTCCGCCTCTCTGCCTTCCCTCAAAAGATTTTTGGACGATAGTTTTCCTCTATTACCCTGCCAGTTTGTAAATTGCTGTGCCCATGAGCTCCATTTTTCAACTCGTTTTTGTGAGCTGACAGCAAATACAAAATTATGGTTCAAAACCTATACTGGTTCCCGGCGGGTGGCTGAGACATTGGTTAATTCTACTTCCTGCCGGGCAATTAAAGTGACATGCACCTGTCCAAATGCCTAACAGCTACTCTCTCATTGGTTCTCCCTCTTCTCTTTCATCCTCTGCCAAATTGGCAACCTGTGCGAACCAGGAGGTTTTACGGGATATCACTCCAAGTTGGGAGATTGATAGTAAAGCCGTTGGAAGTTCAAACTGGAGCACAAGGAGAGGGACTATATGTTGAGTTTTAGAAACATTTCGTATTCACAGTGTGTCCATTCTCTAGGTTTCCCGTAAATGTTATGGCTGTAGTCATATTCCCTTACACATGGAGAGTTGGGATACATGGAATGGGTGCCACATATTATTGCTTTAAAGGGTCTGCATTTGCTCACCCAGTCTCACCAAACCTCTCAGTCTCAAGTGTGCAGCTTTATGCCACATCCACCTCTCGTTGTAGGTAGGGTCATTCCAGGTTTCATTAGAGCCCCTGAAGGAATTGTAAAGATTTTCCCTGTTTTTTTTGTATTGTATTTAAATTTTTTTTTACTGTGTTTGAGCTGATTCTCACTGTCATGTTTATGCCAGTTTAGACACACTTGATTCCCTTATGGTGACATATCAATACATAGGTTTTAAGTTTCTTACTAGTCAGATATATACCTCTGCGCAGAATATTGGGTTTTGCGTCCCTTTCACTGATGAAGGTGTAGGTCTTGCCTATTCCGTATTTTGATTTTGGAATGGTACTTGTACTAATATCAAACTCTGGTTCTATGCATCACACCACCTCTCCTTCCTCCTTAAGCAGGCATAAGTGTGTTTTCTAAATGTGAGACGCTGTTCCCTTTCCTAAATCAGTTCATGTGTAGCCATGTTACAGAAAATTCATATGTGCTATCTTATGATAAGTTTCTTTTTCTGTGTGACTTATTTCACTTAGAATCATCGTACCTGAATCCATTCATTTTCCTGTTACTGGCATTATGACATTGATTTCATGGCTGAGGGATATTCCATCGTACATAAGTACCACAATTTTTTGAATCATTTTTGTCTATCCTGGGATATTTAGAGAGTACTCAATTTGAGATTCTTGTAAGTAGTGCAGGCCTAAATTTTGGGGTGGCTCTATCTTATTGATTTTCAGTTTTGCCAAGGTATATTCCCTAGACTTGAAGTGCCCTTGGCTCTGTAGCTCTGTTGTTTACTTGTTTTAGGGAACACAATGCACTCTTCCAGAGAGGCAGTTGGCAATTTACATGCCTTCCTTCAGCATAACAAGGCTCCCTGTTTTCCAGGGCCTGTGTTGCCTTTCTGGTTTTTACACATTTTTCCGATGTCCCTTTTGACCGGTGGGAAGTGATACTACTTTGTAGTGCAGATTTGCATTGCCCGCTTGCTTGCTTGGCCAAAACGGGCGTATACGTTTTCTCCTGAATATATTCAGGAGAAATCACATACGCACATTTTGGTCAAGTGCATCATTGTCGAAGTTGTGACACTCTTCCTGTGCTTTAAAGGCGATTCGAACGTACCTCTTGAAATCTGTTTCCTGCTATTCTGCCTCCCTTTCAAGGCCACCTCGTTGCCTTCTCTCAACAGATTTTTGGACGATAGTTGCCCTTTGTTACTCTGCCAGTTTGTGAATTGCTGTGCCCCTGAGCTCCATCTTTTAACTCGTTTTTTATGAGCTGAACGCAAGTCCAATATTTTGGTTCAGGAACTATACTGGTTCCCGGTGGGTGGCTGAGACTTTGGTCAATTCTTCTTCGTCCCGGGAAATAAGAGTGACATATGCCCGTCCAAATACCTAACAGCTACTCTCTCATTGGTTCTCCCCCTTCACATTCATACTCTGCAAAATTGGCAACCTGTGCGAAACAGGAGGTTAAAGGTGCTGTCTCTCCAGGTTCAGAGATTGATAGTAAAGCAGTTGGAAAGTCAAACCGGAGGACCAGGAGAGGGACTATTCGTTGAGTTTTAGAAAGCTTTCGTATTCACAGTGTGTCCATTCTCTAGGTTTCCCGTACATGTTATAGCTGTAGTAATATTCCCTTCAACCTGGAGACATCGGACCCATGGAATGGGTGCCATGCATTATTGCTTTAAAGGGTCTGCATTTGCTCACCCAATCTCACCAATCCTCTCAGTCCCAGGTATCCAGCCTTATGCCATATCCAGCTGTCATTGTAGATAGGGTCATTCCAGGTTTCATCAGAGACACTGAAGGAATTGTAAAGAATTTCCCTGTTTTTTTTTTTGAAATTCCTTTTTATACTGAGTTTGTGCTGATTCTCGCTGCCATAATTATGACAATCTAGACACACTGATTCCCTTACGGAGACATATCAATACATAGGTTTTAAGATTCTTACTAGTCAGATATATTCCTCTGTGGGAAATATGGGGTTTTGAGTCCCTTTCACTGAGGAAGGTGTAGGTCTTGTCTATTCCATAGTTGGTTTTTGGAACGGTACCTGTGCTTATATCAAACTCTGGTTTTATTCATCACCCCACCTCTCCTTCCCCCTTAAGCAGGCATAAGAGTGTTTTCTAAATGTGAGACTCTGTTCTATTTCCTAACTCAGTTCATGTGTAGCCATGTTTACAGGATCTTCATAAGTGATATGTTATGATACGTTTCTATTTATGTGTGACTTATTTCACTTAGAATCTTCGTACCTGAATCCACTCATTTTGCTGCTACTGGTCTTATGACATTGATTTCATCGCTGAGGGATATTCCATCATACGTAAGTACCACAATTTTTTGAACCATTTTTATATTTCCTGTGATATTTAAGGTGTACCCAAGTTGAGGTTATTGTAAGCAGTGCAGCATTAAATTTTGGGGTGGCTCTGTCATATTGATTTTCAGTTTTCCCAAGGTATATTCCCTGGACTGGAAGTGTCCTTGGCTCTGTAGCTCTCTTGTTTACTTGTTTTAGGGAACACAATGCACTCCTCCAGAGAGGCAGTTGGCAATTTACATCCCGGCCATCAGCATAACAAGGCTTCCTGTTCTCCAGGGCTTGTCTTGAATTTCTGGTTATTACCCTTTATGTGGATGTCCCTTAGGATTGGTGGGAAGTGATACTTCTTTGTAGTGGAGATTTGCATTGCCCGCTTGTTTTCTTGGCCAAAATGGGTGTATGCGTTTTCTCCTGAATATACTCAGGAGAAAACGCTTACGCCCTCTTTGGCCAAGTGCATCATTGTCGAAGTTGTGCCCCTCTTCCTGTGCTTTAAAGGCGATTCCTACGTACCTCTTGAAATCTGTTTCCTGCTATTCTGCCTCACATTCAAGTCCGCCTCGTTGCATTCCCTCAACAGATTTTTGGATGATAGTTGTTGCTTATTACTCTGCCAGTTTGTGAATTGCTGTGCCCCTGAGCTCCATTTTTTAACTCATTTTTTGTGGGCTGAACGCAAGTCCCATATTTTGGTTCAGGACCTATACTGGTTCCCGGTGGGTGGCTGAGACTTTGGTTAATTCTTCTTCCTCCCGGGAAATAAGAGTGACATGTGCCCGTCCAAATGCCTAACAGCTACTCTCTCTTTGGTTCTCCCTCTTCCCTTTCATATTTTGCCACTCTGGCAACCTGTGCGAACCAGGAGGGTAAAGGTGCAGTCTCTCCTAGTTGGGAGATTGATAGTTAAGCAGTTGGAATGTCAAAGTGGAGCACCAGGAGAGCGATTATTCGTTGAGTTTTAGAAAGCTTTCGTATTCCCACTGTGTCCATTCTCTAGGTATCCCATACCTTTTATAGCTGTAGTAATATTACCTTCAACCTGGAGAGTTGGGACCCATGGAATGGGTGGCATTCATTATTGCTTTACAGGGTCTGCATTTGCTCACCCAATCTCACCAATCCTCTCAGTCCCATGTGTCCAGCCTTATGCCACCTCCAGCTGTCGTTGTAGATAGGGTCATTCCAAGGTTCATCAGAGAGCCTGAAGGAATTGTAAAGTATTTTGCTGTTTTTTTGTTTTGTTTTTGAAATTCCGTTTTATAGTGGGTTTGATCTGATTCTCGCTGCCATCTTTATGCCAGTCTAGACACTCTTGATTCCCTTACGGAGACATATCAATACATAGGTTTTAAGATTCTTACTAGTCAGATATATTCCTCTGTGGGAAATGTGGGGTTTTGAGTCCCTTTCACTGAGGAAGGTGTAGGTGTTGTTTATTCCATAGTTGGTTTTTGGAAGGGTACCTGTGCTTATATCAAACTCTGGTTTTATGCATCACCCCACCTCTCCTTCCCCCTTAAGCAGGCATAAGAGTGTTTTCTAAATATGAGACTCTGTTCTCTTTCCTAACGCAGTTCATGTGTAGCCATGTTTACAGGATCTTCATAAGTGATATCTTATGATATGTTTCTTTTTCTGTGTGACTTAATTCACTTAGAATCATCGTACCTGAATCCACTCATTTTGCTGCTACTGATCTTATGACATTGATTTCAAAGCTGAGGGATATTCAATCATACGTAAGTACCACACTTTTTTCAAAATTTTTTACCTTTCCTGGGATACTTAAAGTGTACCCAAGTTGAGGTTCTTGAAAGCAGTGCAGCCCTAAATTTTGGGGTGGCTCTGTCTTATTCATTTTCAGTTTTCCCAAGGTTTATTCCCTAGACTGGGAGTGTACTTGGCTCTGTAGCTCTGTTGTTTACTTATTTTAGGGAACACAATGCACTCCTCCAGAGAGGCAGTTAGCAATTTACATCCCGGCCATCAGCATAACATGGCTCCCTGTTTTCCAGGGCCTGTCTTGCCTTTCTGATTTTTGCCCATTTTGTGGATGTCCCTTTTGACCGGTGGGAAGTGATACTTCATTTTAGTGCAGATTTGAACTGCCTACTTGCTTGCTTGGCCAAAAAGGGCGTATGCGTTTTCTCCTGAATATATTCAGGAGAAAACGCATACGCCCTTTTTGGCCAAGTGCATCATTGTCGAAGTTGTGCCCCTCTTCCTGTGCTTTAAAGGCGATTCCAAAGTACTTGTTGTAAACGGATTCCTGCTATTCTCCCTCGCTTTCAAGTCCGCCTCGTTGCCTTCCCTCAACAGATTTTCTGACGATAGTTGTCCTTTATTACTCTGCCAGTTTGTGAATTGCTCTGCCCCATAGCTCCATTTTTTAACTCATTTTTTCTGAGCTGAACGCAAGTCCAATATTTTGGTTCAGGAACAATATTGGTTCACGGTGGGTGGCTGAGACTTTGGTTAATTCTTCTTCCTCCTGGGTAATAAGAGTAAAATGTGCCCGTCCAAATGCCTAACAGCTTCTCTCTCTTCGGTTTTCCCTCTTCCCTTTCATCCTTTGCCAAATTGGCAACATGTGCGAACCAGGAGGTTAAAGGTGCTGTCTCTCCAAGTTGGGAGATTGATAGTAAAGCAGTTGGAATGTCAAACTGGAGCACCAGGAGAGCGATTATTCGTTGAGTTTTAGAAAGCATTCGTATTCACAGTGTGTCCATTCTGTAGGTTTCCCATACCTGTTATAGCTGTAGTAATATTCCCTTCAACCTGGAGAGTTGGGACCCATGGAATGGGTGACATGCATTATTGCTTTACAGGGTCTGCATTTTCTCACCCAATCTCACCAATCCTCTCACTCCCATGTGTCCAGCCTTATGCCACCTCCAGCTGTCGTTGTAGATAGGGTCATTCCAAGGATCATCAGAGAGCCTGAAGGAATTGTAAAGAATTTCGCTGTTTTTTGTTTTCTTTTTGAAATTACGTTTTATAGTGGGTTTGATCTGATTCTCGCTGCCATTTTTATGCCAGTCTAGACACACTTGATTCCCTTAGGGAGACATATCAATACATAGGTTTTAAGATTCTTACTAGTCAGATATATTCCTCTGCGGGAAATGTGGGGTTTTGAGTCCCTTTCACTGAGGAAGGTGTAGGTGTTGTTTATTCCATAGTTGGTTTTTGGAAGGGTACTTGTGCTTATATCAAACTCTGGTTTTATGCATCACCCCACCTCTCCTTCCCCCTTAAGCAGGCATAAGAGTGTTTTCTAAATGTGAGACACTGTTCTCTTTCCTCACTCAGTTCATGTGTAGCCATGTTTACAGGATCTTCATAAGTGATATCTTATGATAAGTTTCTTTTTCTGTGTGACATAATTCACTTAGAATCATCGTACCTGAATCCACTCATTTTGCTGCTACTGATCTTATGACATTGATTTCATGGCTGAGGGATATTCCATCATACGTAAGTACCACAATTTTTTGAACAATTTTTACCTTTCCTGGGATACTTAAGGTGTACCCAAGTTGAGGTTCTTGTAAGCAGAGCAGCCCTAAATTTTGGGATGGCTCTGTCTTATTCATTTTCAGTTTCCCCAAGGTATATTCCCTAGACTGGGAGTGTATTTGGCTATGTAGCTCTGTTGTTTACTTGTTTTAGGGAACACAATGCACTCCTCCAGAGAGGCAGATGGCAATTTACTTCCCGGCCATCAGCATAACAAGGCTCCCTGTTCTCCAGGGCCTGTCTTGCCTTTCTGGTTTTTACCCATTTTGTGGATGTCCCTTTTGACTGGTGAGAAGTGATACTTCTTTGTAGAGCAGACTTGCATTGCCCACTTGCTTGCTTGGCCAAAAGTGCGTATGCATTTTCCCCTGAATATATTCAGGAGAAAATGCATATGGCCTTTTTGGCCATGTGCATCATTGTCGAAGTTGTGATCCTCTTCCTGTGGTTTAAAGGCGATTCCAACGTACCTCTTGAAATCTGTTTCCTGCTATTCTGCCTCGATTTCAATTCCGCCTAGTTGCCTTCCCTCACCAGATTGTTGGAAGATAGTTGCCCTTTATTACTCTGCCAGTTTGTGAATTGCTTTGCCCCTGAGCTCCATTTTTTAACTCGTTTTTTGTGAGCTGAACGCAAGTCCAATATTTTGGTTCAGGACCTATACTGGTTTTCAGTGGGTGGCTGAGACTTCAGTTAATTCTTCTTCCTCCCGGGAAATAAGAGTGATATGTGCCCGTCCAAATGCCTAAGAGCTACTCTCTCATTGGTTCTCCCTATTCCTTTTCATCCTTTGCCAATTGGCAACCTGTGCGAACCAGGAGGTTAAAGGTGCGCTCCCTCCAAGTTGGGAGATTGACAGTAAAGCAGTTGGAAAGTCAAACTAGAGCACAAGGAGAGGGACTATTCGTTGAGTTTTAGAGACCTTTCGTATTCACAATGTGTCCATTCTCTAGGTTTCCCGTACATGTTATATCTGTAGTAATATTCCCTTCAACCTGGAGACATCGGACCCATGGAATGGGTGCCATGCATTATTGCTTTAAAGGGTCTGCATTTGCTCACCCAATCTCTCTAATCCTCTCACTACCAGGTATCCAGCCTTATGCCATATCCAGCTGTCATTGTAGATATGGTCATTCCAGGTTTCATCAGAGACCCTGAAGAAATTGTAAACAATTTCCCTTTTTTGTTTTTGAAATTCCTTTTTATAGTGGGTTTGAGCTGATTCTTGCTGCCATATTTATGCCAGTCTAGACACACTTGATTCCCTTACGGAGACATATCAATACATAGGTTTTAAGATTCTTACTTGTCAGATATATTCCTCTGCGGGAAATATGGGTTTTTGTGTCCCTTTCACTGAGGAAGGTGTAGGTCTTGTCTATTCCATAGTTGGTTTTTGGAACGGTACCTCTGCTTATATCAAACTCTGGTTTTATGCATCACACCACCTCTGAATCCCCCTTAAGCAGGCATAAGTGGGTTTTGTAAATGTGAGACTCTGTTCTCTTTCCTAAATCAGTTCATGTGTAGCCATGTTTACAGGATCTTCATAAGTGATAGCTTATGATAAGTTTCTTTTTCTGTGTGACTTATTTCACTTAGAATCATCGTACCTGAATCTACTCATTTTGCTGCTACTGGTCTTATGACATTGAATTCATGGCTGAGGTATATTCCATCGTACATAAGTACCACAGTTTTTTGAACCATATTTATCTTTCCTGTGATATTTAAGGTGTACCCAAGTTGAGGTTCTTGTAAGCAGTGCAGCCCTAAATTTGGGGGTGGCTCTGTCTTATTCATTTTCAATTTTCCAAAGGTATATTCCCTAGACTGGAAGTGCCCTTTGCTCTCTAGCCCTGTTGTTTACTTGTTTTAGGGAACACAATGCACACCTCCAGAGAGGCAGTTGGCAATTTACATCCCGCCAATCAGCATAACAAGGCTCCCTGTTCTCCAGGGCCTGTCATGCCTATCTGATTTTTGCCCCTTTTGTGGATGTCCTTTTGACCTGTGGGAAGTGATACTTCTTTGTAGTGCAGATTTGCATTGCCTACTTGCTTGCTTGGCCAAAAAGGGCGTATGCGTTTTCTCCTGAATATATTCAGGTGAAAACGCATACGCCCTTTTTAGCCAAGTGCATCATTTTCGACGTTGTGCCCCTCTTCCTGTGCCTTAAAGGCGATTCCAACGTACCTCTTGAAATCCGTTTCCTGCTATTCTGCCTTGCTTTCAAGTCCGCCTAGTTGCCTTCCCTCAACAGATTATTGGACGATAGTTGTCCTTTATTACTCTGCCAGTTTGTGAATTGCTGTGCCCCTGAGCTCCATTTTTTAACTCGTTTTTTGTGAGCTGAACGCAAGACCAATATTTTGGTTCTGGACCTATAGAGGTTTTTGGTGGGTCGCTGAGACTTTGGTTAATTCTTCTTCCTCCCGGGAAATAAGAGTGACATGTGCCCGTTCATATGCTTAACAGCTACTCTCTCATTGGTTCTCCCTCTTCCCTTTCATCCTTTGCCAAATTGGCAACCTGGGAGAACCAGGAGGTTAAAGGTGCTATCTTTCCAAGTTGGGAGATTGATAGTAAAGCATTTGGAAAGACAAACTGGCGCAGAAGGAAAGGGAATATTCGTTGAGTTTTAGAAACCTTTCATATTTACAGTGTGTCCATTCTCTAGGTTTCTCATACATGTTATAGCTATAGTAATATTCCCTTCAACCTGGAGAGTTGGGACCCATGGAATCGGTGCCATGCATTATTGCTTTAAAGGGTCTGCATTTGCTCACCCAATCTCACCAATACTCTCAGTCCCATGTGTCCAGCCTTATGCCACATCCAGCTGTCATTGTAGATCGGGTCATTCCAGGTTTCATCAGAGACCCTGAAGGAATTGTAAAGAATTTCCCTGATTTTTGTTTTGTTTTTGAAATTCCTCTTTATACTGGGTTTGAGCTGATTCTCACTGCCATGTGTATGCCAGTCTAGAAACACTTGATTCCCTTACGGAGACATATCAATACATAGGTTTTAAGAATCTTACTAGTCAGATATATTCCTCTGCGAGAAATATGGGGTTTTGAGTCCCTTTCACTGAGGAAGGTGTAGGTCTTGTCTATTCCATAGTGGGTTTTTGGAACGCTACCTGTGCTTATATCAAACTGCGGTTTTATGAATACCCCCACCTCTCCTTCCCCTTAAGCTGGCATAAGAGTGTTTTCTAAATGTGAGACTCTGTTCTCTTTCCTAACTCAGTTAATGTGTAGCCATGTTTACAGGATCTTCATAAGTGATATCTTATGATAAGTTTCTATTTCTGTGTGACTTATTTCACTTAGAATCATCGTACCTGAATCCACTCCTTTTGCTGCTACTGGTCTTATGACATTGATTTCATGGCTGAGGGATATTCCATCGTACATAAGTACCACAGTTTTTTGAACCATTTTTATATTTCCTGGGATATTTATGGTGTACCCAAGTTGAGGTTCTTGTAAGCAGTGCAGCCCTAAATTTGGGGGTGGCTCTGTGTTATTGATATCAGTTTTCCCAAGGTATAATCCCTAGACTGGAAGTGCCCTTGGGTCTGTAGCTCTGTTGTTTACTTGTTTTAGGGAACACAATGCACTCCTCCAGAGAGGCAGTTGGCAATTTACATCCCGCCCATCAGCATAACAAGGCTCCATGTTCTCCAGGGCCTGTCTTGCCTTTCTGGTTTTTACACATATTTCCTATGTCCCTTTTGACTTGTGGGAAGTGATACTTCTTTGTAGTGCAGATTTGCATTGCCCCCTTGGTTGCTTGGCCAAAAAGGGCATATGTGTTTTCTCCTGAATATATTCAGGAGAAAACGCATACGCCCTTTTTGGCCAAGTGCATCACTGTCGAAGTTGTGCCCCTCTACCTGTGCTTTAAAGGTGATTCCAACGTACCTCTTGAAATGTATTTCCTGCTATTCTGCCTCCCTATCAAGTCCGCCTTGTTGCCTTCCCTCAACAGATTTTTGGATGATAGTTTCCCTTAATTACTCTGCCAGTTTGTGAATTGCTGTGCCCCTGAGCTCCATTTTTTAACTTGTTTGTTGTGAGCTGATCGCAACTCCAAAATTTTGGTTCAGGACCAAAACTGGTTCCCGGTGGGTGGCTGAGACTTTGGTTAATTCTTCTTCCTCCCGGGATATAAGACTGACATGTGATCGTCCAAATGCCTAACAGCTACTGTCTCATTGGTTCTCCCTCTTCCCTTTCCTCATCTGTCAAAATGGGAACCTGTGCGAACCAGGAGGTTAAAGGTGCTGTCTCTCCAAGTTGGGAGATTGATAGTAAAGCTGTAGGAAATTCAAACTGGAGCACCAGGAGAGGGACTATTCGTTGAGTTTTAGAGACCTTTAGTATTCACATTGTGTCCATTTTCAAGGTTTCCCGTACATGTTATAGCTGTAGTAATATTCCCTTCAACCTGGAGACATGGGACCCATGGAATGGGTGCCATGCATTATTGCTTTAAACGGTCTGCATTTGCTCACCCAATCTCAACAATCCTCTCAGTCCCATGTGTCCAGCCTTATGCCACATCCTGCTGTCATTGTAGATAGGGTCATTCCAGGTTTCATCAGAGACCCTGAAGGAACTGTAAAGAATTTCCCATTATTATTTTGTTTTTGAAATTCATTATATAGTGGGTTTGAGCTAAATCTCGCTGCCATGTTTATGCCAGTCTAGACACACTTGATTCCCTTACGGAGACATATCAATACATAGGTTTTATTATTTTTACTAGTCAGATATATTCCTCTGAGGGAAATATGGGATTTTGAATCCCTTTCACTGAGGAAGGCGTAGGTATTGTGTATACCATAGTTGGTTTTTGGAACGGTACCTGTGCTTATATCAAACTCTGGTTTTATGCATCACACCACCTCTCCTTCCCCCTTAAACAAGAATAAGAGTGTTTTGTAAATGTGAGACTCTATTCTCTTTCCTAACTTATTTCATGTGTAGCCATGATTACATGATCTTCATAAGTGATATCTTATGATAAGTTTCTTTTTCTGTGTGACTTATTTCACTTAGAATAATCGTACCTGAATCCACACATTTTGCTGCTACTGGTCTTATGACATTGATTTCATGGCTGAGGGATATTCCATCGTACGTATGTACCACAATTTTTTGAACCATTTTTATATTTCCTGGGATATTTAAAGTGTACCCAAGTTCAGGTTCTTGTAAGAAGTGCAGCCCTATATTTTGGGGTGGCTCTGTCTTATTTATTTTAAGTTTTCCCAAGGTATATTTCCTAGACTACAAGTGCCCTTGGCTCTGTAGCTCTGTTGTTTATTTGTTTTAGGGAACACAATGCACTCCTCCAGAGAGGCAGTGGGCAGTTTACATCACGCACATCAGCATAACAAGGCTCCCTGTTCTCCAGGGCCTGTCTTGCCTTTCTGGTTTTTATCCATTTGTGGATGTCCCTTTTGACTGTTGGGAATTGATACTTCTTTTTAGTGCATATTTGCGTTGCCCGCTTGTTTGCTTGGCCAAAGAGGGCGTATGCGTTTTCTCCTGAATATATTCAGGAGAAAACGCATACGCCCCTTTTGGCCATGTGCATCATTGTCAATGTTGTGCCCCTCTTCCTGTGCTTTAAAGGTGATTCCAATGAACCTCTTGAAATCTGTTTCCTGCTATTCTGCCTCGCTTTCAAGTCCGCCTCGTTGCCTCCCCTCAACAGATTTTTGGACGATAGTTGCCCTTTATTACTCTGCCATTTTGTGAATTGCTGTGCCCCTGAGCTACATTATTTAACTCGTTTTTTTGTGAGCTGAACGCAAGTCCAATATTTTGGTTCAGTACCTATACTGGTTTTAGGTGGGTGGCTGAGACTTTGGTTAATTCTTCTTTCTCCCGGGAAACAAGTGTGACATATGCCCGTCCAAATGCCTAACAGCTACTCTCTCATTGGTTTTCCCTCTTCCCATTCATCCTCTGCCAAATTGGAAACCTGTGCGAAACAGTAGGTTAAAGGTGCTGTCTCTCTAGGTAGGGAGATTGATAGTAAAGCAGTTGGAAAGTCAAACTGGAGCACCAGGAGAGGGACTATTCGTTGAGTTTTAGAAACCTTTCGTATTCACAGTGTGTCCATTCTCTAGGTCTACTGTAACTGTTATAGCTGTAGTAATATTCCGTTCAACCTGGAGAGTTGGGACCAAGGGAATGGGTGCCATGCATTATTGCTTTAAAGGGTCTGCATTTGCTCACCCAATCTCACCAATACTCTCAGTCCCATGTGTCCAGCCTTATGCCACATCCAGCTGTCGTTGTAGATAGGGTCATTCCAGGTTTCATCAGAGACCCTGAAGGAATTGAAAAGTATTTCCCTGTTTTTTTTGTTTTGTTTTTGAAATTACATTTTATACTGGGTTTGAGCTGATTCTCACTGCCATGTTTATGCCAGTCTAGACACACTTGATTCCATTATGTGGACATATCAATACATACGTTTTTAGATTCTTACTATTAAGATATATCCCTCTGCATGGAATATGGGGAGTTGAGTCCTTTTCACTGAAGAAGGTTTATTTCTTGTCTATTCCGTATATGGTTTGTGGAACAGTACCAGAACTAATATCAAAATCAGGTTTAATGCATCACCCCACCTCTCCTTCCCCCTTAAGCAGGCATAAGAATGTTTTCTAAAAGTCAAACTCTCTTCTCTTTCCTAACTCAGTTCATGTGTAGCCATGTTTACAGGACCTTCATAAGTGATATCTTATGATAAGTTTCTTTTTCTGTGTGACTTATTTCACTTAGAATCATCGTACCTGAATCCACTCATTTTGCTGCTACTGGTCTTATGACATTGATTTCATGGCTGAGGGATATTCCATCGTACGTAAGTACCACAATTTTTTGAACCATTTTTATGGTTCCAGGGATATTTAAGGTGTAGACAAGTTGAAGTTCTTGTAAGCAGTGCAGCCCTAAATTTTGGTCTGGCTCTGTCTTATTGATTTTCAGTATGCCCAAGGTATATTCCTTAGACTGGAACTTCTCCTGGCTCTGTAGCTCTGTTGTTTACTTGTTTTAGGGAACACAATGCACTCCTCCAGAGAGGCAGTTGACAATTTACATCCCGCCCATCAGCATAACAAGGCTCGCTGTTCTCCAATGCCTGTCTTGCCTTTCTGGATTTTACATATTTTGTGGATGTCCCTTTTGACTGGTGGGAAGTGATACTTCTTTGTAGTGCAGATTTGCATTGCCCACTTGCTTGCTTGGCCAAAAAGGGCGTATGCGTTTTCTCCGGCATATATTCAGGAGAAAATGCATACACCCTTTTTGGCCAAGTGCATCATTGTCGAAGTTATGCCCCTCTCCCTGTGCTTTACAGACGATTCCAACGTAACTCTTGAAATCTGTTTCCTGCTATTCTGCCTCGCTTTCCAGTCCACTTCGTTGCCTTCCCTCAACAGATTTCTGGACGATAGTTGGCCTTTATTACTCTGCCAGTTTGTGAATTGCTCTGCCCCTGAGCTCCATTTTTCAACTCGTTTTTTTTGAGCTGAATGCAAGTCCAAAATTGTGGTTTAGGACCTATACTGTTTCCCGGTGAGGGGCTGAGACTTTGGTTAATTCTTCTTCCTGCCGGGCAATTAGAGTGACATGTGCCCGTCCAAATGCCTAACAGCTACTCTCTCATTGGTTCTCCCTCTTCCCTTTCATCCTCTGACAAATTGGCAACCTGTGCGAACCAGGAGGTTAAAGAGGCAGTCTCTCCAAGTTGGGAGATTGATAGTAAAGCAGTTGCAAAGTCAAACCGGAGCACCAGGAGAGGGTTTATTCGTTGAGTTTTAGAAACCTTTTGTATTCACAGTGTGTCCATTCTCTAGGTTTCCCATACATGTTATAGCTGTAGTAACATTCCCTTCAACCTGGAGAGTTGGGAACCATGGAAAGAGTGTCATGCATTATTGCTTTAAAGGGTCTGCATTTGCTCACCCAATATCACCAATCCTCTCAGTCCCATGTGTCCAGCCTTATGCCACATCCAGCTGTCATTGTAGACAGGGTTATTCCACGTTTCATCAGAGACCCTGAAAGAATTGTAAAGAATTTCCCTGTTTTTTTGTTTTGTTTTTGAAATTCCTTTTTATAGTGGGTATGAGCTGATTCTCACTGCCATGTTTATGCCAGTCTAGACACACTTGATTCCATTATGGGGACATATCAATACATAGGTTTTAAGATTCTTACTAGTAAGTTATATCTCTCTGCATGGAATATGGGGAGTTGAGTCCCTTTCACTGAGGAAAGTGTAGTTCTTGTCTATTCCGTTTTTGGTTTTTGGAACGGTACCTGAACTAATATCAAAATCTGGTTTAATGCATCACCCCACCTCTCCTTCCCCCTTAAGCAGGCATAAGAATGTTTTCTAAAGGTCAAACTCTCTTCACTTTCCTAACTCAGTTCATGTGTAGGCATGTTTCCAGGGTCTTCGTAAGTGATATCTTATGATTAGCTTCTTTTTCTGTGTGACTTATTTCACTTAGAATCATCGTACCTGAATCCACTCATTTTGCGGCTACTGGTCTTATGACATTGATTACATGGCTGAGGGATATTCCATCGTACATAAGTACCACAATTTTTTGAACCATTTTTATATTTCCTGGGATATTTGAGGTGTACCCAAGTTGAGGTTGTTGTAAGCAGTGCAGCCCTAAATTTGGGGGTGGCTCTGTCTTATTGATTTTCCGTTTCCCAAGGTATATTCCCTAGACTGGAAGTGCCCTTGGCTCTGTAGCTTTGTAGTTTACTTGTTTTAGGGAACACAATGCACTCCTCCAGTGAGGCAGTTGGCAATTTACATCCCGTCCATAAGCATAACAAGGCTCCCTGTTCTCCAGGTCCTCTCTTGCCTTTCTGGTATTTACACATTTTGTGGATGTCCCTTTTGACCGGTGGGAAGTGATACTTCTTTGTAGTGCAGATTTGCATTGCCCGCTTGCTTGCTTGGCCAAAAAGGGCGTTTGCGTTTTCTCCTGCATATATTCAGGAGAAAATGCATACGCCATTTTTGGCCAAGTGCATCATTGTCGAAGTTGTGCCCCTCTACCTGTGCTTTACAGGCGATTCCAACGTACCTCTTGAAATCTGTTTCCTGCTATTCTGTCTCGCTTTCAAGTCCACCTCGTTGCCTTCCCTCAACTAATTTTTGAATGATAGATGTCCTTTATTACTCTGCCAATTTGTGATTTGCTGTGCCCTTGAGCTCCATTTTTCAACTCGTTTTTTGTGAGCTGAACGCATGTCCAAAATTTTGGTTCAGGACATATATTGGTTCCCGGTGGGTGGCTGCGAGTTTGGTTAATTCTGCCTCCTGCCTTGGAAATTAGAGTGACATATGCCCGTCCAAATGCCTAACAGCTACTCTCTCATTCGTTCTACCTCTTCCCTTTCATCCTCTGCCAAATTGGCAACCTGTGAGAACCAGGAGGTTAAGGGGCTGTCTCTCCAAGTTGGGTGATTGATAGTAAAGCAGTTGGAAAGTCAAACCGGAGCACCAGGAGAGGGACTATTCATTGAGTTTTAGAAACCATTCGTTTTCACAGTGTGTCCATTTGCTAGGTTTCCCATACATGTTATAGCTGTAGTAATATTCCCTTCAACCTGAAGAGTTGGGACCCATGGAATGGGTGCCATGCATTATTGCTTTAATGGGTCTGCATTTGCTCACACAATCTCACCAATCCTCTGAGTCCCAAGTGTCCAGCCTTATGCCATATCCAGCTGTCATTGTAGACAGGGTCATTCCACGTTTCATCAGAGACCCTGAAGGAATTGTAAAGAATTTCCCTGTTTTTTAGTTTTGTTTTTGAATTTCCTTTTTATAGTGGGTTTGAGCTGATTCTCGCTGCCATGTTTATGCCAGTCTAGACACACTTGATTCCCTTACGGAGACTTATCAATACAAATGTTTTAAGATTCTTACTAGTCAGATATATTCCTCTGCGGGAAATGTGGGGTTTTGAGTCACTTTCACTGAGGAAGGTATAGGTAGGTCTTGTCTATTCCACAGTTGGTTTTGGGAACGGCACCTGTGCTTATATCAAACTCTGGTTTTATGCATCCCCCCACCTCTCCTTCCCCCTTAAGGAAGCATGAGAGTGTTTTCTAAATGTGAGACTCTGTTCTCTTTCCTAACTCAGTTCATGTGTAGCCATGATTACAGGATCTTCATAAGTGATATCTTATGATAAGCTTCTTTTTCTTTGTGACTTATTTCACTTAGAATCATCGTACCTGAATCCACACATTTTGCTGCTACTGGTCTTACGATATGGATTTCATCGCTGAGGGATATTCCATAGTACGAAAGTACCACAATTTTTTGAACCATTTTTATATTTCCTGGGATATTTATGGTGTACCCAAGTTTAGGTTCTTGTAAGCAGTGCAGCCCTATATTTGGGGGTGGCTCTGTCTTATTGATTTTCAGTTTTCCCAAGGTATATTCCCTAGACTGGAAGTGCCCTTGGCTCTGTAGCTCTGTTGTTTACTTGTTTTAGGGAACACAATTCACTCCTGCAGAGAGGCAGTTGGCAATTTACCTCCCGCCCATCAGCATAAAAAGGCTCCCTGTTCTTCAGGGCCTGTCTTGCCTTTCTGATTTTTACACATTTTGTGGATTTCCCTTTTGACCTGTGGGAAGTGATACTTCTTTGTAGTGCAGATTTGCATTGCCCGCTTGCTTGTTTGGCCAAAAAGGGCCTATGCGTTTTCTGCTGAATATATTCAGGAGAAAACGCATACGCCCTTTTTGGCCAAGTGCATCATTTTCGAAGTTGTGCCCCTCTTTCTGTTCTTTAAAGGCGATTCCAACGTACCTCTTGAAATCTGTTTCCTGCTATTCTGCCTCGCTTTGAAGTCCGCCTCGTTGCCTTCCCTCAACAGATTTTTGGACGATAGTTGTCCTTTATTACTCTGCCTGTTTGTGAATTGCCGTGCCGCAGAGCTACTTTATTTAACTCGTTTTTTGTGAGCTGAACGCAAGTCCAATATTTTGGTTCAGGACCTATACTGGTACCCGGTGGGTGGCTGAGACTTTGCTTAATTCTTCTTCCTCCCGGGAAACAAGAGTGACATGTGCCCGTCCAAATGCCTAACAGCTACTCTCTCATTGGTTCTCATTCTTCCGTTTCATCCTCTGCCAAATTGGAAACCTGTGTGAAACAGGAGGTTAAAGGGGATGTCTCTCCAAGTTGAGAGATTGATAGTAAAGCAGTTGGAAAGTCAAACCGGAGCACCAGGAGAGGGACTATTTGTTGAGTTTTAGAGACCTTTCGAATTCACAGTGTGTCCATTCTCGCGGTTTCCCGTACATGTTATAGCTATAGTAATATTTGCTTCTCCCTGGAGAGTTGGGACCCATGGATTGGGTGCCATGCATTATTGCTTTAAAGCGTCTGCATTTGCTCACCCAATCTCACCAATCCTCTCAGTCCCATGTGTCCAGCCTTATGGCACATCCAGCTGTCATTGTAGATAGGGTCATTCCAGGTTTCATCAGAGACCCTGAAGGAATTGAAAAGAATTTCCCTGTTTTTTTGTTTCGTTTTTGAAATTCCATTATATAGTGGGTTTGAGCTGATTCTCGCTGCCATGTTTATGCCAGTCTAGACACAATTGATTCCCTTACAGAGACATATCAATACATAGGTTTTAAGATTCTTACTAGTCAGATCTATTCCTCTGTGGGAAATATGGGGTTTTGAGTCCCTTTCACTGAGGAAGGTATAGGTAGGTCTTGTCTATTCCATAGATGGTTTTGGGAACGGTACCTGTGCTTATATCAAACTCTGGTTTTATTCAACACCCCACCTTTCCTTCCCCCTTAAGCAGGCATAAGAGTGTTTTCTAAATGTGAGACTCTGTTCTCTTTCCTAACTCAGTTCATGTGTAGCCATGTTTACAAGACCTTCATAAGTGATATCTTATGATAAGATTCTTTTTCTGTGTGACTTATTTCACTTAGAATCATCGTACCTGAATCCACTCATTTTGCTGCTACTGGTCTTATGACATTGATTTCATGGCTGAGGGATATTCCATCGTACGTAAGTACCACAATGTTTTGAACCATTTTTATGTTTCCAGGGATATTTAAGGTGTAGACAAGTTGAGGTTCTTGTAAGCAGTGCACTCCTAAATTTTGGGCTGGCTCTGTCTTATTGATTTTCAGTTTGCCCAAGGTATATACCCTAGACTGGAAGTGCTCTTGGCTCTGTAGCTCTGTTGTTTACTTGTTTTAGGGAACACAACGCACTCCTCCAGAGAGGAAGTTGACAACTTACATCCCGCCCATCAGCATAACAAGGCTCGCTGTTCTAAAATGCCTGTCTTGCCTTTCTGGTTTTTACATATTTTGTGGATGTCCCTTTTGACTGGTGGGAAGTGATACTTCTTTGTAGTGCAGATTTGCATTGCCCACTTGCTTGCTTGGCCAAAAAGGGCGTATGCGTTTTCTCCGGCATATATTCAGGAGAAAATGCATACGCCCTTTTTGGCCAAGTGCATCATTGTCGAAGTTATGCCCCTCTCCCTGTGCTTTACAGATGATTCCAACGTAACTCTTGAAATCTGTTTCCTGCTATTCTGCCTCGCTTTCCAGTCCGCTTCGTTGCCTTCCCTCAACAGATTTCTGGACGATAGTTGGCCTTTATTACTCTGCCAGTTTGTGAATTGCTCTGCCCCTGAGCTCCATTTTTCAACTCGTTTTTTTTGAGCTGAATGCAAGTCCAAAATTGTGGTTTAGGACCTATACTGTTTCCCGGTGAGGGGCTGAGACTTTGGTTAATTCCTCTTCCTGCCGGGCAATTAGAGTGACATGTGCCCGTCCAAATGCCTAACAGCTACTCTCTCATTGGTTCTCCCTCTTCCCTTTCATCCTCTGACAAATCGGCAACCTGTGCGAACCAGGAGGTTAAAGAGGCAGTCTCTCCAAGTTGGGAGATTGATAGTAAAGCAGTTGGAAAGTCAAACCGGAGCACCAGGAGAGGGACTATATGTTGAGTTTTAGAGACCTTTCGTATTCACAGTGTGTCCATTCTCTAGGTTTCCCGTACATGTTATAGCTGTAGTAATATTCCCTTCACCCTGGAGAGTTGGGACCCATGGAATGGGTGCCAAGCATTATTGCTTTAAAGGGTCTGCATTTGCTCACCCAATCTCACCAATCCTCTCAGTCCCATGTGTCCAGCCTTATGCCACATCCAGCTGTCGTTATAGATAGGGTCATTCCAGGTTTCATCAGAGACCCTGAAGGAATTGTTAAGAATATCCCTGTTTTTTTGTTTCGTTTTTGAAATTATTTTTATAGTGGGTTTGAGCTGATTCTCACTGCCATGTTTATGCCTGCCTAGACACATTTGATTCCATTACGGGTACATATCAATACATAGGTTTTAAGATTCTTACTAGTAAGATATATCCCTCTGCATGGAATATGGGGGGTTGATTTCCTTTCACTGAGGAAGGTGTAGTTCTTGTCTATTCCATAGTTGGTTTTTGGAACAGTATCTCTGCTTATATAAAACTCTGGTTTTATGCATCACCCCACCTCTCCTTCACCGTTAAGAAGGCATAAGTGTGTTTTCTAAATGTGAGACTCTGTTCTCTTTCCTAACTCAGTTCATGTGTAGCCATGTTTACAGGATCTTCATAAGTGATATCTTATGATACGTTTCTTTTTCTGTGTGACTTATTTCACTTAGAATCATCGTACCTGAATCCACTCATTTTGCTGCTACTGGTCTTATGACATTGATTTCATGGCTGAGGGATATTCCATCGTATGTCAGTACCACAATGTTTTGAACCATTTTTATTTTTCCTGGGATACTTAAGGTGTACCCAAGTTGAGGTTCTTGTAAGCAGTGCAGCCCTAAATTTTGGGGTGGCTCTGTCTTATTGATTTTCATTTTTCCAAAGGTATATTCCCAAGACTGGAAGTGCCTTTGGCTCTGTAGCTCTGTTGGTTACTTGTTTTAGGGAACACAATGCACTCTTCCAGAGAGGCAGTTGGCAATTTACATCCCGCCCATCAGCATAACAAGGCTCCCTGTTCTCCAGGGCCTGTCTTGCCTTTCTGGTTTACACCCATTTTGTGGATGTCCCTTTTGACCGGTGGGACGTGATACTTCTTTGTAGTGCAGATTTTCAATGCCCGCTTGCTTGCTTGGCAAAAAAGTGAGTATGCGTTTTCTCGTGAAAATATTAAGGATGAAACACATACACCCTTTTTGGCCAAGTGCATCATTGTCGAAGTTGTGCCCCTTTCCTGTGCTTTAAAGGCGATTCCAACATACCTCTTGAAATCTGTTTCCTGCTATTCTGCCTGGCTTTCAAGTCCGCCTCCTTGCCTTCCCTCAACAGATTTTTGGATGATAGTTGTCCTTTATTACTCTGCCAGTTTGTGAATTGCTCTGCCCCATAGCTCCATTTTTTAACTCGTTTTTTGTGAGCTGAACGCAAGTCCAATATTTCGGTTCAGGAACAATACTGGTTCCCGGTGGGTGGCTGAGACTTTGGTTAATTCTTCTTCCTCCCGGGAAATAAGAGTGACATGTGCCCGTCCAAATGCCTAACAGCTACTCTCTCATTAGTTCTCCCTCTTCCCTTTCATCCTCTGCCATATTCGCAACCTGTGCGAACCAGGAGGTTAAAGGGGCTGTCTCTGCAAGTTGGGAGATTGATAGTTAAGCAGTTGGAACGTCTAACCGGAGCACCAGGAGAGGGACTATTCGTTGAGTTTTAGAGACCTTTCATATTCACAGTGTGTCCATTCTCTAGGTTTGCCGTACATGTTATAGCTCTAGTAATATTCCCTTCAACCTGGAGAGTAGGGACCCATTGAATGGGTGCCATGCATTATTGCTTTAAGGGGTCTGAATTTGCTCACCCAATCTCACTAATCCTCTCAGTACCATGTGTCCATCCTTATGCCACATCAAGCTGTCGTTGTAGATAGGATCATTCCAGGTTTCATTAGAGACCCTGAAGAAAGTGTAAAGAATTTCCCGGTTTTTTTGTTTTGTGTTTGAAATTCCTCTTTATACTGTGTTTGAGCTGATTCTCGCTGCCATGTTTATGCCAGTCTAGACACACTTGATTCCCTTATGGACACATATAAACACATAGGTTTTAAGATTCTTAGTAGTCAGATATATTCCTATGCGGCAAATATGGGGTTTTGAGTCCCTTTCACTGAGGAAGGTGTAGGTCTTGTCTATTCCATAGTTGGTTTTTGGAACGGTACCTGTGCTTATATCAAACTCTGGTTTTATGCATCCCCCCACCTCTCCTTCCCCCTTAAGCAGGCATAAGAGTGTTTTCTAAATGTGAGACTCTGTTCTCTTTCCTAACTCAGTTCATGTGTAGCCATATTTACAGGATCCTCATAAGTGATATCTTATGATAAGTTTCTTTTTCTGTGTGACTTATTTCACTTAGAATCATCGTACCTGAATCCACTCATTTTGCTGCTACTGGTCTTATGACATTGATTTAATGGCTGAGGGATATTCCATCGTACATAAGTACCACAAATTTTGAACCATTTTTATCTTTCCTGGGATATTTAAGGTGTACCCAAGTTGAAGATCTTGTAAGCAGTGCAGCCCTAAATTTAGGAGTGGCTCTGCCTTATTGATTTTCAGTTTTCCCAAGGTATATTCCCTAGACTGGAAGTGCCCTTGGCTCTGTAGCTCTGTTGTTTAATTGTTTTAGGGAACACAATGCACTCCTCCAGAGGGGCAGTTGACAATTTACATACCGCCCATCAGCATAACAAGGCTCCCTGTTCTCCAGGGCCTGTCTTGCCTTTTTGGTTTTTACCCATGTTGTGGATGTCCCTTTTGACCGGTGGGAAGTGATACTCCTTTTTAGTGCAGATTTACATTGCCCGCTTGCTTGCTTGGCCAAAAAGGGCGTATGCGTTTTCTCCTGAATATATTCAGGAGAAAACACATACGCCCTTTTTGGCCAAGTGCATCATTGTCGTAATTGTGCCCCTCTTCCTGTGCTTTAAAGGTGATTCCAACGTACCTCTTGAAATATGTTTCCTGCTATTCTGCTTCCCTTACAAGTTCGCCTCCTTGCCTTCCCTCAACAGATTTTTGGACGATAGTTGCCCTTTATTACTCTGCCAGTTTGTGAATTGCTGTGCCCCTGAACTCCATTTTTTAACTCGTTTTTTCTGAGCTGAACCCAAGTCCAATATTTTGGTTCAGGACCTACACTGGTTTTCGCTGGGTGGCTGAGACTTTGGTCAATTCTTCTTCCTCCCGGGAAATAAGAGTGACATATGCCCGTCCAAATACCTAACACCTACTCTCTCATTGGTTCTCTCTCTTCCCATTCATCCTCTGCGAAATTGGCACCCTGTGCGAAACAGGAGGTTAAAGGTGCTGTCTCTCCAGGTTGAGAGATTGATAGTAAAGCAGTTGGAAAGTCAAACAGGAACGCCAGGAGAGGGACTATTCGTTGAGTTTTAGAGACCTTTCGTATTCACAGTGTGTCCATTCTCTAGGTTTCCCATACATGTTATAGCTGTAGCAATATTCCCTTCAACCTGGAGAGTTGGGACCCATGGAATGGGTGCCATGAATTATTTCTTTAAAGGGTCTGCATTTGCTCACCCAATCTCACCACTCCTCTCAGTCCCATGTGTCCTGCCTTATGCCACATCCAGCTGTCATTGTAGATAGGGTCATTCCAGGTTTCATCAGAGACCCTGAAAGAATTGTGAAGAATTTCCCTGTTTTTTTGTTTTGTTTTTGAAATTCCTTTTATAGTGGGTTTGAGCTGCTTCTCACTGCCATGCTTATGTAAGTCTAGATACACTTGATACCCTTACGGAGACATAGCAATACATAGGTTTTAAGATTCTTACTCGTCAGATACATTCCTCCGCGGCAAATATGGGGTTTTAAATCCCTTTCACTGAGGAAGGTGTAGGTCTTGTCTATTCCATAGTTGGTTTTTGGAACAGTACCTGTGCTTATATCAAACTCTGGTTTTATGCATCACCCCACCTCTCCTTCACCGTTAAGAAGGCATAAGTGTGTTTTCTAAATGTGAGACTCTGTTCTCTTTCCTAACTCAGTTCATGTGTAGCCATGTTTACAGGATCTTCATAAGTGATATCTTATGATACGTTTCTTTTTCTGTGTGACTTATTTCACTTAGAATCATCGTACCTGAATCCACTCATTTTGCTGCTACTGGTCTTATGTCATTGATTTCATGGCTGAGGGATATTCCATCGTATGTAAGTATCACAATGTTTTGAACCATTTTTATCTTTCCTGGGATATTTACGGTGTACCCAAGTTTTGGTTCTTGTAAGCAATGCAGCCCTAAATTTTGGGGTGGCTCTGTCTTATTTATTTTCATTTTTCCAAAGGTATATTCCCAAGACTGGAAGTGCCCTTGGCTCTGTAGCTCTGTTGTTTACTTGTTTTAGGGAACACAATGCACTCCTCCAGAGAGGCAGTTGGCAATTTACATCCTGCCCATCAGCATAACAAGGCTCCCTGTTCTCCAGGGCCTGTCTTGCCTTTCTGGTTTACACCCATTTTGTGGATGTCCCTTTTGACCGGTGGGAAGTGATACTTCTTTGTAGTGCAGATTTTCAATGCCCGCTTGCTTGCTTGGCAAAAAAGGGAGTATGCGTTTTCTCGTGAAAATATTAAGGATGAAACACGTACGCCCTTTTTGGCCACGTGCATCATTGTCGAAGTTGTGCCCCTTTCCTGTGCTTTAAAGGCGATTCCAACATACCTCTTGAAATCTGTTTCCTGCTATTCTGCCTGGCTTTCAAGTCCGCCTCGTTGCCTTCCCTCAACAGATTTTTGGATGATAGTTGTCCTTTATTACTCTGCCAGTTTGTGAATTGCTCTGCCCCATAGCTCCATTTTTTAACTCGTTTTTTTGTGAGCTGAACGCAAGGCCAATATTTTGGTTGAGGAACAATACTGGTTCCCGGTGGGTGGCTGAGACTTTGGTTAATTCTTCTTCCTCCCGGGAAATAAGAGTGACATGTGCCCGTCCGAATGCCTAACAGCTACTCTCTTATTGGTTCTCCCTCTTCCCTTTCATCCTCTGCCATATTCGCAACCTGTGCGAACCAGGAGGTTAAAGGGGCTGTCTCTGCAAGTTGGGAGATTGATAGTAAAGCAGTTGGAACATCAAACCGGAGCACCAGGAGAGGGACTATTCGTTGAGTTTTAGAGACCTTTCATATTCACAGTGTGTCCATTCTCTAGGTTTGCCGTACATGTTATAGCTCTAGTAATATTCCCTTCAACCTGGAGAGTAGGGACCCAAGGAATGGCTGCCATGCATTATTGCTTTAAGGGGTCTGCATTTGCTCACCCAATCTCACTAATCCTCTCAGTACCATGTGTCCATCCTTATGCCACATCCACCTGTCATTGTAGATAGGGTCATTCCAGGATTCATCAGAGACCCTGAAGAAATTGTAAAGAATTTCCAAGGTTTTTTGTTTTGTGTTTGAAATTCCTCTTTATACTGTGTTTGAGCTGATTCTCACTGCCATGTTTATGCCAGTCTAGACACACTTGATTCCCTTATGGAGACATATAAACACATAGGTTTTAAGATTCTTAGTAGTCAGATATATTCCAATGCGGGAAATATGGGGTTTTGAGTCCCTTTCACTGCGGAAGGTGTAGATCTTGTATATACCACAGTTGGTTTTTGGAACGGTACCATTTCTGATATCAAACTCTGGTTTTATTCATCACCCCACCTCTCCTTCCCCCTTAAGCAGGCATAAGAGTGTTTTCTAAATGTGACACTCTGTTCTATTTCCTAACTCAGTTCACGTGTAGCCATGTTACAGGATCTTCATAAGTGATAGCTTATGATACGTTTCTTTTTCTGTGTGACTTATTTCACTTAGAATCATCGTACCTGAATCCACTCATTTTGCTGCTGCTGGTCTTATGACATTGATTTCATGGCTGAGGGATATTCCATCGTATGTAAGTACCACAATTTTTTGAACCATTTTTATCTTTCCTGGGATATTTAAGGTGTACACAAGTTGAGGTTCTTGTAAGCAGTGCAGCCCTAAATTTTGGGGTGGCTCTGTCTTATTGATTTTCAGTTTTCCCAAGGTATATTCACTAGACTGTAAGTGCCCTTGGCTCTGTAGCTCTGTTGTTTACTTGTTTTAGGGAACACAATGCACTCCTCCAGAGAGGCAGTTGGCAATTTACATCCTGCCCATCAGCATAACAAGGCTCCCTGTTCTCCAGGGCCTGTCTTGAATTTCTGGTTTTTACCTTTCATGTGGATGTCCCTTAGAACCGGTGGGAAGTGATACTTCTTTGTAGTGCAGATTTGCATTGCCCGCTTGCTTGCTTGACCAAAATGGGCGTATGCGTTTTCTCCTGAATATACTCAGGAGAAAACACATACGCCCTCTTTGGCCAAGTGCATCATTGTCGAAGTTGTGCCCCTCTTCCTGTGCTTTAAAGGCGATTCCAACGTACCACTTGAAATCTGTTTCCTGCTATTCTGCCTCACATTCAAGTCCGCCTCGTTGCGTTCCCTCAACAGATTTTTGGATGATAGTTGTCCTTTATTACTCTGCCAGTTTGTGAATTGCTGGGCCCCTGAGCTCCATTTTTTAACTCGTTTTTTTGTGAGCTGAACGCATTTCCATATTTTGGTTCAGGACCTATACTGGTTCCCGGGGGGTGGCAGATACTTTCGTTAATTCATCTTCCTCCCGGGAAATAAGAGTGACAGTTGCCCGTCCAAATGCCTAACAGCTACTCTCTCTTTGGTTCTCCCTCTTCCCTTTCATCCTTTGCCAAATTGGCAACCTGTGTGAACCTGGATGTTAAAGGTTCTGTCTCTCCAAGTTGCGAGATTGATAGTAAAGCAGTTGGAAAGTCAAACTGGAGCACCAGGAGAGCGATTATTCGTTGAGTTTTAGAAAGCTTTCGTATTCACAGTGTGTCCATTCGCTAGGTTTCCCATACCTGTTATAGCTGTAGTAATATTCCCTTCAACCTGGAGAGTTGGGACCCATGGAATGGGTGACGTACATTATTGCTTTAAAGGGTCTGCATTTGCTCACCCAATCTCACCAATCCTCTCAGTCCCATGTGTCCAGCCTTATGCCACCTCCAGCTGTCATTGTAGATTCGGTCATTCCAAGGTTCATCAGAGAGCCTGAAGGAATTGTAAAGAATTTCGCTGTGTTTTTGTTTTGTTTTTGAAATTACGTTTTATATTGGTTTGATCTGATTCTCGCTGCCATCTTTATGCCAGTCTACACACACTTGATTCCCTCATGGAGACATATCAGTACATAGGTTTTAAGATTCTTACTAGTCAGATATATTCCTCTGCGGGAAATATTGGGTTTTGAGTCCCTTTCACTGAGGAAGGTGTAGGTGTTGTTTATTCCATACTTGGTTTTTGGAAGTGTACCTATGCTTATATCAAACTCTGGTTTTGTGCATCACCCCACCTCTCCTTCCCCCTTAAGCAGGCATAAGAGTGTTTTCTAAATGCGAGACTCTGTTCTCTTTCCTAACTCAGTTCATGTGTAGCCATGTTTACAGGATCTTCATAAGTGATATCTTATGATAAGTATTTTTTTTTTCTGTGTGACTTAATTCACTTAGAATCATGGTACCTGAATCCACTCATTTTGCTGCTACTGGTCTTATGATATTGATTTCATGGCTGAGGGATATTCCATCATACGTAAGTACCACAATTTTTTGAACCATTTTTACCTTTCCTGGGATACTTAAGGTGTACCCAAGTTGAGGTTCTTGTAAGCAGTGCAGCCCTAAATTTTGGGGTGGCTCTGTCTTATTCATTTTCAGTTTTCCCAAGGTATATTCCCTAGCATGGGAGTGTACTTGGCTCTGTAGCTCTGTTGTTTAATTGTTTTAGGGAACACAGTGCACTCCTCCAGAGAGGCAGTTGGCAATTTACATCCCGGCCATCAGCATAAAAAGGCTCCCTGTTCTCCAGGGCCTGTCTTGCCTTTCTGGTTTTTACCCATTTTGTGGATGTCCCTTGTGACTGGTGGGAAGTGATACTTCTTTGTAATGCAGACTTGCATTGCCCACTTGCTTGCTTGGTGAAAAGTGCGAATCCATTTTCCCCTGAATATATTCAGGAGAAAACGCATACGGCCTTTTTGGCCATGTGCATAATTGTCGAAGTTGTGCTCCTCTTCCTGTGCTTTAAAGGTGATTCCAACGTACCTCTTGAAATATGTTTCCTGCTATTCTGCCTCGCTTTCATGTCCGCCTAGTTGCCTTCTCTCAACAGATTGTTGGAAGATAGTAGCCCTTTATTACTCTGCCAGTTTGTGAATTGCTTTGCCCCTGAGCTCCATTTTTAACTCGTTTTTTGTGAGCTGAACGCAAGTCCAATATTTTGGTTCAGGACCTATGCTGGTTTTCGGTGGGTGGCTGAGACTTTGGTTAATTCTTCTTCCTCCCAGGAAATAAGAGTGACAGGTGCCCGTCCAAATGCCTAACAGCTACTCTCTCATTGGTTCTCCCTATTCCCTTTCATCCTTTGCCAAATTGGCAACCTGTGCGAACCAGGAGGTTAAAGGAGCTGCTCTCCAAGTTGGGAGATTGATAGTAAAGCAGTTGAAAAGTCAAACTGGAGCACAAGGAGAGACACTATCCGTTGAGTTTTAGAAACTTTTCGTGTTCATTGTATGTCCATTCTCTACGTTTTCCATACATGTTATAGCTGTAGTAATATTCCCTACAACCTGGAGAGTTGCGACCCATGGAATGGGTGCCATGCATTTTTGCTTTAAAGGGTCTGCGTTTCTTAACCAATCTCACCAACCCTCTCAGTCCCATGTGTCCAGCCTTATGCCACATCCAGCTTTCGTTGTAGATAGGGTCATTCCAGGTTTCATCAGAGAATCTGAAGGAATTGTAAAGAATTTGCCTGTTTTTTTGTTTTGTTTTGGAAATTCATTTTTATAGTTGGTTTGAGCTGATTCTCGCTGCCATGTTTATGCCATTCTAGACACACTTGATTTCCTCACAGAGACATATCAATACATAGGTTTTAAGATTCTTACTAGTCAGATATATTCCTCTGCGGGAAATATTGGGTTTTGAGTCCCTTTCACTGAGGAAGGTGTAGGTGTTGTTTATTCCATACTTGGTTTTTGGAAGGGTACATGTGCTTATATCAAACTCTGGTTTTGTGCATCACCCCACCTCTCCTTCCCCCTTAAGCAGGCATAAGAGTGTTTTCTAAATGCGAGACTCTGTTCTCTTTCCTAACTCAGTTCATGTGTAGCCATGTTTACAGGATCTTCATAAGTGATATCTTATGATAAGTTTTTTTTTTTTTCTGTGTGACTTAATTCACTTAGAATCATGGTACCTGAATCCACTCATTTTGCTGCTACTGGTCTTATGACATTGATTTCATGGCTGAGGGATATTCCATCATACGTAAGTACCACAAATTTTTGAACCATTTTTACCTTTCCTGGGATACTTAAGGTGTACCCAAGTTGAGGTTCTTGTAAGCAGTGCAGCCCTAAATTTTGGGGTGGCTCTGTCTTATTCATTTTCAGTTTTCCCAAGGTATATTCCCTAGACTGGGAGTGTACTTGGCTCTGTAGCTCTGTTGTTTACTTGTTTTAGGGAACACAGTGCACTCCTCCAGAGAGGCAGTTGGCAATTTACATCCCGGCCATCAGCATAACAAGGCTCCCTGTTCTCCAGGGCCTGTCTTGCCTTTCTCGTTTTTACCCATTTTGTGGATGTCCCTTGTGACTGGTAGGAAGTGATACTTCTTTGTAGTGCAGACTTGCATTGCCCACTTGCTTGCTTGGCCAAAAGTGCATACGCGTTTTCCCCTGAATATATTCAGGAGAAAACGCATACGGCCTTTTTGGCCATGTGCATCATTGTCGAAGTTGTGCTCCTCTTCCTGTGCTTTAAAGGCGATTCCAACGTACCTCTTGAAATCTGATTCCTGCTATTCTGCCTCGCTTTCAAGTCTGCCTAGTAGCCTTCCCTCAACAGATTGTTGGAAGATAGTTGCCCTTGATTACTCTGCCAGTTTATGAATTGCTTTGCCCCTGAGCTCCATTTTTTAACTCGTTTTTTGTGAGCTGAACGCAAGTCCAATATTTTGGGTCAGGAAATATACTGGTTTTCAGTGGGTGGCTGAGACTTCGGTTAATTCTTCTTCCTCCCTGGAAATAAGAGTGACAGGTGCCCGTCCAAATGCCTAACAGCTACTCTCTCATTGGTTCTCCTTATTTCCTTTCATCCTTTGCCAATTTGGCAACCTGTGCGAACCAGGAGGTTAAAGGTGCTGTCTCTCCAAGTTGGGAGATTGACAGTAAAACAGTTTGAAGGTCAAACTGGAGCACAAAGAGTGGGACGATTCGTTGAGTTTTAGAGACATTTTGTATTCACAATGTGTCCATTCTCTAGGTTTCCCGTAGATGTTATAGCTGTAGTAATATTCCCTTCAACCTGGAGACATCGGACCCATGGAATGGGTGCCATGCATTATTGCTTTAAAGGGTCTGCATTTGCTCACCCAATCTCACCAATCCTCTCAGTCCCAGGTATACAGCCTTATGCCATATCCAGCTGTCGTTGTAGATAGGGTCATTCCAGGTTTCATCAAAGTCCCTGAAGGAATTGTAAAGAATTTTCCTTTTATTTTGTTTTTGAAATTCCTTTTTATAGTGGGTTTGAGCTGATTCTCGCTGCCATATTTATGCCAGTCTAGACACACTTGATTCCCTTACGGAGACTTATCAATTCATAGGTTTTAAGATGCTTACTTGTCAGATATATTCATCTGTGGGAAATATGGCGTTTTGAGTCCCTTTCACTGAGGAAGGTGTAGGTCTTGTCTATTCCATAGTTGGTTTCTCGAAAGGTACCTGTGCTTATATCAAACTCTGGTTTTATGCATCACCCCACCTCTCCTTCCACCTTAAGCAGGCATAAGAGTGTTTTCTAAATGTGAGACTCTGTTCTATTTCCTAACTCAGTTCATGTGTAGCCATGTTTACAGGATCTGCATAAGTAATAGCTTATGATACGTTTCTTTTTCTGTGTGACTTATTTCACTTAGAATCATCGTACCTGAATCCACTCATTTTGCTGCTACTGGCCTTATGACATTGATTTCATGGCTGAGCGATATTCCATCATACGTAAGTACCACAATTTCTTGAACCATTTTTGTCTTTCCTGGGATATTTAAGGTGTACACAAGTTGAGGTTATTGTAAGCAGTGCAGCCCTAAATTTTGGGGTGGCTCTGTCTTATTGATTTTCAGTTTTCCCAAGGTATATTCCCTAGACTGGAAGTGCCCTTGGCTCTGTAGCTCTGTTGTTTACTTGTTTTAGGGAACACAATGCACTCCTCCAGAGAGGCAGTTGGCAATTTACATCCTGCCCATCAGCATAACAAGGCTTCCTGTTCTCCAGGGCCTGTCTTGAATTTCTGGGTTTTACCCTTCATGTGGATATCCCTTAGGACCGGTGGGAAGTGATACTTCTTTGTAGTGCAGATTTGCATTGCCCGCTTGCTTGCTTGACCAAAATGGGCGTATGTGTTTTCTCCTGAATATACTCAGGAGAAAACGCATACGCCCTCTTTGGCCAAGTGCATCATTGTTGAAGTTGTGCCCCTCTTCTTGTGCTTTAAAGGCGATTCCAATGTACCTCTTGAAATCTGTTTCCTGCTATTCTGCCTCACATTCAAGTCCACCTCGTTGCGTTCCCTCAACAGATTTTTGGATGATAGTTGTCCTTTATTACTCTGCCAGTTTGTGAATTGCTGGGCCCCTGAGCTCCATTTTTTAACTCGTTTTTTTGTGAGCTGAACGCATTTCCATATTTTGGTTCAGGACCTATACTGGTTCCCGGTGGGTGGCAGATACTTTGGTTAATTCTTCTTCCTCCCGGGAAATAAGAGTGACAGGTGCCCGTCCAAATGCCTAACAGCTACTCTCTCTTTGGTTCTCCCTCTTCCCTTTCATCCTTTGCCAAATTGGCAACCTGTGTGAACCTGGATGTTAAAGGTTCTGTCTCTCCAAGTTGCGAGATTGATAGTAAAGCAGTTGGAAAGTCAAACTGGAGCACCAGAAGAGCGATTATTCTTTGAGTTTAAGAAAGCTTTCATATTCACAGTGTGTCCAGTCGCTAGGTTTCCCATACCTGTTATAGCTGTAGTAATATTCCCTTCAACCTGGAGAGTTGGGACCCATGGAATGGGTGACGTACATTATTGCTTTAAAGGGTCTGCATTTGCTCACCAAATCTCACCAATCCTCTCAGTCCCATGTGTCCAGCCTTATGCCACCTCCAGCTGTCGTTGTAGATTCGGTCATTCCAAGGTTCATCAGAGAGCCTGAAGGAATTGTAAAGAATTTCGCTGTTTTTGTTTTGTTTTTGAAATTACGTTTTATATTGGTTTGACCTGATTCTCGCTGCCATCTTTATGCCAGTCTACACACACTGGATTCCCTTATGGAGACATATCAATACATAGGTTTTAAGATTCTTACTAGTCAGATATATTCCTCTGCAGGAAATGTGGGGTTTTGAGTCCCTTTCACTGAGGAAGGTGTAGGTGTTGTTTATTCCATAGTTGGTTTTTGGAAGGGTACCTGTGCTTATATCAAATTCTGGTTTTATGCATCACCCCACCTCTCCTTCCCCCTTAAGCAGGCATAAGTGTGTTTTCTATATGTGAGACTCTGTTCTCTTTCCTAACTCAGTTCATGTGTAGCCATGTTTACAGGATCTTCATAAGTGATATCTTATGATAAGTTTCTTTTTCTGTGTGACTTAATTTACTTAGAATCATCGTACCTGAATCCACTCATTTTGCTGTTACTGGTCTTATGACATTGATTTCATGGCTGAGGGATATTCCATCATACGTAAGTACCACAATTTTTTGAACCATTTTTACCTTTCCTGGGATACTTAAGGTGTACCCAAGTTGAGGTTCTTGTAAGCAGTGCAGGTCTAAATTTTGGGGTGGCTTTGTCTTATTCATTTTCAGTTTTCCCAAGGTATATTCCCTAGACTGGGAGTGTACTTGCCTCTGTAGCTCTGTTGTTTACTTGTTTTACGGAACACAATGCACTACTCCAGAGAGGCAGTTGGCAATTTACCTCCCGCCCACCAGCATAAAAAGGCTCCCTGTTCTCCAGGGCCAGTCTTGCCTTTCTGTTTTTTACCCATTTTGTGGATGTCCCTTGTGACCGGTGGGAAGTGATACTTCTTTGTAGTGCAGACTTGCATTGCCCACTTGCTTGCTTGGCGAAAAGTGCGAATGCGTTTTCCCCTGAATATATTCAGGGGAAAACGCTTACGGCCTTTTTGGCCATGTGCATCATTGTCGAAGTTGTGCTCCTCTTCCTGTGCTTTAAAGGCGATTCCAACGAACCTCTTGAAATCTGTTTCCTGCTATTCTCCCTCGCTTTCATGTCCGCCTAGTTGCCTTCTCTCAACAGATTGTTGGAAGATAGTTGCCCTTTATTACTCTGCCAGTTTGTGAATTGCTTTGCCCCTGAGCTCCATATTTAACTCGTTTTTTGTGAGCTGAACGCAAGTCCAATATTTTGGTTCAGGACCTATACTGGTTTTCGGTGGGTGGCTGAGACTTTGGTTAATTCTTCTTCCTCCCAGGAAATAAGAGTGACAGGTGCCCGTCCAAATGCCTAACAGCTACTCTCTCATTGGTTCTCCCTATTCCCTTTCATCCTTTGCCAAATTGGCAACCTGTGCGAACCAGGAGGTTAAAGGAGCTGCTCTCCAAGTTGGGAGATTGATAGTAAAGCAGTTGAAAAGTCAAACTGGAGCACAAGGAGAGACACTATCCGTTGAGTTTTAGAAACTTTTCGTGTTCATTGTATGTCCATTCTCTACGTTTCCCATACATGTTATAGCTGTAGTAATATTCCCTACAACCTGGAGAGTTGCGACCCATGGAATGGGTGCCATGCATTTTTGCTTTAAAGGGTCTGCGTTTGCTCACCCAATCTCACCAACCCTCTCAGTCCCATGTGTCCAGCCTTATGCCACATCCAGCTTTCGTTGTAGATAGGGTCATTCCAGGTTTCATCAGAGAATCTGAAGGAATTGTAAAGAATTTGCCTGTTTTTTTGTTTTGTTTTTGAAATTCATTTTTATAGTTGGTTTGAGCTGATTCTCGCTGCCATGTTTATGCCAGTCTAGACACACTTGATTCCCTCATGGAGACATATCAATACATGGGTTTTAAGATTTTTACTAGTCAGATATATTCCTCTGCGGGAAATATTGGGTTTTGAGTCCCTTTCACTGAGGAAGGTGTAGGTGTTGTTTATTCAATACTTGGTTTTTGGAAGGGTACCTGTGCTTATATCAAACTCTGGTTTTGTGCATCACCCCACCTCTCCTTCCCCCTTAAGCAGGCATAAGAGTGTTTTCTAAATGCGAGACTCTGTTCTCTTTCCTAACTCAGTTCATGTGTAGCCATGTTTACAGGATCTTCATAAGTGATATCTTATGATAAGGTTTTTTTTCTGTGTGACTTAATTCACCTAGAATCATGGTACCTGAATCCACTCATTTTGCTGCTACTGGTCTTATGACATTGATTTCATGGCTGAGGGATATTCCATCATATGTAAGTACCACAATTTTTTGAACCATTTTTACCTTTCCTGGGATACTTAAGGTGTACCCAAGTTGAGGTTCTTGTAAGCAGTGCATCCCTAAATTTTGGGGTGGCTCTGTCTTATTCATTTTCAGTTTTCCCAAGGTATATTCCCTAGACTGGGAGTGTACTTGGCTCTGTAGCTCTGTTGTTTACTTGTTTTAGGGAACACAGTGCACTCCTCCAGAGAGGCAGTTGGCAATTTACATCCCGGTCATCAGCATAACAAGGCTCCCTGTTCTCCAGGGCCTGTCTTGCCTTTCTCGTTTTTACCCATTTTGTGGATGTCCCTTGTGACTGGTGGGAAGTGATACTTCTTTGTAGTGCAGACTTGCATTGCCCACTTGCTTGCTTGGCCAAAAGTGCGTACGCGTTTTCCCCTGACTATATTCAGGAAAAACGCATACGGCCTTTTTGGCATTGTGCATCATTGTCGAAGTTGTGCTCCTCTTCCTGTGCTTTAAAGGCGATTCCAACGTACCTCTTGAAATCTGTTTCCTGCTATTCTTCCTCGCTTTCAAGTCCGCCTAGTAGCCTTCCCTCAACAGATTGTTGGAAGATAGTTGCCCTTGATTACTCTGCCAGTTTTTGAATTGCTTTGCCCCTGAGCTCCATTTTTTAACTCGTTTTTTGTGAGCTGAACGCACGTCCAATATTTTCGGTCAGGACCTATACTGGTTTTCGCTGGGTGGCTGAGACTTCGGTTAATTCTTCTTCCTCCCGGGAAATAAGAGTGATGTGTGCCCGTCCAAATGCCTAACAGCTACTCTCTCATTGGTTCTCCCTATTTCCTTTTTTCCTTTTCCAATTTGGCAACCTGTGCGAACCAGGAGGTTAAAGGTGCTGTCTCTCCAAGTTGGGAGATTGACAGTAAACAGTTGGAAGGTCAAACTGGAGCACAAAGAGTGGGACGATTCATTGAGTTTTAGAGACCTTTCGTATTCACAATGTGTCCATTCTCTAGGTTTCCCGTACATGTTATAGCTGTAGTAATATTCCCTTCAACCTGGAGACATCGGACCAATGGAATGGGTGCCATGCATTATTGCTTTAAAGGATCTGCATTTGCTCACCCAATCTCACCAATCCTCTCAGTCCCAGGTAACCAGCCTTATGCCATATCCAGCTGTCGTTGTAGATAGGGTCATTCCAGGTTTCATCAAAGTCCCTGAAGGAATTGTAAAGAATTTTCCTTTTATTTTGTTTTTGAAATTCCTTTATATAGTGGGTTTGAGCTGATTCTCGCTGCCATATTTATGCCAGTCTAGACACACTTGATTCCCTTACGGAGACTTATCAATTCATAGGTTTTAAGATGCTTACTTGTCAGATATATTCCTCTGTGGGAAATATGGCGTTTTGAGTCCCTTTCACTGAGGAAGGTGTAGGTCTTGTCTATTCCATAGTTGGTTTCTGGAAAGGTACCTGTGCTTATATCAAACTCTGGTTTTATGCATCACCCCACCTCTCCTTCCACCTTAAGCAGGCATAAGAGTGTTTTCTAAATGTGAGACTCTGTTCTATTTCCTAACTCAGTTCATGTGTAGCCATGTTTACAGGATCTTCATAAGTGATAGCTTATGATACGTTTCTTTTTCTGTGTGACTTATTTCACTTAGAATCATCGTACCTGAATCCACTCATTTTGCTGCTACTGGTCTTATGACATTGATTTCATGGCTGAGGGATATTCCATCGTATGTAAGTACCACAATTTTTTGAACCATTTTTATCTTTCCTGGGATATTTAAGGTGTACACAAGTTGAGGTTATTGTAAGCAGTGCAGCCCTAAATTTTGGGGTGGCTCTGTCTTATTGATTTTCAGTTTTCCCAAGGTATATTCACTAGACTGTAAGTGCCCTTGGCTCTGTAGCTCTGTTGTTTACTTGTTTTAGGGAACACAATGCTCTCCTCCAGAGAGGCAGTTGGCAATTTACATCCTGCCCATCAGCATAACAAGGCTCCCTGTTCTCCAGGGCCTGTCTTGAATTTCTGGTTTTTACCTTTCATGTGGATGTCCCTTAGAACCGGTGGGAAGTGATACTTCTTTGTAGTGCAGATTTGCATTGCCCGCTTGCTTGCTTGACCAAAATGGGCGTATGCGTTTTCTCCTGAATATACTCAGGAGAAAACGCATACGCCCTCTTTGGCCAAGTGCATCATTGTCGAAGTTGTGCCCCTCTTCCTGTGCTTTAAAGGCGATTCCAACGTACCTCTTGAAATCTTTTTCCTGCTATTCTGCCTCACATTCAAGTCCGCCTCGTTGCGTTCCCTCAACAGATTTTTGGATGATAGTTTTCCTTTATTACTCTGCCAGTTTGTGAATTGCTGGGCCCCTGAGCTCCATTTCTTAACTCGTTTTTTTGTGAGCTGAACGCATTTCCATATTTTGGTTCAGGACCTATACTGGTTCCCGGTGGGTGGCAGATACTTTCGTTAATTCATCTTCCTCCCGGGAAATAAGAGTGACAGTTGCCCGTCCAAATTCCTAACAGCTACTCTCTCTTTGGTTCTCCCTCTTCCATTTCATCCTTTGCCAAATGGGCAACCTGTGTGAACCTGGAGGTTAAAGGTGCTGTCTCTCCAAGTTGGGAGATTGATAGTAAAGCAGTTGGAAAGTCAAACCGGAGCACCAGGAGAGCGATTATTCGTTGAGTTTTAGAAAGCTTTCATATTCACAGTGTGTCCAGTCGCTAGGTTTCCCATACCTGTTATAGCTGCAGTAATATTCCCTTTAACCTGGAGAGTTGGGAACCATGGAATGGGTGACATGCATTATTGCTTTACAGGGTCTTCATTTGCTCACCCAATCTCACCAATCCTCTCAGTCCCATGTGTCCAGCCTTATGCCACCTCCAGCTGTCATTGTAGATAGGGTCATTCCAAGGTTCATCAGAGAGCCTGAAGGAATTGTAAAGAATTTCCCTGTTTTTTTGTTTCGTTTTTGAAATTCCGTTTTATAGTGGGTTTGATGTGATTCTCGCTGCCATCTTTATGCCAGTCTAACACACTTGATTCCCTTACGGAGACATACCAATATATAGGTTTTAAGACGCTTACTTTTCAGATATATTCCTCTGCGGGAAATATGGGGTTTTGAGTCCCTTTCACTGAGGAAGGTGTAGGTGTTGTTTATTCCATAGTTGGTTTTTGGAAGGGTACCTGTGCTTATATCAAACTCTGGTTTTCTTCATCACCCCACCTCTCCTTCCCCCTTAAGCAGGCATAAGAGTGTTTTCTAAATGTGAGACTCTGTTATCTTTCCTAACTCAGTTCATGTGTAGCCATGTTTACAGGATCTTCATAAGTGATATCTTATGATAAGTTTTTTTTCTTCTGTGTGACTTAATTCACTTAGAATCATCGTACCTGTATCCACTCATTTTGCTGCTACTGGTCTTATGACATTGATTTCATGGCTGAGGGATATTCCATCATACATAAGTACCACAATTTTTTGAACCATTTTTACCTTTCGTGGGATACTTAAGGTGAACCGAAGTTGAGGTTCTTGTAAGCAGTGCAGCTCTAAATTTTGGGGTGGCTCTGTCTTATTCATTTTCAGTTTTCCCAAGGTATATTCCCTAGACTGGGTGTGTACTTGGCTCTGTAGCTCTGTTGTTTACTTGTTTTAGGGAACACAGTGCACTACTCCAGAGAGGCAGTTGGCAATTTACATCCCGGCCATCAGCATAACAAGGCTCCCTGTTCTCCAGAGCCTGTCTTGCCTTTCTGGTCTTTACCCATTTTGTGGATGTCCCTTGTGACCGGTGGGAAGTGATACTTCTTTGTAGTGCAGACTTGCATTGCCCACTTGCTTGCTTGGCGAAAAGTGTGTATGCGTTTTCCCCTGAATATATTCAGGGGAAAACGCATACGGCCTTTTTGGCCATGTGCATCATTGTCGAAGTTGTGTTCCTCTTCCTGTGCTTTAAAGGCAATTCCAACGTACCTCTTGAAATCAGTTTCCTGCTATTCTGCCTCGCTTTCAAGTCCGCCTAGTTGCCTTCCCTCAACAGATTGTTAGAAATAGTGGCCCTTTATTACTCTGCCAGTTTGTGAATTGCTTTGCCCCTGAGCTCCATTTTTTAACTCGTTTTTTGTGAGCTGAACGCAAGTCCAGTATTTTGGTTCAGGACCTATACTGGTTTTCGGTGGGTGGCTGAGACTTTTGTTAATTCTTCTTCTGGCCGGAAAATTATAGTGACATTTGGCGGTCCAAATGCTTAACAGCTACTCTCTCATTGGTTCTCCCTCTTCCCTTTCATCCTCTGCCAAATTGGCAACCTGTGAGAACCAGGAGGTTAAAGGGGCTGTCTCTCTAAGTTGGGAGATTGATAGTAAAGCAGTTGGAAAGTCAAACCATAGCACCAGGAGAGGGACGATTAGTTTAGTTTTAGAAACCTTTCGTATTCACCGTGTGTCCATTCTCTAGGTTTCCCGAACATGTTATAGCTGTTGTAATATTCCCTTCAACCTGGAGAGTTGGGACCCATGTAATGGGTGCCACTCATTATTGCTTTAAAGGGTCTGCATTTGCTCACCCAGTCTCAACATTCCTCTCACTCCAGAGTGTCCAGCCTTATGCCACATCCAGCTGTCATTGTAGATAGGGTCATTCCAGGTTTCATCAGAGACCCTGAAGGAATTGTAAGGAATTTCCCTGTTTTTTTGTTTTGTTTTTGAAATTCCTTTTTATAGTGGGTTGAGCTGATTCTCAGTGCCATGTTTATGCCAGTCTAGACACACTTGATTCCCTTATGGAGACATATCAATACATAGGTTTTAAGATTCTTACTGTAAGATATATTACTCTGCATTGAATATGGGGTTTTGAGTCCCTTTCACTGAGGAACGTGTAGGTCTTGTCTATTCTGTATTTGATTTTTGGAACTTACCTGTACTAATATCAAACTCTGGTTTTATGCATCACCCCACCTCTCCTTCCCCCTTAAGAAGGCATAAGGTTGTTTTCTAAATGTGAGACTCCCTTCTCTTTCCTATCTCAGTTCATATGTAGCCATGTTTACAGGATCTTCATAATTGATATCTTATGATAATTTTCTTTTTCTGTTTGACTTATTTCAATTAGAATTATCGTACCTGAATCCACTCATTTTGCTGCTACTGGTCTTATGACATTGATTTCATGGCTGAGGGATATTCCGTCATACGTAAGTACCACAATTTCTTGAATCATTTTTGTCTTTCCTGGGATATTTAAGGTGTACCCAAGTTGAGGTTTTTGTAAGCAGTGCAGCCCTGAATTTTGGTGTGGATTTGTCTTATAAATTTTCAGTTTTCCCAAGCTATATTACTAGACTGGAAGTGCCATTGGCTCTGTAGCTCTGTTGTTTACTTGTTTTAGGGAACACACTGCACTCCTCCAGAGAGGCAGTTGACAATTTACATCCCGCCCATCAGCATAACAAGGCTCCCTGTTCCCCAGGGCCTGTCTTGCCTGTCTGTTTTTTACACATTTTGCGGATGTCCCTTTTGGCTGGTGGGGAGTGACACTTCTTTTTAGTGAAGAGTTGCATTGCCCGCTTGCTTGCTTTGCTAAAAAGGGCATATGCGTTTTCTCCTGAATATATTCACGTGAAAACCCATATGCCCTTTATGGCCATTTCCATTATTTTCGAAGTTGTGATGCTTTTCCTGTGTTTAAAGGCGATTCCAATGTACCTCTTGAAATCTGTTTCATGCCACTCTGCCTCATTTTCACTTATGCCTCGTGGCTTTCCCTCAACAGATCTTTGGAAGACAGTAGTCCTTTATAACTCTGCAGGTTAGTGAATTGCTGTGGCCCTGAGCTCCATTTTATAACTCGCGTTTTTGTGAGCTGACCCCAAATCCACAGTTTTGCTTCTGGACCTATACTGGTTCTGGTGGGGGCAGGCAGAGTCTTTGGTTAATTCCTCTTCATGACGGGTAATTAGAGTGAAATGTGGCCGTCCAAATACCTACAGCTACTCTCTCATTGGTTCTCTCTCTTCCCTTATATCCTCTGCACAATTATACAACTGTGCAAAACAGGAGGTTATAGGGGCTGACTCTCCAAGTTGGGAGATTGATAGTAAAGCAGTTGGAATGTCAAACTGGAGCACAAGGAGAGAAAAAAAAGTAGTAGAGTTTTAGAAACCTTTCACCATCAGATGGTTTCCATTCTCTAGGTTCCCATACATGTTATAACTGTAGTGATATTCCCTTCTACTTGGAGAGTTGGGAACCATGGAAAGCGTGGCAGGCATAATTGCTTTAAAGGGTCTGCATTTTTTCACCCAATCTCACCAATCCTCTCAGTCCCAAGTGACCAGCCTTATGCCACATCCAGCTGTCATTGTAGATACTGTCATTCCAGGTTTCATCAGAACCCCTGAAGGTATTGTGTAAGAATTTTACTATTTTTATGTTTTGTTTTGAAATTCATTTTTATAGTGGGTTTGAGCTGATTCTCACTGCCATGTTTATGTCGTTCTAGACACACTTGGTTACCATACGGAGACATATCAATACATAGGTTTTAAAATTCTTACTAGTCAGATATATTTCTCTGCGGGGAATAAGGATGTTGAGTTCCGTTTACTGAGGAAGGAGTAGGGCATGTCTCTTCTGTTTTTGGATTATGGAACGGTACCTGTGCTAATATCAAACTTTTGTTTTGTGCATCTCCCCACCTGTCTTTCCCCTTAAGCAAGCATTAGAATGTTTTCTAAATCTGAGACTGTGTTCTCTTCCCTAATTCAGTTCATATGTAGCCATGTTTACATTCCCTTCATAAGTGATATCTTATGTCAGAATGCACCATGGCCTTGTCATAATAATGCTCCATGACCCCTGTCATCACAATGCTCCATGCCCTGGTTATCACAAACCTCCATGTCCCTTGTCATCACAATTCTCCACGTCCTTGTCATCACAATGATACATGACACTTCTCATCAAAATATTACATGCTCTTGTCATCACAATTCTCCATGCATTTGAAATTGCAATGCTCCATGCACTTGTCATCACAGTGCTCCATGCACTTGTCATCACAATGCTCCATGCCCTTGTCATCACATTGCTCCATGACACCTGTCATCACAGTGCTCCCTGACACCAGTCATCACAATGCTTCATGCCCCTTTTCATTATAGTGCTCCATGATGCTCGACACCACAATTACCCAAGGTCTTCTCATCAAAATGCTCCACGGTTTTGCCATCACCATGCTCCATGCCTAGTCATCACAAAGCTAAATGTCCCTTGTCCTCACAATTCTCCACGTCCTTGTCATTACAATGCTCCTGGCACTTCACATCAAAATGTTATATGCTCTTGTCATCACAATACTCCATGCACTTGTCATCGCAATGCACCATGACCCATGTTATAGGAAGCTCCATGCACTGTTCATCACAATGTTTCACGAACTGGACATTAAAATTATCAATGGCCCTTGATATCACAATGCTCCATGCCCTTGTCATCACAATGCTCGTTTACTTTGTCATAGCAAACCTCCATGACACTTGGCATCACAGTGCTCCATGATATTGTCATCAAACTGGAACATTACATACTTCATCACAATGCTCCCTGACACCTTTCTTCACAATAATCCATGACCTTGTCCTCACAGTGCTCCATGCCCTTGTCATTACAATGTGCCATGCCCAATCTTATCACAATAATCCATGAAACTTGTCAGACCAATGCTCCATGCCACTTTTCATCACAATGCTCCATGAACGCTGTCATCACAATGCACCATGCCCTTCATCATAATGCTTCATGCTATTGTCATCACAATAAAATCAAAATGCTCCATGACCTCTGTCCTCACAATGCTGCAAACCCTTGTGATCACAATGTTACATAACCCTTGTTATCACAATGCCCCATGACGCTGGTCAGCAAAATTATCCATGGTCTTCTCATCACAATGCACCATGACTTTTGTCATCACAATGCTCAATACACTTGTCATCACAATGCTCTCTGACTATTGCCCTCAGTATGCACCTTGAACTCTTTCATGACAAGGCTCCATGCCTATTTCATCACAATGATCCATGTCCTTTTCATCACAATGCTCCAAGACCACTCTAATCACAATGCTCCATGCCCTTGTCATCACAAATCTCCATGACATATGTCATCAGCATATTCCATGGCCTTCTCATCAAAATGCTCCATGCCCTTGTCATCACAATGCTCCCAGATCCCTGTAATCACAATTCTCCATGCCCCTTTTCAAATCAATGCTCTATGAACCCTGTCATCACAATGCATCATGCCCATCATCATAATGCTTCCGGCTATGGTCAGCACAATGAAATCAAAATTCTCCATGACCTCTGTTATCACAATGCTCCATGACCCCTGTCATCACGATACTCCATGAATATTTTCAGCCCAATGCTCCATGACCCTTGTCATCACAATCATCCATGCCCTTGTCATCCCAATGCTCCATGACCCCTGTATTCACAATGATCCGTGACGCTTGTCATCACAGTGCTCCATGACACCTGTCATCACAATGCTCCATGACTTTGTCAGCAAAATGCTACATGACATTGTCATTACAATGCTCTATGCGCTTGTCATCACAATTCTCCATTACCATTGTCATCACAATCCTCCATGAAGCTTTGGATCACACTGCTTTATGCCCTTGTCATCACAATGCTCCCTGCTCCTTGAAATCAAAATGATCCATGAACTCTCTGATCGCAATGCTCCAAAAACTTGGGATCACAATGTTCCATAACACTTGTCGTCACAAAGCTCCATGATGCCTGTCTTCACAATACTCCATGCCCTTTTCATCACAATGCTCCATGACCTTTGTCATCACAATTCTCAATACACTTGTCATCACAATGCTCCCTGACACTTGTCTTCAGAATGCTCCTTGAACCCTCTCATGAAAAGGCTCCATGACGTTTTTATCACAATGCCCCATGCCGTTTTCATCACAATGCTCCATGCCATTGTCATCACAATGGGCCATTACATATGTCATCACAAATTTCTCTGACACCTATATTCACAATAATGCATGACCTGGTCATCACAATGTTCCATGCCCTTGTCATCACAATGCGACATTCCAACAGTCATCACAATACTCCATGAAACATATTAGACCAATGATCCATGCCCTTTTCATCACAATGCTCCATGCCCTTTTTATCACAATGCTCCATGACCCCTGTCATCTCAATGCTCCGTGACTCCAGTCATCACAATGCTCCATGACCTTTGTCATCACAGTGGTCCATGCCCTCATCATCAACAGTCTCTGTGAACTTTTTAACCACAAAGCTCCATGAACATTACATCACAATGCTATTTGACCCATGTCATCACAATTATCTATGTCTTTCTAAGCAAAATTCTCCATGTCCTTCTCATCACAATTCTCCATGACCCCTGTCATCACAATGCTCCGTGACTCCAGTCATCACAATTCTTCATAACATTTGTCATCACAATGGTCGATGCCCACGTCATCGCAAGGCTCTGTTACCTTTGTAACCACAATGCTCCATGAAGTTTTCATCACAATGCACCGTGTCACTTGTCATCACAATGCTCCATGCCTTTGTCAGAAAAATGCTCCATGACCCTTGTCATCACAATGTGCCAAGCGCTTCTCATCACAACGGTCCAAAAATTGGTCATGACAATGCTCCATAAACCTTGTAATCACAATGCTCCATTCCCTTCTCATCACAATGCTCCATGCCATTGCCATCACAATGCACCATGTGCACTGTCATCACAATAGTCTATGAAACATGTCAGACAAATGCTCCATGCCCCTTTCATCACAAGACTCCATGCCCTTGAAATCACAATGCTCCTTGACTCCAGTCATCACAATGCTTCATAACGTTTGTCATCACAATGGTCCATGCCCGAGTCATCTCAAGGCTCTGTGACCTTTGTAACCACAGTGCTCCTTGAACATTTTATCACAATGCTCCGTGACCCTTGTCATCACAATGCTCCATGCCTTTGTCAGAACAATGCTCAATGAAATTTGTCATCACACTGTGCCACGCGCTTTTCATTACAACAGTCCACAAACTTGTCATCGCTATGCTCCATAAATCTTGTAATCACAATGCTCCATGCACTTCTCATCAAAATGCTCTCTCACCAGAGATATCACAGTGTTCCATCACTAGTCATCACAATACTCCCTCACCCCTGTAATCACAATGTTCCATGACACCTGATATCACAATGTTCTATAACCCCTGTCATCAAAATGCTCCATGACCCTTTTCATCCCAAAGCTCCATGACCCCTGGCATCACAATGTTCTATAACACCTGTCATCAAAATGTTCCATGACACTTTTCATCAAATTGCTGCATGACCCTGTCATCAATATGCTCCCTGCCCTTCTCATCACAATGCACCACACCCTTCTCATCAAAATGCTCCATCACCTTTGTCATCACAAAGCTCAATGACCCTTGGCATCACAATGCTCCATGTCATTGTCATCACAATGCTCCATGAACCCTCTCATCACATTGCTCCATTCCCTTGTCATCACAAAGCTCCATGACACTTGTCATCACAATACTCGATGCCCTTCTCATCACAATGATCCATGCCCTTGTCATTACAATCCTCCATGACCCATGTATCACAGTGTTCCGTGCCATTGTCATCACAATGCTCCATGCCCTCTCTCATCACAATAATTCATGAAACATTTCAGACCAGTGCTCAATGCCCTGCTCATCACAATGCTCCATTACCTCTGTCATAACAATGCTCCATGAACCCTGCCATAACAATGATCCACGGCCTTGTCATCACAAGGCTCCATGACCCTTGTCATCACAATGCTCCAAGACCCCTGTAATCACAATGATCCATGCCCTTGTCATCACAAAGCTCCATGATGCATGTCATCAGAATGTTCCATGGCATTCTCATCACAATGCTCCATGCCCTTGTCATCACAATGCTCCAAAATCACTGTAATCACAGTGCTCCATGACCCTTTTCATCACAATGCTCCATGAACCCTGTCATCACAATGCACCATGCCCATCATCATAATGCTTCAGGCTATTGTCATCACAATGAAATCAGTAATCTCCATGACCTCTGTCATCATAATGCTCCAAAACCTTTTGATCACAATGTTCCATAACACTTATCATCACAACACACCATGACACTCATCATCACAATTATCCATTGTCTTCTCATCACAATGCTCCATGACATTTGTCATCACAATGCTCAATACACTTGTCATCACAATGCTCCCTGACACTTGTCGTCAGTATGCTCCTTGAACCCTGTCATGACAAGGCTCCATGCCTTTTTCATCACAATGATCCATGCCCTTTTCATCACAATGCTCCAAGACCCCTGTAATCACAATGATCCATGCCCCTTTTCATTAGAATGCTCCATGAAACTTGTCATCACAAGCCTCCATGGTCTTCTCATCACAATGCTACAGGACCTTGTCATCACCAAGCTCCATGACCCTTGTCATCACAATACTCAATGAATATTATCAGCACAATGCTCCATGACATTCTCATCACAATGCTCCATGACCAATATCATCACAATGCACCATGACAACTGTCATCACGATACTCCATGAATATTATCAGCAGAATGCTCCATGACCTTCTCATCACAATGCTTCATGTCCAATATCCTCACAATGCACCATGACAACTGTCATCACAACACTCCATGACACCTGACAACACAATGATCCGGGACTCTTGTCATCACTATGCTCCATTCCCTAGTCATCAAAATTATCGATGACACCTGTCATCACAATGCTCCGTGACACCTGTCATCACAATGCTTCATAACGTTTGTCATCACAATGGTCCATGCCTGCGTTATCCCAAGTCTCTGTGAGCTTTATAACAACAATTCTCAATGAACTTTTCATCACAATGCTCCGTGACACTTGTCATCACAATGCTCCATGACACATGTCATCAGAAAGTTCCATGGCTTTCTCATCACAAAGCTCTTTGCCCTTGCCATCACAATGCTACATTACTCCTGTCATAAAAATGCTCCATGATCCCTGCCATCACGATGTTCCATGGCAACGTCATCACAAGGCTCCATGACCCTTCTCATCACAATGCTCCAAGAACACTGTAATCACAGTGTTCCATGCCCCTATTCATCTCAATGATCCATGAAACCTGTCATCACAATGCACCATGCCCATAATCCTAAAGCTTCATGCTATTGTCATCACAATGAAATCAAAATTCTCCATGACCTCTGTCATAACAATGCTCCAAACCCTTGTGATCACAATATTCCATAACACTTGTCATCACAATGCCCCATGACGCTCGTCATCAAAGTTATCTATGGTCTTCTCATCACAAAGCTCCATGATCTTTGTCATGACAATGCTCAGTACTCTTATCACCAAAATGCTCCCTGACATTTGTTGTCTGTACTCTCCTTAAACCCTGTCATAACAAGGTCCCATGACCTTTTCATCACAATGTTCCAAGACCCCTGTAATCACAATGGTCCATGAACCTTTACATCAGTATGCTCCTTGAGATTTGTCATCACAAGGCTCCATGGTTTTCTCATCACAATGCTCCAGGAACTTGTCATCACAATGCTTCAAGACCTTGTCATGAAAATTCTCAATGGCCCTTGTCATCATAATGCTCCAAGCGCTAGTCATCACAATGTTCTATTATATTTGTCATAACAATTCTCCATTACATTTGGCATCACAATGCTCCATGCCATTGTCATCGCAATGGACCATGACATAGGTCATCACAATGCTCCCGGAAAACTGTCTTCACAATACTCCATCACCTTCTCATCACAATGCTCCATGCCCTTTTCATCACAATGCTCTGTGACTCCAGTCATCACAATGTTTCATGACCTTTGTCATCCCAATGCTCCATGCCCTTATCATTACAATCATGCATGACTCATGCATCATAGTGTTCCGTACCCTTGTCATCACAATGCTCCATGCCCACTCTCATCACAATAATCCATGAAACATTTTAGACCAATGTTCCATGCCCTTCTCATCAAAATGCTCCATTACCTCTGTCATAACAATACACCATGACCACTGCCATCACAATGTTCCACGGCATAGTCATCACAAGGTTCCTTGAGATTTGTTATCACAATGCTGAAGACCCTTGTAATCACAATGCTCGATGCCCTTGTCATCACAAAGCTCCATGACGCATGTCATCAGAAAGTTCCATGGCCTTCTCATCACAATGCTCCATGCCCTTGTCATCACAATGCTCCAAGACCACTGTAAACACAGTGCTCCATGACCCTTTTCATCTCAATGCTCCATGAACCCTGTCATCACAATGCACCATGCCCATCATCATAATGCTTCAGGCTATTGTCATCACAATGAAATCAGTAATCTCCATGACCTCTGTCATCATAATGCTCCAAAACCTTGTGATCACAATGTTCCATAACACTTATCATCACAACACCCCATGACGCTCATCATAAAAATTAACCATGGTCTTCTTATCACAATGCTCCATGATCTTTGTCATCACAATGCTCAATACACTTGTCATCACAATGCTCCCTGACACTAGTCGTCAGTATGCTACTTGAAGCCTGTCATGACAAGGCTCCATACCTTTTTCATAACAAAGATCCGTGCCGTTTTCATAACAATGCTCCAAGATCCCTGTAATCACAATGCTCCATGCCCTTGTCATCACAAAACTCCATGACACATGTCATCAGAATGCTCCATGGCCTTCTCATCACAATGCTCCATGCCCTAGTCATCACAGTGCTCCAAATCCCCTGTAATCACAATGCTCCATGCCCCTTTTCATCAGAATGCTCCATGAGACTTGTCATCACAAGTCTCCATGGTCTTCTCATCACAATGCTCCAGGACCTTGTCGTCACCATGCTCCATTCCCTTGTCATCACAATGCTCCATGACCCGTATCACCACAATAATCCATGAACATATTCAGACCAATGCTCCACGACCTACACATCACAGTGCTCCATGGCGAGTATCATCACAATGCTCCATGACCACTGTCATCACAACACTCCATTACTCCTGACAACACAATGATCCGGGACTCTTGTCATCACAATGCTCCATGACACCTGTCATCCCAACACTCCATGAACATTTCAGCCCAGTGCTCCATGACCTTTGTAATCAAAATGATCCATGCCCTTTTCATCCCAATGCTCCATGACCCCTGTATTCACAATGTTCCGTGACGCCTGTTATCACAGGGCTCCATGACACATGTCATCACAATGCTCCATGCCTTTGTCAGCAAAATGCTACATGACCTTGTCATTACAATGCTCTATGCATTTGTCATCACAATACTCCATTTCCATTGTCATCACCATCCTCCATGAAACTTGGGATCACATTGCCTCATGCCCTTGTCATCACAATGCTCCATCCTCCTTGAAATCAAAATGATCCATGACCTCTGTCATCACAATGCTCCAAACCCTTGTGATCACAATGTTCCATAACACTTGTCATCACATCGCTCCATGATGCCTGTCATCACAATATTCCATGCCCTTTTCATCACAGTGATCCATGACATTTGTCATCAAAATGCTCAATACACTTGTCATCACAATGCTCCCTGACATTTGTCATCAGAATGCTCCTTGAACGCTGTCACAAAAAGGCTCAATGCCTTTTTCATCACAATACCCAATGCCGTTTTCATCACAATGCTCCATGCCATTGTCATCAAAATACTCCAGAAGCTTGTCATCAGAATGCTCCATGACACCTGTCATCACAATTCTCCATGCACTTGTCAGCACAATGCTCCCTGACACTTGTCATCACAATGCTCCAAGCCATTGTCATCACAACTCTCCTTTACCTTTGTCATCAGAATCCTCCATGACACTTGGCATCACAATGTTCCATGCCATTATCCTCACAAAAGGCCATTGCATATGTCATCACAATGCTCCCTGACACCTGTCTTCACAATACTGCATGACCTGGTTATCACAATGCTCCGTGCCCCTGTCATCACAATGCGCCATTCCAACTGTCATCGCAATAATCCATGAAACTTATTAGACCAATGTTCCATGCCCTTGTCATCACAATGCTCCATTCCCTTCTTATCACAATGCTCCATGACCCCTGTCATCACAATGCTCCGTGACTCCAGTCATCACAATGCTACATGACCTTTGTCATCACAGTGGTCCGTGCCCTCGTCATCAACAGTCTCTGTGACCTTTTTAACCACAATGCTCCATGAAATTTTCATCACAATGCTCTTTGACCCTTGTCATCACAATGCTCTATGCCTTTCTCACCACAATGCTCCATGACCCTTGTCATCACAATGCTCCATGCGCTTGTCAGCACAATGCTCCATGACACATGTCATCACAATTCTCCATGACCCCTGTCATCACAATGCTCCGTGACTCCAGTCATCAAAATGCTTCATAACCTTTGTCATCACAATGGTCCATGCCCACGTCATCACAAGGCTCTTTGACATTTGTAACCACAATGCTCCATGAATATTTCTTCACAATTCTCTGTGACTCTTGTCATCACAATGCTCCAAGACCCCTTTAATCACAATGCTCCATGCCCCTTTTCATCAGTATGCTCCATGAGACTTGTCATCACAAGGCTCCATAGATTTGTCATCACAATGCTCCAGGACTTTGTCATCAAAATGATTCACGACCTTGTCATGAAAATTCTCAATGACCCTTGTCATCATAATGCTGCAAGCGCAAATCATCACAATGCTCCATTATATTTGTCATCACAATCCTCCATTACATTCGGTATCACAATGCTCCATGCCATTGTCATCGCAATGGACCATGACATATGTCATCACAATGCTCCCTGACACCTGTCTTCACAATACTCCATGACCTTCTCATCACAATGCTCCATGCCCTTGTCATCACAATGCACCATGCCCAATGTCATCACAATAATCTATGAAATTTGTCAGATCAATGCTCCATTCCCCTGTCATCACAATGCTCCATGCCGTTGTCATCACAATACTCCATGACCCCTGTCATCACAATGCTCCGTGACTCCAGTCATCACAATGCTTCATAACGTTTGTCATCACAATGGTCCATGCTTGCGTCATCACAAGGCTCTGTGACATTTGTATCCACAATGCTCCATGAACATTTCATCACCATTCTCTGTGACTCTTGTCATCACACTGCTCCATGTCTTTGTCAGAACAATGCTCCATGAACATTGTCATCACAATGTGCCACGCACATTTCATCACAACGGTCCACAACCTTATCATTGCAATGCTCCATAAACTTTGTAATCACAATGGTCCATGCACTTCTCATCAAAATGCTCTCTCACCAGAGATATCACAATGTTCCATCACTAGTCACCACAATACTCCCTCACCCCTGGAATCACAATATTCCATGACCCTGTCATCACAATGCTACATCCCATTTTCATCACAATTTTCCTTGAACCCTGACATAACAATGTTCCATAACCCCTGTCATCAAAATGCTCCATGACCCTTGTCAACACAATTCTCCATGCACTTGCCAGCACAATGCTCCCTGACCCTTGTAATCACAATGCTCCAAGCCATTGTCATCACAATGCTCCATTACCTCTGTCATCAGAATTCTCCATGACGCTTGTCATCACAGTGCTCCATGACACCTGTCATCACAATGCTCCATGCCTGTGTCAGCAAAATGCTACATGACCTTGTCATTACAATGCTCCATGACTTGTCCTCACAAAGCTCCATGACCCATGACCCATGTATCACAGTGTTCCATGTCCTTGTCATCACAATGCACCATGCCACTCTCATTACAATAATCCATGAAATATTTCAGACCAATGCTCCATGCCCTTCTCATCAAAATGATCCATTACACCTGTCATAACAATGCTCCATGACCCCTGCCATCACAATGTTCCACGGCCTTGTCATCACAAGGCCTCATGACACTTGTCATCACAATGCCCCATGACACTCGTCATCACAATTATCCATGGTCTTCTCATCACAATATTCCATGATCTTTGTCATCACAATGCTCAATACATTTGTCATCACAATGATCCCTGACACTTGTCGTCAGTATGCTCCTGAACCCTGTCATGACAAGGCTGCATGCCTTTTTCATCACAGTGTTCCATGCCCTTTTCATAACAATGCTCCAAGACCTCTGTAATCACAATGCTCCATGCCCTTGTCATCACAAAACTCCAGGACGCATGTCATCAGAATGCTCCATGGCCTTCTCATCACCATGATCCAAGCCCTTCTCATCACAATGCTCCAAGACCCCTGTAATCACAATGATCCATGACCCTTTTCAACAGAATGCTCCATGAGACTTCTCATCAAAAGTCTCCATGGTCTTCTCATCACAATGCTCCAAGACTTTGTCATCAACATGCTCCATTCCCTTGTCATCGCAATGCTGCATGACCAATATCATCACAATTCTCCATGACCAATGTCATCACAACACTCCATGACACCTGACAACACAATGATCCGGTACTCTTGTCATCACAAGGCTCCATTCCCTAGTCATCACAATGCTCCAGGACAATTGTCATCACTGTGATCCATGCACTTGACATCCCAATGCTCCATAAAACCTGTATTCACAATGCTCCATGACGCTTGTCATCACAGTGCTCCATGACCGCTGTCATCAAAATGCTCCATGACCCATTTCATCCGAAAGCTCCAAGACCCCTGACATCACAATGTTCTATAACCCCTGCCATCAGAATATTCCATTACACGTTTCATCAAATTGCTGCATGGCACGGTCATCAAAATGATCCCTGCCCTTCTCATCACAATGCACCATGCCCTTGTCATCAAAATGCTCCATGACTTGTCATGACAAAGCTCCATGACGCATGTCATCAGAATGTTCCATGGCCTTCTCATCACAATGCTCCATGCCCTAGTCATCACAATGCTCCAAGACCCCTGTAAACACAATGCTCCATGCCCCTTTTCATCTCAATGCTCCATGAACCCTGTCATCACAATGCACCATGCCCATCATCATAATGCTTCAGGCTATTGTCATCACAATGAAATCAATATTCTCCATGACATCTGTCATCATAATGCTCCAAACCCTTGTGATCACAATGTTCCATAACACTTATCATCACAACACCCCATGACGCTCCTCATCACAATTATGCATGGTCTTCTCATCACAATGCTCCATGAACTTTGTCATCACAATGCTCAATACAGTTGTCCTCACAATGCTCCCTGACACTTGTCGTCAGTATACTCCTTGAACCCAGTCATGACAAGGCTCCATGCCTTTTTCATCACAATAACCCATGCCCTTTTCATCACAGAGCTCCAAGATCACTGTAATCACAATGCTGCATGCCCTTGTCATCAAAAAGCTCCATGACGCATGTCATCAGAATGTTTCATGGCCTTCTCATCACAGTGCACAATGCCCTTGCCATCAAAATGCTCCATGACCTTTGTCATCACAATGATCCATGACCCTTTGAATCACAATGCTCCATATCATTGTCATCACAATGCTCCATGAACGCTCTCATCACATTGCTCCAGGCCCTTGTCTACACAAAGCTCCATGACACATGTCATCAGAATGCTCCATGGCCTTCTCATCACAATGCTCCATGCCCTTGCCATCACAATGCTCCATTACCCCTCTCATAACAATGCTCCATAACCCCTGCCCTCACGATGTTCCATGGCCTTGTCATCACAAGGCTCCATGACCATTCTCATCACAACAATCCAAGAACCCTGTAATCACAATGCTCCATGCCCCTTTTCATCTCAATGATCCATGAACCCTGTCATCACAATGCACCATGCCCTTCATCATAATGCTTCATGCTTTTGTCATCTCAGTGAAATCAAAATGCTCCCTGACCTCTGTCGTAACAATGCTCCAAACCCTTGTGATCACAATATTCCATATCACTTGTCATCACAATGCCCCATGACGCTCGTCATCACAATTATCCATGCTCTTCTCATCAGAATGCTCGATGACCTTTGTCATCACAATGCTCAATACACTTGTCATCAGAATGCTCCCTGACACTTGTTGTCTGTATGCTCCATGAACCCTGTCATGACAAGGCTCCATGCCTTTTTCATCACAATGATCCATGCCATTTGCATCACAATGCTCCAAGACCCATGTAATCACAATGCTCCATGACCTTGTCATCACAAAGCTCAATGACGCATGCCATCAGAATGCTCCTTGGTCTTCTCCTCACAATGTTCCATGCCCTTGTCATCACAATGTTCCATGACCCCTGTAATCAAAATGTTCCATGCCCCTTTTCATCAGTATGCTCCATGAGACTTGTCATCACAAGGCTCCATAGATTTGTCATCACAATGCTCCAGGACCTTGTCATGAAAATGCTTCACGACCTTGTCATGAAAATTCTCAATGGCCCTTGTCATCATAGTGCTCCAAGCCCTAATCATCACAATGATCCATTATATTTGTCTTCACAATCCTCCATTACATTTGGCATCACAATGCTCCATGCCATTGTCATCGCAGTGGACCATGTCATATGTCATCACAATGCTCCCTCACACCGGTATTCACAATATTCAATGACCTTCTCATCACAATGCTCCATGCACTTGTCATCACAATGCACCATGACCAATGTCATCACAATAATCTATGAAATTTGTCAGATCAATGCTCCATTCCCCTGTCATCACAATGCTCCATGCCGTTGTCATCACAATACTCCATGACCCCTGTCATCACAATGCTCCGTGACTCCAGTCATCACAATGCTTCATAACGTTTGTCATCACAATGGTCCATGCTTGCGTCATCACAAGGCTCTGTGACATTTGTATCCACAATGCTCCATGAACATTTCATCACCATTCTCTGTGACTCTTGTCATCACACTGCTCCATGTCTTTGTCAGAACAATGCTCCATGAACATTGTCATCACAATGTGCCACGCACATTTCATCACAACGGTCCACAACATTATCATTGCAATGCTCCATAAGCTTTGTAATCACAATTGTCCATGCAATTCTCATCAAAATGCTCTCTCACCAGAGATATCACAATGTTCCATCACTAGTCATCACAATACTCCCTCACCCCTGTAATCATAATGTTCCATGACCCTGTCATCACAATGCTACATCCCCTTATCATCACAATGTTCCATGACCCCTGACATAACAATGTTCCATAAAACCTGTCATCAAAATGCTCCATGACCCTTTTCATCCCAAAGCTCCAAGAACCCTGACATCACAATGTTCTATAACCCCTGCCATCAAAATGTTCCATTACACTTTTCATCAAATTGCTGCATGACCCGGTCATCAAAATGCTCCCTGCACTTCTCATCACAATGCACCATTCCCTTGTCATCAAAATGCTCCATGACTTGTCATCACAAAGCTCCATGACACTTGGCATCACAATGCTCCATGTCATTTTCATCACAATGCTCCATCAACACTCTCATCACATGGCTCCATGCCCTTTTCATCACAAAGCTCCATGACACTTGTCATCTCAATGATCGATGCCCTTCTCATCACAATGCTCCATGCCCTAGTCATTAAAATCCTGCATAACCCATGTATCAAAGTGTTCCGTGTCCTTGTCATCACAATGCTCCATGCCCACTCTCATCACATTAATCCATGAAACATTTCAGACCAATATTCCATGCCCTTCTCATCACAATGCTCCATTACACCTGTCATAACAATGCTCCATGACCCCTGCCATCACAGTGTTCCAAGGCCTTGTCATAACAAGGCTCCATGTCCCCTGTCATCACAATACTCCATGAACATTTTCAGCCCAGTGCTCCATGACACTTGTCATCACAATGATCCATGCCCTTTTCATCACAGTACTCCATGACACCTTTCATCACAATGCTCCGTGACTCCAGTCATCACAATGCTTCATAACATTTGTCATCACAGTTGTCCCTGCCCGCCTCATCACAAGGCTCTGTGATGTTTGTAACCACAATGCTCCATAACCTTTTCATCACAATTATCCGTGATCCTTGTCATCACAGTTCTCCATGCCTTTGTCAGAAAAATGCTCCATGACCCTTGTCATGACAATGTGCCAAGCGATTTTCATCACAACAGTCCACAAATTTGTCATAGCAATGCTCCATAAACCTTGTAATCACAATACTCCATGCCCTTCTCATCACAATGCTCCATTACCCCTGTCATAACAATGCTCCATGACCCCTGTCATCACAATGTTCCACGGCCTAGTCATCACAAGGCTCCATGACACTTGTCATCACAGGGCTCCAAGACCCATTTAATCACAATGCTCCATGCCCTTTCATCAAAATGTTCCATAACACCTGTCATCAAAATGTTCCATGACACTTTTCATCTAATTGCTCCATGACCCGGTCATCACAATGCTACCTGCCCTTCTGATCACAGTGCACAACGCACTTGTCATCAAAATGCTCCATGACATCTGTCATCACAAAGATCCATGACACTTGGCATCACAATGCTCCAAGTCATTGTCATCACAATGCTCCATGAACACTCTCATCACATTGCTCCATGCCCTTGACTTCACAGAGCTCCATGACACATGTCATCAGAATGCTCCATGGCCTTCTCATCACAATGCTCCATGCGCTTGCCATCACAGTGCTCCATTAACCCTCTCATAACAATGCTCCATGACCACTGGCATCACGATGTTCCGTGGCCTTGTCATCACAAAGCTCCATGACCCTTCTCATCACAATGCTCCAAGACCACTTTAATCACAATGCTTCATCCACTTTTTCATCTCAATGCTCCAAGAACCCTGTCATCACAGTGCACCATGCCCATCATCATAATGCTTCATGCTATTGTCATCACAATGAAATCAAAATGCTCCATGACCTCAGTCATAACAATGCTCCAAACCCTTGTGATCACAATATTCCATAACACGTGTCATCACAGTGCACCGTGACGCTAGTCATCACAGTTATCCATGGTCTTCTCATCACAATTCTACATGACCTTTGTCATCACAATGCTCAATACACTTGTCATCAAAATGCTCCCTGACACTTGTTGTCTGTATGCTCCTTGAACCCTGTCATGACAAGGCTCCATGCGTTTTTCATCACAATGATCCATGCGCTTTTCTTCACAATGCTCCAAGACACATTTAAACACAATGCTCCATGCCCTTGGCATCACAAAGCTCAATGAAACATGTCTTCAGAATGCTCCTTGGCCTTCTCCTCACAATGCTCCATGCCCATGTCATCACAATGTTCCAAGACCCCTGTAATCACAATGCTCCATGCCCCTTTTCATCAGTATGCTCCCTGAGATTTGTCATCACAAGTCTCTATGCATTTCTCATCACAATGCTCCAGGACCTCGTCAGCACAATGCTTCACGACATTTTTCTGAAAATTCTCAATGCCCCTTGTCATTATAATGCTCCAAGCTGTAGCCTTCACAATGCTCCATTATATTTCTCATCAAAATCCTCCATTACATTTGGCATCACAATGCTACCTGCCATTGTCATTGCAATGGACCATGACATATGTCATCACAATGCTCCCTGACACCTGTCTTAACAATACTCCATGACTTTATCTTCGCAATGATACATGGCCTTGTCATCAAAATGCACCATGTCCACTGTCATCACAATAATCTATGAAACTTGTCAGACCAATGCTCCATGCCCCTGTCAACACAATGCTCCATGCCCTTGTCATCACAATGCTCCATGACCCCTCTCATCACAGTGCTCCGTGACTCCAGTCATCACAATGATTCATAACGTTTGTCATCAAAACGGTCCATGCCCGCGTCATCACAAGGCTCTGTGACCTTTGTAACCACAATGCTCCATGTACTTTTCATCACAATGCTCCGTGACCCTTGTCATCACAATGCTCCATGCCTTTGTCAGAACAATGCTCCTTGCCCCTTGTCATCACAATGTGCCACGTGCTTTTCATCACATCGGTCCACAAATTTGTAATCGCTATGCTCCATAAAACTTATAATAACAATGGTCCATGCACTTCTCATCACAATGCTCCATGACTTGTCATCACAATGCTCCATGACTTGTCATCACAAACCTCCATGACCCATGACACATGTATCACAGTGTTCCATGCCCTAGTCATCACAATGCTCCAAGGCCCCTGTAATCACAATGCTCCATGCCCCTTTTCATCAGAATGCTCCATGAGACTTGTCATGACAAGTCTCCATGGTCTTCTCTTCACAATGCTCCTGGACCTTGTCATCACCATGCTCCATTCCCTTCTCATCACAATGCTCCATGACCCCTGTCATCACAATAATCCATGAATATTTTCAGCCCAATGCTCCAAGACCTATTCATCACAATGCTCCATGGCCAATATCATCACAATGCTCCATGACCACTGTCATCACAACACTCCATGACACCCGACAACACAATGATCCGCGACTCTTGTCATCACAATGTTCCATTCCATAGACATCACAATGCTCCATGACACCTGTCATCACAACACTCCATGAACATTATCAGCCCAGTGCTCCATGACCCTTGTCATCACAATGATCCATGCCCTAGTCATCCCAATGCTCCATGACCCCTGTATTCACAATGCTCCGTGACGCTTGTCATCACAGTGCTCCATGACACATGTCATCACAATGCTCCATGCCTTTGTCAGCAAAACGCTACATGACCTTGTCATTACAATGCTCTATGCGCATGTCATCACAATACTCCATTTCCATTGTCATCACTATCCTCCATGAAACTTGCGATCACATTGCTTCATGCCCTTGTCCTCACAATGCTCCATGCTCCTTGAAATCAAAATGATCCATGACCTCTGTCATAAGAATGCTCCAAACACTTGTGATCACAATGTTCCATAACACTTGTCATCACAACGCTCCATGATGCCTGTCATCACAATACTCCATGCTCTTTTCATCACAATGCTCCATGACCTTTGTCATCACAATTCTCAATACACTTATCATCACAAGGCTCCCTGACACTTGTCATCAGTATGCTCCTTGAACCCTGTCAGGAAAAGGCTCCATGCCTTTTTCATCACAATGCCCCATGCCGTTTTCATCACAATGCTCCATGCCATTGTCATCAAAATACTCCACAAGCTTGTCATCAGAATGCTCCATGACCCTTGTCATCACATTTCTCCATGCACTTGTCAGCACAGTGCTCCCTGACCCTTGTCATCACAATGCTCCATTACCTTTGCCGTCAGAATCCTCCATGACACTTGGCATCCCAATGATCCATGCCATTGTCATCACAATGGGCCATTACATATGTCATCACAATGCTCCCTGACACCTGTCTTCACAATACTGCATGACCTGGTCATCACAATGCTCCATGCCCTTGTCATCACAATGCACCATTACAACTGTCATCGCAATAATCCATGAAACTTATTAGACCACTGCTCCTTGCCCTGGTCATCACAATGCTCCATGCCCTTGTTATCACAATGCTCCATGAACCCTGCCATCACAATGCTCTGTGACTCCAGTCATCACAATGCTTCATGACCTTTGTCACCACGATGGGCCATGCCCTCGTCATCATCACTCTCTGTGAGCTTTTTAACAAAAATGATCCATGAACTTCTCATCACAATGCTCTTTGACACTTGTCATCACAATGCTCTATGCCTTTCTCAGCACAATGCTCCATGACCCTTGTCATCACAAAGCTCCGTGACTCCAGTCATCACAATGCTTCATAACGTTTGTCATCACAATGATCCATGCCCGTGTCATCACAAGGTTCTGTGACCTTTGTAACCACAATGCTCCATGAAATTTTCATCACAATTCACAGTGACCGTTGCCATCACAATGCTCCATGTCTTTGTCAGAACAATGCTCCATGACGATTGTCTTCACAATGTGCCACGCGCATTTCATCACAACGGTCCACAACATTGTCATTGCAAAGCTCCATAAAGGTTGTAATCACAATGGTCCATGCACTCCTCATCAAAATGCTCTCTCACCAGAGATATCACAGTGTTCCATGACTAGTCATCACAATACACCCTCACCCCTGTAATCACAATGTTCCATGACGCTGTCATCACACTGCTACATCCCCTTATCATCACAATGTTCCATGACCCCTGACATCACAATGTTCCATAACCCCTGTCATCAAAATGCTCCATGATCCTTTTCATCCCATAGCTCCAAGACCCCTGATATCACAATGTTCTATAACACCTGCCATCAAAATATTCCATTACACTTTTCATCAAATTGCTGCATGGCCCGGTCATCAAAATGCTCCCTGCAATTCTCATCACAATGCACCATGCCCTTGTCATCAAAATGCTCCATGACTTGTCATCACAAAGCTCCATGACCCTTGGCATCACAATGCTCCATGTCATTGTCATCACAATGCTCCATGAACCCTCTCATAACATTGCTCAATGCCCTTGTCATCACAAAGCTCCATGACACTTGTCATCACAATGCTTGATGCCCTTCTCATCGCAATGCTCCATGCCCTTGTCATTACAATCCTGCATGACCCATGTATCATAGTGTTCGGTACCCTTGTCATCACAATGCTCCATGCCCACTCTCATCACAATAATCCATGAAACATTTCAGACCAATGTCCCATGCCCTTCTCATCACAATGCTCCATTACCTCTGTCATAACAATGCACCATGACCACTGCCATCACAATGTTCCACGGCCTAGTCATCACAAGGTTCCATGACCCTTGTCATCACAAGGTTCCATGACACTTTTCATCACAATGCAGAAGGCCCCTGTAATCACAATGCTCCTTGCCCTTGTCATCACAAAGCTCCATGACGCATGTCATCAGAAAGTTTCATGGCCTTCTAATCACAATGCTCCATGCCCTTGTCATCACAATGCTCCAAAACCTTTGCAAAAACAATGCTCCATGCCCGTTTGCATCTCAATTCTCCATGAACCCTGCCATCACAATGCACCATGCCCATCATCATCATGCTTCAGGATATTGTCATCACAATGAAATCAATATTCTCCATGGCCTCTGTCATCATAATGCTCCAAACACTTGTGATCACAATGTTCCATAACACTTATCATTACAACACCCCATGACGCTCATCATCACAATTATCCATGGTCTTCTCTTCACAATGCTCCATGATCTTTGTCATCACAATGCTCAATACACTTGTCATCACAAGGCTCCCTGACACTTGTCGTCAGTATGCTCCTTGAACCCAGTCATGACAAGGCTCCATGCCTTTGTCATCACAATAATCCATGCCCTTTTCATCACAATGCTCCAAGATCCCTGTAATCACAATGATCCATGCCCTTGTCATCACAATGCTCCAAGATCCCTGTAATCACAATGATCCATGCCCTTGTCATCAAAAAGCTCCATGACGCATGTCATCAGAATGCTTCATGGCCTTCTCACCATAATGCTCCATGCCCTTGTCATCACAATGCTCCAAGACCCCTGTAATCACAATGTTCCATCTCCCTTTTCATCAGAATGCTCCATGAGGCTTGTCATCACAATGCTCCATGCCCTTCTCCACACAATGCTCCAGGAACTCGTCATCACCATGCTCCATTCCCTTGTCATCACAATGCTCCATGACACCTGTCATCACAGTAGTCCATTAACATTTTCAGCCCAATGCTCCACGACCTACTCATCACAATGCTCCAAGGCAACTATCTTCACAATGCTCCATGACCACTGTTATCACAACACTCCATGACAACTGACAACAAAATGATCTGGGATTCTTTTCATCACAATGCTCCATTCCCTAGTCCTCACAATGCTCCATGACCCCTGTCATCACAACACTCCATGAATATTTTCAGCCCAGTGCTCCATGACCCTTGTCATCACAATGATCCATTCCCTTGTCATCCCAATGCTCCATGACCCCTGTATTCACAATGCTCCGTGACGCTTGGCATCACAGTGCTCCATGACACATGTCATCACAATGCTCCATGCCTTTGTCAGCAAAATGCTACATGACTTTTCCATTACAATGGTCTATGCGCTTGTCATCACAATACTCCATTTCCATTGTCATCACAATCCTCCATGAAACTTGGGATCACATTGCTTCATGCCCTTGTCATCACAATGCTCCCTGCTCCTTGAAATCAAAATGATCCATGACCTCTGTCATCACAATACTCCAAACCCTTGTGATCACAAAGTTCCATAACACTTGTCATCACAATGCTCCATGATGCCTGTCATCACTATACTCCATGCTCTTTTCATCACAATGCTCCATGACCTTTGTCATCACAATTTTCAATACACTTGTCATCACAATGCTCCCTGACACTTGTCATCAGAATGCTCCTTGAAACCTGTCACGAAAAGGCTCCATGCTTTTTTCATCCCAATGCCCCATGCCGTTTTCATCAAAATGATCCATGCCATTGTCATCAAAATACTCCACAAGCTTGTCATCAGAATGCTCCATGACACTTGTCATTACAATTCTCCACGCACTTGTCAGCACAATGCTCCCTGACCCTTGTCATCACAGTGCTCCAAGCCATTGTCATCACAATGCTCCATTACTTTTGTCATCAGAATCCTCCATGACACTTGGCATCACTATGCTCCATGCCATTGTCATCACAATGGGCCATTACATATGTCATCACAATGCTCCCTGACACCTGTCTTCACAATACTGCATGGCCTGGTCATCACAATGCTCCATGCCGTTGTCATCACAATGCGCCATTCCAACTGTCATCACAATAATCCATGAAACTTATTAGACCAATGTTCCATGCCCTTGTCATCACAATGCTCCATGCCCTTGTTATCAAAATGCTCCATGACCCCTGTCATCACAATGCTCCGTGACTCCAATCATCACAATGCTTCATGACCTTTGTCATCACAATGGTTCATGCCCTGGTCATCAACAGTCTCTGTGACCTTTTTAATCACAATGCTCCATGAACTATTCATCACAATGTTCTTTGACCCTTGTCATCACAATGCTCCTTGTGCTTGGCAGCACAATGCTCCAAGACACATGCCATCACAATGCACCATGTGCTTGGCATCACAGTGCTCCACAATCTTGTCATCACAATGCTCCATAAAATTTGTCATCACAACTGTCCATGCACTTCTCATCAAAATGCTCTCTCACCACTGATATCACAATGCTACATCACTATTTGTCACAATACTCCGTCACTCCTGTCATCACAATGCTACATGCACTTATCATCACAATGTTTGATGACCCCTGACATCACAATGTTCCATAACACCTGTCATCAAAATGTTCCATGATACTTTTCATCAAATTGCTCAAAGACCCTGTCATCAGAATGTTCCCTGCCTTTCTCATCACAATGCACAACGCCCTTGTCATCAAAATGCTCCATGACCTTTGTCATCACAAAGATCCATGACCCTTGGTATCACAATGCTCCATGTCATTGTCATCACAATGCTCCATGCACGCTCTCATCACATTGCTCCATGCCCTTGTCTTCACAAAGCTCCATGACACATGTCATCAGAATGCTCCATGGCCTTCTCATCACAATGATCCATGCCCTTGCCATCACAATGCTCCATTACCACTCTCATAACAATGCTCCATGACCCCTGCCATCACGATGTTCCATGGCCTTGTCATCACAAAGCTCCATGACCCTTCTCATAACAATGCTCCAAGACCCATGTAATCACAATGCTCCATGCCCTTGTCATCACAAAGCTCGAAGACGCATGCCATCAGAATGCTCCTTGGTCTTCTCCTCACAATGCTCCATGCCCTTGTCATCACAATGTTCCAAGACCCTTTTCATCAGTATGCTCCATGAGACTTTTCATCACAAGGCTCCATGGATTTGTCATCACAGTGCTCAAGGAACTTGTCATCACAATGCTTCACAACCTTGTCATGAAAATTCTCAATGGCCATTGTCATCATAATGCTCCAAGCCATAGTAATCACGATGCTCCATTATATTTGTCATCACAATTGTCCATTTCATTTGGCATCACTATACTCCCTGCCATTGTCATCGCAATGGACCATGACATATGTCATCACAATGCTCCCTGACACCTGTTTTCACAATACACCATGACCTTCTCTACACCATGATCCATGCCCTTGTCATCACAATGCACCATGTCCAATGTCATCACAATAATCTATGAATCTTGTCAGACAAATGCTCCATGCTCCTGTCATCACAATGCTCCATGCCCTTGTCATCACAATGCTCCATGACTTGTCAGCACAATCCTCCATGACCCATGACACATGTATCACAGTGTTCCATGCCCTAGTCATCACAATGCTCCAAGACCCCTGTAATCACAGTGCTCCATGCCCCTTTTCATCAGAATGCTCCATGAGACTTGTCATGACAAGTCTCCATGGTCTTCTCATCACAATGCTCCTGGACCTTGTCATCACCATGCTCCATTCCCTTCTCATCACAATGCTCCATGACCCCTCTAATCACAATAATCCATGAATATTTTCAGCCCAATGCTCCAAGACCTATTCATCACAATGCTCCATGGCCAATATCATCACAATGCTCCATGACCACTGTCATCACAACACTCCATGACACCCGACAACACAATGATCCGCGACTCTTGTCATCACAATGCTCCATTCCATAGTCATCACAATGCTCCATGACACCTGTCATCACAACACTCCATGAACATTATCAGCCCAGTGCTCCATGACCCTTGTCATCACAATGATCCATGCCCTTGTCATCCCAATGCTCCATGACCCCTGTATTCACAATGCTCCGTGACGCTTGTCATCACAGTGCTCCATGACACATGTCATCACAATGCTCCATGCCTTTGTCAGCAAAATGCTACATGACCATGTCATTACAATGCTCTATGCGCTTGTCATCACAATACTCCATTTCCATTGTCATCACAATCCTCCATGAACCTTGGGATCACATTGCTTCATGCCCTTATCCTCACAGTGCTCCATGCTCCTTGAAATCAAAATGATCCATGACCTCTGTCATCACAATAATCCAAACCCTTGTGATCACAAAGTTCCATAACACTTGTCATCACAACGCTCCATGATGCCTTTCATCACTATACTCCATGCTCTTTTCATCACAATGCTCCATGACCTTTGTCATCACAATTCTCAATACACTTGTCATCACAATGCTCCCTGACACTTGTCATCAGAATGCTCCTTGAACCCTGTCACGAAAAGGCTCCATGCCTTTTTCATCACAATGCCCCATGCCGTTTTCATCAAAATGATCCATGCCATTGTCATCAAAATACTCCACAAGCTTCTCATCAGAATGCTCCATGACACTTGTCATTACAATTCTCCACGCACTTGTCAGCACAATGCTACCTGACCCTTGTCATCACAATGCTCCAAGCCATTGTCATCACAATGCTCCATTACTTTTGTCATCAGAATCCTCCATGACACTTGGCATCACTATGCTCCATGCCATTGTCATCACAATGGGCCATTACATATGTCATCACAATGCTCCCTGACACCTGTCTTCACAATACTGCATGGCCTGGTCATCACAATGCTCTATGCCGTTGTCATCACAATGCGCCATTCTAACTGTCATCACAATAATCCATGAAACTGATTAGACCAATGATCCATGCCCTTGTCATCACAATGCTCCATGCCCTTGTTATCACAATGCTCCATGACCCCTGCCATCACAATGCTCTGTGACTCCAGTCATCACAATGCTTCATGACCTTTGTCATCACAATGGTCCATGCCCTGGTCATCAACAGTCTCTGTGACCTTTTTAACCACAATGCTCCATGAACTTTTCATCACAATGCTCTTTGACCCTTGTCATCACAATGCTCCATGCGCTTGGCAGCACAATGCTCCATGACACATGTCATCACAATGCACCATGTGCTTGTCATCACAGTGCTCCACAATCTTGTCATCACAATGCTCCATAAAATTTGTCATCACAATGCTCCATGCACTTCTCATCATAATGCTCTCTCACCACTGATATCACAGTGCTACATCACTATTTTTCACAATACTCCGTCACTCCTGTCATCACAATGCTATATGCACTTATCATCACAATGTTCGATGACCCCTGACATCACAATGTTCCATAACACCTGTCATCAAAATGTTCCATGACACTTTTCATCAAATTGCTCAAAGACCCTGTCATCAGAATGTTCCCTGCCTTTCTCATCACAATGCACAACACACTTGCCATCAAAATGCTCCATGCCCTTGTCATCACAATGCTCCATGACTTGTCATCACAATCCTCCATGACCCATGACACATGTATCACAGTGTTCCATGCCCTAGTCATCACAATGCTCCAAGACACCTGTAATCACAATGCTCCATGCCCCTTTTCATCAGAATGCTCCATGAGACTTGTCATGAGAAGTCTCCATGGTCTTCTCATCACAATGCTCCTGGACCTTGTCATCACCATGCTCCATTCCCTTCTCATCACAATGCTCCATGACCCCTGTCATCACAATAATCCATGAATATTTTCAGCCCAATGCTCCAAGACCTATTCATCACAATGCTCCATGGCCAATATCATCACAACGCTCCATGACCACTGTCATCACAACACTCCATGACACCCGACAACACAATGATCCGTGACTCTTGTCATCACAGTGCTCCATTCCATAGTCATCACAATGCTCCATGACACCTGTCATCACAACACTCCATGAACATTATCAGCCCAGTGCTCCATGACGCTTGTCATCCCAATGATCCATGCCCTTGTCATCCCAATGCTCCATGACCCCTGTATTCACAATGCTCCGTGACTCTTGTCATCACAGTGCTCCATGACACATGTCATCACAATGCTCCATGCCTTTGTCAGCAAAATGCTACATGACGTTGTCATTACAATGCTCTATGCGCTTGTCATCACAATACTCCATTTCCATTGTCATCACAAACTTCCATGAAACTTGGGATCACATTGCTTCATGCCCTTGTCCTCACAGTGCTGCATGCTCCTTGAAATCAAAATGATCCATGACCTCTGTCATCACAATGCTCCAAACCCTTGTGATCACAATGTTCCACAACACTTGTTATCACAACGCTCCATGTTGCTTGTCATCACAATACTCCATGCTCTTTTCATCACAATGCTCCATGATCTTTGTCATCACAATTCTCAATACACTTGTCATCACAAGGCTCCCTGACACTTGTCACCAGTATGCTCCTTGAACCCTGTCAGGAAAAGGCTCCATGCCTTTTTCATCACAATGCCCCATGCCGTTTTCATCACAATGCTCCATGCCATTGTCATCAAAATACTCCACAAGCTTGTCATCAGAATGCTCCATGACCCTTGTCATCACATTTCTCCATGCACTTGTCAGCACAGTGCTCCCTGACCCTTGTCATCACAATGCTCCAAGCCATTGTCATCACAATGCTCCATTACCTTTGCCATCAGAATCCTCCATGACACTTGGCATCCCAATGCTCCATGCCATTGTCATCACAATGGGCCATTACATATGTCATCACAATGCTCCCTGACACCTGTCTTCACAATACTGCATGACTTGGCCATCACAATGCTCCATGCCCTTGTCATCACAATGCGCCATTCCAAATGTCATCGCAATAATCCATGAAACTTATTAGACCACTGCTCCTTGCCCTGGTCATCACAATGCTCCATGCCCTTGTTATCACAATGCTCCATGACCCCTGCCATCACAATGCTCTGTGACTCCAGTCATCACAATGCTTCATGACCTTTGTCACCACAATGGGCCATGCCCTCGTCATCATCACTCTCTGTGAGCTTTTTAACCAAAATGATCCATGAACTTTTCATCACAATGCTCTTTGACCCTTGTCATCACAATGCTCTATGCCTTTCTCAGCACAATGCTCCGTGACCCTTGTCATCACAATGCTCCATGCGCTTGTCAGCACAATGCTCCATGACACATGTCATCACAATGCTCCATGACCCCAGTCATCACATTGCTCCGTGACTCCAGTCATCATAATGCTTCATAACGTTTGTCATCACAATGATCCATGCCCGTGTCATCACAAGGTTCTGTGACCTTTGTAACCACAATGCTCCATGAACTTTTCATCACAATTCACAGTGACCGTTGTCATCACAATGCTCCATGTCTTTGTCAGAACAATGCTCCATGACCATTGTCTTCACAATGTGCCACGCGCATTTCATCACAACGGTCCACAACCTTGTCATTGCAATGCTCCATAAACCCTGTAATCACAATGGTCCATGCACTTCTCATCAAAATGCTCTCTCACCAGAGATATCACAGTGTTCCATGACTAGCCATCACAATACACCCTCACCCCTATAACCACAATGTTCCATGACCCTGTCATCACACTGCTACATCCCCTTATCATCACAATGTTCCATGACCCCTGACATCACAATGTTCCATAACCCCTGTCATCAAAATGCTCCATGATCCTTTTCATCCCAAAGCTCCAATACCCCTGACATCACAATGTTCTATAACACCTGCCATCAAAATATTCCATTACACTTTTCATCAAATTGCTGCATGGCCCGGTCATCAAAATGCTCCCTGCACTTCTCATCACAATGCACCATGCCCTTGTCATCAAAATGCTCCATGACTTGTCATCACAAAACTCCATGACCCTTGGCATCACAATGCTCCATGTCATTGTCATCACAATGCTCCATGAACCCTCTCATAACATTGCTCAAAGCCCTTGTCATCACAAAGCTCCATGACACTTGTCATCACAATGCTACATGCCCTTTTCATTACAATCCTGCATGACCCATGTATCATAGTGTTCCGTACCCTTGTCATCACAATGCTCCATGCCCACTCTCATCACAATAATCCATGAAACATTTCAGACCAATGTTCCATGCCCTTCTCATCACAATGCTCCATTACCTCTGTCATAACAATGCACCATGACCCCTGCCATCACAATGTTCCACGGACTAGTCATCACAAGGTTCCATGACACTTGTCATCACAATGCTGAAGGCCCCTGTAATCACAATGCTCCTTGCCCTTCTCATCACAAAGCTCCATGACGCTTGTCATCAGAAAGTTCCATGGCCTTCTCATCACAATGCTCCATGCCCTTGTCATCACAATGCTCCAAGACCTTTGTAAACACAATGCTCCATGCCCCTTTTCATCTCAATGCTCCATGAACCCTGCCATCACAATGCACCATGCCCATCATCGTAATGCTTCAGGCTATTGTCATCACAATGAAATCAATATTCTCCATGAACTCTGTCACCATAATGCTCCAAACAATTGTGATCACAATGTTCCATAACACTTATCATCACAACACCCCATGACGCTCATCATCACAATTATCAATGGTCTTCTCTTCACAAAGCTCCATGATCTTTGTCATCACAATGCTCAATACACTTGTCATCACAAGGCTCCCTGACACTTGTCGTCAGTATGCTCCTTGAACCCTGTCATGACAAGGCTCCATGCCTTTGTCATCACAATAATCCATGCCCTTTTCATCACAATGCTCCAAGATCCCTGTAATCACAATGATCCATGCCCTTGTCATCAAAAAGCTCCATGACGCATGTCATCAGAATGCTTCATGGCCTTCTCATCATAATGCTCCATGTCCTTGTCATCACAATGCTCCAAGACCCCTGTAATCACAATGCTCCATCCCCCTTTTCATCAGAATGCTCCATGAGACTTGTCATCACAAGTCTCCATGGTCTTCTCCTCACAATGCTCCAGGACCTTGTCATCACCATGCTCCATTCCCTTGTCATCACAATGCTCCATGACCCCTGTCATCACAGTAGTCCATTAACATTTTCAGCCCAATGCTCCATGACCTACTCATCACAATGCTCCATGGCCAATATCTTCACAATGCTCCATGACCACTGTTATCACAACACTCCATGACAACTGACAACAAAATGATCTGGGACTCTTGTCATCACAATGCTCCATTCCCTATTCATCACAGTGCTCCATGACCCCTGTCATCACAACACTCCATGAACATTTTCCGCCCAGTGCTCCATGACACTTGTCATCAAAATGATCCATGCCCTTGTCATCCCAATGTTCCATGACCCCTGTATTCACAATGCTCCGTGACGCTTATCATCACATTGCTCCATGACACATGTCATCACAATGCTCCATGCCTTTTTCAGCAAAATGCTACATGACTTTTCCATTACAATGCTCTATGCGCTTGTCATCACAATACTCCATTTCCATTGTCATCACAATCCTCCATGAACCTTGGGATCACATTGCTTCATGCCCTTTTCATCACAATGCTCCCTGCTCCTTGAAATCAAAATGATCCATGACCTCTGTCATCACAATAATCCAAACCCTTGTGATCACAAAGTTCCATAACACTTGTCATCACAACGCTCCATGATGCCTGTCATCACAATACTCCATGCTCTTTTAATCACATTGCTCCATGACCATTGTCATCACAATTCTCAATACACTTGTCATCACAAGTCTCCCTGACACTTGTCACCAGTATGCTCCTTGAACCCTGTCAGGAAAAGGCTCCATGCCTTTTTCATCACAATGCCCCATGCCGTTTTCCTCACAATGCTCCATGCCATTGTCATCAAAATACTCCACAAGTTTGTCATCAGAATGCTCCATGACCCTTGTCATCACATTTCTCCATGCACTTGTCAGCACAATGCTCCCTGACCCTTGTCATCACAATGCTCCAAGCCATTGTCATCACAATGCTCCATTACCTTTGCCATCAGAATCCTCCATGACACTTGGCATCCCAATGCTCCATGCCATTGTCATCACAATGGGCCATTACATATGTCATCACAATGCTCCCTGACACCTGTCTTCACAATACTGCATGGCCTGGTCCTCACAATGCTCCATGCCTTTGTCATCACAATGCGCCATTCTAACTGTCATCACAATAATCCATGAAACTTATTAGACCAATGTTCCATGCCCTTGTCATCACAATGCTCCATGCCCTTGTTATCACAATGCTCCATGACCCCTGCCATCACAATGCTCTGTGACTCCAGTCATCACAATGCTTCATGACCTTTGTCATCACAATGGTCCATGCCCTGGCCATCAACAGTCTCTGTGACCTTTTTAACCACAATGCTCCATGAACTTTTCATCACAATGCTCTTTGACCCTTGCCATCACAATGCTCCATGCGCTTGGCAGCACAATGCTCCATGACACATGTCATCACAATGCACCATGTGCTTGTCATCACAATGCTCCACAATCTTGTCATCACAATGCTCCATAAAATTTGTCATCACAATGCTCCATGCACTTCTCATCAAAATGCTCTCTCACCACTGATATCACAATGCTACATCACTATTTGTCACAATACTCCGTCACTCCTGTCATCACAATGCTATATGCACTTATCATCACAATGTTCGATGACCCCTGACATCACAATGTTCCATAACACCTGTCATCAAAATGTTCCATGACACTTTTCATCAAATTGCTCAAAGACCCTGTCATCAGAATGTTCCCTGCCTTTCTCATCACAATGCACAACGCCCTTGCCATCAAAATGCTCCATGACCTTTGTCATCACAAAGATCCATGACCCTTGGCATCACAATGCTCCATGCCCTTGTCATCACAATGCTCCATGACTTGTCATCACAATCCTCCATGACCCATGACACATGTATCACAGTGTTCCATGCCCTAGTCATCACAATGCTCCAAGACCCCTGTAATCACAATGCTCCATGCCCCTTTTCATCAGAATGCTCCATGAGACTTGTCATGAGAAGTCTCCATGGTCTTCTCATCACAATGCTCCTGGACCTTGTCATCACCATGCTCCATTCCCTTCTCATCACAATGCTCCATGACCCCTGTCATCACAATAATCCATGAATATTTTCAGCCCAATGCTCCAAGACCTATTCATCACAATGCTCCATGGCCAATATCATCACAATGCTCCATGACCACTGTCATCACAACACTCCATGACACCCGACAACACAATGATCCGCGACTCTTGTCATCACAATGCTCCATTCCATAGTCATCACAATGCTCCATGACACCTGTCATCACAACACTCCATGAACATTATCAGCCCAGTGCTCCATGACCCTTGTCATCACAATGATCCATGCCCTTGTCATCCCAATGCTCCATGACCCCTGTATTCACAATGCTCCGTGACGCTTGTCATCACAGTGCTCCATGACACATGTCATCACAATGCTCCATGCCTTTTTCAGCAAAATGCTACATGACCTTGTCATTACAATGCTCTATGCGCTTGTCATCACAATACTCCATTTCCATTGTCATCACAATCCTCCATGAACCTTGGGATCACATTGCTTCATGCCCTTGTCCTCACAATGCTCCATGCTCCTTGAAATCAAAATGATCCATGACCTCTGTCATCACAATGCTCCAAACCCTTGTGATCACAATGTTCCATAACACTTGTCTTCACAACGCTCCATGATGCTTGTCATCACAATATTCCATGCTCTTTTCATCACATTGCTCCATGACCTTTGTCATCACAATTCTCAATACACTTGTCATCACAAGGCTCCCTGACACTTGTCACCAGTATGCTCCTTGAACCCTGTCAGGAAAAGGCTCCATGCCTTTTTCATCACAATGCCCCATGCCGTTTTCATCACAATGCTCCATGCCATTGTCATCAAAATACTCCACAAGCTTGTCATCAGAATGCTCCATGACCCTTGTCATCACATTTCTCCATGCACTTGTCAGCACAATGCTCCCTGACCCTTGTCATCACAATGCTCCAAGCCATTGTCATCACAATGCTCCATTACCTTTGCCATCAGAATCCTCCATGACACTTGGCATCCCAATGCTCCATGCCATTGTCATCACAATGGGCCATTACATATGTCATCACAATGCTCCCTGGCACCTGTCTTCACAATACTGCATGACCTGGCCATCACAATGCTCCATGCCCTTGTCATCACAATGCGCCATTCCAACTGTCATCGCAATAATCCATGAAAATTATTAGACCAATGCTCCTTGCCCTTGTCATCACAATGCTCCATGCCCTTGTTATCACAATGCTCCATGACCCCTGCCATCACAATGCTCTGTGACTCCAGTCATCACAATGCTTCATGACCTTTGTCACCACAATGGGCCATGCCCTCGTCATCATCACTCTCTGTGAGCTTTTTAACCAAAATGATCCATGAACTTTTCATCACAATGCTCTTTGACCCTTGTCTTCACAATGCTCTATGCCTTTCTCAGCACAATGCTCCGTGACCCTTGTCATCACAATGCTCCATGCGCTTGTCAGCACAATGCTCCATGACACATGTCATCACAATGCTCCATGACCCCTGTCATCACAATGCTCCGTGACTCCAGTCATCACAATGCTTCATAACGTTTGTCATCACAATGATCCATGCCCGTGTCATCACAAGGTTCTGTGACCTTTGTAACCACAATGCTCCATGAACTTTTCATCACAATTCACAGTGACCGTTGTCATCACAATGCTCCATGTCTTTGTCAGAACAATGCTCCATGACCATTGTCTTCACAATGTGCCACGCGCATTTCATCACAACGGTCCACAACCTTGTCATTGCAATGCTCCATAAACCCTGTAATCACAATGGTCCATGCACTTCTCATCAAAATGCTCTCTCACCAGAGATATCACAGTGTTCCATGACTAGCCATCACAATACACCCTCACCCCTATAACCACAATGTTCCATGACCCTGTCATCACACTGCTACATCCCCTTATCATCACAATGTTCCATGACCCCTGACATCACAATGTTCCATAACCCCTGTCATCAAAATGCTCCATGATCCTTTTCATCCCAAAGCTCCAATACCCCTGACATCACAATGTTCTATAACACCTGCCATCAAAATATTCCATTACACTTTTCATCAAATTGCTGCATGGCCCGGTCATCAAAATGCTCCCTGCAATTCTCATCACAATGCACCATGCCCTTGTCATCAAAATGCTCCATGACTTGTCATCACAAAACTCCATGACCCTTGGCATCACAATGCTCCATGTCATTGTCATCACAATGCTCCATGAACCCTCTCATAACATTGCTCAATGCCATTGTCACCACAAAGCTCCATGACACTTGTCATCACAATGCTCGATGCCCTTCTCATCGCAATGCTCCATGCCCTTGTCATTACAATCCTGCATGACCCATGTATCATAGTGTTCGGTACCCTTGTCATCACAATGCTCCATGCCCACTCTCATCACAATAATCCATGAAACATTTCAGACCAATGTTCCATGCCCTTCTCATCACAATGCTCCATTACCTCTGTCATAACAATGCACCATGACCCCTGCCATCACAATGTTCCACGGACTAGTCATCACAAGGTTCCATGACACTTGTCATCACAATGCTGAAGGCCCCTGTAATCACAATGCTCCTTGCCCTTGTCATCACAAAGTTCCATGACGCTTGTCATCAGAAAGTTCCATGGCCTTCTCATCACAATGCTCCATGCCCTTGTCATCACAATGCTCCAAGACCTTTGTAAACACAATGCTCCATGCCCCTTTTCATCTCAATGCTCCATGAACCCTGCCATCACAATGCACCATGCCCATCATCGTAATGCTTCAGGCTATTGTCATCACAATGAAATCAATATTCTCCATGAACTCTGTCATCATAATGCTCCAAACAATTGTGATCACAATGTTCCATAACACTTATCATCACAACACCCCATGACGCTCATCATCACAATTATCCATGGTCTTCTCTTCACAATGCTCCATGATCTTTGTCATCACAATGCTCAATACACTTGTCATCACAAGGCTCCCTGACACTTGTCGTCAGTATGCTCCTTGAACCCTGTCATGACAAGGCTCCATGCCTTTGTCATCACAATAATCCATCCCCTTGTCATCACAATGCTCCAAGACCCCTGTAATCACAATGCTCCATCCCCCTTTTCATCAGAATGCTCCATGAGACTTGTCATCACAAGTCTCCATGGTCTTCTCCTCACAATGCTCCAGGACCTTGTCATCACCATGCTCCATTCCCTTGTCATCACAATGCTCCATGACCCCTGTCATCACAGTAGTCCATTAACATTTTCAGCCCAATGCTCCATGACCTACTCATCACAATGCTCCATGGCCAATATCTTCACAATGCTCCATGACCACTGTTATCACAACACTCCATGACAACTGACAACAAAATGATCTGGGACTCTTGTCATCACAATGCTCCATTCCCTATTCATCACAGTGCTCCATGACCCCTGTCATCACAACACTCCATGAACATTTTCCGCCCAGTGCTCCATGACACTTGTCATCAAAATGATCCATGCCCTTGTCATCCCAATGTTCCATGACCCCTGTATTCACAATGCTCCGTGACGCTTATCATCACATTGCTCCATGACACATGTCATCACAATGCTCCATGCCTTTTTCAGCAAAATGCTACATGACTTTTCCATTACAATGCTCTATGCGCTTGTCATCACAATACTCCATTTCCATTGTCATCACAATCCTCCATGAACCTTGGGATCACATTGCTTCATGCCCTTTTCATCACAATGCTCCCTGCTCCTTGAAATCAAAATGATCCATGACCTCTGTCATCACAATAATCCAAACCCTTGTGATCACAAAGTTCCATAACACTTGTCATCACAACGCTCCATGATGCCTGTCATCACAATACTCCATGCTCTTTTAATCACATTGCTCCATGACCATTGTCATCACAATTCTCAATACACTTGTCATCACAAGTCTCCCTGACACTTGTCACCAGTATGCTCCTTGAACCCTGTCAGGAAAAGGCTCCATGCCTTTTTCATCACAATGCCCCATGCCGTTTTCCTCACAATGCTCCATGCCATTGTCATCAAAATACTCCACAAGTTTGTCATCAGAATGCTCCATGACCCTTGTCATCACATTTCTCCATGCACTTGTCAGCACAATGCTCCCTGACCCTTGTCATCACAATGCTCCAAGCCATTGTCATCACAATGCTCCATTACCTTTGCCATCAGAATCCTCCATGACACTTGGCATCCCAATGCTCCATGCCATTGTCATCACAATGGGCCATTACATATGTCATCACAATGCTCCCTGACACCTGTCTTCACAATACTGCATGGCCTGGTCCTCACAATGCTCCATGCCTTTGTCATCACAATGCGCCATTCTAACTGTCATCACAATAATCCATGAAACTTATTAGACCAATGTTCCATGCCCTTGTCATCACAATGCTCCATGCCCTTGTTATCACAATGCTCCATGACCCCTGCCATCACAATGCTCTGTGACTCCAGTCATCACAATGCTTCATGACCTTTGTCATCACAATGGTCCATGCCCTGGCCATCAACAGTCTCTGTGACCTTTTTAACCACAATGCTCCATGAACTTTTCATCACAATGCTCTTTGACCCTTGCCATCACAATGCTCCATGCGCTTGGCAGCACAATGCTCCATGACACATGTCATCACAATGCACCATGTGCTTGTCATCACAATGCTCCACAATCTTGTCATCACAATGCTCCATAAAATTTGTCATCACAATGCTCCATGCACTTCTCATCAAAATGCTCTCTCACCACTGATATCACAATGCTACATCACTATTTGTCACAATACTCCGTCACTCCTGTCATCACAATGCTATATGCACTTATCATCACAATGTTCGATGACCCCTGACATCACAATGTTCCATAACACCTGTCATCAAAATGTTCCATGACACTTTTCATCAAATTGCTCAAAGACCCTGTCATCAGAATGTTCCCTGCCTTTCTCATCACAATGCACAACGCCCTTGCCATCAAAATGCTCCATGACCTTTGTCATCACAAAGATCCATGACCCTTGGCATCACAATGCTCCATGCCCTTGTCATCACAATGCTCCATGACTTGTCATCACAATCCTCCATGACCCATGACACATGTATCACAGTGTTCCATGCCCTAGTCATCACAATGCTCCAAGACCCCTGTAATCACAATGCTCCATGCCCCTTTTCATCAGAATGCTCCATGAGACTTGTCATGAGAAGTCTCCATGGTCTTCTCATCACAATGCTCCTGGACCTTGTCATCACCATGCTCCATTCCCTTCTCATCACAATGCTCCATGACCCCTGTCATCACAATAATCCATGAATATTTTCAGCCCAATGCTCCAAGACCTATTCATCACAATGCTCCATGGCCAATATCATCACAATGCTCCATGACCACTGTCATCACAACACTCCATGACACCCGACAACACAATGATCCGCGACTCTTGTCATCACAATGCTCCATTCCATAGTCATCACAATGCTCCATGACACCTGTCATCACAACACTCCATGAACATTATCAGCCCAGTGCTCCATGACCCTTGTCATCACAATGATCCATGCCCTTGTCATCCCAATGCTCCATGACCCCTGTATTCACAATGCTCCGTGACGCTTGTCATCACAGTGCTCCATGACACATGTCATCACAATGCTCCATGCCTTTTTCAGCAAAATGCTACATGACCTTGTCATTACAATGCTCTATGCGCTTGTCATCACAATACTCCATTTCCATTGTCATCACAATCCTCCATGAACCTTGGGATCACATTGCTTCATGCCCTTGTCCTCACAATGCTCCATGCTCCTTGAAATCAAAATGATCCATGACCTCTGTCATCACAATGCTCCAAACCCTTGTGATCACAATGTTCCATAACACTTGTCTTCACAACGCTCCATGATGCTTGTCATCACAATATTCCATGCTCTTTTCATCACATTGCTCCATGACCTTTGTCATCACAATTCTCAATACACTTGTCATCACAAGGCTCCCTGACACTTGTCACCAGTATGCTCCTTGAACCCTGTCAGGAAAAGGCTCCATGCCTTTTTCATCACAATGCCCCATGCCGTTTTCATCACAATGCTCCATGCCATTGTCATCAAAATACTCCACAAGCTTGTCATCAGAATGCTCCATGACCCTTGTCATCACATTTCTCCATGCACTTGTCAGCACAATGCTCCCTGACCCTTGTCATCACAATGCTCCAAGCCATTGTCATCACAATGCTCCATTACCTTTGCCATCAGAATCCTCCATGACACTTGGCATCCCAATGCTCCATGCCATTGTCATCACAATGGGCCATTACATATGTCATCACAATGCTCCCTGGCACCTGTCTTCACAATACTGCATGACCTGGCCATCACAATGCTCCATGCCCTTGTCATCACAATGCGCCATTCCAACTGTCATCGCAATAATCCATGAAAATTATTAGACCAATGCTCCTTGCCCTTGTCATCACAATGCTCCATGCCCTTGTTATCACAATGCTCCATGACCCCTGCCATCACAATGCTCTGTGACTCCAGTCATCACAATGCTTCATGACCTTTGTCACCACAATGGGCCATGCCCTCGTCATCATCACTCTCTGTGAGCTTTTTAACCAAAATGATCCATGAACTTTTCATCACAATGCTCTTTGACCCTTGTCTTCACAATGCTCTATGCCTTTCTCAGCACAATGCTCCGTGACCCTTGTCATCACAATGCTCCATGCGCTTGTCAGCACAATGCTCCATGACACATGTCATCACAATGCTCCATGACCCCTGTCATCACAATGCTCCGTGACTCCAGTCATCACAATGCTTCATAACGTTTGTCATCACAATGATCCATGCCCGTGTCATCACAAGGTTCTGTGACCTTTGTAACCACAATGCTCCATGAACTTTTCATCACAATTCACAGTGACCGTTGTCATCACAATGCTCCATGTCTTTGTCAGAACAATGCTCCATGACCATTGTCTTCACAATGTGCCACGCGCATTTCATCACAACGGTCCACAACCTTGTCATTGCAATGCTCCATAAACCCTGTAATCACAATGGTCCATGCACTTCTCATCAAAATGCTCTCTCACCAGAGATATCACAGTGTTCCATGACTAGCCATCACAATACACCCTCACCCCTATAACCACAATGTTCCATGACCCTGTCATCACACTGCTACATCCCCTTATCATCACAATGTTCCATGACCCCTGACATCACAATGTTCCATAATCCCTGTCATCAAAATGCTCCATGATCCTTTTCATCCCAAAGCTCCAATACCCCTGACATCACAATGTTCTATAACACCTGCCATCAAAATATTCCATTACACTTTTCATCAAATTGCTGCATGGCCCGGTCATCAAAATGCTCCCTGCAATTCTCATCACAATGCACCATGCCCTTGTCATCAAAATGCTCCATGACTTGTCATCACAAAACTCCATGACCCTTGGCATCACAATGCTCCATGTCATTGTCATCACAATGCTCCATGAACCCTCTCATAACATTGCTCAATGCCATTGTCACCACAAAGCTCCATGACACTTGTCATCACAATGCTCGATGCCCTTCTCATCGCAATGCTCCATGCCCTTGTCATTACAATCCTGCATGACCCATGTATCATAGTGTTCGGTACCCTTGTCATCACAATGCTCCATGCCCACTCTCATCACAATAATCCATGAAACATTTCAGACCAATGTTCCATGCCCTTCTCATCACAATGCTCCATTACCTCTGTCATAACAATGCACCATGACCCCTGCCATCACAATGTTCCACGGACTAGTCATCACAAGGTTCCATGACACTTCTCATCACAATGCTGAAGGCCCCTGTAATCACAATGCTCCTTGCCCTTGTCATCACAAAGTTCCATGACGCTTGTCATCAGAAAGTTCCATGGCCTTCTCATCACAATGCTCCATGCCCTTGTCATCACAATGCTCCAAGACCTTTGTAAACACAATGCTCCATGCCCCTTTTCATCTCAATGCTCCATGAACCCTGCCATCACAATGCACCATGCCCATCATCGTAATGCTTCAGGCTATTGTCATCACAATGAAATCAATATTCTCCATGAACTCTGTCATCATAATGCTCCAAACAATTGTGATCACAATGTTCCATAACACTTATCATCACAACACCCCATGACGCTCATCATCACAATTATCCATGGTCTTCTCTTCACAATGCTCCATGATCTTTGTCATCACAATGCTCAATACACTTGTCATCACAAGGCTCCCTGACACTTGTCGTCAGTATGCTCCTTGAACCCTGTCATGACAAGGCTCCATGCCTTTGTCATCACAATAATCCATCCCCTTGTCATCACAATGCTCCAAGACCCCTGTAATCACAATGCTCCATCCCCCTTTTCATCAGAATGCTCCATGAGACTTGTCATCACAAGTCTCCATGGTCTTCTCCTCACAATGCTCCAGGACCTTGTCATCACCATGCTCCATTCCCTTGTCATCACAATGCTCCATGACACCTGTCATCACAGTAGTCCATTAACATTTTCAGCCCAATGCTCCACGACCTACTCATCACAATGCTCCATGGCCAATATCTTCACAATGCTCCATGACCACTATTATCACAACACTCCATGACAACTGACAACAAAATGATCTGGGACACTTGTCATCACAATGCTCCATTCCCTAGTCATCACAATGCTCCATGACCCCTGTATTCACAATGCTCCGTGACGCTTGGCATCACAGTGCTCCATGACACATGTCATCACAATGCTCCATGCCTTTGTCAGCAAAATGCTACATGACCTTTCCATTACAATGCTCTATGCGCTTGTCATCAAAATACTCCATTTCCATTGTCATCACAATCCTCCATGAACCTTGGGATCACATTGCTTCATGCCCTTGTCATCACAATGCTCCCTGCTCCTTGAAATCAAAATGATCCATGACCTCTGTCATCACAATAATCCAAACACTTGTGATCACAAAGTTCCATAACACTTGTCATCACAACGCTCCATGATGCCTGTCATCACTATACTCCATGCTCTTTTCATCACAATGCTCCATGACCTTTGTCATCACAATTCTCAATACACTTGTCATCACAATGCTCCCTGACACTTGTCATCAGAATGCTCCTTGAACCCTGTCAGGAAAAGGCTCCATGCAATTTTCATCACAATGCCCCATGCCGTTTTCATCAAAATGATCCATGCCATTGTCATCAAAATACTCCACAAGCTTGTCATCAGAATGCTCCATGACACTTGTCATTACAATTCTCCACGCACTTGTCAGCACAATGCTCCCTGACCCTTGTCATAACAATGCTCCAAGCCATTGTCATCACAATGCTCCATTACTTTTGTCATCAGAATCCTCCATGACACTTGGCATCACTATGCTCCATGCCATTGTCATCACAATGGGCCATTACATATGTCATCACAATGCTCCCTGACACCTGTCTTCACAATACTGCATGGCCTGGTCATCACAATGCTCCATGCCGTTGTCATCACAATGCGCCATTCTAACTGTCATCACAATAATCCATGAAACTGATTAGACCAATGACCCATGCCCTTGTCATCACAATGCTCCATGCCCTTGTTATCACAATGCTCCATGACCCCTGCCATCACAATGCTCTGTGACTCCAGTCATCACAATGCTTCATGACCTTTGTCATCACAATGGTCCATGCCCTGGTCATCAACAGTCTCTGTGACCTTTTTAACCACAATGCTCCATGAACTTTTCATCACAATGCTCTTTGACCCTTGTCATCACAATGCTCCATGCGCTTGGCAGCACAATGCTCCATGACACATGTCATCACAATGCACCATGTGCTTGTCATCACAGTGCTCCACAATCTTGTCATCACAATGCTCCATAAAATTTGTCATCACAATGCTCCAGGCACTTCTCATCAAAATGCTCTCTCACCACTGATATCACAATGCTACATCACTATTTGTCACAATACTCCGTCACTCCTGTCATCACAATGCTATATGCACTTTTCATCACAATGTTTGATGACCCCTGACATCACAATGTTCCATAACACCTGTCATCAAAATGTTCCATGACACTTTTCATCAAATTGCTCAAAGACCCTGTCATCAGAATGTTCCCTGCCTTTCTCATCACAATGCACAACGCCCTTGCCATCAAAATGCTCCATGACCTTTGTCATCACAAAGATCCATGACCCTTGGCATCACAATGCTCCATGCCCTTGTCATCACAATGCTCCATGACTTGTCATCACAATCCTCCATGACCCATGACACATGTATCACAGTGTTCCATGCCCTAGTCATCACAATGCTCCAAGACACCTGTAATCACAATGCTCCATGCCCCTTTTCATCAGAATGCTCCATGAGACTTGTCATGAGAAGTCTCCATGGTCTTCTCATCACAATGCTCCTGGACCTTGTCATCACCATGCTCCATTCCCTTCTCATCACAATGCTCCATGACCCCTGTCATCACAATAATCCATGAATATTTTCAGCCCAATGCTCCAAGACCTATTCATCACAATGCTCCATGGCCAATATCATCACAATGCTCCATGACCACTGTCATCACAACACTCCATGACACCCGACAACACAATGATCCGCGACTCTTGTCATCACAATGCTCCATTCCATAGTCATCACAATGCTCCATGACACCTGTCATCACAACACTCCATGAACATTATCAGCCCAGTGCTCCATGACCCTTGTCATCACAATGATCCATGCCCTTGTCATCCCAATGCTCCATGACCCCTGTATTCACAATGCTCCGTGACGCTTGTCATCACAGTGCTCCATGACACATGTCATCACAATGCTCCATGCCTTTGTCAGCAAAATGCTACATGACCTTGTCATTACAATGCTCTATGCGCTTGTCATCACAATACTCCATTTCCATTGTCATCACAATCCTCCATGAACCTTGGGATCACATTGCTTCATGCCCTTGTCCTCACAATGCTCCATGCTCCTTGAAATCAAAATGATCCATGACCTCTGTCATCACAATGCTCCAAACCCATGTGATCACAATGTTCCATAACACTTGTCTTCACAACGCTCCATGATGCTTGTCATCACAATATTCCATGCTCTTTTCATCACATTGCTCCATGACCTTTGTCATCACAATTCTCAATACACTTGTCATTACAAGGCTCCCTGACACTTGTCACCAGTATGCTCCTTGAACCCTGTCAGGAAAAGGCTCCATGCCTTTTTCATCACAATGCCCCATGCCGTTTTCATCACAATGCTCCATGCCATTGTCATCAAAATACTCCACAAGCTTGTCATCAGAATGCTCCATGACCCTTGTCATCACATTTCTCCATGCACTTGTCAGCACAATGCTCCCTGACCCTTGTCATCACAATGCTCCAAGCCATTGTCATCACAATGCTCCATTACCTTTGCCATCAGAATCCTCCATGACACTTGGCATCCCAATGCTCCATGCCATTGTCATCACAATGGGCCATTACATATGTCATCACAATGCTCCCTGACACCTGTCTTCACAATACTGCATGACCTGGCCATCACAATGCTCCATGCCCTTGTCATCACAATGCGCCATTCCAACTGTCATCGCAATAATCCATGAAACTTATTAGACCAATGCTCCTTGCCCTTGTCATCACAATGCTCCATGCCCTTGTTATCACAATGCTCCATGACCCCTGCCATCACAATGCTCTGTGACTCCAGTCATCACAATGCTTCATGACCTTTGTCACCACAATGGGCCATGCCCTCGTCATCATCACTCTCTGTGAGCTTTTTAACCAAAATGATCCATGAACTTTTCATCACAATGCTCTTTGACCCTTGTCATCACAATGCTCTATGCCTTTCTCAGCACAATGCTCCGTGACACTTGTCATCACAATGCTCCATGCGCTTGTCAGCACAATGCTCCATGACACATGTCATCACAATGCTCCATGACCCCTGTCATCACAATGCTCCGTGACTCCAGTCATCACAATGCTTCATAACGTTTGTCATCACAACGGTCCATGCCCGTGTCATCACAAGGTTCTGTGACCTTTGTAACCACAATGCTCCATGAACTTTTCATCACAATTCACAGTGACAGTTGTCATCACAATGCTCCATGTCTTTGTCAGAACAATGCTCCATGACCATTGTCTTCACAATGTGCCACGCGCATTTCATCACAACGGTCCACAACCTTGTCATTTCAATGCTCCATAAACCCTGTAATCACAATGGTCCATGCACTTCTCATCAAAATGCTCTCTCACCAGAGATATCACAGTGTTCCATGACTAGCCATCACAATACACCCTCACCCCTATAACCACAATGTTCCATGACCCTGTCATCACACTGCTACATCCCCTTATCATCACAATGTTCCATGACCCCTGACATCACAATGTTCCATAACCCCTGTCATCAAAATGCTCCATGATCCTTTTCATCCCAAAGCTCCAATACCCCTGACATCACAATGTTCTATAACACCTGCCATCAAAATATTCCATTACACTTTTCATCAAATTGCTGCATGGCCCGGTCATCAAAATGCTCCCTGCAATTCTCATCACAATGCACCATGCCCTTGTCATCAAAATGCTCCATGACTTGTCATCACAAAACTCCATGACCCTTGGCATCACAATGCTCCATGTCATTGTCATCACAATGCTCCATGAACCCTCTCATAACATTGCTCAATGCCCTTGTCATCACAAAGCTCCATGACACTTGTCATCACAATGCTCGATGCCCTTCTCATCGCAATGCTCCATGCCCTTGTCATTACAATCCTGCATGACCCATGTATCATAGTGTTCCGTACCCTTGTCATCACAATGCTCCATGCCCACTCTCATCACAATAATCCATGAAACATTTCAGACCAATGTCCCAGGCCCTTCTCATCACAATGCTCCATTACCTCTGTCATAACAATGCACCATGACCCCTGCCATCACAATGTTCCACGGACTAGTCATCACAAGGTTCCATGACACTTGTCATCACAATGCTGAAGGCCCCTGTAATCACAATGCTCCTTGCCCTTGTCATCACAAAGCTCCATGACGCTTGTCATCAGAAAGTTCCATGGACTTTTCATCACAATGCTCCATGCCCTTGTCATCACAATGCTCCAAGACCTTTGTAAACACAATGCTCCATGCCCCTTTTCATCTCAATGCTCCATGAACCCTGCCATCACAATGCACCATGCCCATCATCGTAATGCTTCAGGCTATTGTCATCACAATGAAATCAATATTCTCCATGAACTCTGTCATCATAATGCTCCAAACAATTGTGATCACAATGTTCCATAACACTTATCATCACAACACCCCATGACACTCATCATCACAATTATCCATGATCTTCTCTTCACAATGCTCCATGATCTTTGTCATCACAATGCTCAATACACTTGTCATCACAAGGCTCCCTGACACTTGTCGTCAGTATGCTCCTTGAACCCTGTCATGACAAGGCTCCATGCCTTTGTCATCACAATAATCCATGCACTTTTCATCACAATGCTCCAAGATCCCTGTAATCACAATGATCCATGCCCTTGTCATCAAAAAGCTACATGACGCATGCCATCAGAATGCTTCATGTCCTTCTCATCATAATGCTCCATGTCCTTGTCTTCACAATGCTCCAAGACCCCTGTAATCAAAATGCTCCATGCCCCTTTTCATCAGAATGCTCCATGAGACTTTTCATCACAAGTCTCCATGGTCTTCTCCTCACAATGCTCCAGGACCTTGTCATCACCATGCTCCATGCCCTTGCCATCACAATGCACCATGTCCACTGTCATCACAATAATCTATGAAACTTGTCAGACCAATGCTCCATGCCCCTGTCAACACAATGCTCCATGCCCTTGTTATCACAATGCTCCATGACCCCTCTCATCACAATGCTCCGTGACTCCAGTCATCACAATGATTCATAACGTTTGTCATCAAAACGGTCCATGCCCGCGTCATCACAAGGCACTGTGACCTTTGTAACCACAATGCTCCATGTACTTTTCATCACAATGCTCCTTGCCCCTTGTCATCACAATGTGCCACGTGCTTTTCATCACATCGGTCCACAAATTTGTAATCGCTATGCTCCATAAAACTTATAATAACAATGGTCCATGCACTTCTCATCACAATGCTCCATGAATTGTCATCACAATGCTCCATGACTTGTCATCACAAACCTCCATGACCCATGACACATGTATCACAGTGTTCCATGCCCTAGTCATCACAATGCTCCAAGGCCCCTGTAATCACAATGCTCCATGCCCCTTTTCATCAGAATGCTCCATGAGACTTGTCATGACAAGTCTCCATGGTCTTCTCTTCACAATGCTCCTGGACCTTGTCATCACCATGCTCCATTCCCTTCTCATCACAATGCTCCATGACCCCTGTCATCACAATAATCCATGAATATTTTCAGCCCAATGCTCCAAGACCTATTCATCACAATGCTCCATGGCCAATATCATCACAATGCTCCATGACCACTGTCATCACAACACTCCATGACACCCGACAACACAATGATCCGCGACTCTTGTCATCACAATGTTCCATTCCATAGACATCACAATGCTCCATGACACCTGTCATCACAACACTCCATGAACATTATCAGCCCAGTGCTCCATGACCCTTGTCATCACAATGATCCATGCCCTAGTCATCCCAATGCTCCATGACCCCTGTATTCACAATGCTCCGTGACGCTTGTCATCACAGTGCTCCATGACACATGTCATCACAATGCTCCATGCCTTTGTCAGCAAAACGCTACATGACCTTGTCATTACAATGCTCTATGCGCATGTCATCACAATACTCCATTTCCATTGTCATCACTATCCTCCATGAAACTTGCGATCACATTGCTTCATGCCCTTGTCCTCACAATGCTCCATGCTCCTTGAAATCAAAATGATCCATGACCTCTGTCATCAGAATGCACCAAACACTTGTGATCACAATGTTCCATAACACTTGTCATCACAACGCTCCATGATGCCTGTCATCACAATAATCCATGCTCTTTTCATCACAATGCTCCATGACCTTTGTCATCACAATTCTCAATACACTTATCATCACAAGGCTCCCTGACACTTGTCATCAGTATGCTCCTTGAACCCTGTCAGGAAAAGGCTCCATGCCTTTTTCATCACAATGCCCCATGCCGTTTTCATCACAATGCTCCATGCCATTTTTATCAAAATACTCCACAAGCTTGTCATCAGAATGCTCCATGACCCTTGTCATCACATTTCTCCATGCACTTGTCAGCACAGTGCTCCCTGACCCTTGTCATCACAATGCTCCATTACCTTTGCCGTCAGAATCCTCCATGACACTTGGCATCCCAATGATCCATGCCATTGTCATCACAATGGGCCATTACATATGTCATCACAATGCTCCCTGACACCTGTCTTCACAATACTGCATGACCTGGTCATCACAATGCTCCATGCCCTTGTCATCACAATGCACCATTACAACTGTCATCGCAATAATCCATGAAACTTATTAGACCACTGCTCCTTGCCCTGGTCATCACAATGCTCCATGCCCTTGTTATCACAATGCTCCATGAACCCTGCCATCACAATGCTCTGTGACTCCAGTCATCACAATGCTTCATGACCTTTGTCACCACAATGGGCCATGCCCTCGTCATCATCACTCTCTGTGAGCTTTTTAACAAAAATGATCCATGAACTTCTCATCACAATGCTCTTTGACACTTGTCATCACAATGCTCTATGCCTTTCTCAGCACAATGCTCCATGACCCTTGTCATCACAAAGCTCCGTGACTCCAGTCATCACAATGCTTCATAACGTTTGTCATCACAATGATCCATGCCCGTGTCATCACAAGGTTCTGTGACCTTTGTAACCACAATGCTCCATGAAATTTTCATCACAATTCACAGTGACCGTTGTCATCACAATGCTCCATGTCTTTGTCAGAACAATGCTCCATGACGATTGTCTTCACAATGTGCCACGCGCATTTCATCACAACGGTCCACAACATTGTCATTGCAATGCTCCATAAAGGTTGTAATCACAATGGTCCATGCACTCCTCATCAAAATGCTCTCTCACCAGAGATATCACAGTGTTCCATGACTAGTCATCACAATACACCCTCACCCCTGTAATCACAATGTTCCATTACGCTGTCATCACACTGCTACATCCCCTTATCATCACAATGTTCCATGACCCCTGACATCACAATGTTCCATAACCCCTGTCATCAAAATGCTCCATGATCCTTTTCATCCCATAGCTCCAAGACCCCTGATATCACAATGTTCTATAACACCTGCCATCAAAATATTCCATTACACTTTTCATCAAATTGCTGCATGGCCCGGTCATCAAAATGCTCCCTGCAATTCTCATCACAATGCACCATGCCCTTGTCATCAAAATGCTCCATGACTTGTCATCACAAAGCTCCATGACCCTTGGCATCACAATGCTCCATGTCATTGTCATCACAATGCTCCATGAACCCTCTCATAACATTGCTCAATGCCCTTGTCATCACAAAGCTCCATGACACTTGTCATCACAATGCTCGATGCCCTTCTCATCGCAATGCTCCATGCCCTTGTCATTACAATCCTGCATGACCCATGTATCATAGTGTTCGGTACCCTTGTCATCACAATGCTCCATGCCCACTCTCATCACAATAATCCATGAAACATTTCAGACCAATGTCCCATGCCCTTCTCATCACAATGCTCCATTACCTCTGTCATAACAATGCACCATGACCACTGCCATCACAATTTTCCACGGCCTAGTCATCACAAGGTTCCATGACCCTTGTCATCACAAGGTTCCATGACACTTTTCATCACAATGCAGAAGGCCCCTGTAATCACAATGCTCCTTGCCCTTGTCATCACAAAGCTCCATGACGCATGTCATCAGAAAGTTTCATGGCCTTCTAATCACAATGCTCCATGCCCTTGTCATCACAATGCTCCAAAACCTTTGCAAAAACAATGCTCCATGCCCGTTTGCATCTCAATTCTCCATGAACCCTGCCATCACAATGCACCATGCCCATCATCATCATGCTTCAGGATATTGTCATCACAATGAAATCAATATTCTCCATGGCCTCTGTCATCATAATGCTCCAAACACTTGTGATCACAATGTTCCATAACACTTATCATTACAACACCCCATGACGCTCATCATCACAATTATCCATGGTCTTCTCTTCACAATGCTCCATGATCTTTGTCATCACAATGCTCAATACACTTGTCATCACAAGGCTCCCTGACACTTGTCGTCAGTATGCTCCTTGAACCCAGTCATGACAAGGCTCCATGCCTTTGTCATCACAATAATCCATGCCCTTTTCATCACAATGCTCCAAGATCCCTGTAATCACAATGATCCATGCCCTTGTCATCACAATGCTCCAAGATCCCTGTAATCACAATGATCCATGCCCTTGTCATCAAAAAGCTCCATGACGCATGTCATCAGAATGCTTCATGGCCTTCTCACCATAATGCTCCATGCCCTTGTCATCACAATGCTCCAAGACCCCTGTAATCACAATGTTCCATCTCCCTTTTCATCAGAATGCTCCATGAGGCTTGTCATCACAATGCTCCATGCCCTTCTCCACACAATGCTCCAGGAACTCGTCATCACCATGCTCCATTCCCTTGTCATCACAATGCTCCATGACACCTGTCATCACAGTAGTCCATTAACATTTTCAGCCCAATGCTCCACGACCTACTCATCACAATGCTCCAAGGCAACTATCTTCACAATGCTCCATGACCACTGTTATCACAACACTCCATGACAACTGACAACAAAATGATCTGGGATTCTTTTCATCACAATGCTCCATTCCCTAGTCCTCACAATGCTCCATGACCCCTGTCATCACAACACTCCATGAATATTTTCAGCCCAGTGCTCCATGACCCTTGTCATCACAATGATCCATTCCCTTGTCATCCCAATGCTCCATGACCCCTGTATTCACAATGCTCCGTGACGCTTGGCATCACAGTGCTCCATGACACATGTCATCACAATGCTCCATGCCTTTGTCAGCAAAATGCTACATGACTTTTCCATTACAATGGTCTATGCGCTTGTCATCACAATACTCCATTTCCATTGTCATCACAATCCTCCATGAAACTTGGGATCACATTGCTTCATGCCCTTGTCATCACAATGCTCCCTGCTCCTTGAAATCAAAATGATCCATGACCTCTGTCATCACAATACTCCAAACCCTTGTGATCACAAAGTTCCATAACACTTGTCATCACAATGCTCCATGATGCCTGTCATCACTATACTCCATGCTCTTTTCATCACAATGCTCCATGACCTTTGTCATCACAATTTTCAATACACTTGTCATCACAATGCTCCCTGACACTTGTCATCAGAATGCTCCTTGAAACCTGTCACGAAAAGGCTCCATGCTTTTTTCATCCCAATGCCCCATGCCGTTTTCATCAAAATGATCCATGCCATTGTCATCAAAATACTCCACAAGCTTGTCATCAGAATGCTCCATGACACTTGTCATTACAATTCTCCACGCACTTGTCAGCACAATGCTCCCTGACCCTTGTCATCACAGTGCTCCAAGCCATTGTCATCACAATGCTCCATTACTTTTGTCATCAGAATCCTCCATGACACTTGGCATCACTATGCTCCATGCCATTGTCATCACAATGGGCCATTACATATGTCATCACAATGCTCCCTGACACCTGTCTTCACAATACTGCATGGCCTGGTCATCACAATGCTCCATGCCGTTGTCATCACAATGCGCCATTCCAACTGTCATCACAATAATCCATGAAACTTATTAGACCAATGTTCCATGCCCTTGTCATCACAATGCTCCATGCCCTTGTTATCAAAATGCTCCATGACCCCTGTCATCACAATGCTCCGTGACTCCAATCATCACAATGCTTCATGACCTTTGTCATCACAATGGTTCATGCCCTGGTCATCAACAGTCTCTGTGACCTTTTTAATCACAATGCTCCATGAACTATTCATCACAATGTTCTTTGACCCTTGTCATCACAATGCTCCTTGTGCTTGGCAGCACAATGCTCCAAGACACATGCCATCACAATGCACCATGTGCTTGGCATCACAGTGCTCCACAATCTTGTCATCACAATGCTCCATAAAATTTGTCATCACAACTGTCCATGCACTTCTCATCAAAATGCTCTCTCACCACTGATATCACAATGCTACATCACTATTTGTCACAATACTCCGTCACTCCTGTCATCACAATGCTACATGCACTTATCATCACAATGTTTGATGACCCCTGACATCACAATGTTCCATAACACCTGTCATCAAAATGTTCCATGATACTTTTCATCAAATTGCTCAAAGACCCTGTCATCAGAATGTTCCCTGCCTTTCTCATCACAATGCACAACGCCCTTGTCATCAAAATGCTCCATGACCTTTGTCATCACAAAGATCCATGACCCTTGGTATCACAATGCTCCATGTCATTGTCATCACAATGCTCCATGCACGCTCTCATCACATTGCTCCATGCCCTTGTCTTCACAAAGCTCCATGACACATGTCATCAGAATGCTCCATGGCCTTCTCATCACAATGATCCATGCCCTTGCCATCACAATGCTCCATTACCACTCTCATAACAATGCTCCATGACCCCTGCCATCACGATGTTCCATGGCCTTGTCATCACAAAGCTCCATGACCCTTCTCATAACAATGCTCCAAGACCCATGTAATCACAATGCTCCATGCCCTTGTCATCACAAAGCTCGAAGACGCATGCCATCAGAATGCTCCTTGGTCTTCTCCTCACAATGCTCCATGTCCTTGTCATCACAATGTTCCAAGACCCTTTTCATCAGTATGCTCCATGAGACTTTTCATCACAAGGCTCCATGGATTTGTCATCACAGTGCTCAAGGAACTTGTCATCACAATGCTTCACGACCTTGTCATGAAAATTCTCAATGGCCATTGTCATCATAATGCTCCAAGCCATAGTAATCACGATGCTCCATTATATTTGTCATCACAATTGTCCATTTCATTTGGCATCACTATACTCCCTGCCATTGTCATCGCAATGGACCATGACATATGTCATCACAATGCTCCCTGACACCTGTTTTCACAATACACCATGACCTTCTCTACACCATGATCCATGCCCTTGTCATCACAATGCACCATGTCCAATGTCATCACAATAATCTATGAATCTTGTCAGACAAATGCTCCATGCTCCTGTCATCACAATGCTCCATGCCCTTGTCATCACAATGCTCCATGACTTGTCAGCACAATCCTCCATGACCCATGACACATGTATCACAGTGTTCCATGCCCTAGTCATCACAATGCTCCAAGACCCCTGTAATCACAGTGCTCCATGCCCCTTTTCATCAGAATGCTCCATGAGACTTGTCATGACAAGTCTCCATGGTCTTCTCATCACAATGCTCCTGGACCTTGTCATCACCATGCTCCATTCCCTTCTCATCACAATGCTCCATGACCCCTCTAATCACAATAATCCATGAATATTTTCAGCCCAATGCTCCAAGACCTATTCATCACAATGCTCCATGGCCAATATCATCACAATGCTCCATGACCACTGTCATCACAACACTCCATGACACCCGACAACACAATGATCCGCGACTCTTGTCATCACAATGCTCCATTCCATAGTCATCACAATGCTCCATGACACCTGTCATCACAACACTCCATGAACATTATCAGCCCAGTGCTCCATGACCCTTGTCATCACAATGATCCATGCCCTTGTCATCCCAATGCTCCATGACCCCTGTATTCACAATGCTCCGTGACGCTTGTCATCACAGTGCTCCATGACACATGTCATCACAATGCTCCATGCCTTTGTCAGCAAAATGCTACATGACCATGTCATTACAATGCTCTATGCGCTTGTCATCACAATACTCCATTTCCATTGTCATCACAATCCTCCATGAACCTTGGGATCACATTGCTTCATGCCCTTATCCTCACAGTGCTCCATGCTCCTTGAAATCAAAATGATCCATGACCTCTGTCATCACAATAATCCAAACCCTTGTGATCACAAAGTTCCATAACACTTGTCATCACAACGCTCCATGATGCCTTTCATCACTATACTCCATGCTCTTTTCATCACAATGCTCCATGACCTTTGTCATCACAATTCTCAATACACTTGTCATCACAATGCTCCCTGACACTTGTCATCAGAATGCTCCTTGAACCCTGTCACGAAAAGGCTCCATGCCTTTTTCATCACAATGCCCCATGCCGTTTTCATCAAAATGATCCATGCCATTGTCATCAAAATACTCCACAAGCTTCTCATCAGAATGCTCCATGACACTTGTCATTACAATTCTCCACGCACTTGTCAGCACAATGCTACCTGACCCTTGTCATCACAATGCTCCAAGCCATTGTCATCACAATGCTCCATTACTTTTGTCATCAGAATCCTCCATGACACTTGGCATCACTATGCTCCATGCCATTGTCATCACAATGGGCCATTACATATGTCATCACAATGCTCCCTGACACCTGTCTTCACAATACTGCATGGCCTGGTCATCACAATGCTCTATGCCGTTGTCATCACAATGCGCCATTCTAACTGTCATCACAATAATCCATGAAACTGATTAGACCAATGATCCATGCCCTTGTCATCACAATGCTCCATGCCCTTGTTATCACAATGCTCCATGACCCCTGCCATCACAATGCTCTGTGACTCCAGTCATCACAATGCTTCATGACCTTTGTCATCACAATGGTCCATGCCCTGGTCATCAACAGTCTCTGTGACCTTTTTAACCACAATGCTCCATGAACTTTTCATCACAATGCTCTTTGACCCTTGTCATCACAATGCTCCATGCGCTTGGCAGCACAATGCTCCATGACACATGTCATCACAATGCACCATGTGCTTGTCATCACAGTGCTCCACAATCTTGTCATCACAATGCTCCATAAAATTTGTCATCACAATGCTCCATGCACTTCTCATCATAATGCTCTCTCACCACTGATATCACAGTGCTACATCACTATTTTTCACAATACTCCGTCACTCCTGTCATCACAATGCTATATGCACTTATCATCACAATGTTCGATGACCCCTGACATCACAATGTTCCATAACACCTGTCATCAAAATGTTCCATGACACTTTTCATCAAATTGCTCAAAGACCCTGTCATCAGAATGTTCCCTGCCTTTCTCATCACAATGCACAACACACTTGCCATCAAAATGCTCCATGCCCTTGTCATCACAATGCTCCATGACTTGTCATCACAATCCTCCATGACCCATGACACATGTATCACAGTGTTCCATGCCCTAGTCATCACAATGCTCCAAGACACCTGTAATCACAATGCTCCATGCCCCTTTTCATCAGAATGCTCCATGAGACTTGTCATGAGAAGTCTCCATGGTCTTCTCATCACAATGCTCCTGGACCTTGTCATCACCATGCTCCATTCCCTTCTCATCACAATGCTCCATGACCCCTGTCATCACAATAATCCATGAATATTTTCAGCCCAATGCTCCAAGACCTATTCATCACAATGCTCCATGGCCAATATCATCACAACGCTCCATGACCACTGTCATCACAACACTCCATGACACCCGACAACACAATGATCCGTGACTCTTGTCATCACAGTGCTCCATTCCATAGTCATCACAATGCTCCATGACACCTGTCATCACAACACTCCATGAACATTATCAGCCCAGTGCTCCATGACGCTTGTCATCCCAATGATCCATGCCCTTGTCATCCCAATGCTCCATGACCCCTGTATTCACAATGCTCCGTGACTCTTGTCATCACAGTGCTCCATGACACATGTCATCACAATGCTCCATGCCTTTGTCAGCAAAATGCTACATGACGTTGTCATTACAATGCTCTATGCGCTTGTCATCACAATACTCCATTTCCATTGTCATCACAAACTTCCATGAAACTTGGGATCACATTGCTTCATGCCCTTGTCCTCACAGTGCTGCATGCTCCTTGAAATCAAAATGATCCATGACCTCTGTCATCACAATGCTCCAAACCCTTGTGATCACAATGTTCCACAACACTTGTTATCACAACGCTCCATGTTGCTTGTCATCACAATACTCCATGCTCTTTTCATCACAATGCTCCATGATCTTTGTCATCACAATTCTCAATACACTTGTCATCACAAGGCTCCCTGACACTTGTCACCAGTATGCTCCTTGAACCCTGTCAGGAAAAGGCTCCATGCCTTTTTCATCACAATGCCCCATGCCGTTTTCATCACAATGCTCCATGCCATTGTCATCAAAATACTCCACAAGCTTGTCATCAGAATGCTCCATGACCCTTGTCATCACATTTCTCCATGCACTTGTCAGCACAGTGCTCCCTGACCCTTGTCATCACAATGCTCCAAGCCATTGTCATCACAATGCTCCATTACCTTTGCCATCAGAATCCTCCATGACACTTGGCATCCCAATGCTCCATGCCATTGTCATCACAATGGGCCATTACATATGTCATCACAATGCTCCCTGACACCTGTCTTCACAATACTGCATGACTTGGCCATCACAATGCTCCATGCCCTTGTCATCACAATGCGCCATTCCAAATGTCATCGCAATAATCCATGAAACTTATTAGACCACTGCTCCTTGCCCTGGTCATCACAATGCTCCATGCCCTTGTTATCACAATGCTCCATGACCCCTGCCATCACAATGCTCTGTGACTCCAGTCATCACAATGCTTCATGACCTTTGTCACCACAATGGGCCATGCCCTCGTCATCATCACTCTCTGTGAGCTTTTTAACCAAAATGATCCATGAACTTTTCATCACAATGCTCTTTGACCCTTGTCATCACAATGCTCTATGCCTTTCTCAGCACAATGCTCCGTGACCCTTGTCATCACAATGCTCCATGCGCTTGTCAGCACAATGCTCCATGACACATGTCATCACAATGCTCCATGACCCCAGTCATCACATTGCTCCGTGACTCCAGTCATCATAATGCTTCATAACGTTTGTCATCACAATGATCCATGCCCGTGTCATCACAAGGTTCTGTGACCTTTGTAACCACAATGCTCCATGAACTTTTCATCACAATTCACAGTGACCGTTGTCATCACAATGCTCCATGTCTTTGTCAGAACAATGCTCCATGACCATTGTCTTCACAATGTGCCACGCGCATTTCATCACAACGGTCCACAACCTTGTCATTGCAATGCTCCATAAACCCTGTAATCACAATGGTCCATGCACTTCTCATCAAAATGCTCTCTCACCAGAGATATCACAGTGTTCCATGACTAGCCATCACAATACACCCTCACCCCTATAACCACAATGTTCCATGACCCTGTCATCACACTGCTACATCCCCTTATCATCACAATGTTCCATGACCCCTGACATCACAATGTTCCATAACCCCTGTCATCAAAATGCTCCATGATCCTTTTCATCCCAAAGCTCCAATACCCCTGACATCACAATGTTCTATAACACCTGCCATCAAAATATTCCATTACACTTTTCATCAAATTGCTGCATGGCCCGGTCATCAAAATGCTCCCTGCACTTCTCATCACAATGCACCATGCCCTTGTCATCAAAATGCTCCATGACTTGTCATCACAAAACTCCATGACCCTTGGCATCACAATGCTCCATGTCATTGTCATCACAATGCTCCATGAACCCTCTCATAACATTGCTCAAAGCCCTTGTCATCACAAAGCTCCATGACACTTGTCATCACAATGCTACATGCCCTTTTCATTACAATCCTGCATGACCCATGTATCATAGTGTTCCGTACCCTTGTCATCACAATGCTCCATGCCCACTCTCATCACAATAATCCATGAAACATTTCAGACCAATGTTCCATGCCCTTCTCATCACAATGCTCCATTACCTCTGTCATAACAATGCACCATGACCCCTGCCATCACAATGTTCCACGGACTAGTCATCACAAGGTTCCATGACACTTGTCATCACAATGCTGAAGGCCCCTGTAATCACAATGCTCCTTGCCCTTGTCATCAGAAAGCTCCATGACGCTTGTCATCAGAAAGTTCCATGGCCTTCTCATCACAATGCTCCATGCCCTTGTCATCACAATGCTCCAAGACCTTTGTAAACACAATGCTCCATGCCCCTTTTCATCTCAATGCTCCATGAACCCTGCCATCACAATGCACCATGCCCATCATCGTAATGCTTCAGGCTATTGTCATCACAATGAAATCAATATTCTCCATGAACTCTGTCACCATAATGCTCCAAACAATTGTGATCACAATGTTCCATAACACTTATCATCACAACACCCCATGACGCTCATCATCACAATTATCAATGGTCTTCTCTTCACAAAGCTCCATGATCTTTGTCATCACAATGCTCAATACACTTGTCATCACAAGGCTCCCTGACACTTGTCGTCAGTATGCTCCTTGAACCCTGTCATGACAAGGCTCCATGCCTTTGTCATCACAATAATCCATGCCCTTTTCATCACAATGCTCCAAGATCCCTGTAATCACAATGATCCATGCCCTTGTCATCAAAAAGCTCCATGACGCATGTCATCAGAATGCTTCATGGCCTTCTCATCATAATGCTCCATGTCCTTGTCATCACAATGCTCCAAGACCCCTGTAATCACAATGCTCCATCCCCCTTTTCATCAGAATGCTCCATGAGACTTGTCATCACAAGTCTCCATGGTCTTCTCCTCACAATGCTCCAGGACCTTGTCATCACCATGCTCCATTCCCTTGTCATCACAATGCTCCATGACCCCTGTCATCACAGTAGTCCATTAACATTTTCAGCCCAATGCTCCATGACCTACTCATCACAATGCTCCATGGCCAATATCTTCACAATGCTCCATGACCACTGTTATCACAACACTCCATGACAACTGACAACAAAATGATCTGGGACTCTTGTCATCACAATGCTCCATTCCCTATTCATCACAGTGCTCCATGACCCCTGTCATCACAACACTCCATGAACATTTTCCGCCCAGTGCTCCATGACACTTGTCATCAAAATGATCCATGCCCTTGTCATCCCAATGTTCCATGACCCCTGTATTCACAATGCTCCGTGACGCTTATCATCACATTGCTCCATGACACATGTCATCACAATGCTCCATGCCTTTTTCAGCAAAATGCTACATGACTTTTCCATTACAATGCTCTATGCGCTTGTCATCACAATACTCCATTTCCATTGTCATCACAATCCTCCATGAACCTTGGGATCACATTGCTTCATGCCCTTTTCATCACAATGCTCCCTGCTCCTTGAAATCAAAATGATCCATGACCTCTGTCATCACAATAATCCAAACCCTTGTGATCACAAAGTTCCATAACACTTGTCATCACAACGCTCCATGATGCCTGTCATCACAATACTCCATGCTCTTTTAATCACATTGCTCCATGACCATTGTCATCACAATTCTCAATACACTTGTCATCACAAGTCTCCCTGACACTTGTCACCAGTATGCTCCTTGAACCCTGTCAGGAAAAGGCTCCATGCCTTTTTCATCACAATGCCCCATGCCGTTTTCCTCACAATGCTCCATGCCATTGTCATCAAAATACTCCACAAGTTTGTCATCAGAATGCTCCATGACCCTTGTCATCACATTTCTCCATGCACTTGTCAGCACAATGCTCCCTGACCCTTGTCATCACAATGCTCCAAGCCATTGTCATCACAATGCTCCATTACCTTTGCCATCAGAATCCTCCATGACACTTGGCATCCCAATGCTCCATGCCATTGTCATCACAATGGGCCATTACATATGTCATCACAATGCTCCCTGACACCTGTCTTCACAATACTGCATGGCCTGGTCCTCACAATGCTCCATGCCTTTGTCATCACAATGCGCCATTCTAACTGTCATCACAATAATCCATGAAACTTATTAGACCAATGTTCCATGCCCTTGTCATCACAATGCTCCATGCCCTTGTTATCACAATGCTCCATGACCCCTGCCATCACAATGCTCTGTGACTCCAGTCATCACAATGCTTCATGACCTTTGTCATCACAATGGTCCATGCCCTGGCCATCAACAGTCTCTGTGACCTTTTTAACCACAATGCTCCATGAACTTTTCATCACAATGCTCTTTGACCCTTGCCATCACAATGCTCCATGCGCTTGGCAGCACAATGCTCCATGACACATGTCATCACAATGCACCATGTGCTTGTCATCACAATGCTCCACAATCTTGTCATCACAATGCTCCATAAAATTTGTCATCACAATGCTCCATGCACTTCTCATCAAAATGCTCTCTCACCACTGATATCACAATGCTACATCACTATTTGTCACAATACTCCGTCACTCCTGTCATCACAATGCTATATGCACTTATCATCACAATGTTCGATGACCCCTGACATCACAATGTTCCATAACACCTGTCATCAAAATGTTCCATGACACTTTTCATCAAATTGCTCAAAGACCCTGTCATCAGAATGTTCCCTGCCTTTCTCATCACAATGCACAACGCCCTTGCCATCAAAATGCTCCATGACCTTTGTCATCACAAAGATCCATGACCCTTGGCATCACAATGCTCCATGCCCTTGTCATCACAATGCTCCATGACTTGTCATCACAATCCTCCATGACCCATGACACATGTATCACAGTGTTCCATGCCCTAGTCATCACAATGCTCCAAGACCCCTGTAATCACAATGCTCCATGCCCCTTTTCATCAGAATGCTCCATGAGACTTGTCATGAGAAGTCTCCATGGTCTTCTCATCACAATGCTCCTGGACCTTGTCATCACCATGCTCCATTCCCTTCTCATCACAATGCTCCATGACCCCTGTCATCACAATAATCCATGAATATTTTCAGCCCAATGCTCCAAGACCTATTCATCACAATGCTCCATGGCCAATATCATCACAATGCTCCATGACCACTGTCATCACAACACTCCATGACACCCGACAACACAATGATCCGCGACTCTTGTCATCACAATGCTCCATTCCATAGTCATCACAATGCTCCATGACACCTGTCATCACAACACTCCATGAACATTATCAGCCCAGTGCTCCATGACCCTTGTCATCACAATGATCCATGCCCTTGTCATCCCAATGCTCCATGACCCCTGTATTCACAATGCTCCGTGACGCTTGTCATCACAGTGCTCCATGACACATGTCATCACAATGCTCCATGCCTTTTTCAGCAAAATGCTACATGACCTTGTCATTACAATGCTCTATGCGCTTGTCATCACAATACTCCATTTCCATTGTCATCACAATCCTCCATGAACCTTGGGATCACATTGCTTCATGCCCTTGTCCTCACAATGCTCCATGCTCCTTGAAATCAAAATGATCCATGACCTCTGTCATCACAATGCTCCAAACCCTTGTGATCACAATGTTCCATAACACTTGTCTTCACAACGCTCCATGATGCTTGTCATCACAATATTCCATGCTCTTTTCATCACATTGCTCCATGACCTTTGTCATCACAATTCTCAATACACTTGTCATCACAAGGCTCCCTGACACTTGTCACCAGTATGCTCCTTGAACCCTGTCAGGAAAAGGCTCCATGCCTTTTTCATCACAATGCCCCATGCCGTTTTCATCACAATGCTCCATGCCATTGTCATCAAAATACTCCACAAGCTTGTCATCAGAATGCTCCATGACCCTTGTCATCACATTTCTCCATGCACTTGTCAGCACAATGCTCCCTGACCCTTGTCATCACAATGCTCCAAGCCATTGTCATCACAATGCTCCATTACCTTTGCCATCAGAATCCTCCATGACACTTGGCATCCCAATGCTCCATGCCATTGTCATCACAATGGGCCATTACATATGTCATCACAATGCTCCCTGGCACCTGTCTTCACAATACTGCATGACCTGGCCATCACAATGCTCCATGCCCTTGTCATCACAATGCGCCATTCCAACTGTCATCGCAATAATCCATGAAAATTATTAGACCAATGCTCCTTGCCCTTGTCATCACAATGCTCCATGCCCTTGTTATCACAATGCTCCATGACCCCTGCCATCACAATGCTCTGTGACTCCAGTCATCACAATGCTTCATGACCTTTGTCACCACAATGGGCCATGCCCTCGTCATCATCACTCTCTGTGAGCTTTTTAACCAAAATGATCCATGAACTTTTCATCACAATGCTCTTTGACCCTTGTCTTCACAATGCTCTATGCCTTTCTCAGCACAATGCTCCGTGACCCTTGTCATCACAATGCTCCATGCGCTTGTCAGCACAATGCTCCATGACACATGTCATCACAATGCTCCATGACCCCTGTCATCACAATGCTCCGTGACTCCAGTCATCACAATGCTTCATAACGTTTGTCATCACAATGATCCATGCCCGTGTCATCACAAGGTTCTGTGACCTTTGTAACCACAATGCTCCATGAACTTTTCATCACAATTCACAGTGACCGTTGTCATCACAATGCTCCATGTCTTTGTCAGAACAATGCTCCATGACCATTGTCTTCACAATGTGCCACGCGCATTTCATCACAACGGTCCACAACCTTGTCATTGCAATGCTCCATAAACCCTGTAATCACAATGGTCCATGCACTTCTCATCAAAATGCTCTCTCACCAGAGATATCACAGTGTTCCATGACTAGCCATCACAATACACCCTCACCCCTATAACCACAATGTTCCATGACCCTGTCATCACACTGCTACATCCCCTTATCATCACAATGTTCCATGACCCCTGACATCACAATGTTCCATAATCCCTGTCATCAAAATGCTCCATGATCCTTTTCATCCCAAAGCTCCAATACCCCTGACATCACAATGTTCTATAACACCTGCCATCAAAATATTCCATTACACTTTTCATCAAATTGCTGCATGGCCCGGTCATCAAAATGCTCCCTGCAATTCTCATCACAATGCACCATGCCCTTGTCATCAAAATGCTCCATGACTTGTCATCACAAAACTCCATGACCCTTGGCATCACAATGCTCCATGTCATTGTCATCACAATGCTCCATGAACCCTCTCATAACATTGCTCAATGCCATTGTCACCACAAAGCTCCATGACACTTGTCATCACAATGCTCGATGCCCTTCTCATCGCAATGCTCCATGCCCTTGTCATTACAATCCTGCATGACCCATGTATCATAGTGTTCGGTACCCTTGTCATCACAATGCTCCTTGCCCACTCTCATCACAATAATCCATGAAACATTTCAGACCAATGTTCCATGCCCTTCTCATCACAATGCTCCATTACCTCTGTCATAACAATGCACCATGACCCCTGCCATCACAATGTTCCACGGACTAGTCATCACAAGGTTCCATGACACTTGTCATCACAATGCTGAAGGCCCCTGTAATCACAATGCTCCTTGCCCTTGTCATCACAAAGTTCCATGACGCTTGTCATCAGAAAGTTCCATGGCCTTCTCATCACAATGCTCCATGCCCTTGTCATCACAATGCTCCAAGACCTTTGTAAACACAATGCTCCATGCCCCTTTTCATCTCAATGCTCCATGAACCCTGCCATCACAATGCACCATGCCCATCATCGTAATGCTTCAGGCTATTGTCATCACAATGAAATCAATATTCTCCATGAACTCTGTCATCATAATGCTCCAAACAATTGTGATCACAATGTTCCATAACACTTATCATCACAACACCCCATGACGCTCATCATCACAATTATCCATGGTCTTCTCTTCACAATGCTCCATGATCTTTGTCATCACAATGCTCAATACACTTGTCATCACAAGGCTCCCTGACACTTGTCGTCAGTATGCTCCTTGAACCCTGTCATGACAAGGCTCCATGCCTTTGTCATCACAATAATCCATCCCCTTGTCATCACAATGCTCCAAGACCCCTGTAATCACAATGCTCCATCCCCCTTTTCATCAGAATGCTCCATGAGACTTGTCATCACAAGTCTCCATGGTCTTCTCCTCACAATGCTCCAGGACCTTGTCATCACCATGCTCCATTCCCTTGTCATCACAATGCTCCATGACCCCTGTCATCACAGTAGTCCATTAACATTTTCAGCCCAATGCTCCATGACCTACTCATCACAATGCTCCATGGCCAATATCTTCACAATGCTCCATGACCACTGTTATCACAACACTCCATGACAACTGACAACAAAATGATCTGGGACTCTTGTCATCACAATGCTCCATTCCCTATTCATCACAGTGCTCCATGACCCCTGTCATCACAACACTCCATGAACATTTTCCGCCCAGTGCTCCATGACACTTGTCATCAAAATGATCCATGCCCTTGTCATCCCAATGTTCCATGACCCCTGTATTCACAATGCTCCGTGACGCTTATCATCACATTGCTCCATGACACATGTCATCACAATGCTCCATGCCTTTTTCAGCAAAATGCTACATGACTTTTCCATTACAATGCTCTATGCGCTTGTCATCACAATACTCCATTTCCATTGTCATCACAATCCTCCATGAACCTTGGGATCACATTGCTTCATGCCCTTTTCATCACAATGCTCCCTGCTCCTTGAAATCAAAATGATCCATGACCTCTGTCATCACAATAATCCAAACACTTGTGATCACAAAGTTCCATAACACTTGTCATCACAACGCTCCATGATGCCTGTCATCACAATACTCCATGCTCTTTTCATCACAATGCTCCATGACCTTTGTCATCACAATTCTCAATACACTTGTCATCACAATGCTCCCTGACACTTGTCATCAGAATGCTCCTTGAACCCTGTCAGGAAAAGGCTCCATGCAATTTTCATCACAATGCCCCATGCCGTTTTCATCAAAATGATCCATGCCATTGTCATCAAAATACTCCACAAGCTTGTCATCAGAATGCTCCATGACACTTGTCATTACAATTCTCCACGCACTTGTCAGCACAATGCTCCCTGACCCTTGTCATAACAATGCTCCAAGCCATTGTCATCACAATGCTCCATTACTTTTGTCATCAGAATCCTCCATGACACTTGGCATCACTATGCTCCATGCCATTGTCATCACAATGGGCCATTACATATGTCATCACAATGCTCCCTGACACCTGTCTTCACAATACTGCATGGCCTGGTCATCACAATGCTCCATGCCTTTGTCATCACAATGCGCCATTCTAACTGTCATCACAATAATCCATGAAACTGATTAGACCAATGACCCATGCCCTTGTCATCACAATGCTCCATGCCCTTGTTATCACAATGCTCCATGACCCCTGCCATCACAATGCTCTGTGACTCCAGTCATCACAATGCTTCATGACCTTTGTCATCACAATGGTCCATGCCCTGGTCATCAACAGTCTCTGTGACCTTTTTAACCACAATGCTCCATGAACTTTTCATCACAATGCTCTTTGACCCTTGTCATCACAATGCTCCATGCGCTTGGCAGCACAATGCTCCATGACACATGTCATCACAATGCACCATGTGCTTGTCATCACAGTGCTCCACAATCTTGTCATCACAATGCTCCATAAAATTTGTCATCACAATGCTCCAGGCACTTCTCATCAAAATGCTCTCTCACCACTGATATCACAATGCTACATCACTATTTGTCACAATACTCCGTCACTCCTGTCATCACAATGCTATATGCACTTTTCATCACAATGTTTGATGACCCCTGACATCACAATGTTCCATAACACCTGTCATCAAAATGTTCCATGACACTTTTCATCAAATTGCTCAAAGACCCTGTCATCAGAATGTTCCCTGCCTTTCTCATCACAATGCACAACGCCCTTGCCATCAAAATGCTCCATGACCTTTGTCATCACAAAGATCCATGACCCTTGGCATCACAATGCTCCATGCCCTTGTCATCACAATGCTCCATGACTTGTCATCACAATCCTCCATGACCCATGACACATGTATCACAGTGTTCCATGCCCTAGTCATCACAATGCTCCAAGACACCTGTAATCACAATGCTCCATGCCCCTTTTCATCAGAATGCTCCATGAGACTTGTCATGAGAAGTCTCCATGGTCTTCTCATCACAATGCTCCTGGACCTTGTCATCACCATGCTCCATTCCCTTCTCATCACAATGCTCCATGACCCCTGTCATCACAATAATCCATGAATATTTTCAGCCCAATGCTCCAAGACCTATTCATCACAATGCTCCATGGCCAATATCATCACAATGCTCCATGACCACTGTCATCACAACACTCCATGACACCCGACAACACAATGATCCGCGACTCTTGTCATCACAATGCTCCATTCCATAGTCATCACAATGCTCCATGACACCTGTCATCACAACACTCCATGAACATTATCAGCCCAGTGCTCCATGACCCTTGTCATCACAATGATCCATGCCCTTGTCATCCCAATGCTCCATGACCCCTGTATTCACAATGCTCCGTGACGCTTGTCATCACAGTGCTCCATGACACATGTCATCACAATGCTCCATGCCTTTGTCAGCAAAATGCTACATGACCTTGTCATTACAATGCTCTATGCGCTTGTCATCACAATACTCCATTTCCATTGTCATCACAATCCTCCATGAACCTTGGGATCACATTGCTTCATGCCCTTGTCCTCACAATGCTCCATGCTCCTTGAAATCAAAATGATCCATGACCTCTGTCATCACAATGCTCCAAACCCATGTGATCACAATGTTCCATAACACTTGTCTTCACAACGCTCCATGATGCTTGTCATCACAATATTCCATGCTCTTTTCATCACATTGCTCCATGACCTTTGTCATCACAATTCTCAATACACTTGTCATTACAAGGCTCCCTGACACTTGTCACCAGTATGCTCCTTGAACCCTGTCAGGAAAAGGCTCCATGCCTTTTTCATCACAATGCCCCATGCCGTTTTCATCACAATGCTCCATGCCATTGTCATCAAAATACTCCACAAGCTTGTCATCAGAATGCTCCATGACCCTTGTCATCACATTTCTCCATGCACTTGTCAGCACAATGCTCCCTGACCCTTGTCATCACAATGCTCCAAGCCATTGTCATCACAATGCTCCATTACCTTTGCCATCAGAATCCTCCATGACACTTGGCATCCCAATGCTCCATGCCATTGTCATCACAATGGGCCATTACATATGTCATCACAATGCTCCCTGACACCTGTCTTCACAATACTGCATGACCTGGCCATCACAATGCTCCATGCCCTTGTCATCACAATGCGCCATTCCAACTGTCATCGCAATAATCCATGAAACTTATTAGACCAATGCTCCTTGCCCTTGTCATCACAATGCTCCATGCCCTTGTTATCACAATGCTCCATGACCCCTGCCATCACAATGCTCTGTGACTCCAGTCATCACAATGCTTCATGACCTTTGTCACCACAATGGGCCATGCCCTCGTCATCATCACTCTCTGTGAGCTTTTTAACCAAAATGATCCATGAACTTTTCATCACAATGCTCTTTGACCCTTGTCATCACAATGCTCTATGCCTTTCTCAGCACAATGCTCCGTGACACTTGTCATCACAATGCTCCATGCGCTTGTCAGCACAATGCTCCATGACACATGTCATCACAATGCTCCATGACCCCTGTCATCACAATGCTCCGTGACTCCAGTCATCACAATGCTTCATAACGTTTGTCATCACAACGGTCCATGCCCGTGTCATCACAAGGTTCTGTGACCTTTGTAACCACAATGCTCCATGAACTTTTCATCACAATTCACAGTGACCGTTGTCATCACAATGCTCCATGTCTTTGTCAGAACAATGCTCCATGACCATTGTCTTCACAATGTGCCACGCGCATTTCATCACAACGGTCCACAACCTTGTCATTGCAATGCTCCATAAACCCTGTAATCACAATGGTCCATGCACTTCTCATCAAAATGCTCTCTCACCAGAGATATCACAGTGTTCCATGACTAGCCATCACAATACACCCTCACCCCTATAACCACAATGTTCCATGACCCTGTCATCACACTGCTACATCCCCTTATCATCACAATGTTCCATGACCCCTGACATCACAATGTTCCATAACCCCTGTCATCAAAATGCTCCATGATCCTTTTCATCCCAAAGCTCCAATACCCCTGACATCACAATGTTCTATAACACCTGCCATCAAAATATTCCATTACACTTTTCATCAAATTGCTGCATGGCCCGGTCATCAAAATGCTCCCTGCAATTCTCATCACAATGCACCATGCCCTTGTCATCAAAATGCTCCATGACTTGTCATCACAAAACTCCATGACCCTTGGCATCACAATGCTCCATGTCATTGTCATCACAATGCTCCATGAACCCTCTCATAACATTGCTCAATGCCCTTGTCATCACAAAGCTCCATGACACTTGTCATCACAATGCTCGATGCCCTTCTCATCGCAATGCTCCATGCCCTTGTCATTACAATCCTGCATGACCCATGTATCATAGTGTTCCGTACCCTTGTCATCACAATGCTCCATGCCCACTCTCATCACAATAATCCATGAAACATTTCAGACCAATGTCCCAGGCCCTTCTCATCACAATGCTCCATTACCTCTGTCATAACAATGCACCATGACCCCTGCCATCACAATGTTCCACGGACTAGTCATCACAAGGTTCCATGACACTTGTCATCACAATGCTGAAGGCCCCTGTAATCACAATGCTCCTTGCCCTTGTCATCACAAAGCTCCATGACGCTTGTCATCAGAAAGTTCCATGGACTTTTCATCACAATGCTCCATGCCCTTGTCATCACAATGCTCCAAGACCTTTGTAAACACAATGCTCCATGCCCCTTTTCATCTCAATGCTCCATGAACCCTGCCATCACAATGCACCATGCCCATCATCGTAATGCTTCAGGCTATTGTCATCACAATGAAATCAATATTCTCCATGAACTCTGTCATCATAATGCTCCAAACAATTGTGATCACAATGTTCCATAACACTTATCATCACAACACCCCATGACACTCATCATCACAATTATCCATGATCTTCTCTTCACAATGCTCCATGATCTTTGTCATCACAATGCTCAATACACTTGTCATCACAAGGCTCCCTGACACTTGTCGTCAGTATGCTCCTTGAACCCTGTCATGACAAGGCTCCATGCCTTTGTCATCACAATAATCCATGCCCTTTTCATCACAATGCTCCAAGATCCCTGTAATCACAATGATCCATGCCCTTGTCATCAAAAAGCTACATGACGCATGCCATCAGAATGCTTCATGTCCTTCTCATCATAATGCTCCATATCCTTGTCTTCACAATGCTCCAAGACCCCTGTAATCAAAATGCTCCATGCCCCTTTTCATCAGAATGCTCCATGAGACTTTTCATCACAAGTCTCCATGGTCTTCTCCTCACAATGCTCCAGGACCTTGTCATCACCATGCTCCATGCCCTTGCCATCACAATGCACCATGTCCACTGTCATCACAATAATCTATGAAACTTGTCAGACCAATGCTCCATGCCCCTGTCAACACAATGCTCCATGCCCTTGTTATCACAATGCTCCATGACCCCCCTCATCACAATGCTCCGTGACTCCAGTCATCACAATGATTCATAACGTTTGTCATCAAAACGGTCCATGCCCGCGTCATCACAAGGCACTGTGACCTTTGTAACCACAATGCTCCATGTACTTTTCATCACAATGCTCCTTGCCCCTTGTCATCACAATGTGCCACGTGCTTTTCATCACATCGGTCCACAAATTTGTAATCGCTATGCTCCATAAAACTTATAATAACAATGGTCCATGCACTTCTCATCACAATGCTCCATGAATTGTCATCACAATGCTCCATGACTTGTCATCACAAACCTCCATGACCCATGACACATGTATCACAGTGTTCCATGCCCTAGTCATCACAATGCTCCAAGGCCCCTGTAATCACAATGCTCCATGCCCCTTTTCATCAGAATGCTCCATGAGACTTGTCATGACAAGTCTCCATGGTCTTCTCTTCACAATGCTCCTGGACCTTGTCATCACCATGCTCCATTCCCTTCTCATCACAATGCTCCATGACCCCTGTCATCACAATAATCCATGAATATTTTCAGCCCAATGCTCCAAGACCTATTCATCACAATGCTCCATGGCCAATATCATCACAATGCTCCATGACCACTGTCATCACAACACTCCATGACACCCGACAACACAATGATCCGCGACTCTTGTCATCACAATGTTCCATTCCATAGACATCACAATGCTCCATGACACCTGTCATCACAACACTCCATGAACATTATCAGCCCAGTGCTCCATGACCCTTGTCATCACAATGATCCATGCCCTAGTCATCCCAATGCTCCATGACCCCTGTATTCACAATGCTCCGTGACGCTTGTCATCACAGTGCTCCATGACACATGTCATCACAATGCTCCATGCCTTTGTCAGCAAAACGCTACATGACCTTGTCATTACAATGCTCTATGCGCATGTCATCACAATACTCCATTTCCATTGTCATCACTATCCTCCATGAAACTTGCGATCACATTGCTTCATGCCCTTGTCCTCACAATGCTCCATGCTCCTTGAAATCAAAATGATCCATGACCTCTGTCATCAGAATGCACCAAACACTTGTGATCACAATGTTCCATAACACTTGTCATCACAACGCTCCATGATGCCTGTCATCACAATAATCCATGCTCTTTTCATCACAATGCTCCATGACCTTTGTCATCACAATTCTCAATACACTTATCATCACAAGGCTCCCTGACACTTGTCATCAGTATGCTCCTTGAACCCTGTCAGGAAAAGGCTCCATGCCTTTTTCATCACAATGCCCCATGCCGTTTTCATCACAATGCTCCATGCCATTTTTATCAAAATACTCCACAAGCTTGTCATCAGAATGCTCCATGACCCTTGTCATCACATTTCTCCATGCACTTGTCAGCACAGTGCTCCCTGACCCTTGTCATCACAATGCTCCATTACCTTTGCCGTCAGAATCCTCCATGACACTTGGCATCCCAATGATCCATGCCATTGTCATCACAATGGGCCATTACATATGTCATCACAATGCTCCCTGACACCTGTCTTCACAATACTGCATGACCTGGTCATCACAATGCTCCATGCCCTTGTCATCACAATGCACCATTACAACTGTCATCGCAATAATCCATGAAACTTATTAGACCACTGCTCCTTGCCCTGGTCATCACAATGCTCCATGCCCTTGTTATCACAATGCTCCATGAACCCTGCCATCACAATGCTCTGTGACTCCAGTCATCACAATGCTTCATGACCTTTGTCACCACAATGGGCCATGCCCTCGTCATCATCACTCTCTGTGAGCTTTTTAACAAAAATGATCCATGAACTTCTCATCACAATGCTCTTTGACACTTGTCATCACAATGCTCTATGCCTTTCTCAGCACAATGCTCCATGACCCTTGTCATCACAAAGCTCCGTGACTCCAGTCATCACAATGCTTCATAACGTTTGTCATCACAATGATCCATGCCCGTGTCATCACAAGGTTCTGTGACCTTTGTAACCACAATGCTCCATGAAATTTTCATCACAATTCACAGTGACCGTTGTCATCACAATGCTCCATGTCTTTGTCAGAACAATGCTCCATGACGATTGTCTTCACAATGTGCCACGCGCATTTCATCACAACGGTCCACAACATTGTCATTGCAATGCTCCATAAAGGTTGTAATCACAATGGTCCATGCACTCCTCATCAAAATGCTCTCTCACCAGAGATATCACAGTGTTCCATGACTAGTCATCACAATACACCCTCACCCCTGTAATCACAATGTTCCATTACGCTGTCATCACACTGCTACATCCCCTTATCATCACAATGTTCCATGACCCCTGACATCACAATGTTCCATAACCCCTGTCATCAAAATGCTCCATGATCCTTTTCATCCCATAGCTCCAAGACCCCTGATATCACAATGTTCTATAACACCTGCCATCAAAATATTCCATTACACTTTTCATCAAATTGCTGCATGGCCCGGTCATCAAAATGCTCCCTGCAATTCTCATCACAATGCACCATGCCCTTGTCATCAAAATGCTCCATGACTTGTCATCACAAAGCTCCATGACCCTTGGCATCACAATGCTCCATGTCATTGTCATCACAATGCTCCATGAACCCTCTCATAACATTGCTCAATGCCCTTGTCATCACAAAGCTCCATGACACTTGTCATCACAATGCTCGATGCCCTTCTCATCGCAATGCTCCATGCCCTTGTCATTACAATCCTGCATGACCCATGTATCATAGTGTTCGGTACCCTTGTCATCACAATGCTCCATGCCCACTCTCATCACAATAATCCATGAAACATTTCAGACCAATGTCCCATGCCCTTCTCATCACAATGCTCCATTACCTCTGTCATAACAATGCACCATGACCACTGCCATCACAATTTTCCACGGCCTAGTCATCACAAGGTTCCATGACCCTTGTCATCACAAGGTTCCATGACACTTTTCATCACAATGCAGAAGGCCCCTGTAATCACAATGCTCCTTGCCCTTGTCATCACAAAGCTCCATGACGCATGTCATCAGAAAGTTTCATGGCCTTCTAATCACAATGCTCCATGCCCTTGTCATCACAATGCTCCAAAACCTTTGCAAAAACAATGCTCCATGCCCGTTTGCATCTCAATTCTCCATGAACCCTGCCATCACAATGCACCATGCCCATCATCATCATGCTTCAGGATATTGTCATCACAATGAAATCAATATTCTCCATGGCCTCTGTCATCATAATGCTCCAAACACTTGTGATCACAATGTTCCATAACACTTATCATTACAACACCCCATGACGCTCATCATCACAATTATCCATGGTCTTCTCTTCACAATGCTCCATGATCTTTGTCATCACAATGCTCAATACACTTGTCATCACAAGGCTCCCTGACACTTGTCGTCAGTATGCTCCTTGAACCCAGTCATGACAAGGCTCCATGCCTTTGTCATCACAATAATCCATGCCCTTTTCATCACAATGCTCCAAGATCCCTGTAATCACAATGATCCATGCCCTTGTCATCACAATGCTCCAAGATCCCTGTAATCACAATGATCCATGCCCTTGTCATCAAAAAGCTCCATGACGCATGTCATCAGAATGCTTCATGGCCTTCTCACCATAATGCTCCATGCCCTTGTCATCACAATGCTCCAAGACCCCTGTAATCACAATGTTCCATCTCCCTTTTCATCAGAATGCTCCATGAGGCTTGTCATCACAATGCTCCATGCCCTTCTCCACACAATGCTCCAGGAACTCGTCATCACCATGCTCCATTCCCTTGTCATCACAATGCTCCATGACACCTGTCATCACAGTAGTCCATTAACATTTTCAGCCCAATGCTCCACGACCTACTCATCACAATGCTCCAAGGCAACTATCTTCACAATGCTCCATGACCACTGTTATCACAACACTCCATGACAACTGACAACAAAATGATCTGGGATTCTTTTCATCACAATGCTCCATTCCCTAGTCCTCACAATGCTCCATGACCCCTGTCATCACAACACTCCATGAATATTTTCAGCCCAGTGCTCCATGACCCTTGTCACCACAATGATCCATTCCCTTGTCATCCCAATGCTCCATGACCCCTGTATTCACAATGCTCCGTGACGCTTGGCATCACAGTGCTCCATGACACATGTCATCACAATGCTCCATGCCTTTGTCAGCAAAATGCTACATGACTTTTCCATTACAATGGTCTATGCGCTTGTCATCACAATACTCCATTTCCATTGTCATCACAATCCTCCATGAAACTTGGGATCACATTGCTTCATGCCCTTGTCATCACAATGCTCCCTGCTCCTTGAAATCAAAATGATCCATGACCTCTGTCATCACAATACTCCAAACCCTTGTGATCACAAAGTTCCATAACACTTGTCATCACAATGCTCCATGATGCCTGTCATCACTATACTCCATGCTCTTTTCATCACAATGCTCCATGACCTTTGTCATCACAATTTTCAATACACTTGTCATCACAATGCTCCCTGACACATGTCATCAGAATGCTCCTTGAACCCTGTCACGAAAAGGCTCCATGCTTTTTTCATCACAATGCCCCATGCCGTTTTCATCAAAATGATCCATGCCATTGTCATCAAAATACTCCACAAGCTTGTCATCAGAATGCTCCATGACACTTGTCATTACAGTTCTCCACGCACTTGTCAGCACAATGCTCCCTGACCCTTGTCATCACAGTGCTCCAAGCCATTGTCATCACAATGCTCCATTACCTTTGCCATCAGAATCCTCCATGACACTTGGCATCACAATGCTCCATGCCATTGTCATCACAATGGGCCATTACATATGTCATCACAATGCTCCCTGACACCTGTCTTCACAATACTGCATGGCCTGGTCATCACAATGCTCCATGCCGTTGTCATCACAATGCGCCATTCCAACTGTCATCACAATAATCCATGAAACTTATTAGACCAATGTCCCATGCCTTTGTCATCACAATGCTCCATGCCCTTGTTATCAAAATGCTCCATGACCCCTGTCATCACAATGCTCCGTGACTCCAATCATCACAATGCTTCATGACCTTTGTCATCACAATGGTTCATGCCCTGGTCATCAACAGTCTCTGTGACCTTTTTAATCACAATGCTCCATGAACTATTCATCACAATGCTCTTTGACCCTTGTCATCACAATGCTCCTTGTGCTTGGCAGCACAATGCTCCATGACACATGTCATCACAATGCACCATGTGCTTGGCATCACAGTGCTCCACAATCTTGTCATCACAATGCTCCATAAAATTTGTCATCACAACTGTCCATGCACTTCTCATCAAAATGCTCTCTCACCACTGATATCACAATGCTACATCACTATTTGTCACAATACTCCGTCACTCCTGTCATCACAATGCTACATGCACTTATCATCACAATGTTTGATGACCCCTGACATCACAATGTTCCATAACACCTGTCATCAAAATGTTCCATGATACTTTTCATCAAATTGCTCAAAGACCCTGTCATCAGAATGTTCCCTGCCTTTCTCATCACAATGCACAACGCCCTTGTCATCAAAATGCTCCATGACCTTTGTCATCACAAAGATCCATGACCCTTGGTATCACAATGCTCCATGTCATTGTCATCACAATGCTCCATGCACGCTCTCATCACATTGCTCCATGCCCTTGTCTTCACAAAGCTCCATGACACATGTCATCAGAATGCTCCATGGCCTTCTCATCACAATGATCCATGCCCTTGCCATCACAATGCTCCATTACCACTGTCATAACAATGCTCCATGACCCTGCCATCACGATGTTCCATGGCCTTGTCATCACAAAGCTCCATGACCCTTCTCATAACAATGCTCCAAGAACCCTGTAATCACAGTGCTCTATGCCCCTTTTCATCTCAATGATCCATGAACCCTGTCATCAAAATTCACCATGCCCATCACGATAATGCTTCATGCTATTGTCATCACAATGAAATCAAATCGCTCCATGCCCTCTGTCATAAAAATGCTCCAAACCCTTGTGATCGCAATATTCCATAACACTTGTCATCACAATGCCCCATGATGCTCGTCATCACAATTATCCATGGTCTTCTCATCACAATGCTCCATGACCATTGTCATCACAATGCTCAATACATTTGTCATCAAAATGCTCCCTGACACTTGTTGTCTGTATGCTCCTTGAACCCTATCATGACAAGGCTCCGTGCATACTTCATCACAATGATCCATGCAATTTTCATCACAATGCTCCAAGACCCATGTAATCACAATGCTCCATGCCCTTGTCATCACAAAGCTCGATGACGCATGCCATCAGAATGCTCCTTGGTATTCTCCTCACAATGCTCCATGCCCTTGTCATCACAATGTTCCAAGACCCTTTTCATCAGTATGCTCCATGAGACTTGTCATCACAAGGCTCCATGGATTTGTCATCACAGTGCTCAAGGAACTTGTCATCACAATGCTTCACGACCTTGTCATGAAAATTCTCAATGGCCATTGTCATCATAATGCTCCAAGCCATAGTAATCACGATGCTCCATTATATTTGTCATCACAATTCTCCATTTCATTTGGCATCACTATACTCCCTGCCATTGTCATCGCAATGGACCATGACATATGTCATCACAATGCTCCCTGACACCTGTTTTCACAATACACCATGACCTTCTCTACACCATGATCCATGCCCTTGTCATCACAATGCACCATGTCCAATGTCATCACAATAATCTATGAATCTTGTCAGACAAATGCTCCATGCTCCTGTCATCACAATGCTCCATGCCCTTGTCATCACAATGCTCCATGACTTGTCAGCACAATCCTCCATGACCCATGACACATGTATCACAGTGTTCCATGCCCTAGTCATCACAATGCTCCAAGACCCCTGTAATCACAGTGCTCCATGCCCCTTTTCATCAGAATGCTCCATGAGACTTGTCATGACAAGTCTCCATGGTCTTCTCATCACAATGCTCCTGGACCTTGTCATCACCATGCTCCATTCCCTTCTCATCACAATGCTCCATGACCCCTCTAATCACAATAATCCATGAATATTTTCAGCCCAATGCTCCAAGACCTATTCATCACAATGCTCCATGGCCAATATCATCACAATGCTCCATGACCACTGTCATCACAACACTCCATGACACCCGACAACACAATGATCCGCGACTCTTGTCATCACAATGCTCCATTCCATAGTCATCACAATGCTCCATGACACCTGTCATCACAACACTCCATGAACATTATCAGCCCAGTGCTCCATGACCCTTGTCATCACAATGATCCATGCCCTTGTCATCCCAATGCTCCATGACCCCTGTATTCACAATGCTCCGTGACGCTTGTCATCACAGTGCTCCATGACACATGTCATCACAATGCTCCATGCCTTTGTCAGCAAAATGCTACATGACCTTTCCATTACAATGCTCTATGCGCTTGTCATCACAATACTCCATTTCCATTGTCATCACAATCCTCCATGAACCTTGGGATCACATTGCTTCATGCCCTTGTCCTCACAGTGCTCCATGCTCCTTGAAATCAAAATGATCCATGACCTCTCTCATCACAATAATCCAAACACTTGTGATCACAAAGTTCCATAACACTTGTCATCACAACGCTCCATGATGCCTGTCATCACTATACTCCATGCTCTTTTCATCACAATGCTCCATGACCTTTGTCATCACAATTCTCAATACACTTGTCATCACAATGCTCCCTGACACTTGTCATCAGAATGCTCCTTGAACCCTGTCAGGAAAAGGCTCCATGCCTTTTTCATCACAATGCCCCATGCCGTTTTCATCAAAATGATCCATGCCATTGTCATCAAAATACTCCACAAGCTTGTCATCAGAATGCTCCTTGACACTTGTCATTACAATTCTCCACGCACTTGTCAGCACAATGCTCCCTGACCCTTGTCATCACAATGCTCCAAGCCATTGTCATCACAATGCTCCATTACTTTTGTCATCAGAATCCTCCATGACACTTGGCATCACTATGCTCCATGCCATTGTCATCACAATGGGCCATTACATATGTCATCACAATGCTCCCTGACACCTGTCTTCACAATACTGCATGGCCTGGTCATCACAATGCTCCATGCCGTTGTCATCACAATGCGCCATTCTAACTGTCATCACAATAATCCATGAAACTGATTAGACCAATGATCCATGCCCTTGTCATCACAATGCTCCATGCCCTTGTTATCACAATGCTCCATGACCCCTGCCATCACAATGCTCTGTGACTCCAGTCATCACAATGCTTCATGACCTTTGTCATCACAATGGTCCATGCCCTGGTCATCAACAGTCTCTGTGACCTTTTTAACCACAATGCTCCATGAACTTTTCATCACAATGCTCTTTGACCCTTGTCATCACAATGCTCCATGCGCTTGGCAGCACAATGCTCCATGACACATGTCATCACAATGCACCATGTGCTTGTCATCACAGTGCTCCACAATCTTGTCATCACAATGCTCCATAAAATTTGTCATCACAATGCTCCATGCACTTCTCATCAAAATGCTCTCTCACCACTGATATCACAGTGCTACATCACTATTTGTCACAATACTCCGTCACTCCTGTCATCACAATGCTATATGCACTTTTCATCACAATGTTCGATGACCCCTGACATCACAATGTTCCATAACACCTGTCATCAAAATGTTCCATGACACTTTTCATCAAATTGCTCAAAGACCCTGTCATCAGAATGTTCCCTGCCTTTCTCATCACAATGCACAACACCCTTGCCATCAAAATGCTCCATGCCCTTGTCACCACAATGCTCCATGACTTGTCATCACAATCCTCCATGACCCATGACACATGTATCACAGTGTTCCATGCCCTAGTCATCACAATGCTCCAAGACACCTGTAATCACAATGCTCCATGCCCCTTTTCATCAGAATGCTCCATGAGACTTGTCATGAGAAGTCTCCATGGTCTTCTCATCACAATGCTCCTGGACCTTGTCATCACCATGCTCCATTCCCTTCTCATCACAATGCTCCATGACCCCTGTCATCACAATAATCCATGAATATTTTCAGCCCAATGCTCCAAGACCTATTCATCACAATGCTCCATGGCCAATATCATCACAACGCTCCATGACCACTGTCATCACAACACTCCATGACACCCGACAACACAATGATCCGTGACTCTTGTCATCACAGTGCTCCATTCCATAGTCATCACAATGCTCCATGACACCTGTCATCACAACACTCCATGAACATTATCAGCCCAGTGCTCCATGACGCTTGTCATCACAATGATCCATGCCCTTGTCATCCCAATGCTCCATGACCCCTGTATTCACAATGCTCCGTGACTCTTGTCATCACAGTGCTCCATGACACATGTCATCACAATGCTCCATGCCTTTGTCAGCAAAATGCTACATGACGTTGTCATTACAATGCTCTATGCGCTTGTCATCACAATACTCCATTTCCATTGTCATCACAATCTTCCATGAAACTTGGGATCACATTGCTTCATGCCCTTGTCCTCACAGTGCTGCATGCTCCTTGAAATCAAAATGATCCATGACCTCTGTCATCACAATGCTCCAAACCCTTGTGATCACAATGTTCCACAACACTTGTTATCACAACGCTCCATGTTGCTTGTCATCACAATACTCCATGCTCTTTTCATCACAATGCTCCATGATCTTTGTCATCACAATTCTCAATACACTTGTCATCACAAGGCTCCCTGACACTTGTCAAGAGTATGCTCCTTGAACCCTGTCAGGAAAAGGCTCCATGCCTTTTTCATCACAATGCCCCATGCCGTTTTCATCACAATGCTCCATGCCATTGTCATCAAAATACTCCACAAGCTTGTCATCAGAATGCTCCATGACCCTTGTCATCACATTTCTCCATGCACTTGTCAGCACAATGCTCCCTGACCCTTGTCATCACAATGCTCCAAGCCATTGTCATCACAATGCTCCATTACCTTTGCCATCAGAATCCTCCATGACACTTGGCATCCCAATGCTCCATGCCATTGTCATCACAATGGGCCATTACATATGTCATCACAATGCTCCCTGACACCTGTCTTCACAATATTGCATGACTTGGCCATCACAATGCTCCATGCCCTTGTCATCACAATGCGCCATTCCAAATGTCATCGCAATAATCCATGAAACTTATTAGACCACTGCTCCTTGCCCTGGTCATCACAATGCTCCATGCCCTTGTTATCACAATGCTCCATGACCCCTGCCATCACAATGCTCTGTGACTCCAGTCATCACAATGCTTCATGACCTTTGTCACCACAATGGGCCATGCCCTCGTCATCATCACTCTCTGTGAGCTTTTTAACCAAAATGATCCATGAACTTTTCTTCACAATGCTCTTTGACCCTTGTCATCACAATGCTCTATGCCTTTCTCAGCACAATGCTCCATGACCCTTGTCATCACAATGCTCCATGCGCTTGTCAGCACAATGCTCCATGACACATGTCATCACAATGCTCCATGACCCCTGTCATCACAATGCTCCGTGACTCCAGTCATCACAATGCTTCATAACGTTTGTCATCACAATGATCCATGCCCGTGTCATCACAAGGTTCTGTGACCTTTGTAACCACAATGCTCCATGAACTTTTCATCACAATTCACAGTGACCGTTGTCATCACAATGCTCCATGTCTTTGTCAGAACAATGCTCCATGTCCATTGTCTTCACAATGTGCCACACGCATTTCATCACAACGGTCCACAACCTTGTCATTGCAATGCTCCATAAACCCTGTAATCACAATGGTCCATGCACTTCTCATCAAAATGCTCTCTCACCAGAGATATCACAGTGTTCCATGACTAGCCATCACAATACACCCTCACCCCTATAACCACAATGTTCCATGACCCTGTCATCACACTGCTACATCCCCTTATCATCACAATGTTCCATGACCCCTGACATCACAATGTTCCATAACCCCTGTCATCAAAATGCTCCATGATCCTTTTCATCCCAAAGCTCCAATACCCCTGACATCACAATGTTCTATAACACCTGCCATCAAAATATTCCATTACACTTTTCATCAAATTGCTGCATGGCCCGGTCATCAAAATGCTCCCTGCACTTCTCATCACAATGCACCATGCCCTTGTCATCAAAATGCTCCATGACTTGTCATCACAAAACTCCATGACCCTTGGCATCACAATGCTCCATGTCATTGTCATCACAATGCTCCATGAACCCTCTCATAACATTGCTCAATGCCCTTGTCATCACAAAGCTCCATGACACTTGTCATCACAATGCTCGATGCCCTTCTCATCGCAATGCTCCATGCCCTTGTCATTACAATCCTGCATGACCCATGTATCATAGTGTTCCGTACCCTTGTCATCACAATGCTCCATGCCCACTCTCATCACAATAATCCATGAAACATTTCAGACCAATGTTCCATGCCCTTCTCATCACAATGCTCCATTACCTCTGTCATAACAATGCACCATGACCCCTGCCATCACAATGTTCCACGGACTAGTCATCACAAGGTTCCATGACACTTGTCATCACAATGCTGAAGGCCCCTGTAATCACAATGCTCCTTGCCCTTGTCATCACAAAGCTCCATGACGCTTGTCATCAGAAAGTTCCATGGCCTTCTCATCACAATGCTCCATGCCCTTGTCATCACAATGCTCCAAGACCTTTGTAAACACAATGCTCCATGCCCCTTTTCATCTCAATGCTCCATGAACCCTGCCATCACAATGCACCATGCCCATCATCGTAATGCTTCAGGCTATTGTCATCACAATGAAATCAATATTCTCCATGAACTCTGTCATCATAATGCTCCAAAAAATTGTGATCACAATGTTCAATAACACTTATCATCACAACACCCCATGACGCTCATCATCACAATTATCCATGGTCTTCTCTTCACAATGCTCCATGATCTTTGTCATCACAATGCTCAATACACTTGTCATCACAAGGCTCCCTGACACTTGTCGTCAGTATGCTCCTTGAACCCTGTCATGACAAGGCTCCATGCCTTTGTCATCACAATAATCCATCCCCTTGTCATCACAATGCTCCAAGACCCCTGTAATCACAATGCTCCATCCCCCTTTTCATCAGAATGCTCCATGAGACTTGTCATCACAAGTCTCCATGGTCTTCTCCTCACAATGCTCCAGGACCTTGTCATCACCATGCTCCATTCCCTTGTCATCACAATGCTCCATGACCCCTGTCATCACAGTAGTCCATTAACATTTTCAGCCCAATGCTCCACGACCTACTCATCACAATGCTCCATGGCCAATATCTTCACAATGCTCCATGACCACTATTATCACAACACTCCATGACAACTGACAACAAAATGATCTGGGACTATTGTCATCACAATGCTCCATTCCCTAGTCATCACAATGCTCCATGACCCCTGTCATCACAACACTCCATGAACATTTTCCGCCCAGTGCTCCATGACCCTTGTCATCACAACGATCCATGCCCTTGTCATCCCAATGCTCCATGACCCCTGTATTCACAATGCTCCGTGACGCTTGGCATCACAGTGCTCCATGACACATGTCATCACAATGCTCCATGCCTTTGTCAGCAAAATGCTACATGACCTTTCCATTACAATGCTCTATGCGCTTGTCATCAAAATACTCCATTTCCATTGTCATCACAATCCTCCATGAACCTTGGGATCACATTGCTTCATGCCCTTGTCATCACAATGCTCCCTGCTCCTTGAAATCAAAATGATCCATGACCTCTGTCATCACAATAATCCAAACCCTTGTGATCACAAAGTTCCATAACACTTGTCATCACACCGCTCCATGATGCCTGTCATCACTATACTCCATGCTCTTTTCATCACAATGCTCCATGACCTTTGTCATCACAATTCTCAATACACTTGTCATCACAATGCTCCCTGACACTTGTCATCAGAATGCTCCTTGAACCCTGTCAGGAAAAGGCTCCATGCCTTTTTCATCACAATGCCCCATGCCGTTTTCATCAAAATGATCCATGCCATTGTCATCAAAATACTCCACAAGCTTGTCATCAGAATGCTCCATGACACTTGTCATTACAATTCTCCACGCACTTGTCAGCACAATGCTCCCTGACCCTTGTCATCACAATGCTCCAAGCCATTGTCATCACAATGCTCCATTACTTTTGTCATCAGAATCCTCCATGACACTTGGCATCACTATGCTCCATGCCATTGTCATCACAATGGGCCATTACATATGTCATCACAATGCTCCCTGACACCTGTCTTCACAATACTGCATGGCCTGGTCATCACAATGCTCCATGCCGTTGTCATCACAATGCGCCATTCTAACTGTCATCACAATAATCCATGAAACTTATTAGACCAATGTTCCATGCCCTTGTCATCACAATGCTCCATGCCCTTGTTATCACAATGCTCCATGACCCCTGCCATCACAATGCTCTGTGACTCCAGTCATCACAATGCTTCATGACCTTTGTCATCACAATGGTCCATGCCCTGGTCATCAACAGTCTCTGTGACCTTTTTAACCACAATGCTCCATGAATTTTTCATCACAATGCTCTTTGACCCTTGTCATCACAATGCTCCATGCGCTTGGCAGCACAATGCTCCATGACACATGTCATCACAATGCACCATGTGCTTGTCATCACAGTGCTCCACAATCTTGTCATCACAATGCTCCATAAAATTTGTCATCACAATGCTCCATGCACTTCTCATCAAAATGCTCTCTCACCACTGATATCACAGTGCTACATCACTATTTGTCACAATACTCCGTCACTCCTGTCATCACAATGCTATATGCACTTATCATCACAATGTTCGATGACCCCTGACATCACAATGTTCCATAACACCTGTCATCAAAATGTTCCATGACACTTTTCATCAAATTGCTCAAAGACCCTGTCATCAGAATGTTCCCTGCCTTTCTCATCACAATGCACAACGCCCTTGCCATCAAAATGCTCCATGACCTTTGTCATCACAAAGATCCATGACCCTTGGCATCACAATGCTCCATGCCCTTGTCATCACAATGCTCCATGACTTGTCATCACAATCCTCCATGACCCATGACACATGTATCACAGTGTTCCATGCCCTAGTCATCACAATGCTCCAAGACCCCTGTAATCACAATGCTCCATGCCCCTTTTCATCAGAATGCTCCATGAGACTTGTCATGAGAAGTCTCCATGGTCTTCTCATCACAATGCTCCTGGACCTTGTCATCACCATGCTCCATTCCCTTCTCATCACAATGCTCCATGACCCCTGTCATCACAATAATCCATGAATATTTTCAGCCCAATGCTCCAAGACCTATTCATCACAATGCTCCATGGCCAATATCATCACAATGCTCCATGACCACTGTCATCACAACACTCCATGACACCCGACAACACAATGATCCGCGACTCTTGTCATCACAATGCTCCATTCCATAGTCATCACAATGCTCCATGACACCTGTCATCACAACACTCCATGAACATTATCAGCCCAGTGCTCCATGACCCTTGTCATCACAATGATCCATGCCCTTGTCATCCCAATGCTCCATGACCCCTGTATTCACAATGCTCCGTGACGCTTGTCATCACAGTGCTCCATGACACGTCATCACAATGCTCCATGCCTTTGTCAGCAAAATGCTACATGACCTTGTCATTACAATGCTCTATGCGCTTGTCATCACAATACTCCATTTCCATTGTCATCACAATCCTCCATGAACCTTGGGATCACATTGCTTCATGCCCTTGTCCTCACAATGCTCCATGCTCCTTGAAATCAAAATGATCCATGACCTCTGTCATCACAATGCTCCAAACCCTTGTGATCACAATGTTCCATAACACTTGTCTTCACAACGCTCCATGATGCTTGTCATCACAATACTCCATGCTCTTTTCATCACATTGCTCCATGACCTTTGTCATCACAATTCTCAATACACTTGTCATCACAAGGCTCCCTGACACTTGTCACCAGTATGCTCCTTGAACCCTGTCAGGAAAAGGCTCCATGCCTTTTTCATCACAATGCCCCATGCCGTTTTCATCACAATGCTCCATGCCATTGTCATCAAAATACTCCACAAGCTTGTCATCAGAATGCTCCATGACCCTTGTCATCACATTTCTCCATGCACTTGTCAGCACAATGCTCCCTGACCCTTGTCATCACAATGCTCCAAGCCATTGTCATCACAATGCTCCATTACCTTTGCCATCAGAATCCTCCATGACACTTGGCATCCCAATGCTCCATGCCATTGTCATCACAATGGGCCATTACATATGTCATCACAATGCTCCCTGACACCTGTCTTCACAATACTGCATGACCTGGCCATCACAATGCTCCATGCCCTTGTCATCACAATGCGCCATTCCAACTGTCATCGCAATAATCCATGAAACTTATTAGACCAATGCTCCTTGCCCTTGTCATCACAATGCTCCATGCCCTTGTTATCACAATGCTCCATGACCCCTGCCATCACAATGCTCTGTGACTCCAGTCATCACAATGCTTCATGACCTTTGTCACCACAATGGGCCATGCCCTCGTCATCATCACTCTCTGTGAGCTTTTTAACCAAAATGATCCATGAACTTTTCATCACAATGCTCTTTGACCCTTGTCATCACAATGCTCTATGCCTTTCTCAGCACAATGCTCCGTGACCCTTGTCATCACAATGCTCCATGCGCTTGTCAGCACAATGCTCCATGACACATGTCATCACAATGCTCCATGACCCCAGTCATCACATTGCTCCGTGACTCCAGTCATCATAATGCTTCATAACGTTTGTCATCACAATGATCCATGCCCGTGTCATCACAAGGTTCTGTGACCTTTGTAACCACAATGCTCCATGAACTTTTCATCACAATTCACAGTGACCGTTGTCATCACAATGCTCCATGTCTTTGTCAGAACAATGCTCCATGACCATTGTCTTCACAATGTGCCACGCGCATTTCATCACAACGGTCCACAACCTTGTCATTGCAATGCTCCATAAACCCTGTAATCACAATGGTCCATGCACTTCTCATCAAAATGCTCTCTCACCAGAGATATCACAGTGTTCCATGACTAGCCATCACAATACACCCTCACCCCTATAACCACAATGTTCCATGACCCTGTCATCACACTGCTACATCCCCTTATCATCACAATGTTCCATGACCCCTGACATCACAATGTTCCATAACCCCTGTCATCAAAATGCTCCATGATCCTTTTCATCCCAAAGCTCCAAGACCCCTGACATCACAATGTTCTATAACACCTGCCATCAAAATAGTCCATTACACTTTTCATCAAATTGCTGCATGGCCCGGTCATCAAAATGCTCCCTGCACTTCTCATCACAATGCACCATGCCCTTGTCATCAAAATGCTCCATGACTTGTCATCACAAAACTCCATGACCCTTGGCATCACAATGCTCCATGTCATTGTCATCACAATGCTCCATGAACCCTCTCATAACATTGCTCAATGCCCTTGTCATCACAAAGCTCCATGACACTTGTCATCACAATGCTCGATGCCCTTCTCATCGCAATGCTCCATGCCCTTGTCATTACAATCCTGCATGACCCATGTATCATAGTGTTCCGTACCCTTGTCATCACAATGCTCCATACCCACTCTCATCACAATAATCCATGAAACATTTCAGACCAATGTTCCATGCCCTTCTCATCACAATGCTCCATTACCTCTGTCATAACAATGCACCATGACCCCTGCCATCACAATGTTCCACGGACTAGTCATCACAAGGTTCCATGACACTTGTCATCACAATGCTGAAGGCCCCTGTAATCACAATGCTCCTTGCCCTTGTCATCACAAAGCTCCATGACGCTTGTCATCAGAAAGTTCCATAGCCTTCTCATCACAATGCTCCATGCCCTTGTCATCACAATGCTCCAAGACCTTTGTAAACACAATGCTCCATGCCCCTTTTCATCTCAATGCTCCATGAACCCTGCCATCACAATGCACCATGCCCATCATCATAATGCTTCAGGCTATTGTCATCACAATGAAATCAATATTCTCCATGAACTCTGTCATCATAATGCTCCAAAAAATTGTGATCACAATGTTCCATAACACTTATCATCACAACACCCCATGACACTCATCATCACAATTATCCATGGTCTTCTCTTCACAATGCTCCATGATCTTTGTCATCACAATGCTCAATACACTTGTCATCACAAGGCTCCCTGACACTTGTCGTCAGTATGCTCCTTGAACCCTGTCATGACCAGGCTCCATGCCTTTGTCATCACAATAATCCATGCCCTTGTCATCACAATGCTCCAAGACCCCTGTAATCACAATGCTCCATCCCCCTTTTCATCAGAATGCTCCATGAGACTTGTCATCACAAGTCTCCATGGTCTTCTCCTCACAATGCTCCAGGACCTTGTCATCACCATGCTCCATTCCCTTGTCATCACAATGCTCCATGACCCCTGTCATCACAGTAGTCCATTAACATTTTCAGCCCAATGCTCCACGACCTACTCATCACAATGCTCCATGGCCAATATCTTCACAATGCTCCATGACCACTGTTATCACAACACTCCATGACAACTGACAAGAAAATGATCTGGGACTCTTGTCATCACAGTGCTCCATTCCCTAGTCATCACAATGCTCCATGACCCCTGTCATCACAACACTCCATGAACATTTTCCGCCCAGTGCTCCATGACCCTTGTCATCAAAACGATCCATGCCCTTGTCATCCCAATGCTCAATGACCCCTGTATTCACAATGCTCCGTGACGCTTGTCATCCGAGTGCTCCATGACACATGTCATCACAATGCTCCATGCCTTTGTCAGCAAAATGCTACATGACCTTTCCATTACAATGCTCTATGCGCTTGTCATCAAAATACTCCATTTCCATTGTCATCACAATCCTCCATGAACCTTGGGATCACATTGCTTCATGCCCTTGTCATCACAATGCTCCCTGCTCCTTGAAATCAAAATGATCCATGACCTCTGTCATCACAATAATCCAAACCCTTGTGATCACAAAGTTCCATAACACTTGTCATCACACCGCTCCATGATGCCTGTCATCACTATACTCCATGCTCTTTTCATCACAATGCTCCATGACCTTTGTCATCACAATTCTCAATACACTTGTCATCACAATGCTCCCTGACACTTGTCATCAGAATGCTCCTTGAACCCTGTCAGGAAAAGGCTCCATGCCTTTTTCATCACAATGCCCCATGCCGTTTTCATCAAAATGATCCATGCCATTGTCATCAAAATACTCCACAAGCTTGTCATCAGAATGCTCCATGACACTTGTCATTACAATTCTCCACGCACTTGTCAGCACAATGCTCCCTGACCCTTGTCATCACAATGCTCCAAGCCATTGTCATCACAATGCTCCATTACTTTTGTCATCAGAATCCTCCATGACACTTGGCATCACTATGCTCCATGCCATTGTCATCACAATGGGCCATTACATATGTCATCACAATGCTCCCTGACACCTGTCTTCACAATACTGCATGGCCTGGTCATCACAATGCTCCATGCCGTTGTCATCACAATGCGCCATTCTAACTGTCATCACAATAATCCATGAAACTTATTAGACCAATGTTCCATGCCCTTGTCATCACAATGCTCCATGCCCTTGTTATCACAATGCTCCATGACCCCTGCCATCACAATGCTCTGTGACTCCAGTCATCACAATGCTTCATGACCTTTGTCATCACAATGGTCCATGCCCTGGTCATCAACAGTCTCTGTGACCTTTTTAACCACAATGCTCCATGAATTTTTCATCACAATGCTCTTTGACCCTTGTCATCACAATGCTCCATGCGCTTGGCAGCACAATGCTCCATGACACATGTCATCACAATGCACCATGTGCTTGTCATCACAGTGCTCCACAATCTTGTCATCACAATGCTCCATAAAATTTGTCATCACAATGCTCCATGCACTTCTCATCAAAATGCTCTCTCACCACTGATATCACAGTGCTACATCACTATTTGTCACAATACTCCGTCACTCCTGTCATCACAATGCTATATGCACTTATCATCACAATGTTCGATGACCCCTGACATCACAATGTTCCATAACACCTGTCATCAAAATGTTCCATGACACTTCTCATCAAATTGCTCAAAGACCCTGTCATCAGAATGTTCCCTGCCTTTCTCATCACAATGCACAACGCCCTTGCCATCAAAATGCTCCATGACCTTTGTCATCACAAAGATCCATGACCCTTGGCATCACAATGCTCCATGCCCTTGTCATCACAATGCTCCATGACTTGTCATCACAATCCTCCATGACCCATGACACATGTATCACAGTGTTCCATGCCCTAGTCATCACAATGCTCCAAGACACCTGTAATCACAATGCTCCATGCCCCTTTTCATCAGAATGCTCCATGAGACTTGTCATGAGAAGTCTCCATGGTCTTCTCATCACAATGCTCCTGGACCTTGTCATCACCATGCTCCATTCCCTTCTCATCACAATGCTCCATGACCCCTGTCATCACAATAATCCATGAATATTTTCAGCCCAATGCTCCAAGACCTATTCATCACAATGCTCCATGGCCAATATCATCACAATGCTCCATGACCACTGTCATCACAACACTCCATGACACCCGACAACACAATGATCCGCGACTCTTGTCATCACAATGCTCCATTCCATAGTCATCACAATGCTCCATGACCCCTGTCATCACAATAATCCATGAATATTTTCAGCCCAATGCTCCAAGACCTATTCATCACAATGCTCCATGGCCAATATCATCACAATGCTCCATGACCACTGTCATCACAACACTCCATGACACCCGACAACACAATGATCCGTGACTCTTGTCATCACAGTGCTCCATTCCATAATCATCACAATGCTCCATGACACCTGTCATCACAACACTCCATGAACATTATCAGCCCAGTGCTCCATGACGCTTGTCATCAAAATGATCCATGCCCTTGTCATCCCAATGCTCCATGACCCCTGTATTCACAATGCTCCGTGACGCTTGTCATCACAGTGCTCCATGACACATGTCATCACAATGCTCCATGCCTTTGTCAGCAAAATGCTACATGACCTTGTCATTACAATGCTCTATGCGCTTGTCGTCACAATACTCCATTTCCATTGTCATCACAATCCTCCATGAACCTTGGGATCACATTGCTTCATGCCCTTGTCCTCACAATGCTCCATGCTCCTTGAAATCAAAATGATCCATGACCTCTGTCATCACAATGCTCCAAACACTTGTGATCACAATGTTCCATAACACTTGTCATCACAACGCTCCATGATGCTTGTCATCACAATACTCCATGCTCTTTTCATCACAATGCTCCATGACCTTTGTCATCACAATTCTCAATACACTTGTCATCACAAGGCTCCCTGACACTTGTCGTCAGAATGCTCCTTGAACCCTGTCAGGAAAAGGCTCCATGCCTTTTTCATCACAATGCCCCATGCCGTTTTCATCACAATGCTCCATGCCATTGTCATCAAAATACTCCACAAGCTTGTCATCAGAATGCTCCATGACCCTTGTCATCACATTTCTCCATGCACTTGTCAGCACAATGCTCCCTGACCCTTGTCATCACAATGCTCCAAGCCACTGTCATCACAATGCTCCATTACATTTGCCATCAGAATCCTCCATGACACTTGGCATCCCAATGCTCCATGCTATTGTCATCACAATGGGCCATTACATATGTCATCACAATGCTCCCTGACACCTGTCTTCACAATACTGCATGACCTGGCAATCACAATGCTCCATGCCCTTGTCATCACAATGCGCCATTCCAACTGTCATCGCAATAATCCATGAAACTTATTAGACCAATGCTCCTTGCCCTGGTCATCACAATGCTCCATGCCCTTGTTATCACAATGCTCCATGACCCCTGCCATCACAATGCTCTGTGACTCCAGTCATCACAATGCTTCATGACCTTTGTCACCACAATGGGCCATGCCCTCGTCATCATCACTCTCTGTGAGCTTTTTAACCAAAATGATCCATGAACTTTTCTTCACAATGCTCTTTGACCCTTGTCATCACAATGCTCTATGCCTTTCTCAGCACAATGCTCCATGACCCTTGTCATCACAATGCTCCATGCGCTTGTCAGCACAATGCTCCATGACACATGTCATCACAATGCTCCATGACCCCTGTCATCACAATGCTCCGTGACTCCAGTCATCACAATGCTTCATAACGTTTGTCATCACAATGATCCATGCCCGTGTCATCACAAGGTTCTGTGACCTTTGTAACCACAATGCTCCATGAACTTTTCATCACAATTCACAGTGACCCTTGTCATCACAATGCTCCATGTCTTTGTCAGAACAATGCTCCATGACCATTGTCTTCACAATGTGCCACGCGCATTTCATCACAACGGTCCACAACATTTTCATTGCAATGCTCCATAAACCCTGTAATCACAATGGTCCATGCACTTCTCATCAAAATGCTCTCTCACCAGTGATATCACAGTGTTCCATGACTAGCCATCACAATACACCCTCACCCCTATAATCACAATCTTCCATGACCCTGTCATCACACTGCTACATCCCCTTATCATCACAATGTTCCATGACCCCTGACATCACAATGTTCCATAACCCCTGTCATCAAAATGCTCCATGATCCTTTTCATCCCAAAGCTCCAAGACCCCTGACATCACAATGTTCTATAACACCTGCCATCAAAATAGTCCATTACACTTTTCATCAAATTGCTGCATGGCCCGGTCATCAAAATGCTCCCTGCACTTCTCATCACAATGCACCATGCCCTTGTCATCAAAATGCTCCATGACTTGTCATCACAAAACTCCATGACCCTTGGCATCACAATGCTCCATGTCATTGTCATCACAATGCTCCATGAACCCTCTCATAACATTGCTCAATGCCCTTGTCATCACAAAGCTCCATGACACTTGTCATCACAATGCTCGATGCCCTTCTCATCGCAATGCTCCATGCCCTTGTCATTACAATCCTGCATGACCCATGTATCATAGTGTTCCGTACCCTTGTCATCACAATGCTCCATGCCCACTCTCATCACAATAATCCATGAAACATTTCAGACCAATGTTCCATGCCCTTCTCATCACAATGCTCCATTACCTCTGTCATAACAATGCACCATGACCCCTGCCATCACAATGTTCCACGGACTAGTCATCACAAGGTTCCATGACACTTGTCATCACAATGCTGAAGGCCCCTGTAATCACAATGCTCCTTGCCCTTGTCATCACAAAGCTCCATGACGCTTGTCATCAGAAAGTTCCATGGCCATCTCATCACAATGCTCCATGCCCTTGTCATCACAATGCTCCAAGACCTTTGTAAACACAATGATCCATGCCCCTTTTCATCTCAATGCTCCATGAACCCTGCCATCACAATGCACCATGCCCATCATCTTAATGCTTCAGGCTATTGTCATCACAATGAAATCAATATTCTCCATGACCTCTGTCATCATAATGCTCCAAACACTTGTGATCACAATGTTCCATAACACTTATCATCACAACACCCCATGACGCTCATCATCACAATTATCCATGGTCTTCTCTTCACAATGCTCCATGATCTTTGTCATCACAATGCTCAATACACTTGTCATCACAAGGCTCCCTGACACTTGTCGTCAGTATGCTCCTTAAACCCTGTCATGACAAGGCTCCATGCCTTTGTCATCACAATAATCCATGCCCTTTTCATCACAATGCTCCAAGATCCCTGTAATCACAATGATCCATGCCCTTGTCATCAAAAAGCTACATGACGCATGTCATCAGAATGCTTCATGGCCTTCTCATCATAATGCTCCATGTCCTTGTCTTCACAATGCTCCAAGACCCCTGTAATCAAAATGCTCCATGCCCCTTTTCATCAGAATGCTCCATGAGACTTGTCATCACAAGTCTCCATGGTCTTCTCCTCACAATGCTCCAGGACCTTGTCATCACCATGCTCCATTCCCTTGTCATCACAATGCTCCATGACCCCTGTCATCACAGTAGTCCATTAACATTTTCAGCCCAATGCTCCACGACCTACTCATCACAATGCTCCATGGCCAATATCTTCACAATGCTCCATGACCACTGTTATCACAACACTCCATGACAACTGACAAGAAAATGATCTGGGACTCTTGTCATCACAATGCTCCATTCCCTAGTCATCACAATCCTCCATGAACCTTGGGATCACATTGCTTCATGCCCTTGTCCTCACAGTGCTCCATGCTCCTTGAAATCAAAATGATCCATGACCTCTGTCATCACAATAATCCAAACCCTTGTGATCACAAAGTTCCATAACACTTGTCATCACAACGCTCCATGATGCCTGTCATCACTATACTCCATGCTCTTTTCATCACAATGCTCCATGACCTTTGTCATCACAATTCTCAATACACTTGTCATCACAATGCTCCCTGACACTTGTCATCAGAATGCTCCTTGAACCCTGTCACGAAAAGGCTCCATGCCTTTTTCATCACAATGCCCCATGCCGTTTTCATCAAAATGATCCATGCCATTGTCATCAAAATACTCCACAAGCTTGTCATCAGAATGCTCCTTGACACTTGTCATTACAATTCTCCACGCACTTGTCAGCACAATGCTCCCTGACCCTTGTCATCACAATGCTCCAAGCCATTGTCATCACAATGCTCCATTACTTTTGTCATCAGAATCCTCCATGACACTTGGCATCACTATGCTCCATGCCATTGTCATCACAATGGGCCATTACATATGTCATCACAATGCTCCCTGACACCTGTCTTCACAATACTGCATGGCCTGGTCATCACAATGCTCCATGCCGTTGTCATCACAATGCGCCATTCTAACTGTCATCACAATAATCCATGAAACTGATTAGACCAATGTTCCATGCCCTTGTCATCACAATGCTCCATGCCCTTGTTATCACAATGCTCCATGACCCCTGCCATCACAATGCTCTGTGACTCCAGTCATCACAATGCTTCATGACCTTTGTCATCACAATGGTCCATGCCCTGGTCATCAACAGTCTCTGTGACCTTTTTAACCACAATGCTCCATGAACTTTTCATCACAATGCTCTTTGACCCTTGTCATCACAATGCTCCATGCGCTTGGCAGCACAATGCTCCATGACACATGTCATCACAATGCACCATGTGCTTGTCATCACAGTGCTCCACAATCTTGTCATCACAATGCTCCATAAAATTTGTCATCACAATGCTCCATGCACTTCTCATCAAAATGCTCTCTCACCACTGATATCACAGTGCTACATCACTATTTGTCACAATACTCCGTCACTCCTGTCATCACAATGCTATATGCACTTATCATCACAATGTTCGATGACCCCTGACATCACAATGTTCCATAACACCTGTCATCAAAATGTTCCATGACACTTTTCATCAAATTGCTCAAAGACCCTGTCATCAGAATGTTCCCTGCCTTTCTCATCACAATGCACAACACCCTTGCCATCAAAATGCTCCATGCCCTTGTCATCACAATGCTCCATGACTTGTCATCACAATCCTCCATGACCCATGACACATGTATCACAGTGTTCCATGCCCTAGTCATCACAATGCTCCAAGACACCTGTAATCACAATGCTCCATGCCCCTTTTCATCAGAATGCTCCATGAGACTTGTCATGAGAAGTCTCCATGGTCTTCTCATCACAATGCTCCTGGACCTTGTCATCACCATGCTCCATTCCCTTCTCATCACAATGCTCCATGACCCCTGTCATCACAATAATCCATGAATATTTTCAGCCCAATGCTCCAAGACCTATTCATCACAATGCTCCATGGCCAATATCATCACAATGCTCCATGACCACTGTCATCACAACACTCCATGACACCCGACAACACAATGATCCGTGACTCTTGTCATCACAGTGCTCCATTCCATAGTCATCACAATGCTCCATGACACCTGTCATCACAACACTCCATGAACATTATCAGCCCAGTGCTCCATGACGCTTGTCATCACAATGATCCATGCCCTTGTCATCCCAATGCTCCATGACCCCTGTATTCACAATGCTCCGTGACTCTTGTCATCACAGTGCTCCATGACACATGTCATCACAATGCTCCATGCCTTTGTCAGCAAAATGCTACATGACGTTGTCATTACAATGCTCTATGCGCTTGTCATCACAATACTCCATTTCCATTGTCATCACAATCTTCCATGAAACTTGGGATCACATTGCTTCATGCCCTTGTCCTCACAGTGCTGCATGCTCCTTGAAATCAAAATGATCCATGACCTCTGTCATCACAATGCTCCAAACCCTTGTGATCACAATGTTCCACAACACTTGTTATCACAACGCTCCATGTTGCTTGTCATCACAATACTCCATGCTCTTTTCATCACAATGCTCCATGATCTTTGTCATCACAATTCTCAATACACTTGTCATCACAAGGCTCCCTGACACTTGTCACCAGTATGCTCCTTGAACCCTGTCAGGAAAAGGCTCCATGCCTTTTTCATCACAATGCCCCATGCCGTTTTCATCACAATGCTCCATGCCATTGTCATCAAAATACTCCACAAGCTTGTCATCAGAATGCTCCATGACCCTTGTCATCACATTTCTCCATGCACTTGTCAGCACAATGCTCCCTGACACTTGTCATCACAATGCTCCAAGCCATTGTCATCACAATGCTCCATTACTTTTGTCATCAGAATCCTCCATGACACTTGGCATCACTATGCTCCATGCCATTGTCATCACAATGGGCCATTACATATGTCATCACAATGCTCCCTGACACCTGTCTTCACAATACTGCATGGCCTGGTCATCACAATGCTCCATGCCGTTGTCATCACAATGCGCCATTCTAACTGTCATCACAATAATCCATGAAACTGATTAGACCAATGTTCCATGCCCTTGTCATCACAATGCTCCATGCCCTTGTTATCACAATGCTCCATGACCCCTGCCATCACAATGCTCTGTGACTCCAGTCATCACAATGCTTCATGACCTTTGTCATCACAATGGTCCATGCCCTGGTCATCAACAGTCTCTGTGACCTTTTTAACCACAATGCTCCATGAACTTTTCATCACAATGCTCTTTGACCCTTGTCATCACAATGCTCCATGCGCTTGGCAGCACAATGCTCCATGACACATGTCATCACAATGCACCATGTGCTTGTCATCACAGTGCTCCACAATCTTGTCATCACAATGCTACATAAAATTTGTCATCACAATGCTCCATGCACTTCTCATCAAAATGCTCTCTCACCACTGATATCACAGTGCTACATCACTATTTGTCACAATACTCCGTCACTCCTGTCATCACAATGCTATATGCACTTATCATCACAATGTTCGATGACCCCTGACATCACAATGTTCCATAACACCTGTCATCAAAATGTTCCATGACACTTTTCATCAAATTGCTCAAAGACCCTGTCATCAGAATGTTCCCTGCCTTTCTCATCACAATGCACAACACCCTTGCCATCACAATGCTCCATGCCCTTGTCATCACAATGCTCCATGACTTGTCATCACAATCCTCCATGACCCATGACACATGTATCACAGTGTTCCATGCCCTAGTCATCACAATGCTCCAAGACACCTGTAATCACAATGCTCCATGCCCCTTTTCATCAGAATGCTCCATGAGACTTGTCATGAGAAGTCTCCATGGTCTTCTCATCACAATGCTCCTGGACCTTGTCATCACCATGCTCCATTCCCTTCTCATCACAATGCTCCATGACCCCTGTCATCACAATAATCCATGAATATTTTCAGCCCAATGCTCCAAGACCTATTCATCACAATGCTCCATGGCCAATATCATCACAATGCTCCATGACCACTGTCATCACAACACTCCATGACACCCGACAACACAATGATCCGTGACTCTTGTCATCACAGTGCTCCATTCCATAGTCATCACAATGCTCCATGACACCTGTCATCACAACACTCCATGAACATTATCAGCCCAGTGCTCCATGACCCTTGTCATCACAATGATCCATGCCCTTGTCATCCCAATGCTCCATGACCCCTGTATTCACAATGCTCCGTGACGCTTGTCATCACAGTGCTCCATGACACATGTCATCACAATGCTCCATGCCTTTGTCAGCAAAATGCTACATGACGTTGTCATTACAATGCTCTATGCGCTTGTCATCACAATACTCCATTTCCATTGTCATCACAATCTTCCATGAAACTTGGGATCACATTGCTTCATGCCCTTGTCCTCACAGTGCTGCATGCTCCTTGAAATCAAAATGATCCATGACCTCTGTCATCACAATGCTCCAAACCCTTGTGATCACAATGTTCCACAACACTTGTTATCACAACGCTCCATGTTGCTTGTCATCACAATACTCCATGCTCTTTTCATCACAATGCACCATGCCCTTGTCATCAAAATGCTCCATGAGTTGTCATCACAAAACTCCATGACCCTTGGCATCACAATGCTCCATGTCATTGTCATCACAATGCTCCATGAACCCTCTCATAACATTGCTCAAAGCCCTTGTCATCACAAAGCTCCATGACACTTGTCATCACAATGCTACATGCCCTTTTCATTACAATCCTGCATGACCCATGTATCATAGTGTTCCGTACCCTTGTCATCACAATGCTCCATGCCCACTCTCATCACAATAATCCATGAAACATTTCAGACCAATGTTCCATGCCCTTCTCATCACAATGCTCCATTACCTCTGTCATAACAATGCACCATGACCCCTGCCATCACAATGTTCCACGGACTAGTCATCACAAGGTTCCATGACACTTGTCATCACAATGCTGAAGGCCCCTGTAATCACAATGCTCCTTGCCCTTCTCATCACAAAGCTCCATGACGCTTGTCATCAGAAAGTTCCATGGCCTTCTCATCACAATGCTCCATGCCCTTGTCATCACAATGCTCCAAGACCTTTGTAAACACAATGCTCCATGCCCCTTTTCATCTCAATGCTCCATGAACCCTGCCATCACAATGCACCATGCCCATCATCGTAATGCTTCAGGCTATTGTCATCACAATGAAATCAATATTCTCCATGAACTCTGTCACCATAATGCTCCAAACAATTGTGATCACAATGTTCCATAACACTTATCATCACAACACCCCATGACGCTCATCATCACAATTATCAATGGTCTTCTCTTCACAAAGCTCCATGATCTTTGTCATCACAATGCTCAATACACTTGTCATCACAAGGCTCCCTGACACTTGTCGTCAGTATGCTCCTTGAACCCTGTCATGACAAGGCTCCATGCCTTTGTCATCACAATAATCCATGCCCTTTTCATCACAATGCTCCAAGATCCCTGTAATCACAATGATCCATGCCCTTGTCATCAAAAAGCTCCATGACGCATGTCATCAGAATGCTTCATGGCCTTCTCATCATAATGCTCCATGTCCTTGTCATCACAATGCTCCAAGACCCCTGTAATCAAAATGCTCCATGCCCCTTTTCATCAGAATGCTCCATGAGACTTGTCATCACAAGTCTCCATGGTCTTCTCCTCACAATGCTCCAGGACCTTGTCATCACCATTCTCCATTCCCTTGTCATCACAATGCTCCATGACCCCTGTCATCACAGTAGTCCATTAACATTTTCAGCCCAATGCTCCACGACCTACTCATCACAATGCTCCATGGCCAATATCTTCACAATGCTCCATGACCACTGTTATCACAACACTCCATGACAACTGACAACAAAATGATCTGGGACTCTTGTCATCACAATGCTCCATTCCCTATTCATCACAGTGCTCCATGACCCCTGTCATCACAACACTCCATGAACATTTTCCCCCCAGTGCTCCATGACACTTGTCATCACAATTATCCATGCCCTTGTCATCCCAATGTTCCATGACCCCTGTATTCACAATGCTCCGTGACGCTTGTCATCACAGTGCTCCATGACACATGTCATCACAATGCTCCATGCCTTTTTCAGCAAAATGCTACATGACTTTTCCATTACAATGCTCTATGCGCTTGTCATCACAATACTCCATTTCCATTGTCATCACAATCCTCCATGAACCTTGGGATCACATTGCTTCATGCCCTTGTCATCACAATGCTCCCTGCTCCTTGAAATCAAAATGATCCATGACCTCTGTCATCACAATAATCCAAACCCTTGTGATCACAAAGTTCCATAACACTTGTCATCACAACGCTCCATGATGCCTGTCATCACTATACTCCATGCTCTTTTCATCACAATGCTCCATGACCTTTGTCATCACAATGCTCAATACACTTGTCATCACAATGCTCCCTGACACTTGTCATCAGAATGCTCCTTGCACCCTGTCACGAAAAGGCTCCATGCTTTTTTCATCACAATGCCCCATGCCGTTTTCATCAAAATGATCCATGCCATTGTCATCAAAATACTCCACAATCTTGTCATCAGAATGCTCCATGACACTTGTCATTACAATTCTCCACGCACTTGTCAGCACAATGCACCCTGACCCTTGTCATCACAATGCTCCAAGCCATTGTCATCACAATGCTCCATTACTTTTGTCATCAGAATCCTCCATGACACTTGGCATCACTATGCTCCATGCCATTGTCATCACAATGGGCCATTACATATGTCATCACAATGCTCCCTGACACCTGTCTTCACAATACTGCATGGCCTGGTCATCACAATGCTCCATGCCGTTGTCATCACAATGCGCCATTCTAACTGTCATCACAATAATCCATGAAACTTATTAGACCAATGTTCCATGCCCTTGTCATCACAATGCTCCATGCCCTTGTTATCACAATGCTCCATGACCCCTGCCATCACAATGCTCTGTGACTCCAGTCATCACAATGCTTCATGACCTTTGTCATCACAATGGTCCATGCCCTGGTCATCAACAGTCTCTGTGACCTTTTTAACCACAATGCTCCATGAACTTTTCATCACAATGCTCTTTGACCCTTGTCATCACAATGCTCCATGCGCTTGGCAGCACAATGCTCCATGACACATGTCATCACAATGCACCATGTGCTTGTCATCACAGTGCTCCACAATCTTGTCATCACAATGCTCCATAAAATTTGTCATCACAATGCTCCATGCACTTCTCATCAAAATGCTCTCTCACCACTGATATCACAATGCTACATCACTATTTGTCACAATACTCCGTCACTCCTGTCATCACAATGCTATATGCACTTATCATCACAATGTTCGATGACCCCTGACATCACAATGTTCCATAACACCTGTCATCAAAATGTTCCATGACACTTTTCATCAAATTGCTCAAATACCCTGTCATCAGAATGTTCCCTGCCTTTCTCATCACAATGCACAACGCCCTTGCCATCAAAATGCTCCATGACCTTTGTCATCACAAAGATCCATGACCCTTGGCATCACAATGCTCCATGCCCTTGTCATCACAATGCTCCATGACTTGTCATCACAATCCTCCATGACCCATTACACATGTATCACAGTGTTCCATGCCCTAGTCATCACAATGCTCCAAGACCCCTGTAATCACAATGCTCCATGCCCCTTTTCATCAGAATGCTCCATGAGACTTGTCATGAGAAGTCTCCATGGTCTTCTCATCACAATGCTCCTGGACCTTGTCATCACCATGCTCCATTCCCTTCTCATCACAATGCTCCATGACCCCTGTCATCACAATAATCCATGAATAATTTCAGCCCAATGCTCCAAGACCTATTCATCACAATGCTCCATGGCCAATATCATCACAATGCTATATGACCACTGTCATCACAACACTCCATGACACCCGACAACACAATGATCCGCGACTCTTGTCATCACAATGCTCCATTCCATAGTCATCACAATGCTCCATGACACCTGTCATCACAACACTCCATGAACATTATCAGCCCAGTGCTCCATGACCCTTGTCATCACAATGATCCATGCCCTTGTCATCCCAATGCTCCATGACCCCTGTATTCACAATGCTCAGTGACGCTTTTCATCACAGTGCTCCATGACACATGTCATCACAATGCTCCATGCCTTTGTCAGCAAAATGCTACATGACCTTGTCATTAAAATGCTCTATGCGCTTGTCATCACAATACTCCATTTCCATTGTCATCACAATCCTCCATGAACCTTGGGATCACATTGCTTCATGCCCTTGTCCTCACAATGCTCCATGCTCCTTGAAATCAAAATGATCCATGACCTCTGTCATCACAATGCTCCAAAACTTGTGATCACAATGTTCCATAACTCTTGTCTTCACAACGCTCCATGATGCTTGTAATCACAATACTCCATGCTCTTTTAATCACATTGCTCCATGACCATTGTCATCACAATTCTCAATACACTTGTCATCACAAGTCTCCCTGACACTTGTCACCAGTATGCTCCTTGAACCCTGTCAGGAAAAGGCTCCATGCCTTTTTCATCACAATGCCCCATGCCGTTTTCATCACAATGCTCCATGCCATTGTCATCAAAATACTCCACAAGCTTGTCATCAGAATGCTCCATGACCCTTGTCATCACATTTCTCCATGCACTTGTCAGCACAATGCTCCCTGACCCTTGTCATCACAATGCTCCAAGCCATTGTCATCACAATGCTCCATTACCTTTGCCATCAGAATCCTCCATGACACTTGGCATCCCAATGCTCCATGCCATTGTCATCACAATGGGCCATTACATATTTCATCACAATGCTCCCTGACACCTGTCTTCACAATACTGCATGGCCTGGTCCTCACAATGCTCCATGCCTTTGTCATCACAATGCGCCATTCTAACTGTCATCACAATAATCCATGAAACTTATTAGACCAATGTCCCATGCCCTTGTCATCACAATGCTCCATGCCCTTGTTATCACAATGCTCCATGACCCCTGCCATCACAATGCTCTGTGACTCCAGTCATCACAATGCTTCATGACCTTTGTCATCACAATGGTCCATGCCCTGGTCATCAACAGTCTCTGTGACCTTTTTAACCACAATGCTCCATGAACTTTTCATCACAATGCTCTTTGACCCTTGTCATCACAATGCTCCATGCACTTGGCAGCACAATGCTCCATGACACATGTCATCACAATGCACCCTGTGCTTGTCATCACAGTGCTCCACAATCTTGTCATCACAATGCTCCATAAAATTTGTCATCACAATGCTCCATGCACTTCTCATCAAAATGCTCTCTCACCACTGATATCACAATGCTACATCACTATTTGTCACAATACTCCGTCACTCCTGTCATCACAATGCTATATGCACTTTTCATCACAATGTTCGATGACCCCTGACATCACAATGTTCCATAACACCTGTCATCAAAATGTTCCATGACACTTTTCATCAAATTGCTCAAAGACCCTGTCATCAGAATGTTCCCTGCCTTTCTCATCACAATGCACAACGCCCTTGCCATCAAAATGCTCCATGACCTTTGTCATCACAAAGATCCATGACCCTTGGCATCACAATGCTCCATGCCCTTGTCATCACAATGCTCCATGACTTGTCATCACAATACTCCATGACCCATGACACATGTATCACAGTGTTCCATGCCCTAGTCATCACAATGCTCCAAGACCCCTGTAATCACAATGCTCCATGCCCCTTTTCATCAGAATGCTCCATGAGACTTGTCATGAGAAGTCTCCATGGTCTTCTCATCACAATGCTCCTGGACCTTGTCATCACCATGCTCCATTCCCTTCTCATCACAATGCTCCATGACCCCTGTCATCACAATAATCCATGAATAATTTCAGCCCAATGCTCCAAGACCTATTCATCACAATGCTCCATGGCCAATATCATCACAATGCTCCATGACCACTGTCATCACAACACTCCATGACACCCGACAACACAATGATCCGCGACTCTTGTCATCACAATGCTCCATTCCATAGTCATCACAATGCTCCATGACACCTGTCATCACAACACTCCATGAACATTATCAGCCCAGTGCTCCATGACCCTTGTCATCACAATGATCCATGCCCTTGTCATCCCAATGCTCCATGACCCCTGTATTCACAATGCTCCGTGACGCTTGTCATCACAGTGCTCCATGACACATGTCATCACAGTGCTCCATGCCTTTGTCAGCAAAATGCTACATGACCTTGTCATTAAAATGCTCTATGCGCTTGTCATCACAATACTCCATTTCCATTGTCATCACAATCCTCCATGAACCTTGGGATCACATTGCTTCATGCCCTTGTCCTCACAATGCTCCATGCTCCTTGAAATCAAAATGATCCATGACCTCTGTCATCACAATGCTCCAAACACTTGTGATCACAATGTTCCATAACACTTGTCTTCACAACGCTCCATGATGCTTGTAATCACAATACTCCATGCTCTTTTAATCACATTGCTCCATGAGCATTGTCATCACAATTCTCAATACACTTGTCATCACAAGTCTCCCTGACACTTGTCACCAGTATGGTCCTTGAACCCTGTCAGGAAAAGGCTCCATGCATTTTTCATCACAATGCCCCATGCCGTTTTCATCACAATGCTCCATACCATTGTCATCAAAATACTCCACAAGCTTGTCATCAGAATGCTCCATGACCCTTGTCATCACATTTCTCCATGCACTTGTCAGCACAATGCTCCCTGACCCTTGTCATCACAATGCTCCAAGCCATTGTCATCACAATGCTCCATTACCTTTGCCATCAGAATCCTCCATGACACTTGGCATCCCAATGTTCCATGCCATTGTCATCACAATGGGCCATTACATATGTCATCACAATGCTCCCTGACACCTGTCTTCACAATACTGCATGGCCTGGTCCTCACAATGCTCCATGCCTTTGTCATCACAATGCGCCATTCTAACTGTCATCACAATAATCCATGAAACTTATTAGACCAATGTTCCATGCCCTTGTCATCACAATGCTCCATGCCCTTGTTATCACAATGCTCCATGACCCCTGCCATCACAATGCTCTGTGACTCCAGTCATCACAATGCTTCATGACCTTTGTCATCACAATGGTCCATGCCCTGGTCATCAACAGTCTCTGTGACCTTTTTAACCACAATGCTCCTTGAACTTTTCATCACAATGCTCTTTGACCCTTGTCATCACAATGCTCCATGCGCTTGGCAGCACAATGCTCCATGACACATGTCATCACAATGCACCATGTGCTTGTCATCACAGTGCTCCACAATCTTGTCATCACAATGCTCCATAAAATTTGTCATCACAATGCTCCATGCACTTCTCATCAAAATGCTCTCTCACCTCTGATATCACAATGCTACATCACTATTTGTCACAATACTCCATCACTCCTGTCATCACAATGCTATATGCACTTTTCATCACAATGTTCGATGACCCCTGACATCACAATGTTCCATAACACCTGTCATCAAAATGTTCCATGACACTTTTCATCAAATTGCTCAAAGACCCTGTCATCAGAATGTTCCCTGCCTTTCTCATCACAATGCACAACGCCCTTGCCATCAAAATGCTCCATGACCTTTGTCATCACAAAGATCCATGACCCTTGGCATCACAATGCTCCATGCCCTTGTCATCACAATGCTCCATGACTTGTCATCACAATCCTCCATGACCCATGACACATGTATCACAGTGTTCCATGCCCTAGTCATCACAATGCTCCATGCCCTTGTTATCACAATGCTCGATGACCCCTGCCATCACAATGCTCTGTGACTCCAGTCATCACAATGCTTCATGACCTTTGTCACCACAATGGGCCATGCCCTCGTCATCATCACTCTCTGTGAGCTTTTTAACCAAAATGATCCATGAACTTTTCATCACAATGCTCTTTGACCCTTGTCATCACAATGCTCTATGCCTTTCTCAGCACAATGCTCCGTGACCCTTGTCATCACAATGCTCCATGCGCTTGTCAGCACAATGCTCCATGACACATGTCATCACAATGCTCCATGACCCCTGTCATCACAATGCTCGTGACTCCAGTCATCACAATGCTTCATAACGTTTGTCATCACAATGATCCATGCCCGTGTCATCACAAGGTTCTGTGACCTTTGTAACCACAATGCTCCATGAACTTTTCATCACAATTCACGGTGACCGTTGTCATCACAATGCTCCATGTCTTTGTCAGAACAATGCTCCATGACCATTGTCTTCACAGTGTGCCACGCGCATTTCATCACAACGGTCCACAACCTTGTCGTTGCAATGCTCCATAAACCCTGTAATCACAATGGTCCATGCACTTCTCATCAAAATGCTCTCTCACCAGAGATATCACAGTGTTCCATGACTAGCCATCACAATACACCCTCACCCCTATAACCACAATGTTCCATGACCCTGTCATCACACTGCTACATCCCCTTATCATCACAATGTTCCATGACCCCTGACATCACAATGTTCCATAACCCCTGTCATCAAAATGCTCCATGATCCTTTTCATCCCAAAGCTCCAAGACCCCTGACATCACAATGTTCTATAACACCTGCCATCAAAATATTCCATTACACTTTTCATCAAATTGCTGCATGGCCCGGTCATCAAAATGCTCCCTGCACTTCTCATCACAATGCACCATGCCCTTGTCATCAAAATGCTCCATGACTTGTCATCACAAAACTCCATGACCCTTGGCATCACAATGCTCCATGTCATTGTCATCACAATGCTCCATGAACCCTCTCATAACATTGCTCAATGCCCTTGTCATCACAAAGCTCCATGACACTTGTCATCACAATGCTCGATGCCCTTCTCATCGCAATGCTCCATGCCCTTGTCATTACAATCCTGCATGACCCATGTATCATAGTGTTCCGTACCCTTGTCATCACAATGCTCCATACCCACTCTCATCACAATAATCCATGAAACATTTCAGACCAATGTTCCATGCCCTTCTCATCACAATGCTCCATTACCTCTGTCATAACAATGCACCATGACCCCTGCCATCACAATGTTCCACGGACTAGTCATCACAAGGTTCCATGACACTTGTCATCACAATGCTGAAGGCCCCTGTAATCACAATGCTCCTTGCCCTTGTCATCACAAAGCTCCATGACGCTTGTCATCAGAAAGTTCCATAGCCTTCTCATCACAATGCTCCATGCCCTTGTCATCACAATGCTCCAAGACCTTTGTAAACACAATGCTCCATGCCCCTTTTCATCTCAATGCTCCATGAACCCTGCCATCACAATGCACCATGCCCATCATCGTAATGCTTCAGGCTATTGTCATCACAATGAAATCAATATTCTCCATGAACTCTGTCATCATAATGCTCCAAACAATTGTGATCACAATGTTCCATAACACTTATCATCACAACACCCCATGACACTCATCATCACAATTATCCATGGTCTTCTCTTCACAATGCTCCATGATCTTTGTCATCACAATGCTCAATACACTTGTCATCACAAGGCTCCCTGACACTTGTCGTCAGTATGCTCCTTGAACCCTGTCATGACAAGGCTCCATGCCTTTGTCATCACAATAATCCATGCCCTTGTCATCACAATGCTCCAAGACCCCTGTAATCACAATGCTCCATCCCCCTTTTCATCAGAATGCTCCATGAGACTTGTCATCACAAGTCTCCATGGTCTTCTCCTCACAATGCTCCAGGACCTTGTCATCACCATGCTCCATTCCCTTGTAATCACAATGCTCCATGACCCCTGTCATCACAGTAGTCCATTAACATTTTCAGCCCAATGCTCCACAACCTACTCATCACAATGCTCCATGGCCAATATCTTCACAATGCTCCATGACCACTGTTATCACAACACTCCATGACAACTGACAACAAAATGATCTGGGACTCTTGTCATCACAATGCTCCATTCCCTAGTCATCACAATGCTCCATGACCCCTGTCATCACAACACTCCATGAACATTTTCCGCCCAGTGCTCCATGACCCTTGTCATCACAACGATCCATGCCCTTGTCATCCCAATGCTCCATGACCCCTGTATTCACAATGCTCCGTGACGCTTGTCATCAGTGTGCTCCATGACACATGTCATCACAATACTCCATGCCTTTGTCAGCAAAATGCTACATGACCTTTCCATTACAATGCTCTATGCGCTTGTCAACAAAATACTCCATTTCCATTGTCATCACAATCCTCCATGAACCTTGCGATCACATTGCTTCATGCCCTTGTCCTCACAATGCTCCCTGCTCCTTGAAATCAAAATGATCCATGACCTCTGTCATCACAATAATCCAAACCCTTGTGATCACAAAGTTCCATAACACTTGTCATCACAACGCTCCATGATGCCTGTCATCACTATACTCCATGCTCTTTTCATCACAATGCTCCATGACCTTTGTCATCACAATTCTCAATAAACTTGTCATCACAATGCTCCCTGACACTTGTCATCAGAATGCTCCTTGAACCCTGTCACGAAAAGGCTCCATGCCTTTTTCATCACAATGCCCCATGCCGTTTTCATCAAAATGATCCATGCCATTGTCATCAAAATACTCCACAAGCTTGTCATCAGAATGCTCCATGACACTTGTCATTACAATTCTCCACGCACTTGTCAGCACAATGCTCCCTGACCCTTGTCATCACAATGCTCCAAGCCATTGTCATCACAATGCTCCATTACTTTTGTCATCAGAATCCTCCATGACACTTGGCATCACTATGCTCCATGCCATTGTCATCACAATGGGCCATTACATATGTCATCACAATGCTCCCTGACACCTGTCTTCACAATACTGCATGGCCTGGTCATCACAATGCTCCATGCCGTTGTCATCACAATGCGCCATTCTAACTGTCATCACAATAATCCATGAAACTGATTAGACCAATGTTCCATGCCCTTGTCATCACAATGCTCCATGCCCTTGTTATCACAATGCTCCATGACCCCTGCCATCACAATGCTCTGTGACTCCAGTCATCACAATGCTTCATGACCTTTGTCATCACAATGGTCCATGCCCTGGTCATCAACAGTCTCTGTGACCTTTTTAACCACAATGCTCCATGAACTTTTCATCACAATGCTCTTTGACCCTTGTCATCACAATGCTCCATGCGCTTGGCAGCACAATGCTCCATGACACATGTCATCACAATGCACCATGTGCTTGTCATCACAGTGCTCCACAATCTTGTCATCACAATGCTCCATAAAATTTGTCATCACAATGCTCCATGCACTTCTCATCAAAATGCTCTCTCACCACTGATATCACAATGCTACATCACTATTTGTCACAATACTCCGTCACTCCTGTCATCACAATGCTATATGCACTTATCATCACAATGTTCGATGACCCCTGACATCACAATGTTCCATAACACCTGTCATCAAAATGTTCCATGACACTTTTCATCAAATTGCTCAAAGACCCTGTCATCAGAATGTTCCCTGCCTTTCTCATCACAATGCACAACGCCCTTGCCATCAAAATGCTCCATGACCTTTGTCATCACAAAGATCCATGACCCTTGGCATCACAATGCTCCATGCCCTTGTCATCACAATGCTCCATGACTTGTCATCACAATCCTCCATGACCCATGACACATGTATCACAGTGTTCCATGCCCTAGTCATCACAATGCTCCAAGACCCCTGTAATCACAATGCTCCATGCCCCTTTTCATCAGAATGCTCCATGAGACTTGTCATGAGAAGTCTCCATGGTCTTCTCATCACAATGCTCCTGGACCTTGTCATCACCATGCTCCATTCCCTTCTCATCACAATGCTCCATGACCCCTGTCATCACAATAATCCATGAATATTTTCAGCCCAATGCTCCAAGACCTATTCATCACAATGCTCCATGGCCAATATCATCACAATGCTCCATGACCACTGTCATCACAACACTCCATGACACCCGACAACACAATGATCCGCGACTCTTGTCATCACAATGCTCCATTCCATAGTCATCACAATGCTCCATGACACCTGTCATCACAACACTCCATGAACATTATCAGCCCAGTGCTCCATGACCCTTGTCATCACAATGATCCATGCCCTTGTCATCCCAATGCTCCATGACCCCTGTATTCACAATGCTCCGTGACGCTTGTCATCACAGTGCTCCATGACACATGTCATCACAATGCTCCATGCCTTTGTCAGCAAAATGCTACATGACCTTGTCATTACAATGCTCTATGCGCTTGTCATCACAATACTCCATTTCCATTGTCATCACAATCCTCCATGAACCTTGGGATCACATTGCTTCATGCCCTTGTCCTCACAATGCTCCATGCTCCTTGAAATCAAAATGATCCATGACCTCTGTCATCACAATGCTCCAAACCCTTGTGATCACAATGTTCCATAACACTTGTCATCACAACGCTCCATGATGCCTGTCATCACTATACTCCATGCTCTTTTCATCACAATGCTCCATGACCTTTGTCATCACAATTCTCAATACACTTGTCATCACAATGCTCCCTGACACTTGTCATCAGAATGCTCCTTGAACCCTGTCACGAAAAGGCTCCATGCCTTTTTCATCACAATGCCCCATGCCGTTTTCATCAAAATGATCCATGCCATTGTCATCAAAATACTCCACAAGCTTGTCATCAGAATGCTCCTTGACACTTGTCATTACAATTCTCCACGCACTTGTCAGCACAATGCTCCCTGACCCTTGTCATCACAATGCTCCAAGCCATTGTCATCACAATGCTCCATTACTTTTGTCATCAGAATCCTCCATGACACTTGGCATCACTATGCTCCATGCCATTGTCATCACAATGGGCCATTACATATGTCATCACAATGCTCCCTGACACCTGTCTTCACAATACTGCATGGCCTGGTCATCACAATGCTCCATGCCGTTGTCATCACAATGCGCCATTCTAACTGTCATCACAATAATCCATGAAACTGATTAGACCAATGTTCCATGCCCTTGTCATCACAATGCTCCATGCCCTTGTTATCACAATGCTCCATGACCCCTGCCATCACAATGCTCTGTGACTCCAGTCATCACAATGCTTCATGACCTTTGTCATCACAATGGTCCATGCCCTGGTCATCAACAGTCTCTGTGACCTTTTTAACCACAATGCTCCATGAACTTTTCATCACAATGCTCTTTGACCCTTGTCATCACAATGCTCCATGCGCTTGGCAGCACAATGCTCCATGACACATGTCATCACAATGCACCATGTGCTTGTCATCACAGTGCTCCATAATCTTGTCATCACAATGCTCCATAAAATTTGTCATCACAATGCTCCATGCACTTCTCATCAAAATGCTCTCTCACCACTGATATCACAATGCTACATCACTATTTGTCACAATACTCCGTCACTCCTGTCATCACAATGCTATATGCACTTATCATCACAATGTTCGATGACCCCTGACATCACAATGTTCCATAACACCTGTCATCAAAATGTTCCATGACACTTTTCATCAAATTGCTCAAAGACCCTGTCATCAGAATGTTCCCTGCCTTTCTCATCACAATGCACAACGCCCTTGCCATCAAAATGCTCCATGACCTTTGTCATCACAAAGATCCATGACCCTTGGCATCACAATGCTCCATGCCCTTGTCATCACAATGCTCCATGACTTGTCTTCACAATCCTCCATGACCCATGACACATGTATCACAGTGTTCCATGCCCTAGTCATCACAATGCTCCAAGACCCCTGTAATCACAATGCTCCATGCCCCTTTTCATCAGAATGCTCCATGAGACTTGTCATGAGAAGTCTCCATGGTCTTCTCATCACAATGCTCCTGGACCTTGTCATCACCATGCTCCATTCCCTTCTCATCACAATGCTCCATGACCCCTGTCATCACAATAATCCATGAATATTTTCAGCCCAATGCTCCAAGACCTATTCATCACAATGCTCCATGGCCAATATCATCACAATGCTCCATGACCACTGTCATCACAACACTCCATGACACCCGACAACACAATGATCCGCGACTCTTGTCATCACAATGCTCCATTCCATAGTCATCACAATGCTCCATGACACCTGTCATCACAACACTCCATGAACATTATCAGCCCAGTGCTCCATGACCCTTGTCATCACAATGATCCATGCCCTTGTCATCCCAATGCTCCATGACCCCTGTATTCACAATGCTCCGTGACGCTTGTCATCACAGTGCTCCATGACACATGTCATCACAATGCTCCATGCCTTTGTCAGCAAAATGCTACATGACCTTGTCATTACAATGCTCTATGCGCTTGTCATCACAATACTCCATTTCCATTGTCATCACAATCCTCCATGAACCTTGGGATCACATTGCTTCATGCCCTTGTCCTCACAATGCTCCATGCTCCTTGAAATCAAAATGATCCATGACCTCTGTCATCACAATGCTCCAAACCCTTGTGATCACAATGTTCCATAACACTTGTCATCACAACGCTCCATGATGCCTGTCATCACTATACTCCATGCTCTTTTCATCACAATGCTCCATGACCTTTGTCATCACAATTCTCAATACACTTGTCATCACAAGGCTCCCTGACACTTGTCGTCAGAATGCTCCTTGAAACCTGTCAGGAAAATGCTCCATGCCTTTTTCATCACAATGCCCCATGCCGTTTTCATCACAATGCTCCATGCCATTGTCATCAAAATACTCCACAAGCTTGTCATCAGAATGCTCCATGACCCTTGTCATCACATTTCTCCATGCACTTGTCAGCACAATGCTCCCTGACCCTTGTCATCACAATGCTCCAAGCCACTGTCATCACAATGCTCCATTACCTTTGCCGTCAGAATCCTCCATGACACTTGGCATCCCAATGCTCCATGCTATTGTCATCACAATGGGCCATTACATATGTCATCACAATGCTCCCTGACACCTGTCTTCACAATACTGCATGACCTGGCAATCACAATGCTCCATGCCCTTGTCATCACAATGCGCCATTCCAACTGTCATCGCAATAATCCATGAAAGTTATTAGACCAATGCTCCTTGCCCTGGTCATCACAATGCTCCATGCCCTTGTTATCACAATGCTCCATGACCCCTGCCATCACAATGCTCTGTGACTCCAGTCATCACAATGCTTCATGACCTTTGTCACCACAATGGGCCATGCCCTCGTCATCATCACTCTCTGTGAGCTTTTTAACCAAAATGATCCATGAACTTTTCTTCACAATGCTCTTTGACCCTTGTCATCACAATGCTCTATGCCTTTCTCAGCACAATGCTCCATGACCCTTGTCATCACAATGCTCCATGCGCTTGTCAGCACAATGCTCCATGACACATGTCATCACAATGCTCCATGACCCCTGTCATCACAATGCTCCGTGACTCCAGTCATCACAATGCTTCATAACGTTTGTCATCACAATGATCCATGCCCGTGTCATCACAAGGTTCTGTGACCTTTGTAACCACAATGCTCCATGAACTTTTCATCACAATTCACAGTGACCCTTGTCATCACAATGCTCCATGTCTTTGTCAGAACAATGCTCCATGACCATTGTCTTCACAATGTGCCACGCGCATTTCATCACAACGGTCCACAACCTTGTCATTGCAATGCTCCATAAACCCTGTAATCACAATGGTCCATGCACTTCTCATCAAAATGCTCTCTCACCAGTGATATCACAGTGTTCCATGACTAGCCATCACAATACACCCTCACCCCTATAATCACAATGTTCCATGACCCTGTCATCACACTGCTACATCCCCTTATCATCACAATGTTCCATGACCCCTGACATCACAATGTTCCATAACCCCTGTCATCAAAATGCTCCATGATCCTTTTCATCCCAAAGCTCCAATACCCCTGACATCACAATGTTCTATAACACCTGCCATCAAAATATTCCATTACACTTTTCATCAAATTGCTGCATGGCCCGGTCATCAAAATGCTCCCTGCACTTCTCATCACAATGCACCATGCCCTTGTCATCAAAATGCTCCATGACTTGTCATCACAAAACTCCATGACCCTTGGCATCACAATGCTCCATGTCATTGTCATCACAATGCTCCATGAACCCTCTCATAACATTGCTCAATGCCCTTGTCATCACAAAGCTCCATGACACTTGTCATCACAATGCTCGATGCCCTTCTCATCGCAATGCTCCATGCCCTTGTCATTACAATCCTGCATGACCCATGTATCATAGTGTTCCGTACCCTTGTCATCACAATGCTCCATGCCCACTCTCATCACAATAATCCATGAAACATTTCAGACCAATGTTCCATGCCCTTCTCATCACAATGCTCCATTACCTCTGTCATAACAATGCACCATGACCCCTGCCATCACAATGTTCCACGGACTAGTCATCACAAGGTTCCATGACACTTGTCATCACAATGCTGAAGGCCCCTGTAATCACAATGCTCCTTGCCCTTGTCATCAGAAAGCTCCATGACGCTTGTCATCAGAAAGTTCCATGGCCTTCTCATCACAATGCTCCATGCCCTTGTCATCACAATGCTCCAAGACCTTTGTAAACACAATGATCCATGCCCCTTTTCATCTCAATTCTCCATGAACCCTGCCATCACAATGCACCATGCCCATCATCTTAATGCTTCAGGCTATTGTCATCACAATGAAATCAATATTCTCCATGACCTCTGTCATCATAATGCTCCAAACACTTGTGATCACAATGTTCCATAACACTTATCATCACAACACCCCATGACGCTCATCATCACAATTATCCATGGTCTTCTCTTCACAATGCTCCATGATCTTTGTCATCACAATGCTCAATACACTTGTCATCACAAGGCTCCCTGACACTTGTCGTCAGTATGCTCCTTGAACCCTGTCATGACAAGGCTCCATGCCTTTGTCATCACAATAATCCATGCCCTTTTCATCACAATGCTCCAAGATCCCTGTAATCACAATGATCCATGCCCTTGTCATCAAAAAGCTACATGACGCATGTCATCAGAATGCTTCATGGCCTTCTCATCATAATGCTCCATGTCCTTGTCTTCACAATGCTCCAAGACCCCTGTAAACAAAATGCTCCATGCCCCTTTTCATCAGAATGCTCCATGAGACTTGTCATCACAAGTCTCCATGGTCTTCTCCTCACAATGCTCCAGGACCTTGTCATCACCATGCTCCATTCCCTTGTCATCACAATGCTCCATGACCCCTGTCATCACAGTAGTCCATTAACATTTTCAGCACAATGCTCCACGACCTACTCATCACAATGCTCCATGGCCAATATCTTCACAATGCTCCATGACCACTGTTATCACAACACTCCATGACAACTGACAAGAAAATGATCTGGGACTCTTGTCATCACAATGCTCCATTCCCTAGTCATCACAATCCTCCATGACCCCTGTCATCAGAACACTCCATGAACATTTTACGCCCAGTGCTCCATGACACTTGTCATCACAATGATCCATGCCCTTGTCATCCCAATGCTCCATGACACCTGTATTCACAATGCTCCGTGACGCTTGCCATCACAGGGCACCATGACACATGTCATCACAATGCTCCATGCCTTTGTCAGCAAAATGCTACATGACCTTTCCATTACATTGCTCTATGCGCTTGTCATCAAAATACTCCATTTCCATTGTCATCACAATCCTCCGTGAACCTTGGGATCACATTGCTTCATGCCCTTGTCCTCACAATGCTCCCTGCTCCTTGAAATCAAAATGCTCCATGACCTCTGTCATCACAATAATCCAAACCCTTGTGATCACAAAGTTCCATAACACTTGTCATCACAACGCTCCATGATGCCTGTCATCACTATACTTCATGCTCTTTTCATCACAATGCTCCATGACCTTTGTCATCACTATTCTCAATACACTTGTCATCACAATGCTCCCTGACACTTGTCATCAGAATGCTCCTTGAACCCTGTCAGGAAAAGGCTCCATGCCTTTTTCATCACAATGCCCCATGCCGTTTTCATCAAAATGATCCATGCCATTGTCATCAAAATACTCCACAAGCTTGTCATCAGAATGCTCCATGACACTTGTCATTACAATTCTCCACGCACTTGTCAGCACAATGCTCCCTGACCCTTGTCATCACAATGCTCCAAGCCATTGTCATCACAATGCTCCATTACTTTTGTCATCAGAATCCTCCATGACACTTGGCATCACTATACTCCATGCCATTGTCATCACAATGGGCCATTACATATGTCATCACAATGCTCCCTGACACCTGTCTTCACAATACTGCATGGCCTGGTCATCACAATGCTCCATGCCGTTGTCATCACAATGCGCCATTCTAACTGTCATCACAATAATCCATGAAAGTTATTAGACCAATGTTCCATGCCCTTGTCATCACAATGCTCCATGCCCCTTTTCATCAGAATACTCCATGAGACTTGTCATGAGAAGTCTCCATGGTCTTCTCATCACAATGCTCCTGGACCTTGTCATCACCATGCTCCATTCCCTTCTCATCACAATGCTCCATGACCCCTGTCATCACAATAATCCATGAATATTTTCAGCCCAATGCTCCAAGACCTATTCATCACAATGCTCCATGGCCAATATCATCACAATGCTCCATGACCACTGTCATCACAACACTCCATGACACCCGACAACACAATGATCCGTGACTCTTGTCATCACAATGCTCCATTCCATAGTCATCACAATGCTCCATGACACCTGTCATCACAACACTCCATGAACATTATCAGCCCAGTGCTCCATGACCCTTGTCATCACAATGATCCATGCCCTTGTCATCCCAGTGCTCCATGACCCCTGTATTCACAATGCTCCGTGATGCTTGTCATCACAGTGCTCCATGACACATGTCATCAAAATGCTCCATGCCTTTGTCAGCAAAATGCTACATGACCTTGTCATTACAATGCTCTATGCGCTTGTCATCACAATACTCCATTTCCATTGTCATCACAATCCTCCATGAACCTTGGGATCACATTGCTTCATGCCCTTGTCCTCACAGTGCTGCATGCTCCTTGAAATCAAAATGATCCATGACCTCTGTCATCACAATGCTCCAAACCCTTGTGGTCACAATGTTCCATAACACTTGTCATCACAACGCTTCATGATGCTTGTCATCACAATACTCCATGCTCTTTTCATCACAATGGTCCATGACCTTTGTCATCACAATTCTCAATACACTTGTCATCACAATGCTCCCTGACACTTGTCGTCAGAGTGCTCCTTGAACCCTGTCAGGAAAAGGCTCCATGCCTTTTTCATCACAATGCCCCATGCCGTTTTTATCACAATGCTCCATGCCATTGTCATCAAAATACTCCACAAGCTTGTCATCAGAATGTTCCATGACGCTTGTCATCACATTTCTCCATGCACTTGTCAGCACAATGCTCACTGACCCTTGTCATCACAATGCTCCAAGCCATTGTCATCACAATGCTCCATTACCTTTGCCATCAGAATCCTCCATGACACTTGGCATCCCAATGCTCCATGCTATTGTCATCACAATGGGCCATAACATATGTCATCACAATGCTCCCTGACTCCTGTCTTCACAATACTGCATGACCTGGCCATCACAATGCTCCATGCCCTTGTCATCACAATGCGCCATTCCAACTGTCATCGCAATAATCCATGAAACTTATTAGACCAATGCTCCTTGCCCTGGTCATCACAATGCTCCATGCCCTTGTTATCACAATGCTCCATGACCCCTGCCATCACAATGCTCTGTGACTCCAGTCATCACAATGCTTCATGACCTTTGTCACCACAATGGGCCATGCCCTCGTCATCATCACTCTCTGTGAGCTTTTTAACCAAAATGATCCATGAACTTTTCTTCACAATGCTCTTTGACCCTTGTCATCACAATGCTCTATGCCTTTCTCAGCACAATGCTCCATGACCCTTGTCATCACAATGCTCCATGCGCTTGTCAGCACAATGCTCCATGACACATGTCATCACAATGCTCCATGACCCCTGTCATCACAATGCTCCGTGACTCCAGTCATCACAATGCTTCATAACGTTTGTCATCACAATGATCCATGCCCGTGTCATCACAAGGTTCTGTGACCTTTGTAACCACAATGCTCCATGAACTTTTCATCACAATTCACAGTGACCCTTGTCATCACAATGCTCCATGTCTTTGTCAGAACAATGCTCCATGACCATTGTCTTCACAATGTGCCACGCACATTTCATCACAACGGTCCACAACCTTGTCATTGCAATGCTCCATAAACCTTGTAATCACAAAGGTCCATGCACTTCTCATCAAAATGCTCTCTCACCAGAGATATCACAGTGTTCCATGACTAGCCATCACAATACACCCTCACCCCTATAATCACAATGTTCCATGACCCTGTCATCACACTGCTACATCCCCTTATCATCACAATGTTCCATGACCCCTGACATCACAATGTTCCATAACCCCTGTCATCAAAATGCTCCATGATCCTTTTCATCCCAAAGCTCCAATACCCCTGACATCACAATGTTCTATAACACCTGCCATCAAAATATTCCATTACACTTTTCATCAAATTGCTGCATGGCCCGGTCATCAAAATGCTCCCTGCACTTCTCATCACAATGCACCATGCCCTTGTCATCAAAATGCTCCATGACTTGTCATCACAAAACTCCATGACCCTTGGCATCACAATGCTCCATGTCATTGTCATCACAATGCTCCATGAACCCTCTCATAACATTGCTCAATGCCCTTGTCATCACAAAGCTCCATGACACTTGTCATCACAATGCTCGATGCCCTTCTCATCGCAATGCTCCATGCCCTTGTCATTACAATCCTGCATGACCCATGTATCATAGTGTTCCGTACCCTTGTCATCACAATGCTCCATGCCCACTCTCATCACAATAATCCATGAAACATTTCAGACCAATGTCCCAGGCCCTTCTCATCACAATGCTCCATTACCTCTGTCATAACAATGCACCATGACCCCTGCCATCACAATGTTCCACGGACTAGTCATCACAAGGTTCCATGACACTTGTCATCACAATGCTGAAGGCCCCTGTAATCACAATGCTCCTTGCCCTTGTCATCACAAAGCTCCATGACGCTTGTCATCAGAAAGTTCCATGGACTTTTCATCACAATGCTCCATGCCCTTGTCATCACAATGCTCCAAGACCTTTGTAAACACAATGCTCCATGCCCCTTTTCATCTCAATGCTCCATGAACCCTGCCATCACAATGCACCATGCCCATCATCGTAATGCTTCAGGCTATTGTCATCACAATGAAATCAATATTCTCCATGACCTCTGTCATCATAATGCTCCAAACACTTGTGATCACAATGTTCCATAACACTTATCATCACAACACCCCATGACGCTCATCATCACAATTATCCATGGTCTTCTCTTCACAATGCTCCATGATCTTTGTCATCACAATGCTCAATACACTTGTCATCACAAGGCTCCCTGACACTTGTCGTCAGTATGCTCCTTGAACCCTGTCATGACAAGGCTCCATGCCATTGTCATCACAATAATCTATGCCCTTTTCATCACAATGCTCCAAGATCCCTGTAATCACAATGATCCATGCCCTTGTCATCAACAAGCTCCATGACGCATGTCATCAGAATGCTTCATTGCCTTCTCATCATAATGCTCCATGCCCTTGTCATCACAATGCTCCAAGACGCCTGTAATCACAATGCTCCATCCCCCTTTTCATCAGAATGCTCCATGAGACTTGTCATCACAATGCTCCATGCTCTTCTCCTCACAATGCTCCAGGAACTTGTCATCACCATGCTCCATTCCCTTGTCATCACAATGCTCCATGACCCCTGTCATCACAGTAGTCCATTAATATTTTCAGCCCAATGCTCCACGACCTACTCATCACAAAGCTCCATGGCCAATATCTTCACAATGCTCCATGACCACTGTTATCACAACACTCCATGACAACTAACAACAAAATGATCTGGGACTCTTGTCATCACAGTGCTCCATTCCCTAGTCATCACAATGCTCCATGATCCCTGTCATCACCACACTCCATGAACATTTTCAGCCCAGTGCTCCATGACCCTTGTCATCACAATGATCCATGCCCTTGTCATCCCTATGCTCCATGACCAGTGTATTCACAATGCTCCGTGACGCTTGTCATCACAGTGCTCCATGACACATGTCATCACAATGCTCCATTCCTTTGTCAGCAAAATGCTACATGACCTTTCCATTACAATGCTCTATGCGCTTGTCATCAAAATACTCCATTTCCAATTTCAACACAATCCTCCATGAACCTTGGGATCACATTGCTTCATGCCCTTGTCCTCACAATGCTCCCTGCTCCTTGAAATCAAAATGATCCATGACCTCTGTCATCACAATACTCCAAACCCTTGTGATCACAAAGTTCCATAACACTTGTCATCACAACGCTCCATGATGCCTGTCATCACTATACTCCATGCTCTTTTCATCACAATGCTCCATGACCTTTGTCATCACAATTCTCAATACACTTGTCATCACAATGCTCCCTGGCACTTGTCATCAGAATGCTCCTTGAACACTGTCATGAAAAGACTCCATGCCTTTTCCATCACAATGCCCCATGCCGTTTTCATCAAAATGATCCATGCCATTGTCATCAAAATACTCCACAAGCTTGTCATCAGAATGCTCCATGACACTTGTCATTACAATTCTCCACGCACTTGTCAGCACAATGCTCCCTGACCCTTGTCATCACAATGCTCCAAGCCATTGTCATCACAATGCTCCATTACTTTTGTCATCAGAATCCTGCATGACACTTGGCATCACTATGTTCCATGCCATTGTCATCACAATGGGCCATTACATATGTCATCACAGTGCTCTCTGACACCTGTCTTCACAATACTGCATGGCCTGGTCATCACAATGCTCCATGCTGTTGTCATCACAATGCGCCATTCCAACTGTCATCACAATAGTCCATGAAACTTATTAGACCAATGTTCCATGCCCTTGTCATCACAGTGCTCCATGCCCTTCTTATCACAATTCTCCATGACCCCTGTCATCACAATGCTCCGTGACTCCAGTCATCACAATGCTTCATGACCTTTGTCATCACAATGGTCCATGCCCTGGTCATCAACAGTCTCTGTGACCTTTTTAACCACAATGCTCCATGAACTTTTCATCACAATGCTCTTAGACCCTTGTCATCACAATGATCTACGCCTTTCTCAGCACAATGCTCTATGCCCATGTCATTGCAATCCTCCATGACCCTGTCATCACAATGCTCCGTGACTCCAGTCATCACAATGCTTCATAACATTTGTCATCACAATGGTCCATGTCCGTGTCATCACAAGGCTTTGTGACATTTTTAACCACAATGCTTCATGAACTTTTCATCACAATGCTCCGTGACCATTGTCATCACAGTGGTCCATGCCTTTGTCAGAAAAATGCTCCATGACCCTTGTCACCACAATGTACCACACGCTTTTTATCCCAACGGTCCACAGATTTGTCATCGCAATGCTCCATAAAACTTGTAATCACAATGCTCCATGCCGTTCTCATCACAATGCTCCATTACCCCTGTCATAACAATGCTCCTTGACCCATGCCATCACAATGTTCCACGGCCTTGCCATCACAAAGCTCCATGACCCTTGTCATCACAATGCTCCAAGACCCCTGTAATCACAATGCTCCATGCCCTTGTCATCACAAATCTCCATGACGCATGCCATCAGTAAGTTCCATGTCCTTCTACTCACAATGCTCCATGCCCTTGTAATCACAATGCTCCAAGACCCCGGTATTCACAATGCTCCATGCCCCTTTTCATCAGAATGCTCCATGAGACTTGTCATCACAAGTCTCCATCGTCATCTCATCACAATACTCCAGGACCTTGTCATCACCATGCTCCATTCCCTTGTCATCACAATGCTCCATGACACCTGTCATCACAATACTCCATGAACATTTTCAACCCAGTGTTCCATTACCTTCTCATCACAATGCTCCATGACCAGTATCATCACAATGCTCCATGACCACTGTCATCACAATGTGCCATTCCAACTGTCATCACAATAATCCATGAAACTTATTATGCCAATGCTCCATGCCCTTGTCATCGCAATGCTCCATGCCCTTGCTATCACAATGTTCCAAGACCCCTGTAATCAGAATGCTCCATGCCCCTTTTCATCAGTATGCTCCATGAGACCTGTCATCACAAGGCTCCATGGTTTTCTCATCACAATGCTCAAGGAACTTGTCATCACAATGCTTCACGACATTGTCATGAAAATACTCAAAGGCCCTTGTCATCATAATGCTCCAAGCCCTAGTCATCTCAATGCTCCATCATATTTGTCATCACAATCCTCCATTACATTTGGCATCACAATGCACCATTCTATTGTCATTGAAATGGACCATGACATATGTCACCAAAATGCTCCCTGACACCTGTCTTCACAATACTCCATGACTTTGTCATCACAATGCTCCATGCCCTTGTCATCACAATGCTCCATGAACCCTGTCAACACAATGCTCCGTGACTCCAGTCATCACAATGCTTCATAACGTGTGTCATCACAACGGTCCATGCCCGTGTCATCACAAGTGTCTCTGACATTTGTAACCTCAATGCTCCATGAACATTTCAACACAGTGCTCCTTGACACTTGTCATCACAATGCTCCATGCCTTTGTCAGAAAAATGTTCCATGACCCTTGTCATCAAAATGTGCCACGGGCTTTCCATCACAATGATACACAACCTTGTCATCGCTACGTTCCATAAAACTTGTAATCACAATGCTCCATGCTCTTCTCATCCAAATGCTCTCTAACCTGAGATATAACCATGTTCCCTCACTAGTCATCACAATCCTCCCTCACGCCTGTAATCAAAATGTTCCATGACCCCTGTCATCACCATGTTCCATTCCCTTGTCATCACAATGTTCCATGACCACTGTCATCACAATACTCCATGAACATTTTCAGCCAAATACTCCATGACATTCTCATTACAATGCTCCATGACCAATATCATCACAATGCTCCATGACCACTGTCATCACAACACTCCATGACACCCGACAACACAATGATCCGGGACTCTTGTCATTACAATGCTCCATTCCCTAGTCATCACAATGCTCCATGACCCCTGTCATCACAATACTCCATGAACATTTTCAGCCCAATGCTCCATGACCCTTGTCATCACAATGATCCATGCCCTTGTCATCCCATTTCTCCATGACCCCTGTATTCACAATGCTCCGTGACGCTTGTCATCACAGTGCTCCCTGACACCTGGCATCACAATGCTTCATGCCTTTGTCAGCAGAATGCTACATGACCTTGTCATTACAATGCTCTATGCGCTTGTCATCACAATACACCATTACCATTATCATCACAATCCTCCATGAACCTTGGGATCACATTGCTTCATGCCCTTGTCATCACAATGTTCCATGCTCCTTGAAATCAAAATGATCCATGACCTCTGTCATCACAATGTTCCAAACACTTGTGATCACAATGTTCCATAGCACTTGTCATCACAACGCTCCATGATGCCTGTCATCACAATACTCCATGCCCTTTTCATCACAATGCTCCATGACCTTTGTCATCACAATTCTCAATATATTGTCATCACAATGCTCCCTGACATTTGTCGTCAGAATGCTCCTTGAACCCTCTAATGAAAAGTCTCCATGCATTTTCATCACAATGTCCCATGCGGTTTTCATCACAATGCTCCATGCCATTGTCATCAAAATACTCCACAAGCTTGTCAGCAGAATGCTCCATGACCCTTGTCATCACAATTCTCCATGCACTTGTCAGCACAATGTTCCCTGACCCTTGTCATCACAATGCTCCAAGACATTGTCATCACAATGCTCCATTACCTTTGTCTTCAGAATCCTCCATGACACTTGGCATCACAATGCTCCATGCCATTGTCATCACAATGGGACATTATATATGTCAGCACAATGCTCCCTGACAACTGTCTTCACAAATCTGCATCACAAGGTCTTCACAATGCTCCATGCCCTTGTCATCACAATGCTCCATGCCCTTGTTATCACAATGCTCCATGACCCCTGTCATCACAATGCTCCGTGACTCCAGTCATCACAATGCTTCATGACCTTTGTCATCACAATGGTCCATGCCCTCATCATCAAGAGTCTCTGTGACCATTTTAACCACAATGCTCCATGAACTTTTCTTCACAATGTTCTTTATCCCCTGTCATCACAATGCTCTATGCCTTTCTCAGCACAATGCTCCATGACGTATGTCATCAGAATGCTCCATGGCCTTCTCCTCACAGTGCTCCTTGCCCTTGTCATCACAATGCTCCAAGACCCCTTTAATCACAATGCTCCATGCCCCTTTTCATCAGAATGCTCCATGAGACTTGTCATCACAAGTCTCCATGGTCATCTCATCACAATGCTCCAGGACCTTGTCATCACAATGCTCTGTGACTCCAGTCATCACAGTGCTTCATAATATTTTTCATCACAATGGTCCATGCCCAAGTCATCACAACGCTCTGTTACCTTTGTATCCACAATGCTCCATGAACATTTCATCACAATGTTCCGTGACCTTTGTCATCACAATGCTCCATGCCTTTGTCATTAAAATGCTCCATGACCATTGTCATCACAATGTGCCACGCGCTTTTCATCCCAACCGTCCAAAAATTTGTCATCACAATGCTCCATAAAAATTGTAATCACAATGCTGCATGCCCTTCTCATCACAATGCTCCATTACACCTGTCATAACAATGCTCCATGACCCCTGCCATCACAATGTTCCACGGCCTTGTCATCACAAGGCTCCATGACACTTGTCATCACAATGCTCCAAGACCCCTTTAATCACAATGCTCCATGCCGTTGTCATCAGAAAGCTCCATGACACATGTCATCAGAATGTTCCATGGCCGTCTCATCAAAATGCCGCATGCCCTTGTCATCACAGTGCTCCAAAACCCCTGTAAACACAGTGCTCCATGCCCCTTTTCATCTCAGTGCTCCATGAACCCTGTCATCACAACACTCCATGACACATGACAACACAATGATCCGGGACTCTTGTCATCACAGTGCTCCAAGACCCCTGTAACCAAAATGTTCCATGACCCCTGTCATCACAATACTCCATGAACATTTTCAGCCCAATGCTCCATGACCCTTGTCATCACAATAATCCATGCACGTGTCATCCCAATGATCCATGACCTCTGTATTCAAAATGCTCCGTGACAATTGTGTCACAGTTCTCCATGACACCTGTCATCACAATGCTCCATGCCATTCTCAGGAAAATTCTACATGCCCTTGTCATTACAATGCTCTATGCGCTTGTCATCACAATGCTCCATGACCCCTGTAATCACAATGCTCCATGCCCCTTTTCATCTCAATGCTCCATGAACTCTGTCATCACAATGAACCATGCCCATCATCGTAATGCTTCAGGCTATTGTCATCACGATGAAATCAAAATTCTCCATGACCTCTGTCATCATAATGCTCCAAAGCCTTGTGATCACAATGTTCCATAACACTTATAATCACAACACCCCATGACGCTCATCATCACAATTATCCATGGCCTTCTCATCACCATGCTCCATGACTTTTGTCATCACAATTCTCAATACACTTGTCATCACAATGCTCCCTGACACTTGTCATCAGAATGCTCCTTGAACCCTGCCACGAAAAGGCTGCATGCCTTTTTCATCACAATGCCCCATGCCGTTTTCATCACAATCGGCCATTACATATGTCATCACAATGCTCCCTGACAGTGCTCTTCACAATATTGCATGAGCTGGTCATCACAATGCTCCATGCCCTTGTCATCACAATGCGCCATTCCAAATGTCATCGCAATAATCCATGAAACATATTAGACCAATGCTCCATCCCCTTGTCATCACAATGCTCCATGCCATTGTTATCACAATGCTCCATGACCCCTGTCATCACCATGCTCCGTGACTCCAGTCATCACAATGCTTCATGACCTTTGTCATCACAATGGTCCATTACCTCATCATCAACAGTCTCTGTGACCTTTTTAACCACAATGATCCATGAACTTTTCATCACAATGCTCTTTGACCCTTGTCATCACAATGATTTACGCCTTTCTCAGCACAATGCTCTATGCCCTTGTCATCACAATGCTCCGTGACTCTTGTCATCACAGTGCTCCATGCCTTTGTCAGAAAAATGCTCCATGACCATTGTCATCACAATGTACCACGCGCTTTTTATCCCAACGGTCCACAGATTTGTCATCGCAATGCTCCATAAAATTGTAATCACAATGCTCCATGCCGTTCTCATCACAATGCTCCATTACCCCTGTCATAACAATGCTCCTTGACCCCTGCCATCACAATGTTCCAGGGCCTTGTCATCACAAAGCTCCATGACCCTTGTCATCACAATGCTCCAAGACCCCTGTAATCACAATGCTCCATGCCTTTGTCATCACAAAGCACCATGACACATGTCATCAGAATGTTCCATGTCCTTCTCATCAAAATGCTCCATGCCCTTGTCATCACAATGCTCCAAGACCCCTGTAATCACAATGCTCCATGCCCCTTTTCATATCAATGCACCATGAACCCTGTCATCACAATGCATCATGCCCATCATCATAATGCTTCATGCTATTGTCATCACAATGAAATCAAAAGGCTCCATGACATCTGACATAACAATGCTCCAAACCCTTGTGATCACAATATTCCATAACACTTGTCATCACAATGCCCCATGAAGCTCATCATCACAATTATCCATGGTCTTCTCATCACAATGCTCCATGACCTTTGTCATCACAATGATCAATACACTTGTCATCAATATGCTCCCTGACCCTTGTTGTCTGTATGCTCCTTGAACCCTGTCATGACAAGGCTCCATGCCTTTTTTATCACAATGATCCTTGCACTTTTCATCACAATGCTTCAAGACCCCTGTAATCACAAAGCTCCATGCCCTTGTCATCACAATGTTCAATGACATATGTCTTCAGAATGCTCCTTGTCCTTCTCCTCACAATGCTCCATGCCCTTGTCATCAAAATGCTCCATGACCCCTGTCATCACAATGCTCCGTGATTCCAGTCATCACAATGCTTCATAACGTTTGTCATCACAATTGTCCTTGCCAGCATCATCACAAGGAACTGTGACCTTTGTAATCACAATGCTCCATGAACTTTTCTTCACAATTCTCTGTGACACTTGTCATCACAATGCTCCATGTCTTTGTCAGAAAAATGCTCCATGACCATTGTCATCACAGTGTGCCACACGCATTTCATCACAACGGTCCACAACCTTATCATTGCAATGCTCCATAAACTTTGTAATCACAATGGTCCATGCACTTCTCATCAAAATGCTCTCTCACCAGAGATATCACAATGTTCCATCACTAGTCATCACAATACTCCCTCAACCATGGAATCACAATGTTCCATGACCCTGTCATCACAATGCTACATCCCCTTATCATCACAATGTCCCATGACCTCTGACATCACAATGTTCCATAAGCCCTGTCATCAAACTGCTCCATGACCCTTGTCATCACAATTCTCCATGCACTTGTCAGCACAATGCTACCTGACCCTTGTCATCACAATGTTCAAAGCCATTGTCATCACTGTGCTCCATTACCTTTGTTATCTGAATCCTCCATGTCACTTGGCATCACAATGCTCCATGCCATTGTCATCACAATGGGCCATTACATATGTCATCAAATGGCTCCCTGACACCTGTCTTCACAGTACTGCATGACCTGGTCATCACAATGCTCCATGCCCTTGTCATCACAATGCTCCATTCCAACTGTCATCGCAATAATCCATGAAGCTTACTAGACCAATGTTCCATGACCTTGTCATCACAATGCTCCATGTCCTTGTTATCACAATGTTCCACGACCCCTGTCATCACAATGCTCCGTGACTCCAGTCATCACAATGCTTCATGACTTTTGTCATCACAATGATCCATGCCCTAGTCATCAACAGTCTCTGTGACCTTTTTAACCACAATGCTCCATGAAATTTTCATCACACTGCTCTTTGACCCTTGTCATCACAATGCTCTATGCCTTTCTCAGCACAATGCTCCATGACCCTGGTCATCACAATGCTCCATGCGCTTGTCAGCACAATGCTCCATGACACATGTCATCACAATGCACCATGCGCTTGTCATCACAGTGCTCCACAATCTTGTCATCACAATGCTCCATAAAACTTGTCATCACAATGCTCCATGCACTTCTCATCAAAATGCTCTCTCACCACTGATATCACAATGTTACATCACTATTCGTCACAATACTCCCTCACCTCTGTCATCACAATGATCCATGAATCCTGTCATCACAATGCTACATGCACTTATCATCACAATGTTCGATGACCCCTGACATCACAATGATCCATAACCCCTGTCATCAAATTGTTCCTTGAAACTTTTCATCAAATTGCTCCATGACCCTGTCATCAAAATGCTCCCTGCCCTTCTCATCACAATGCACAATGCCCTTTCCATCAAAATGCTCCATGACTTTTGTCATCACAAATATCCATGACCCTTTGCATCACATTGCTCCATGCCCTTGTCATCACTAAGCTCCATGACACATGTCATCAGAATGCTCCATGGACTTCTCATCACAATGCTCCATGCCCTTTCCATCAAAATGCTCCATTACCCCTGTCATAACAATGCTCCATGACACCGCCATCACGATGTTCCATGGATTTGTCATCACAAGGCTCCATGACCCTTCTAATCACAATGCTCCAAGACCCCTGTAATCACAATGCTCCATGCACTTCTCATCAAAATGCTCTCTCACCACTGATATCACAATGTTACATCACTATTCGTCACAATACTCCCTCACCTCTGTCATCACAATGATCCATGATTCCTGTCATCACAATGCTACATGCACTTATCATCACAATGTTCGATGACCCCTGACATCACAATGTTCCATAACCCCTGTCATCAAAATGTTCCTTGACACTTTTCATCAAATTGCTCCATGACACTGTCATCAAAATGCTCCCTGCCCTTCTCATCACAATGCACAATGCCCTTGCCATCAAAATGCTCCATGACCTTTGTCATCACAAATATCCATGACCCTTCGCATCACATTGCTCCATGCCCTTGTCATCAATAAGCTCCATGACACATGTCATCAGAATGCTCCATGGAATTCTCATCACAATGCTCCATGCCCTTTCCATCAAAATGCTCCATTACCCCTGTCAAAACAATGCTCCATGACACCTGCCATCACGATGTTCCATGGATTTGTCATCACAAGGCTCCATGACCCTTCTCATAACATTGATCCAAGACCACTGTAATCACAATGCTCCACGCCCATTTTCATCTCAATGATCCAAGATCCCTGTAATCACAATGCTCCATGACCCTTTTCATCTCAATGATCCATGAACCCTGTCATCACAATGCACCATGCTCATCATCATAATGCTTCATGCTGTTGTCATAACAATGAATTCAAAATGCTCCATGACCTCTGTCATAACAATGCTCCAAACCCTTGTGATCACAATATTCCATAACACTTGTCATCACAATGCCCCATGACACTCATCATCACAATTATCCATGGTCTTCTCATCAAAATGCTCCATGACCTTTGTCATCACAATGCTCTATACACTTGTCATCAATATGCTCCCTGACACTTGTTGTCTGTATGCTCCTTGAACCCTGTCATGACATGGCTCCATGCCCTTTTCATCACAATGCTCCAAGACACATGTAATCACAATGCTCCATGCACTTGTCATCACAAAGCTCAATGACCCCTGTCCTCAGAATGCTCCTTGGCCTTCTTTTCACAATGCTCCATGCCATTTTCATCACAATGTTCCAAGACCCCAGTAATCACAATGGTCCATGCCCCTTTTCATCAGTATGCTATATGAGATTGTCATCACAAGGCTCCATGGATTTCTCATCACAGTGCTCCATGACACTTGTCATCACAATGCTCGATGCCCTTCCCATCACAATGCTCCATGCCTTTGTCATTACAATCCTCCATGAACCATGTATCACAGTGTTCCGTGCCCTTGTCATCCCAATGCTCCAAGCCCACTCTCATCACAATAATCCATGAAATATTTTAGACCAAAGCTCAATGCCCTTTTCATCACAATACTCCATGACCTCTGTCACAACAATGGTCCATGACCCCTGCCATCACAGTGTTCAATGGCATGTCATCACAAGTCTCCATGACCCTTGTCATCACAATGCTCCATGACCACTGCAATTACAATGTTCCATGCCCTTGTCATCACAGTGCTCCATGATGCATGTCATCAGAATGTTCCATGGCCTTCTCATCACAATGATCCATGCCCTTGTCATCACAATGCTCCAAGACCCCGGTAATCACAATGCTCCATTCCCCTTTTCATCTCAATGCTCCATGAACCCTGTCATCACAATGCACCATGCCCATCATCATAATGTTTCATGCTATTGTCATCACAATGAATTCTAAATTCTCCATGACCTCTGTCATCATAATGCTCTAAACCCTTGTGATCACAATGTTCCATAAGACTTATCATCACAAAACCCCATGACGAGCATCATCACAATTATCCATGGTCTTCTCATCACAATGCTCCATGACATTTGTCATCAAATGCTCCATGCCCTTGTCATCACAATGCTCCAAGACCATTGTAATCAAAATGCTCCATTCCCCTTTTCATCTCAATGCTCCATGAACCCTGTCATCACAATGAACCATGCCCATTATCATAATGCTTCCGGCTATTGTCATCACAATGAAATCAAAATTCTCCATGACCTCTGTCATTACAATGCTTCATGACCCCTGTCATCACAATACTCGATGAACATTTTCAGCAAAATGCTACATGACACTTGTCATCACAATGATCCATGCCCTTGTCATCCCAATGCTCCATGACCCCTGTATTCACAATGCTCCATGACGCTTGTCATCACAGTGCTCCATGACAACTGTCATCACAATAATCCATGAAACTTATTAGACCAATGCTCCATGACCTTGTCATCACAATGCTCCCTGACACTTGTCGTCAGTATGCTCCTTGAACCCTGTCATGACAAGGCTCCATGCATTTTTCATCACAATGATCCATGCCCTTTTCATCACAATGCTCCAAGACCCCTGTAATCACAATGCTCCATGCCCTTGTCATCAAAAAGCTCCATGACGCATGTCATCAGAATGCTCCATGGCCTTTTCCTCACTATGCTCCATGGCATTGTCATCACAATGCTCCATGTACCCTCTCATCACAATGCTCCATGCCCTTGTCATTACAATGCTCCATGACCCATGTATCACACTGTTCCGTGCCCTTGTCATCACAATGCTCCAGTCCACTCTCATCACAATAAAATATGAAATATTTCAAACCAATGCTCAATGCCCTTCTCATCACAATGCTCCATTACCTCTGTCATAACAATGCACCAGGACCACTGCAATCACAATGTTCCACGGCCTTGTCATCACAAGGCTCCATGACCCTTGTCATCACAATGCTCCAAGAAACATGTAACCAAAATTCTCCATGCCCTTGTCATAACAGAGCTCCATGACGCATGTCATCAGAAGGTCCCATGGCCTTCTCATCACAGTGCTCCATGCCCTTGTCATCACAATGCTCCATGAACCCTGTCATCACAATGCACCATGCCCATCTTCATAATGCTTCAGGCTATTGTCACTACAATGAAATCAAAATTCTCCATGACTTCTGTCATCATAATGCTCCAAACCCTTGTGATCACAATGTTCCATAACACTTATCATCAAAACACCCCATGACGATCATCATCACAATTATCCATGGTGTTCTCATCACAATTCTCCATGATCATTGTCATCACAATGCTCAATACACTTGTCATCACAATACTCCCTGACACATGTCACCAGTATGCTCCTTGAAAGCTGTGATGACAAGTCTCCATGCCTTTTACATCACAATGATCCATGCCTTTTCATCACAATGCTCCAAGACCCCTGTTATCACAATGCTCCATGGCCTTGTCAGCACAAACCTCCATGACGCATGTCATCAGAATTCTCCATGGCTTCTCCTCACAATGCTCCATGCCCTTGTCATCACAATGCTCCAAGACCCTTGTAATCACAATTCTCCATGCCCTTTTTCATCAGAATGCTCCATGAAACTTTTCATCACAAGTTTCCATGGTCATCTCATCACAATGCTCCAGGACCTTGTCATCACCATGCTCCATTCCCTTGTCATCACAATGCTCCATGACCCCTGTCATTACAATAATCCATTAACATTTCCAGCCGAATGCTACATGACATTCTCATCACAATGCTCCATGACGAATATCATCACAATGCTCCATGACCCCTGTCATCACAACCATCCATAACACCTGACAACACAATGATCCCTGACTCTTGTCATCACAATGCTCAATTCCCTAGTCATCACGATGCTCCACGACCCCTGTCATCACAATAGTACATGAACATTTTCAGCCCAATGCTCCATGAACCTTGTCATCACAATGATCCATGCATTTGTCATCCCAAAGCTCCATGACCCCTGTAATCACAATGCTCCTTGACGCTTGTCATCACAGTGCTCCATGACACATGTCATCACAATGCTCCATGCCTTTGTCAGCAAAATGCTACATGACATTGTCATTGCAATGCTGTATGGGCTTGGCATCACAATACTCCATTTCCATTGTCATCACAATCCTCCTTGAACCTTGGGATCACATTGCTTCATGCCCTTGTCATCACAATGCTCCATGTGCCTTGAAATCAAAATGATCCATGACCTCTCTCATCACAATGCTCCAAACACTTGTGATCACTATGTTCCATAACACTTGTCATCACAATGCTCCATGATGCCTGTCATCACAATACTCCATGCCCTTTTCATCACATTGCTCCATGACCTTTGTCATCACAATTCTCAATACACTTGTCATCACCATGCTCCCTGACACTTGTCGTCAGAATTCTACTTGAACCCTGTCACGAAAAGGCTCCATGCCTTTTTCACCACAATGCCCCATGCCATTTTCATCACAATGCTCCATGACATTGTCATTAAAATACTACACAAGCTTGTCATTAGAATGCTCCATGACCCTTGTCATCACAATTCTCCATGCACTTGTCAGCACAATGCTCCCTGACCCTTGTCATCACAGTGATCCAAGCCATTGTCATCACAATGCTCCATTACCTTTGTCATCAGAATCCTCCATGACACTTGGCATAATAATGCTCCATGCCATTGTCATCACAATGGGCCATTACATATGTCATCACAATGCTCCCTGACACCTGTCTTCACAATACTGCATCACCTGGTCATCACAATGCTCCATGCCCTTGTCATCACAATGTGTCATTCCATCTGTCATCGCAATAATCCATGAAACATATTAGACCAATGCTCCATGCCCTTTTCATCACAATGCTCCATGCCCTTGTTATCACAATGTTCCAAGACCCCTGTAATCAGAATGCTCCATGCCCCTTTTCATCAGTATGCTCCATGAGACTTGTCTTCACAAGGCTCCATGGATTTCTCATCACAAAGCTCCAGGAACTTGTCATCACAATGCTTCTCGACCTTGTCATGAAAATCCTCAATGGCCCTTGTAATCATAATGGTGCAAGCCCTAGTCATCACAATGCTCCATTATATTTGCCATCACAATGCTCCATTACATTTTTCAGCACAATGTTCCCTGCCATTGTCATCACAATGGACCATGACATATGTCATCACAATGCTACCTGACACCTCTCTTCACAATACTCCATGACCTTCTCATCACAATGCCCCATGCCCTTGTCATCACAGTGCACCATGTCCACTGTCATCACAATAATCTATGAAACTTCTCAGACCAATGCTCCATGCCCCCGTCTTCAAAATGCACCATGCCCTGGTTAGCACAATGCTCCATGACCCCTGTGCTCACAATGCTCCATGACTCCAGTCATCACAATGCTTCATAACGTTTGTCATAACAGCGGTCCATGCCCGCGTCATCACAAGGCCCTGTGTCCTTTGTAACCACAATGCTCCATGAACATTTCATCACACTGCTCCGTGACCCTTGTCATCAGAGTGCTCCATGCCTTTGTCAGAACAATGTTCCATGACCCTTGTCAACACAATGTGCCATGCGCTTTTCCTCACAATGTTCCACAACCTTGTCATCGCTATGCTCCATAAACCTTGTAATCACAATGCTCCATGCACTTCTCATCCACATGCTCTCTCACCTGAGATATCACAATGTTCCATCACTAGTTATCACAATTCTCCCTCACCCCTGTAATCACAGTGTTCCATACCCCTGTCATCACAATGTTACATCCCCTTATCAGCACAGTGTTCCCTGACCCCTGACATCACAATGTTCCATAACCCCTGTCATCAAAATGCTCCATGACACTTTTCATCCCAAAGCTCCATGACCCCTGGCATCACAATGTTCTATAACCCCTGTCATCAAAATATTCCATTACACTTTTCATCAAATTGCTGCATGACTCTGTCATCAAAATGCTCCCTGCCCTTCTCATCACAATGCACCACACCCTTGTCATCAAAATGCTCCATGACCTTTGTCATCACAAAGCTCCATGACCTTTGGCATCAAAATGCTCCATGTCATTGTCATCACAATGCTCCATGAACCCTCTCATCACATTGCTTCATGCCCTTGTCATCACAAAGCTCCATGACACTTGTCATCACAATGCTCGATGCGTTCTCATCACAATGCTCCATGCCCCTGTCATTACAATCCACCATGACCCATGTATCACAGTCTTCCGTGCCCTTGTCATCACAATGCTCCATGCCCACTCTCATCACAATAATCCATGAAATATTTCAGACCAATGCTCATTGCCCTTCTCATCAATATGCTCCATTACTTCTGTCATAACTATGATCCATGACCACTGCCATCACAGTGTTCCACGGACTTGTCATCACAAGGCTCCATGACCCTTGTCATCACAATGCTCCAAGAACCCTGTAATCACAATGCTCAATGCCCTTGTCATCACAGTGCTCCAAGATCCCTGTAATCACAAAGCTCCATGCCCCTTTTCATCTCAATGCTCCATGAACCCTGTCATCACAATGCACCATGCCCATCATCATAATTCTTCAGGCTATTGTCATCACAATGAAATCAAAATTCTCCATGACCTCTGTCATCATTATGCTCCAAAACCTTGTGAACACAATGTTCCATTACACGTATCATCACAACACCCTATGACTATCATCATCACAATTATCCATGGCCTTCTCATCACAATGCTCCATGACCTTTGTCATCACATTTCTCAATACACTTGTCATCACAAAGCTCCCTGACACTTGTCATCACAATGCTCCAAGCCATTGTCATCACAATGCTCCATTACCTTTGTCATCAGAATCCTCCATGACACTTGGCATCACAATGCTCCATGCCATCGTCATCACAATGGGCCATTACATATGTCATCACAATGCTCCCTGACACCTGTCTTCACAATACTGCATGACCTGGTCATCACAGTGCGCCATTCCAACTGTCATCGCAATAATCCATGAAACTTATTAGACAATTGTTCATTGCCCTTGTCATCACAATGTTCTATGCCCTTTTTATCACCATGCTCCATGACCCCTGTCATCACAATGCTCCGTGACTCCAGTCATCACAGTGCTTCATTACCTTTGTCATCACAATGGTCCATGCCCTCGTCATCAACAGTCTCTGTGACATTTTAACCACAATGCTCCATGAACTTTTCATCACACTGCTCTTTGACCCTTGTCATCACAATGCTCTATGCCTTTCTCAGCACAATGCTCCATGACCCTTGTTATCACAATGCTCCATGCGCTTGTCAGCACAATGCTCCATGACACATGTCATCACAATGCACCATGCGCTTATCATCACTGTGCTCCACAATCTTGTCATCACAATGCTCCATAAAATTTGTCATCACAATGCTCCATGCACTTCTCATCAAAATGCTCTCTCACCACTGATATCACAATGCTACATCACTATTTGTCAAAATACTCCCTCACCCCTGTCATCACAATGTTCCATGACTCCTGTCATCACAATGCTACATGCACTTATCATCATAATGTTCGATGACCCATGACATCACAATGTTCCATAACACCTGTCAACAAAATGTTCCTTGACACTTTTCATCAAATTGCTCCATGACACTGTCATCACAATGCTCCCTGCCCTTCTCATCACAATTCACAACGCCCTTGCCATCAAAATGCTCCATGCCCATTGTCATCACAAATATCCATGACCCTTGACATCACAATGTTCCATGTCATTGTCATCACAATGCTCCATGAACGCTCTCATCACATTGCTCCATGCCCTTGACTTCACATAGCTCCATGACACATGTCATCAGAATGCTCCATGACCTTCTCATCACAATGCTCCATGCCCTTGCCATCACAATGCTCCATTATACCTGTCATAACAATGCTCCATGACCCCTTCCATCACGATGTTCCATGGCCTTGTCATCACAAGGCTCCATGACCCTTCTCATCACAATGCTCCAAGAACACTGTAATCACAATGATCTATGCCCCTTTTCATCTCAATGATCCATGAAACCTGTCATCACAATGCACCATGCCCATCATCATAATGCTTCATGCTTTTGTCATAACAATGAAATCAAAATGCTCCATGACCTCTGTCATAACAATGCTCCAAACCCTTGTGATCACAATATTCCATAACACTTGACATCACAGTGCCCCATGACGCTCGTCATCACAATTATCCATGGTCTTCTCATCACAATGCTCCATGACCTTCGTCATCACAATGCTCAATACACTTGTTATCATACTGCTCTCTGACACTTGTTGTCTGTATTCTCCTTTTACACTGTCATGACAAGGCTCCATGCCATTTTCATCACAATGATCCATGCCCTTTTCATCACAATGCTCCAAGACCCATGTAATCACGATGCTCCATGCCCTTGTCATCAAAATGCTCAATGATGCATGCCATCAGAATGCTCCTTGGACTTCTCCTCACAATGCTTCATGCCCTTGTCATCACAATGTTCCAAGACCCCTGTAATCACAATGCTGCATGCCGTTTTTCATCAGTAATCTCCATGAGACGTGTCATCACATGGCTCCATGGTTTTGTCATCATAATGCTCCCAGCCCTAGTCATCACAATGCTCCATTATATTTGTCATCACAATTCTCCATTACATTTGGCATCACAATGCTCCCTGCCATTGTCATCTCAATGGCCCATGCCATATGTCATCCCAATGCTCCATGACCCCTGTATTCACAATGTTCCGTGACGCTTGTCATCACAGTGCTGCATGACACCTGTCATCACAATCCTCCATGCCTTTTTCAGCAAAATGCTACATGACCTTGTCATTACAATGCTCTCTGCGCCATTCATCACAATACTCCATTACCATTGTCATCACTATCCTCAATGAACCTTGGGATCACATTGCTTCAAGCCCTTGTCATCACAATGCTCCATGCTCCTTGAAATCAAAATGATCCATGACCTCTGTCATTGCAATGCTCCAAACACTTGTGATCACAATGTTCCATAACAATTGTCATCACAATGCTCCATGATGCCTATCATCACAATACTCGATGCTCATTTCATCACAATGCTCCATGACATTTGTCATCACAATTCTCAATACACTTGTCATCAAAATGTTCCCTGACACTTGTCGTAAGAATGCTCCGTGAACCCTGTCATGAAAAGGCTCCATGCCTATTTCATCACAAAGCCCCATGCCGTTTTCATCACAATGCTCCATGCCATTGTCATCAAAATACTCCACAAGCTTGTCATCAGAATGCTCCATGACCCTTGTCATCACAATTCTCCATGCACTTGTCAGCACAATGCTCCCTGACCATTGTCATCACTATGCTCCAAGCCATTTTCATCACAATGCTCCATTACCTTTGTCATCAGAATCCTCCATGACACTTGGCATCACAATGCTCCATGCCATTTTCATCACAATGGGCCAATACATATGTCATCACAATGCTCCCTGACACCACTTTTCACAATACTCCATGACCTGGTTATCACAATGCTCCTTGCCCTTATCATCACAATGCTCCATTACCTATGTCATAACAATGCTCCATGACCCCTGCCATCACAATGTTCCACGGCCTTGTGATGACAAGCCTCCATGACCCTTATCATCACAATGGTCCAAGACCCCTGTAATCACAATGCTCCATGCCCTTTTTCATCAGAATGCTCCATGAGACTTGTCACCACAAGTCTCCATGGTCATCTCATCACAATGCTCCAGGACCTTGTCATCACCATGCTTCATTCCCTTGTCATCACAATGCTCCATGACCACTGTCATCACAATACTCCATGAATATTTTCAGCCCAATGCTCCATTACTTTCTCATCACAAAGCTCCATGACCAATATCATCACAATGCTCCATGACCACTGTCATCACAACACTCCATGACACATGACAACACAATGATCCGGGACTCTTGTCATCACAATGCTCCATTCCCTAGTCATCACAATGCACCATGACCCCAGTCATCACAATACTCCATGAACATTTTCAGCCCAATGCTCCATGACTCTTGTCATCACAATGATCCATGCCCTTGTCATCCCAATGCTCCATGATCCCTGTATTCACAATGCTCTGTGTCGCTTGTCATCACACTGCTCCATGACACCTGTCATCACAATGCTCCATGCCTTTGTCAGCAAAATGCTACATGACCTTGTCATTACAATGCTCTATGCACTTGTCATCACAATACTCAATTTCCATTGTCATCACCATCCTCCATGAAACTTGGGATCACATTGCTTCATGCCCTTGTCATCACAATGCACCATGCTCCTTGAAATCAAAATGATCCATGACCTCTGTCATCGCAATGCTCCAAACACTTGTGATTCCAGTGTTCCATAACACTTGTCATCACAACGCTCCATGATGCCTGCCATCACAATAATCCATGCTCTTTTCATCACAATTCTCCATGACCTTTGTCATCACAATTCTCAATACACTTGTCATCACAATGCTCCATGACCCTTGTCATCACATTGGGCCATGCATATTTCATCACAATGATACACAACCTTGTCATTGCTATGCTCCATAAAGCTTGTAATCACAATTCTCCATGCACTTCTCATCCAAATGCTCTCTCACTTGAGATATCACAATGTTCCATCACTAGTCATCACAATCCTCCCTTAACCCAATTATCACAATATTCCATGACCCCTGTCATCACAAAGCTACATCCACTTATCAGCACAATGCTCCATGACCACTGTCATCAAAATACTCCATGAACATATTCAGCCCAATCCTCCATGACCCTTGTCATCACAATCATCCATGCCCTTGTCATCCCAATGCTCCATGACCCCTGTATTCACAATGTTCCGTGACGCTTGTCATCACACTGCTGCATGACCACTGTCATCACAATGCTCCATTCCTTTGTCACCAAAATGCTACATGACCTTGTCATTGCAATGCTCTAGGCACTTGTCATCACAATACTCCATTATCATTGTCATCACAATCCTCCATGAACCTTGGGATCACATTGCTTCGTGCCCTTGTCATCACAAAGCTCCATGCTCTTTGAAATCAAAATGATCCATGACTTCTGTCATCACAATGCTCCAAACAATTGTGATCACAATGATCCATAACACTGGTCATCACAACGCTCCATGATGCCTGTCATCACAGTACTCCATGCCCTTTTCATCACAATGCTCCATGACCTTTGTCATCACAATTCTCAATACACTTGTCATCACAATGCTCCCTGACACTTGTCCTCAGCATGCTCCTTGAAACCTGTCACGAAAGGCTGCATGACTTTTTATCACAAAGCCCCATGCCATTTTCATCACAATGCTCCATGCCATTGTCATCAAAATACTCCACAAGCTTGTCATCAGAATGCTCCATGACCCTTGTCATCCCAATTCTCCATGCACTTGTCAGCACAGTGTTTCCTGACCCTTCTCATCACAATGCTCCAAGCCATTGTCATCACAGTGCTCCATTACATTTGTCATGAGAATTCTCCATGACACTTGGCATCACAATGCTCCATGCCATTGTCATCACAATGGGCCATTACATATGTCATCACAATGCTCCCTGACACCTATCTTCACAATACTTCATGCCCTTGTCATCACAATGGTCCATGCCCTTGTCATCACAATGCACCATTCCAACTGTCATCGCAATAATCCATGAAACATATTAGACCAATGCTCCATGCCCTTGTCATCACAATGCTCCATGCCCTTGTTATCACAATGTTCCATGACCCCAGTCATCACAATGCTCCTGGACTCCAGTCATCACATTGCTCCTTGACTCCAGTCATCACAATGCTCCATGACCTTTGTCATCACAATGGTCCGTGCCCTCATCATCAACAGTCTTTGTGACCTTTTTAACAACAATGTTCCATGAACATTTCATCACAGTGCTCTTTGACCATTGTCATCACAATGCTCTATGCCTTTCTCAGCACAATGCTCCATGCCCTTTTCATCACAATGCTCCATGACCCCTGTCATCACATTTTTCCGTGACTCCAGTCATCACAATTCTTCATAACATTTGTCATCACAATGGTCTATACCCGCGTCATCACAAGGTTCTGTGACCTTTGTAACCACAATGCTCCATGAACTTTTCATCACAATGTTCCGTGACCGTTGTCATCACAATGCTCCATGCCTTTGTCAGAAAAATGCTCCATGACCCTTGTCATCACAATGTGTCACGCACTTTTCATCCCAACGGTCCACAAATTTGTCATCGAAATGCTCCATAAAACTTGTAATCACAATGCTCCATGTCCTTCTCATCACAATGCTCCATTACCCCTGTCATAATAATGCTCCATGACACCTGCCATCACAATGTTCCACGGCCTTGTCATCAGAAGGCTCCATGACACTTGTCATCACAATGCTCAAAGACCCCTGTAATCACAATGCCCCATGCCCCTTTTCATCTCAATGCTCCATGAACCCTGTCATCACAATGCATCATGCCAATCATTATAATGCTTCCAGCTATTGTCAGCACAATGAAATCAAAATTCTCAATGACATCTGTCATCGCAATGCTCCATGTCCCCTGTCATCACAATACTCCATGAACATTTTAAGCCCAATGCTCCATGACACTTGTCATCACAATGATCCATGCCCTTGTCATCCCAATGCTCCATGACCCCTGTATTCACAATGCTTCGTGACGCTTGTCATCACAGTGCTCCATTACACATGTCATCACAATGCTCCATGCCTTTGTCAGCAAAATGCTAAATGACCTTGTCATTACAATGCTCTATGCGCTTGTCATCACAATACTCCATTACCATTGTCATCACTCTACTCCATGAACATTGGGATCACATTGCTTCATGCCCTTGTCATCACAATGCTACATGCTCCTTGAAATCACAATGATCCATGACCTCCGTCATCGCAATGCTCCAAAACCTTCTGATCACAATGTTCCATAAAACTATTCATCACAACGCTCCATGATGCCTGTCATCACAATACTTCATGAACTTTTCATCACAATGCTCCATGACATTTGTCATCACAATTCTCAATACACTTGTCATCACAGTGCTCCCTGACACTTGTCATCAGAATGCTCCTTGAACACTGTCACGAAAATTCTCCATGCCTTTTTCATCACAAAGCCCCATGCCGTTTTCATCACAATGCTCCATGCCATTGTCATCAAAATACTCCACAAGCTTGTCATCAGAATGCTCCATGACCCCTGTCATCACAATTCTCCATGCACTTATGAGCACAATGCTCCCTGAACATTGTCATCACTATGCTCCAATCCATTGTCATCACAATGCTCCATTAACTTTGTCATCAGAATCCTCCATGACACTTGGCATCACAATGCTCCATGCCATTGTCATCACAATGCGCCAATACATATGTCATCACAATGTTCCGTGACACCACTTTTTACAATACTGCATGACCTGGTCATCAAAATGCTCCATGCCCTTCTCATCACAATGCTCCATTACCTCTGTCATAACAATGCTCCATGACCCCTGACATCACAGTGTTCCACGGCCTTGTCATCAAAAGGCTCCATGACCCCTGTCATCACAATACTTCATGCCCTTTTCATCACAATGCTCCATGACACATGTCATCAGAATGCTCCATGGCCTTCTCCTCACACTGCTCCATGCCCTTGTCATCACAATGCTCCAAGACCCATGGAATCACAATGCTCCATGCCCCTTTTCATCAGAATGCTCCATGAGATTTGTCATCACAAGTCTCCATGGTCTTATCATCACAATGCTACAGGACCTTCTCATCACCATGCTCCATTCCCTTGTCATCACAATGCTCCATGACCCCTGTCATCACAATTCTCCATGAACATTTTCAGCCCAATGCTCCATGAAATTCTTATCACAATGCTCCAAGACAAATATCATCAAAATGCTCCATGATCACTGTCATCACAACACTCCATCACACCTAACAACACAATGATCCGGGACCCTTTTCATCACAATGCTCCATTCCCTACTCATCACAATGCTCCATGACCCCTGTCATCACAATACTCCATGAACATTTTCAGCCCAATGCTCCATGACTCTTGTCATCACAATCATCCATGCCCTTGTCATCCCAATGCTCCATGACCCCTGTATTCAAAGTGCTCCATGACACCTGTCATAACAATGCTCCATGCGTTTGTCAGCAAAATACTACCTGACTTTGTCATTGCAATGCTCTATGCGCTTGTCATCACAATACTCCATTCCCATTGTCATCACAGTCCTCCATGAACCTTGGGATCACATTGCTTCATGCCCTTGTCATCACAATGCTCCATGCTCCTTGAAATCAAAATGATCCATGACCTCTGTCATCACAATGCTCCAAACCCATGTGATCACAATGTTCCATAACACTTGTCATCACAACGCTCCATGATGCCTGCCATCAAAATAATCCATGCTCTTTTCATCACAATGCTCCATGACCTTTGTCATCACAATTCTCAATACACTTGTCATCACAAAGCTCCCTGACACTTGTCATCAGAATGCTCCTTGAACTCTGTTATGTAAAGGCTCCATGCATTTTTCATCACAAAGCCCAATGCCATTTTCATCACAATGCTCCATGCCATTGTCATCAAAATACTCCACAAGCTTGTCATCAGAATGCTCCATGACCCTTGTCATCACAATTCTCCATGCACATGTCTGCACAATGCACCCTGACGTTTGTCATCACAATGCTCCATGCCCTTGTCATCACAGTGCTCCATTACTTTTGTCATCAGAATCCTCCATGACACTTGGCATCACAATGCTCCATGCTATTGTCATCTCAATGGGCCATTACATATTTCATCACAATTCTCCCTGACAGCTCTCTTCACAATACTGCATGACCTGGTCACTACAATGCTCCATGCCCTTGTCATCACAATGCGCCATTCCAACTTTCATCACAATAATCCATGAAACTTATTAGACCAATGCTGCATGCACTTTTCATCACAATGCTCCATGCCCTAGTTATCACAATGTTCCAAAACCCCTGTAATCAGAATGCTCCATGCCCCTTTTCATCAGTATGCTCCATGAGATTTGTCATCACAAAGCTCCATGGTTTTCTCATCACAATGCTCCAGGACATTGTCATCACAATGCTTCACGACATTTTCGTGAAAATTCTCAATGCCCCTTGTCATGATAATGCTCCTAGCCCTAGTCATCACAATGCTCCATTATATTTGTCATCACAATCCTCCATTATATTTGGCATCACAATGCTCCATGCCAATGTCATCGCAATGGACCATGACATATGTCATCACAATGATCCCTGACACCTGTCTTCACAATATTCCATGCCCTTGTCATCACAATGCTCCATGCCCTTGTCATCAAAATGCACCATGTCCACTGTCATCACAATAGTCTAGGAAACTTGTCAGACCAATGCTCCATGCCCCTGTCATCACAATGCTCCATGCCCTTGTCATCAAAATGCTCCATGACCCCTGTCATAACAAAGCTACATGACCCCTGCCATCACAATGTTCCACGGCCTTGTCATCACAAGGCTCCATGACGCTTGTCATCACAATGCTCCAGTACCCCTGTAATCACAGTGCTCTATACCCTTGTCATCACAAAGCTCCATGACACATGTCATCAGAATGTTCCATGGCCTTCAAATCAAAAGGCTCCATGCCCTTGTCATCACAATGCACCATGTCCAATGTCATCACAATAATCTATGAAACTTGTCAGACCGATGCTCCATGCCCCTGTCATCACAATGCTCCATGCCCTTGTCATCACAATGCTGCATGACCCTTGTCATCACAATGCTCCGTGACTCCAGTCATCACAATGCTTCATAACGTTTGTCATCACAACGGTCCATGCCCGCTTCATGACAAGGCTCTGTGACATTTGTAACCACAATGCTCCATGAACTTTTCATCACAATGCTGCGTGACCCTTGCCATTACAATGCTCCATGCCTTTGTCAGAACAATGCTCCATGACTCTTGTCATCACAGTGTGCCATGCGCTTTTCATCACAATGATCCACAACCTTGTCATCGCTATGCTCCATAAACCTTGTAAGCACAATGCTCCATGCACTTCTCATCCAAATGCTCTCTCACATGAGATATCACAATGTTCCATCACTAGTCATCACAATCTTCCCTCACCCCTGTTATCACAAAGTTCCATGAACATTGTCATCACAATGCTACAACCCCTTATCATCACAATGTTCTATGACCCCTGACATCACAATGTTCCATAACCACCTTCATCAAAATGCTCCATGACCGTTTTCATCCCAAAGCTCCATGACCCCTGGCATCACAATGTTCTATAACCCCTGTCATCAAAATGTTCCATTACAATTTTCATCAAATTGCTGCATGACCCTGTCATCAAAATGCTCACTGCCTTTCTCATCACAATGCACCACACCCTTGTCATCAAAATGCTCCATGACCTTTGTCATCACAAAGGTCCATGACCGTTGCCATCACAATGATCCATGCAATTGTCATCACAATGCTCCATGAACCTTCTTATCACATTGCTCCATGCCCTTGTCATCACAAAGCTCCATGACACTTGTCATCACAATGCTCAATGCCCTTCTCATCACAGTAATCCATGAAATATTTCAGACCAATGCTCAATGCCCTTATCATCACAATGATCCATTACCTCTGTCATAACAATGCTCCATGACCGCTGCCATCACAATGTTCCATGGCCTTGTCATCACAAAGCTCCATGATGCATGCCCTCAGAATGTTCCATGGCCTTCTCATCACAGTGCTACATGCCCTTGTCATGACAATGCTCCATGACACCTGTAATCCCAATGCTCCATGCCACTTTTCATCTCAATGCTCCATGAAGCCTGTCATCAAAATGCACCATGCCCATCATCATAATGCTTCAGGCTATTGTCATCACAATGAAATCATAATTATCCATGACCACTATCATCATAATGCTCCAAACCCTTGTGATCACAAAGTGCCATAACACTTATCATCACAACACCCTATGACGCTCATCATCACAATTACCCATGGTCTTCTCATCACAATGCTCCATGACATTTGTCATCACAATTCTCAGTACACTTGTCATCACAATGCTCCCTGACACATGTCGTCAGTATGCTCCTTGAACCCTGTCATGACAAGGCTCCATGCCTTTTCATCACAATGATCCATGCCCTTTTCATCACAATGCTCCAAGACCCCTGTAATCACAATGCTCCATGCCCCTTTTCATTAGAATGCTCCATGAGACTTGTCATCACAAATCTCCATGCTCTTATCATCACAGTGCTCCAGGACCTTGTCATCACCATGTTCCATTCCCTTGTCATCACAATGCTCCATGACCCCTGTCATCACAATACTCCATGAACATTTTCAGCCCAATGCTCCATGAAATTCTCATCACAGTGCTCCATGTCAAATATCGTCAAAATGCTCCATGCCCACTGTCATCACAACACTCCATAACACCTGACAACACAATGATCCGGGACTCTTGTCATCACAATGCTCCATTCCCTAGTCATCGCAATGCTCCATGAACATTTTCAGCCCAATGCTCCATGACCATTTTCATCACAATCATCCATGCCATTTTCATCCCAATGTTCCATGACCCCTGTATTCACAATGCTCCGTGACGCTGGTCATCACAATGCTCCATGACACCTGTCATCACAATGCTCCATGACTTTGTCAGCAAAATGCTACATGACCTTGTCATTACAATGCTCTATGCGCTTGTCATCACAGTACTCCATTACAACTGTCATCACAATCCTCCATGAACCTAGGATCACATTGCTTCATGCCCTTGTCATAACGAAGCTCCATGCTCCTTGAAATCAAAATGATCCATGATCTCTGTCATCACAATGCTACAAACCCTTGTGATCACAGTGTTCCATAACAGTTGTCATCACAACGCTCCATGATGTCTGTCATTACAATAATCCATGCCCTTTTCATCACAGTGCTTCATGAACTTTGTCATCACAATTCTCAATACACTTGTCATCACAATGTTCCCTGACACTTGTCGTCAGAATGCTCCTTGAAACCTGTCACAAAAAGGCTCCATGCCTTTTTCATCACAAAACCCCATGCCATTTTCATCAAAATGCTCCATGCCATTGTCATCAAAATACTCCACAGGCTTGTCATCAGAATGCTCCATGAACATTGTCATCACAATTCTCCATGCACTTGTCAGAACAATGCTTCCTGACCCTTGTCATCACAATGCTTCAAGCCATTTTCATCACAAAGCTCCATTACCTTTGCCATCAGAATCCTCCATGACACTTGGCATCACAATGCTCCATGACATTGTCATCACAATGAGCCATTACATATGTCATCACAATGCTCCATGACACCACTCTTCACAATAATGCATAACCTGGTTATCACAATGCACCATGCCCTTGTCATCACAATGCGCCATTCCAACTGTCATCACAATAATCCATGAAAATTATTAGACCAATGGTCAATGCCATTATCATCACAATGCTCCATGCCCTAGTTATCATAATGTTCCAAAAAGCCTGTAATCAGAATGCTCCATGCCCCTTTTCATCAGTATGCTCCATGAGATTTGTCATCACAAGGCTCCATGATTTTCTCATCACAGTGCTCCAGGACCTTGTCATCACAATGCTTCCCGACATTTGCATGAAAATTCTCAATGGCCCTTGTCAACATAATGCTCCAAGCCCTAGTCATCACAATGCTCCATTATATTTGTCATCACAATCCTCCATTACATTTGGCATCACAATGCTCCATGCCATTGTCATCGAAATGGACCAAGACATATGTCATCACAATGCTCCGTGACACCTGTCTTCACAATATTCCATGCCCTTGTCATCACAATGCTCCATGCCCTTGTCATCACAATGAACCATGTCCACTGTCATCACAATAATCTAGGAAACTTGTCAGACCAATGCTCAATGACCCTGTCATCACAATGCTCCATGCCCTTGTCATCACAATGCTCCATGACACCTGTCATAAAAATGCTCCATGACGCCTGCCATCACAATGTTCCACGGACTTGTCATCACAAGGCTCCATGACGCTTGTCATCACAATGCTCCAAGACCCCTGTAATCACAATGCTCCATGCCCTTGTCATCACAATGCTCCAAGACCCCTGTAACCACAATGCTCCATGCCCTTGTCATCACAAACCTCCTTGACACATGTCATCAGAATGTTCCATGGCCTTCTCATCAAAATGCGCCATGCCCTTGTCATCACAATGCACCATGTGCAATGTCATAACAATAATCTATGAAACTTTTCAGACCAATGCTCCATGCCCCTGTCATCACAATGCTCCATGCCCTTGTCATCACAATGCTCCATGACACCTGTCATCACAATGCTCCGTGACTCCAGGCATCACAATGCTTCATAAGGATTGTCATCACAACGGTCCATGTGCGCATCATCACAAGGCTCTATGACCTTTGTAAACACAATGATCCATGAACCTTTCATCACAATTCTCTGTGACCCTTGTCATCACAATGCTCCATGCCTTTGTTAGGACAATGCTCCATGACCGTTGTCATCACAAAGTGTCATGCGCTTTTCATCACAATGATCCACAACCTTGTCATAGCTATGCTTCATAAACCTTGTAATCACAATGCTCCATGCACTTCTCATCCAAATGCTCTCTTCCATGTGATATCACAATGTTCCATCACTAGTCATCACAATCCTCAATCACCCCTGTCATCAAAATGCTCCATGACCCTTTTCATCCCAAAGCTCCATGACCCCTGGCATCACAATGTTCTATAACCCCAGTCATCAAAATGTTCCATTACACTTTTCATCAAATTGCTGCATGACCCTGTCATCAAAATGCTCCCTGCCTTTCTCATCACAATGCACCACACCCTTGTCATCAAAATGCTCAATGACTTTGTCATCACAAAGCTCCATGACCCTTGGCATCACAATGCTCCATGTCATTGTCATCACAATGCTCCATGAACCCTCTCATCACATTGCTCCATGCACTTGTCATCACAAAGCTCCATGACACTTGTCATAACAATGCTCGATGCCCTTCGCATCAGAATGCTCCATGCCCTTGTCATTACAATCCTCCATGACCCATGTATCACAGTGTTCCTTGCCCTTGTCATCAGAGTGCTCCATGCCCAATCTCATCACAAATATCCATGAAATCATTCAGACCAATGCCCAATGCCCTTCTCATCACAATGCTCCATTACCTCTGTCAAAACAATGCTCCATGACCCCTGCTCACACAATGTTCCACGGCCCTGTCATCACAAGGCTCCATGACCCTTGTCATCACAATGCTCCAAGACCACTGTAATCACAATGCTCCATGCCCTTGTCATCACAAAGCCCCATGACGCATGCCATCAGAATGTTCCATGGCCTTCTCATCACAATCCTCCATGCCCTTGTCATGACAATGCTCCAAGACCCCTGTATTCACAATGCTCCATGCTACTTTTCATCACAATGCTGGATGAAGCCTGTCATCAGAATGCTCCATGCCCATCATCAAAATGCTTCAGGCTATTGTCATCACAATGAAATCAAAATTATCCATGACCACTCTCATCATAATGCTCCAAACCCTTGTGATCACAATGTTCCATAACACTTAACATCACAACACCCTATGACGCTCATCATCACAATTATCCATGGTCTTCTCATCACAATGCTCCATGACATTTGTCATCACAATTCTCAATACACTTGTCATCACAATGCTCCCTGACACTTGTCGTCAGTATGCTCCTTGAACCCTGTCATGACAAGGCTCCATGCCTTTTCATCACAATGATCCATGCCTTTTCATCACAATGTTCCAAGACACCTGTAATCACAGTGCTCCATGCCCTTGTCATCTCAAAGCTCAATGACACATGTCATCAGAATGCTCCATGGCCTTCTCCTCAAAATGCTCCAGGCCCTTGACATCACAATGCTCCAAGACCCCTGTAATCACAATGCTCCATGCCCCTTTTCATCAGAATGCTCCCTGAGACTTCTCATCACAAGTCTCCATGCTTTTATCATCACAATTCTCCAGGACCTTGTCATCACCATGCTGCAATCCCTTGTCATCACAATGCTCCATGACCCCTGTCATCACAATACTCCATGAATATTTTCAGCCCAATGCTCCATGAAATTCTCATCACAATGCTCCATGACAAATATCATCAAAATGCTACATGACATTGTCATTACAATGCTCTATGCGCTTGTCATCACAATACTCCATTACGATTGTCACCACAAACATCCATGAACCTTGAGATCACATTGCTTCATGCCCTTGTCGTCACAATGCTCCATGGACTTTGAAATCAAAATTATCCATGACCCCTCTCATCACCATGCTCCAAACACTTGGAATCACAATGTTCCATAACACTTGTTATCACAATGCTCCATGATGCCTGCCATCACAATACTCCATGCACTTTTCATCACAATGCTCCATGACGTTTGTCATCACAATTCTCAATACACTTTTCATCACAATGCTCCCTAACACTTGTCGTCAGAATGCTCCTTGAACCCTGTCAGGAAAAGGCTCCATGCATTTTTCATCAAAAAGCCCCATGCCATTTTCATCACAATGCTCCATGCCATTGTCATCAAGATACTCCACAAGCTTGTCATCAGAATGCTCCATGACCCTTGTCACCACAATTCTCCATGCACTTGTCAGCACAATGATCACTGACCCATGTCATCACAATGCTCCATTAACTTTGTCATCAGAATCCTCCATGAAACTTGGCATCACAATGCTCCAGGCCTTTGTTATCACAATGGGCCATTACATATGTCTTCACAGTGTTCCCTGACACCTCTCTTCTCAATACAGCAAGACCTGGTCATCACAATGCTCCATGCCCTTGTCATCACAATGTGCCGTTCCAACTGTCATCGCAATACTCCATGAAAATATTTAGACCAATGCTCCATGCCATTGTCATCACAATGCTCCATGCCATTGTTATCACAATATTCCATGACCCCTGTCATCACAATGCTCCATGCCCTTGTCATCACAAAGCTCCATGACACATGCCATCAGAATGTTCCATGTCCTTCTCATCAAAATGCTCCATGCCCTTGTCATCACATTTCTCCAAGACCCCTGTAATCTCAATGCTCCATGCCCCTTTTCATCTCAATGCTCCATGAACCCTGTCATCACAATGCACCATGCCCATCATCATAATGCTTCCGGCTATTGTCAGCACAATGAAATCAAAATTCTCCATGACATCTGTCATCACAATGCTCCATGACCCCTGTCATCACAATACTCCATGAACATTTTCAGCCCACTGTTCCATGACACTTGTCATCACAGTGATCCATGAACTTGTCATCCCATTGCTCCATGACCCCTGTATTCACAATGCTCTGTGACGCTTGTCATCACAGTGCTCCATGACACCTGTCATCACAATGCTCCATGACTTTGTCAGCAAAATGCTACATGAACTTGTCATTACAATGCTCTATGTGCTTGTCATCACAATACTCCATTACCATTGTCATCACAATCCTCCATGAAACTTGGGATCACATTGCTTCATGCCCTTGTAATCACAATGCTCCATGCTCCTTGAAATCAAAGTGATCCATGATCACTGTCCTCACAATGCTCCAAACCCTTGTGATCAAAATGTTCCATAACACTTGTCATCACAACGCTCCATGACGCCTGTCATCACAATACTCCATGCCCTTTTCATCCCAATGCTCCATGAACTTTGTCATCACAATTCTCAATACACTTGTCATCACAATGCTCCCTGACACTTGTCTTCAAAATGCTCCTTGAACCCTGTCACGAAAATGCTCCATGCCTTTTTCATCACAATGCCCCATGCCTTTTTCATCACAATGCTCCACGCCACTGTCATCAAAATACTCCACAAGCTTGTCATGAGAATGCTCCATGACCCTTGTCATCACAATTCTCCATGCACTTGTCAGCACAATGCTCCAAGCCATTGTCATTACAATGCACCATTACCTTTGTCATCAGAATCCTCCATGACACTAGACATCACAATGCTCCATGCCATTGTCATCACAATGGGTCATTACATTTGTCAACACAGTGCTCCCTGACACCAGTCTTCACAATACTGCATCACCTGGTCATCACAATGCTCCATGCCTTTGTCACCACAGTGCACCATTCCAACAGTCATCGCAATAATCCATGAAACTTATTAGACCAATGCTCCATGCCCTTGTCATCACAATGCTCCATGACCCTTGTCATCACAATGCTCCATGAACTTTTCATCACAATGCTCTTTGATCCTTGTCATCACAATTCTCTATGCCATTCTCAGCACAGTGCTACATGACCCTTGTCATCACAATGCTCCATGCGCTTGTCAGCACAATTCTCCATGACACATGTCATCACAATGAACCATGCGCTTGTCATCACAGTGCTCCACAATCTTGTCATCACAATGCTCCAAGCACTGCTCATCAAAATGCTCTCTCACCACAGATATCAAAATGTTACATCACAATTTTTCACAATACTCCCTCACCCCTGTTATCATAGTTTTCCATGACTCCTGTCATCACAATGCTACATTCACTTATCATCACAATGTTCGATGACCCCTGACATAACAATGCTCCATAACCCCTGTCATCAAAATGCTCCATGACCATTTACATCAAAATGCTCCATGACCCCTGACATCACAATGTTCCATAACACCTCTCAACAAAATGTTCCATAACACTTTTAATCAAATTGCTCCATGACCCTGTCATCACAATGCTCCCTGCCCTTCTCATCACATTGAACAACGGACTTGTCATCAAAATGCTCCATGACCTTTGTCATCACAAATATCCATGACCCTTGGCATCACAATGCTCCATGTCATTGTCATCACAATGCTCCATGAACGCTCTCATCACATTGCTCCATCCCTTTTCATCACAAAGCTCCATGACACAGGTCATCAGAATGCTCCATGGCCTTCTCATCACAATGCTCCATGCGCTTGCCATCACAATGCTCCATTACCCCTATGATAAAAATGCTCCATGACCCCTGCCATCACGATGTTCCGTGGCCTTGTCATCACAAGGCTCCATGACCCTTCTCATCACAGTGCTCCAAAACCCCTGTAATCACAATGCTCCATGCCCCTTTTCATCTCAATGATCCATGAACCCTGTCATCACAATGCACCATGCCCATCATCATAATGCTTCATGCTATTGACATCACAATAAAATCAAAATGCTCCATGACCTCTGGCATAACAATGATCCAAACCCTTGTGATCACAATATTCCATAACACTTGTCATCACAATGCCCCATGACACTCATCATCACAATTATCCATGGTCTTCTCATCACAGTGCTCCATGACCTTTGTCATCACAATGCTCAATACACTTGTCATCAAAATGCTCCCTGACACTTGTTGTCTGTATGCTCCTTGAACCCTGTCATGACAAGGCTCCATGCCTTTTTCATCACAATGACCCATGCCCTTTTCATCACAATGCTCCAAGACGCCTTTAAACACAATGTTCCATGCCCTTGTCATCACAAAGCTCAATGAAACATGTCTTCAGAAGGCTCCTTGGCCTTCTCCTCACAATGCTCCATGCCCATGTCATCACAATGTTCCAAGACCCCTGTAATCACAATGGTCAATGCCCCTTTTCATCAGTATGCTCCATGAGATTTATCATCACAAGTCTCTATGGATTTCTCATCACAATGCTCCAGGACCTTGTCATCACAATGCTTCACGACCTTGTTCTGAACATTCTCAATGGCCCTTGTCATCATAATGCTCCAAGCCCTAGTCATCACAATGCTCCATTATATTTGTCATCAAAATCCTCCATTACGTTTGGCATCACAATGCTCCCTGCCATTGTCATTGCAATGGACCATGACATATGTCATCACAATGCTCCCTGACACCTGTCTGCACAATACTCCATGACCTTCTCATCACAATGATCCATGCCCTTGTCATCACAATGCACCATGTCCAATGTCATGAAAATAATCTATGAAACTTCTCAGACCAATGCTACATGCCCCTGTCACCACAATGCTCCATGCCCTTGTCATCACAATGCTCCATGACCACTGTCATCACAATGCTCTGTGACTCCAGTCATCACAATGCTTCATAACATTTGTCATCACAATGTTCCATGCCCGCATCATCACAAGGCTCTGTGACCATTATAACCAAAATGCTCCATGAACTTTTCATCACAATGCTCCATTACTCCTGTCATAACAATACTCCATGACCCCTGCCATCACAATATTCCACGGCCTTGTCATCACAAGGCTCCATGACACTTGTCATCACAATGCTCCAAGACCCCTGTAATCACAATGCTCCATGCCCTTGTCATCACAAAGCTCCATGACACATGCCATCAGAATGTTCCATGTCCTTCTCATCAAAATGCTCCATGCCCTTGTCATCACAGTGCTCCAAGACCCCAGTAATCACAATGCTCCATGCCCCTTTTCATCTCAATTCTCCATGAAACCTGTCATCACAATGCACCATGCCCATCATCATAATGCTTCCGGCTATTGTCAGCACAATGAAATCAATATTCTCCATGACCTCTGTCATCACAATGCTCCATGACCCCTGTCATCACAATAATCCATGAACATTTTCAGCCCAATGCTCCATGACCCTTGTCATCACAATGATCCATGCCCTTGTCATCCCAATGCTCCATGACCCCTGTATTCACAATGCTCCGTGACGCTTTTCATCACAGTGCTCCATGACACCTGTCATGACAATGTTCCATGCCTTTGTCAGCAAAATGCTACATGACTTTTTCATTACCATGCTCTATGCGCTTGTCATCACAATACTGCATTACCATTGTCATCACAATCCTCCATGAATCTTGGGATCACATTGCTACAAGCCCTTGTCATCAAAATGCTCCATGCTCCTTGAAATCAAAATGATCCATGACCTCTGTCATCACAATGCTCCAAACACATGTGATCACAATGTTCCATAAAACTTGTCATCCCAACGCTCCATGATGCCTGTCATCACAATACATCATGCACTTTTCATCACAATGCTCCATGACGTTTGTCATCACAATTCTCAATACACTTGTCATCACAATGCTCCCTGACACTTGTCTTCAGAATGCTCCTTGAACCCTGTCACAAAAAGGCTCCATGCCTTTTTCAACACAATGCCCCATGCCGTTTTTATCACAATGCTCCACGCCACTGTCAGCAAAAAACTCCACAAGCTTATCATGAGAATGTTCCATGACCCTTGTCATCACAATTCTCCATGCACTTTTCAGCACAATGCTCCCTGACCTTGTCCTCTCAATGTTCCAAGCCACTGTCATCACAATGCACCATTACCTTTGTCATCAGAATCCTCCATGACACCTGGCATTACAATGCTCCATGCGATTGTCATCACAATGGGACATTACATATGTTATCACAATGCTCCCTGACATCTCTCTTCACAATACTGCATGACCTGGTCATCACAATGCTCCATGCCCTTGTCACCACAATGCACCATTTCAACAGTCATCGCAATAATCCATGAAACTTATTAGAACAATGCTCCATGCCCTTGTCATCACAATGCTCCATGACCCTTGTAATCACAATGCTCCATGAACTTTTCATCACAATGCTCTTTGTTCCTTGTCATCACAATGCTCTATGCCTTTCTCAGCGCAATGCTCCGTGAACCTTGTCATCACAATGCTCCATGCGCTTGTCAGCACGATGCTCCATGACACATGTCATCATAATGCACCATGCGCTTGTCATCACAGTGCTCCACAAGCTTGTCATCACAATGCTCCATAAACCTTGTCATCACAATGCTCCATGCACTTCTCATCAAAATGCTCTCTCACCACAGATATCACAATGTTACATCACTATTCGTCACAATACTCACTCACCCCTGTTATCCCAATGTTCCATGACCCCTGTCATCACAATGCTACATGCACTTATCATCACAATGTTCGATGACCCCTGACATCACAATGCTCCATAACCCCTGTCATCAAAATGCTCCATGACCCTTTTCATCATAATGCTCCATGACCTCTGACATCACAATGTTCCATAACCCCTGTCATCAAAATGTTCCATGACCCTTTTCATCAAATTGCTCCATGAACCTGTCATCACAATGCTCCCTGCCCTTCTCATCACAATGCACAACGCCCTTGTCATCAAAATCCTCCATGACCTTTGTCATCACAAAGATCCATGACCCTTGGCATCACAATGCTCCATGTCATTGTCATCACAGTCCTCCATGAACACTCTCATCACATTGCTCCATGCATTTGTCATCACAAAGCTCCATGACACATGTCATCAGAATGCTCCATGGCCTTCTCATCACAATGCTCCATGCCCTTGCCGTCACAATGCTCCATTACCCCTGTCATAACAATGTTCCATGACCCCTGCCATCACGATGTTCCGTGGCCTTGTCATCACAGTGCTCCATGACACCTGTCATCACAATGCTCCATGACTTTGTCAGCAAAATGCTACATGACATTGTCATTACAATGCTCATGCGCTTGTCATCACAATACTCCATTTCCATTGTCATCACAATCCTCCATGAACCTTGAGAGCACATTGCTTCATGCCCTTGTCATCACAATGCTCCATGTGCCTTGAAATAAAAATGATCCATGTCCTCTGTCATCACAATGCTCCAAACACTTCTGATCCCAGTGTTCCATAACACTTGTCATCACAATGCTCCATGATGCCTGTCATCACAAAATTCCATGCCCTTTTCATCACAGTGCTCCAGGACATTTGGCATCAAAATGCTCAGTACACTTGTCATCACAATGCTCCCTGACACTTGTCATCAGAATGCTCTTTGAACCCTGTCACGAAAAGGCTCCATGCCTTTTTCATCACAATGCCCCATTCCGTTTTCATCACAATGCTCCGTGACCATTGTCATCAAAATGCTCCATGACTTTGTCTGAAAAATGTTCCATGACCCTTGTCATCACAATGTGCCATTCGCTTTTCATCACAACGGTCCAGAAAATTTTCATTGCAATGCTCCATAAACCTTGTAATCACAATGCTCCATACACTTCTCATCAAAATGCTCTCTCACCAGAGATATCACAGTGTTCCAACACTAGTTGTCACAATACTCCCTCACTACTGTAATCACAATGTCCCATGACCTCTGTCATCACAGTGCTACATCCCTTTATCATCAAAATGTTCCATGACCCCTGACATCACAGTATTCTATAACCCCTGTCATCAAAATGTTCCAATACACTTTCCATCATATTGCTGAATGACCCTGTCATCAAAATACTCCCAGCCCTTATCATCACAGTGCACCATGCACTTGTCATCAAAATGCTCCATGACATTTGTCATCACAAAGCGCCATGACACTTGGCATCACAATGCTCCATGAACCCTCTCATCACATTGCTCCATGCCCTTGTCATCACAAAGCTCCATGACACTTGTCATCAAAATGCTCGATGCCCTTCTCATCACAATGCCCCATGACCTTGTCATTACAATCCTTCATGACCCATGTATCACAGTGTTCCATGCCCTTATCAACACAATGCTCTAAGCCCACTCTCATCACAATAATCCATGAAACTTATTAGACCAATGCTCCATTCCCTTGTCATCACAAGGCTCCATGCCCTTGTTATCACAATGTTCCATGACTCCTGTCATCACAATGCTCCATGCCTCCATTCATCACAATGCTTCATGACCTTTGTCATCACAGTGGTCCATGCCCTCGTCATCAGCAGGCTATGTGACCTTTTTAACCACAATGCTCCATGAACTTTTCATCACAATGCTCTTTGACCCTTGTCATCACAATACTCTATGCCTTTCTCAGCACAATGCTCCATGACCCTCGTCATCACAATGCTCCATGACCCATGTCATCACAATGCACCCTGCACTTTTCATCACAGTGCTCCACAATCTTGTCACCACAATGCTCCATAAAACTTGTCATCACAATTCTCCATGCACTTCTCATCAAAATGCTCTCTCAACACTGATATCACAATGTTACATCACTATTCATCACAATACTCCCTCTCCCCTGTCATCACAATATTCTATGACTTCTGTCTTTGCAATGCTACATGCACATATCATCACAAAGTTCGATGACACCTGATATCACAATGTCCCATAACCCCTGTCATCAAAATGCTCCATAACAATTTTCCTCAAAATGCTCAATGACCCCTGACATCACAATGTTCCATAACAACTGTCATCAAAATATTCCATGACCCTTTTCATCAAATTGCTCTATAACCCTGTCATCACAATACTCCCTGCCCTTCTCATCACAGTGTACCACGCCCTTGTCATCAAAATGCTCCATGACCTTTGTCATCACAAGTATCCATGACCCTTGGCATCTCAATGCTCCATGCCATTGTCATCACAAAACTCCATGAACCCTCTAATCACAATGCTCCATGCACATTTGCATCTCAATGCTCCATGAACCCTGTCATCAAAATGCACCATGACCATCATCATAATGCTTCAGGCTATTGTCATCACAATAAAATCAAAATATTTGATGATCTATCTCATCACAATGCTCCAAATCCTTTTGATCACAATGTTCCATAACACTTATCATCAAAATGTCCGATGACGCTCATCATCACAATTATCCATGGTCTTCTCATCACAGTGCTCCATGACCTTTGTCATCACAGTGCTCTATACACTTGTCATCACAATGCTCCCTGACACTTGTCGTCAGTATGCTCCTGGAAGCCTGTCATGACAAGGATCCATACCATTTTCATAACAATGATCCATGCCAATTTCATCACAATGCTCCAAGACACCAGTAATCACAATGCTCCATGCCCTTTTCATCACAATGCCCCAAGACCCCTGTAATCACAATACTCCATGCCCCTTTTCATCAGAATGCTCCATGAGACATGTTATTACAAGGCTCCATGGTCTTCTCATCACAATTCTCCAGGAACTTTTCATCACAGTGCTCCATTCCCTTGTCATCACAATGCTCCATGACCCATGTCCTCACAATACTTCCTGAACATTTTCAGTCCAATTCTCCAGGAACATCTCATCACAATGCTTCATGATCCCTATCATCACAATGCTCCATGACCACTGTCATCACAACGCTCCATGACCCCTGACAACACAGTGATCCGGGACTCTTTTCATCACAGTGCTCCATTCCCTAGTCATCACAATGCTCCATGAACATTTACAGCCCAATGCTCCATAACCGTTGTCATCACAATGATCCATGACCTTGTCATCCCAATGCTCCATGACCCCTGTAATCACAATGATCCGTGATGCTTCTCATCACAGTGCTCTATGACCCTTATCATCACAATGCTCCATGCCTGTGTCAGCAAAATGCTACATGACCTTGTCATCAAAATGCTGCATTTGCTTGTCATCACAATACTCCCTTACCATTGTCCTCACAATCCTCCATGAATCTTGGGATCACATTGCTTCATGCCCTTGTCATCCCATTGCTCCATGCTCCTTGAAAACAAAATGATCCATGACTTCTATCATCACAATGCTCCAAACCCTTGTTATCACAAAGTTCCATAACACTTGTCATCACAAAGCTCCATGATGCCTGTCATCACAATACTCCATGTCCTTTTCGTCAAAATGCTTCATGATCTTTTTCATCACAATTCTCAATACACTTGTCATCACAATGTTCCCTGACACTTGTCGTCAGAATGCTCCTTGAAACCTGTCATGAAATGGCTTCATGCCATTTTCATCACAATGCTCCATACCCTTTTCATCACAATGCTCCATGCCATTGTCGTCACAATACTACACAAGCTTGTCATCAGAATGCTCCATGACACTTGTCATCACAATGCTCCATGGCCACTGTCATCACAATGCTCCATTCCCCTTGTCATTACAGTGCTCCATGACGCTCGTCATCACAATGCTCCACGGTCTTGCCATCACAATGCTCCATGCCCTGGTCATCACAATGCTCCATGTCCCCTGTCATCACAATTCTCCTCGTTCTTGGCATCACTATGCTCCATGACACTTCTCATCACCGTGTTACATGATTTGTCATCACAATTCTCTATGCACTTGTCATCGCAATGCTCCATCACCCCTTTCATAGGAAGCTCCATGTGCTTCTCATCACAATGCTTCATGAACTTGTCATCAAAATTCTCAATGGCCCTTGTCATCACAATTCTCCATGCCCTTGTCATCACAATGCTACATGTCCCTTGTCATCACAATGCTCCAAGCCCTTGTCATCAAAATGCTCCATTACATTTGTCATCACAATCCTCCATGACACTTGGCATCACAATGTTCCATTCCATTGTCATCGCAATGGACCATGACATATGTCATCACAATGCTCCCTGAGACCTGTCTTCAAAATACTCCATGACCTTCTCATCACAATGCTCCATGCCTTGTCATCACATTGCACCATGCCCACTGTCATCACAATAATCCATGAAACATGTCAGGCCAATGCTCCATGCCCCTGTCATCACAATGATCATTGCCTTTTCATCACAATGCTCTATGAACCCTGTCATCACAATGCTCCATGACTCCAGTCATCACAATGCTTCATGACCTTTGTCATCACAATGGTCCATGCCCTCGTCATCACAAGGCTCTGTGACCTTTGTCACCAAAATGCTCCATGAAATTTTCATCACAATGCTCGTTGACCCTTCTCATCACAATGCTCCATGCTTTTGTCAGCACAGGGCTCCATGACACATGCCATCACAATGCGCCATGTGCTTGTCATAACAATGCTCCACAACCTTGTCATCACAATGCTCCATAAAACTTGTCCTCACAATGCTCCATGCACTTCTTATCATAATGCTCTCTCACGAATGATATCAAAATGTTCCCTCACTAGTCATCACAATACACCCACTCCCCTGTCATCACAATGGTCAACAACACCGTCATGAAAATGTTCCATGACTCCTGACATCACAATGTTCCATAACCCCTGTCATCAAAATGTTCCATGACACATTTCATCAAATTGCTCCATGACCCTGTCATCACAATGCTCCCTGCCCTTCACAAGAGAATTCACCACACCCTTGTCATCAAAATGCTCCATGACCTTTGTCATCACAAAACTCCATGACCCTTGGCATCACAATGCTCCATCCCATTGTCATCACAATGCTCCAAAAACCTCTCATCACATCGTTCCTAGCCCTTGTCATCACAGGATCCATGATGCTTTTCATCACAATGCTCGATGCCATTCTTCTCACAATGCTCCATGCGCTTGTCATTACAATCCTCCATGAACCATGTATCACAGTGTTCCGTGCCATTGTTATCACAATGCTCCTTGACCCCTCTCATCACAATAATCCATGAAACATCTCAGACCAATGTTCCATGCCCTTTTTATCACAGTGATCCAAGACTCTTCTAATCATAATGCTCCATGCCCCTTTTCATCTCAATGCTCCATGAATGCTGTCATCACAATGCACCAATGCACATCATCATAATGCTTCATGCTATTGTCATCACAATGAAATCAAAATGCTCTATGACCTCTGGCATCACAATCCTCCAAATCCTTGTGATGACAATATTCCCTAACACTTGTCATCACAGCTCCCCATAACGCTCGTCATCACAATTATCCATGGTCTTCTAATCGCAATGCTCCATGACATTTGCCATCACAATGCTCAATACCCTTGTCATCACAATGGTCCCTGACACTTGTCATCAGTATGCTCCTTGAACCCTGTCATGACAAGGCTCCATGCCTTTTTCATCACAATGTTACATGCCATTTTCCTAACAGTGCTCCAAGACCCCTGTAATCACAATGCTCCATGCCCTTGTCATCACAAAGCTCCATGATGCATGTCAACAGAACGCTCCATGACATTCTCATCCCAATGTTCAATGCCCTTGTCATCACAATGCTCCAAGACCCCTGTAATCACAATGCTCCATGATCCTTTTCATCAGAATGCTCCATGAGACTTGTCATCACATGGCTCCATGGTCTTCTCCTCACAGTGCTCCAGTACCTTGTCATCACAATGCTCCTTGACCCCTGTCATCACAATACTCCATGAACATTTTCAGCCCAATGCTCCATGGCGTTCTCATCACAATGCTCCATGACTTCTGTCATAACAGTGCTCCATGACCACTGTCATGACAATGCTCCATGAACCCTGACAACACAATGATCCGGGACGCTTGTCATCAAAATGCTCCATGCCCTTGTAATCCCAATGCTCCATGAACCCTTTAATCACAATGCTCCATGACGCTTGTCATCACAGTGCTCCATGAACCTTGTCATCACAATGCCTTTGTCAGCAAAATGATACATAATCTTGTCATCACAATGCTCCAAGACCCCTGTAATCACAAAGCTCCATGACCCTTTTCATCAGAATGCTCCATGAGACTTGTCATCACATGGCTCCATGGTCTTCTGATCACAGTGCTCCAGTACCTTGTCATCACAATGCTCCTTGACCCCTGCCATCACAATACTCCATGAACATTTTCAGCCCAATGCTCCATGACGTTCTCATCACAATGCTCCATGACCTCTGTCATAACAATGCTCCATGACCACTGTCATGACAACGCTCCATGAACCCTGACAACACAATGATCCGGGAATCTTGTCATCAAAATGCTCCATGCCCTTGTCATCCCAATTCTCCATGAACCCTTTAATCACAATGCTCCATGACGCTTGACATCACAGTGCTCCATGACGCTTGTCATCACAATGCCTTTGTCAGCAAAATGATACATAATCTTGTCATCACAATGCTCCATGTGCTTGTCATCACAATCCTCCATGACCCTTGGGATCATATTGCTTTATGCCCTTGTCATCTCTATCTTGCCTTTCTGGTTTTTACAGATTTTCGGATGCCCTTTTTGACTGGTGGGAAGCGACAATTTTTTGTAGTGTGGATTTGCGTTGTGTGCTTGCTTGATTGGCCAAAAAGGGCCTCTGCCTTTTCTCCTGAATATATTCAGGATAAAAGTCATACACTGTTTTTGGCCAAGTGCATCATTCTCGAAGTTGTGATGCCTTTCCTGTGCTTTAAAGGCGATTCCAATTTACCTCTTGAAATATGTTTTGTGCAATTCTGCCTCATTTTCAAGTCCGCTTTGTTGCCTTCCCTCAACAGATTTTTGGAAGAGAGTAGTCCTTTATAAATCTGCAGGTTTTTGATTTGCTTTGCCCCTGAGCTCCAATTTTCAAATCCCATTATTGGGAGCTGACCGCAAATCCACAATTTTGCTTCAGGACCTATACTGGTTCCAGGGGTGGCTATACTGGTTCCCTGTGGGTGGCTGAGGCTTTGGTTAATTCTTCTTCCTAATGGGAATTAAGAGTGACATGTGTCCGTCCAAATGCCTACATCTACTCTCTGATTTGTTCTCCCTCTTCCCTTTCATCCTCTGCACAATTAGCAAACTGTGCGAACCAGGAGGTTATAGGGGATGACTCTCCTAAGCTGGGAGATTGATAGTAAAGTTGTTGGAAGGCCAAACTGTAGCACAAGGAGAGGAAAAAGTAGGAGACTTTCAGAAACCTTTCGCCATCACAGGGTGTCCATTCTCTAGGTTTCCCATACATGTTATAACTGTAGTGATATTCCCTTCTACCTGGAAATTTGGGACCCATGGAATGGTGGCATGCATTACTACTTTAAAGGGTTTGCATTTTCTCTCCCAATCTCACCAGTCCTCTCAGTCCCAAGTGTCCAGCCTTATGTCTCATCCAGCTGTCTTTGCAGATAGGGTCATTCTAGGTTTCATCAGAACCCCTGAAGGAATTGTGTAAGAATTTCGCTGTTTTTTTTTGTATTGTTTTTGAAATTCATTTTTATAATGGGGTTGAGCTGATTTTCCCTGACGTGTTTATGACGGTCTAGACACACTTGTTTCCCTTACAGAGGCATATCAATACATAGGTTTTAAGATTCTTACTAATCAGATATATTCCTCCGTGGGGAATAGGGGTTTTGAGTCCCGTTCACTGAGGAAGGTGTAGGTCTTGTCTATTCTGTATTTGGTTTATGGAATGGTACCTGTGCTAATATCAAACTCTGGTTTTATGCATCACCCCACCTCTCCTTTCCCCTTAAGGAGGCATAAGAGTGTTTTCTAAATGTGAGACGCTGCTCTCTTTACTAATTCAGTTCATGTGTTGTGATGTTGACATTCCCTCTGTAAGTGATATCTTATGATAAGATTCTTTTTCTGTGTGACTAATTTCCCTTAGAATCATCATACCTAAATCCTCTCATTATGCTGCTACTGGCCTTATGACATTGATTTCACGTCTGAGTGATATTCCGTTGTACAAAATTACCACAAATTCTTTATGCATTTCTTTTTTTCCTGGGATAATTTAGGTGTACCGAAGTTGAGGTTCTTGTATGCAGAGCAGCCCTAAACTTTGGGGTGCCTGTGTCTTGTTGATATTTAGTCTTCCCAAGTTATATGTCCATGAGTTGAAGTCCCCTTTGCTCGGGGGCTTTGTATTTTAGATGTTTTAGGAAACAGCATACACTTCTTCAGAGTAGCTCTTGGATATTTATACCCCACCCATCAGCGTGACTAGTCTCCCTGTTTTCCATGGCCTCTCCTGCATTTTTGATTTGTACACATTTTTTGGATGGACTTTCTGAGCAGTGGAAATTGAGACTTCTTTATTGTGCGGATTTGCATTTCCCTCTTGCTTGGTTGGCCAAAAACTCTGTATGTGCTTTTTTCCTGAAGATATTCACGAAAAAAAGGGATACACCCTTTTGCCCAACTGCATCATTTTAGAAATTCTGCTGCTTTTCATATGCTTTAAATGTGAGTACAATCTACCTTTTGTAAAATGTTTCCTGCAATTCTGCCTCTCATTCAGAACCTCTTCGTTGCCTTACCTGAATATATTTTTGGACGTTGGTTATCATTTATATCTTTGCAGGTCTTTGAATTGTCTGCTCCTGAGCTCCATTTTGCAACTCGCTTTTTTTGTGAGCTGACCGCCAAACCATTGGATTGATTCCGGCCCTATTCTGATCCTGGGGAGGCAGGCTGAGCCTTTGGTTAATTCTTCTTCCTAATGGGAAATTAGAGTGACATGTGCCTGTCAAAACTACTACAGCTAATCTCTCATTGGTTCCTCCTCTTCCCATTTATCCTCTGCAAAATTTGCAAACTGTGTGAAACAGGAGGTTAAAGGTGCTGATTCTCCAAGTTGGGAGATTGTTAGTAATGTGGCTGGAATGGCGAATCCCAGCACCAGGAGATCAAAAATAAGGTGCATTTTAGACACCTCTCCTGAGCACACGGTGTACATTCATCTCGGTTTCCCAGGCATGTTTTCACTGTCAGAAGATTCCCTTGAAAGTTCAGATTTCGGACCCATGGAATGGGTACCAGGCAGTATTACTTTAAAAGGTCTGCATTTCCTCACCCAGCCTCTCTAACATCTCTTAGCGTGCATAGCTTCCAGCCTTATATATCATCCTGCTGTGGGTCTACATGTGTTCAATCCATGCTACATCGTAGCCCTTCAACAAAAGTTGTAAGAATTTTTGTCTGTCTCACCGTTTTTATAAATATTTTTAAATTTATTTTTATATTGGTTACAGCTGATTTTCAAAGCTCTGTTTTTGCTGCTGTACATCAACTTGATTCATGTACCTGTGAGACAACAATAAATTCTTTCTCAGATGCTTATGAGTCATATGTATTATTTTCCAGTGACTTGAGTGGACTGAGTGCAGTTCTTTGAGGTACCGTGTAGGCCTTGCCAGTTATTCAATTCGGTACTTGGAATGGTATCTTTGCTAATTTCAACCTCCTGGATAATACCTCACCATTCCCCACCTTTCCCATTTAGCAGCCTTATGTCTATTTTCTACATATTTGACTATGTTTCTGTTTTGTAGTTTATTTCATGTGTAGCCATTTTTGATTCCACCTTTAAGTGACATCTTATGATATGTGTCTTTTTCTTTCTGACATGTGTCACTTAGAATGATCGTATGTAACTCCTCCAGAGTTGTTACAACTGGCCTTATTTCATTGATTTCTGGATGAGTAATATTCCACTCTACATAAGTACCCCACCTCTTTTATCCATTTTATCCTTCCAGGGACATTTATGTTATATCCAAGTGGAGGCCCTTTTTAACAGAGAGGTGGTAAACGTTGGGGTGCCTGTTTTCTGTCATTTTTTGTTTTTCCCAAGGTATACGCCCATGAGTGCAAGTGCCCTATGCTCTGTAGCTCAGTTTTCAGATGTTTTAGCAAACACAATACACTTCTCCAGAGTGGCCGTTGGCAAATTACATTTCCACTATCATCCTCACAGGGCTCCCTTTTCTCCTCACCCTGTCCTGCATTTCTGGTGTTTAAGCTTTATGTGGATGACCCTTCTGACTGATGTGAAGTGATACATTTTGTAGTATTGATTTCCAGTGCCCACCTGTTTGGTTGGATAAAAAGTGTGAATGGCCTTTACTTGAATATATTCAGAAAAAAATGCATACGCCCTTTTGGGCCAACTGCATCATTGGCGATGTTCAGCCCCTTTTCTTGTGCTTTAATGGGGAGACCTTTCTACCTCTTCAAATCTGATTCCTGCCACTCTCCCTTGCATATAAGTCCTTTTCTGTGACTTACCTGAAGACATTTTCCAACAATAGATATTTTCAACTCTGCAGTTTCATGAATTTTAGTGCCCCTGAGTTCCATTTTTCAACTTGTGTTTTTGGAAACTGGACAAAAAACAGCAGGATTTCCTCTAGCCCTATTCTCTTTCTGTGGGCAATTCTAGCCTTTGATGAATTTGTCTTCCGGATTGGAAATTAGAGTGGCATGTGCCTGTCCGAACACCTAAGACTTGTCTCTAAATTTTTCTCATCCTTCCGCTTCATCCTCTGGACAAATTCCAAACTGTGTGCAACAGGATGTTGACGGTGCTGATATCCCCAAGTGAGGAGATTGTTAGGAAAGATGCTGGAGGGGTGAACCCGAGCACCAGGCGATGAGGAGATGAGGTGCCTTTTCCAAACTCTTTCCGATCAAACGGTGTACCATCCTCTAGGTGTGACAGGCATGTTTTAGCTGTAGGAAGGGTCCCGTGCATGGAAGGAGAACACCAGGGATTTTTCCAAATCAGTGCCTCCCCGAACCCCAAACTGGGGAATTTTTAAGCTACGGCTACACGTATGTCCATTAAGGGCCTTGGGAAATAGGCAGAGCCCAAACTTTAGATGATTGAAATCTTCAGGGTCAGAAGCGCTCACCATCGGCCTTGCTTAGGTTACATTTTATCTGTCATTGATAGATGATGTCAATAAAAATATCGATTCTTTTTCAGATTATTTCCCCTTATAGGTTATTGCAAAATATTCAGTGTAGTTCCCTGTGCTATACAGTAGTTCCTTGTTGATTATCTATTTTATACATAACAGTGTGTATGTGTTAATCCCAAACTGTTAATTTATCCCTTCTCCTACCTTTCCCCTTTGGTAATAATAAATTATAAGATTTTATACTTCTCAGAAATGGGGGAGCTGAAAGAGTGGCATCCTTTTCAATGGAAAAGCATTCAAAACAAGATTGAAGCTTCAGCCAAGAGTATTAGATGTACATCCATGGAAATAAATCACTTCATTTCTCTAATGTGGACCTGACAAATAAGACAGACGTCTTCACTGAACTTGCTTATAGTAAAGTGATGGAAATATCAAATGTAAGTCTTAGAAAAATCTTATTTTACCCGAGCATTATACACTGTTCTATGTTAACTACAGTTTGGCTTCCACATCTGTTCAATGAAGTTACAAAGTTCTCAATTTCTGTTACTGATCCTCCAGAGGGGACCCCAATAGTAGTCCCCGTGCCCAGTGTCATTGGAGCCAACAGATCAAGACTGAGTTTGGTTCAGAAGCAAAGGAAACATTATTTTGAAAACCGAATGGAGAGGTGAGAGTGTGCACTCCGCCACGGGCTGTGGGCTGGGATGCTGAGTAGGGATCCCGGCAGCATCAGTGGGAGTTAGGGGATGGAGGTCTCGAGGGCTGGGTTGGCTGCAGCTCAGGCTCTATGCCGTGCAGTCTGCATGGGACTCCGCTAGCTGAGGTGTCGACCCAGCCATTCTGCTCTAGGAAGTCGGTTCTGAAGCGCCGGGTGTGGGACCTCTGCATGCGGAACCCTAGGAGCATGTGAAATTAGACAAAGCACAAAGGAAAAACAGGTTAGACTTTATTTTATTGCCCAGATTCTCTTTTTATCTCCCAGGAATTTTTAATGAACGTTGCCAGAGACGAACACCTCCTCTGCTTTTTGTTCCGTTCCTCATTCTTGGGGTGTTGAGTGTGAATACCCCTCTTTTGTAAGTCCTTCATGCTGTGGTGGGAGCCCTGATACCTAGGGGGAGGGGCAAAACGTCTCCCCAACAGCCTCCAGGTGAGGTTGATTGTCCCAAAGCCTCCTGCCTCACTTATCGTCCGCCTGAGCACTAGCATTGGAAGTGTTATAGATTCTAATGACCTTTAAGGGTCCAGGAAAGAGATGCACAGAGATGCTGTGGTGGCAGGTTTCACCCCACCCCACATTTGTTCAGTGACATTAGGCTGACTTTTTTGCCAGCCTAGATGCTCTGACCAGTAGTCTGTGTTTTCTTTAATTAGGTCCCTGAATTAATGTACAAACAGCACCATGTGTCAGAGCCCTGCCCGTGCAACTCCCAGACAGTCCAGGGTCAGTGGTGATCCAGGACCATGACGTCCACTGTGTCAAAGGCATTTAGAAGTAGCCAGCAGTCCAGCCGGTCATATTGGCCACAATCACCGCAGTGTCTGTAGGGTTTTCTATGGTGAAAGCGTGATATACGTTTCCCCCGCCAAGCTCATTAGCTCCCCTCTGGGAGCAGTAAGTCCTGCAAGCAGTAGTCTGCTCTTTCGGGGCACAGTCTTGTTGTTTTCTGAGAGAACCTCCAGGTCAAGTGATGGTCACACGAGTCATCTTGGGGGCCCGTTGCCCCCATTTGTCTCTCTGGAGGTTGGAGTTGGAGGGCCTCCACACTCGAGGTCAGTGTGTCCACAGAGCGACCCCTGCAACTTCAGGACATGATGGGTGGTTAGGATCACGACGTGGGGTCCTATTCCCTTAGGAGGGAGCTGGCCTTGTGGGCTGCTGATTTCCAGCTTTTTAGATACCCCAGTATACTGGCCTGATGAGTCGCTGGGCAAAGCCCTTGGTGACCATAGTTTATCATACCTGAAGGGCATTCTTGTGTTGCTCCATTTCAAGTGGTCCCTGTTTTTGCACTACGTCTCCAAGGGCAATTAACCTTTGACCGGGTATGTAAAGGTCAAAGGGTTTAGCTAAATAAGCGAGTTCCTGGGCAAGGATCTGAATTGACTGCTCTTTCCATTCTTGAAAGGCTGCTTCTGGATTCTATTCAAAAGGATCATCATCTTTTCGTGTCAGTGTTTCAGGTAGAGGCCCAGCTATTAGACTGTAGTTAGGGATCCAGATGCAGAAAACCTTGGCCTCCCCAGGAACCCCTAAGCTGTCTTCTAGTTTTAGAAGAGGTAAGGCTGCAAATGGCTTCTTCCCTATCCTGGGATGCGTTTCTCCGAATATCTGTGAGAATGAAGCCCAGGCAAGTCACCTGAGCCTGGGATATTTGAGCCTTTTTCTTGGACACCTTCTATCCTTTTTGGCTAGGTAGTTCCGAGGCGTCTTTAGTAGGCCTGGCAATTAGAATGTCATCTGCATATTGAAGGAGGGTTCCCTTTTACAGAGGTAGAACGTTTAGGTCTTTAGAGGACATTTCCCCAATGATGGTGTGGGGATTTTTGAACCATTGGGGCAGGACGGCCCAGCATTATTGGTTTTGTTGCATGTTGTGTCCTGCCACTCACAAGCCAAAAATTCTTGTGACTCTGAGATGAATGGAATACAGAAGAAGGCATCATTGAAGTCTAATACAGAATGCCATGGCCTGGTGGATGGTAGAATGAGCAGCAGGGTGTAGGAAATAGGATCTACTCGATGTAGATCCTCGGTGGCTTCACTAACTGTCCTGATATCCTTTACCAGGTCTCCAGCAGCGCATGGGGCTCTCATGGTCAGGCCAATCCCAGTATATGGAGCTCACCTGGGCTGCACCACCCATCCCCACAGCCCACGGGGCTCTCGTGTTCAAGTCCCTCCCAGGGTATGGAGCTCACCTGTGCAGCTACCCAGCAGCCCATGGGGCTCTCATAGTCAGGCCCTTCCCAGGATACGGAACTCCCCTGGGCAGGTACCACAGCAGGGCTGGACACACAGGAACTGTGCACATAGCCCACCTTGCAGAGAACCCCCAGCTCACCTGTCGCTCACAGCTGACACAGAACACCTCAGAGCAGGACTTGAACTAACAAACAGTAGCTCTGACAGGTCTGTGACCCTGGCTATCACTCTGTGCAGCCTCTCTCTGCCTGGTCTTCCAGACACTTCCACTGCAGCCAGGGCACCAGGCCTCTGTCTCCACCCACCATCACTCCTCTCCCTGACTCCTGGGTTCCTCTCATTAGGATAGGGTCTTCTTGAAGTTGTTTGCCACTCATGGACCAGATAAAATGATAAGAAAACAAGCCGCAGCTGCAGCCCCTTGTCTATCCTGACTCTCAAGAGCCCACACCTGTTCCTTGGGACTGACCCGTTTAGCAAGGTTCATTTTCTGCAACTGTGAGCCCCTGTGGGGTGAGGTTTGGCTGATTTGGGCAGCCTGACACTGCCTGCCAGCCCCCACCCCACAGGTGTGCCTGGGTTGAGGTCAATATAAACACCTCTCCAGTCAGCAAGAGCACCTGTAGCTGTGACTGACGCCATATTCTCTGCCCCGTCAGCAGTTTCGGGGCTGGGGTGGTGGGAGGGAGTGAGGGGCCGTGGCTTTGTGGGTGGCCCAGTGTGATTTGGGCTCTGCTGGACTTTCTGCAGGAGTTGCCAGGCTGCCACCTGCTAAAGAAGAGGATGTGTCACCCATACCTGCCACTGGAATTTCTCCCCAGGCAGAGGTGAGGAAGTAAAAAAGCAGTGGGGGCTGTGTCAGGAGGGGTATCTCAGGAAGGGAAATGGAAAGCTTCCAGAAGAGCATCTGGGGCCAGGACCATCCTGGCTGGCCTGCAGGCACCAAGTCGGCCTGCGTGCTCTCGCTAGTGTGGCTCCACAGCCCTTCCTGTAGGCTTGCAAGTGCTTGTACATATTCAGGTGTTTTACCTGGAAAGGGTGGGAAGAGTTCAGCTGCAGCAGGACTGGGGCTCAGCTCACATTTACTCACAGACGCCTCGACACAGTCCCCCAGCTTTGCAATGAGGATGCTCCTTGTGGGGGGGAGCGCTGCTGATGGCATGGGAGACAATTTCCCACCTCTGACCAACTTAAGAATTTTTTACCACTGGAGCAAGTGCCCTGATACGATTTTCCTCTGTATCACTGGTGGGTTCTGTTTTATTTTTTTTTTCTTTTTTTCTTTTTGGTTCAAGGTAGATTTTATTTATTCCTCTTTTTTTTAATTTTGGAGATATAAACATGGAAATAATGCATTAATATAAAGACGTCTATGTGAAGGGAAATACTTTTTTTCTGTTTTATTTTATTAAATGTTATTTATTTATTTTTAATTTTTTTAAATTTATTTCTTTTATACAGCAGGTTCTTATTGGATATGTATTTTATACATATAAGTGTGCACATGTGAATCCCAGTCTCCCAATCCATCCCACCACCACCCTCACATGGCGTTCCCTCCTTGGTGTCCATATGTTTGTTCTCTACATCTGTCTCTATCTCTGCCCTGCAAACTGGTTCATCTGTACTATTTTTCTAGGTTCCACATATATGCATTAATATACAATATTTGTTTTTCTCTTTCTGACTTACTTCACTCTGTATGACAGTCTCTAGATCCATCGAGGTCTCTACAAATGACCCAATTTCATTCCTATGTATGACTGAGTAATATTCCGTTGTATATATGTACCACGTCTTTATCCATTCGTCTGTCTGTGGGCACTTAGGTTGCTTTCATTACCTGTCTATTGTAAATAGTGCTGCAGTGAACATTGTGGTGAATGTGTCTTTTTGATTTATGGTTTTCTCTGGGTATATGCCCAGTAGTGGGATTGTTGGACTATATGGTAATTCTATTTTTGTTTTTTAAGGAATCTCCATACTGTTCTCCATAGAGACTGTATCGATTTACATTCCCAACACTAGTGGAATAAGGTTCCTTTTCTCCACACCCTCTCCAGCATTTGTTGTTTGTAGATTTTCTGATGATGCCCATTCTAACAGGTGTGACGTGATACCTCATTGTAGTTTCGATTTCCATTTCTCTAATAATTAGTGATGTTCAGCAGATTTTCATGTGCGTACTGGCCATCTCTATGTCTTCTTGGAAGAAATGTCTATTTAGATCTTCCATTTTGTATTGGGTTGTTTGTTTTATTAATATTGAGCTGCACGAGCTGTTTATATATATTGGAGATTAATCATTTGTCCATTGATTCGTTTGCAAATATTTTCTGCCATTCTGAGGGTTGTCTTTTTGTCTTGTTTGTAGTTTCCTTTGCTTTGCAAAAGCTTTTAAGTTTCATTAGTCCCATCTGTTTAGGTTTCTTTTTTATTTCCTTACTATAGGAGGGGGATCAAAAAAGTCTTGCTGTGATTTACGTCAGAGTATCCTTCATAAGTTTTCCTCTCAGAGTTTTATACTGTCTGGTCTTACATTAAGGTCTCTAATTCATTTTGAATATATTTTTATGTATGGTGTTGGGGAGTGTTCTAATTTAATTCTTTTACATGTAGCTCTCCATATTTCCCAGCACCAATGATTGAAGAGACTGTCTTATCTCCATTGTATAGTCTTGCCTCCTTTGTCATAGATTAGTTGACCATAAGTGTGTAGGTTTATCCTTGGATTTTGTTTTTTTTTTCCTTTTACACGTTTATTGGAGTATAATTGCTTTACAATGGAGTGTTCGTTTCTGCTGCATAACAAAGTGAATCAGCTATACATATACAAATATCACCAGATCCCCTCCCTCTTGCATCTCCCTCCCACACTCCATATCCCACCCCTTTATGTGGTCACAAAGCACCGAGCTGATCTCCCTGTTCTATGTGGCTGATTCTCAGTAGCTATCGGTGTTACATTTGGTAATGTATTTATGTCCATGCCACTCTCTCACTTCGTCCGAGCTTACCCATCCCCCTTCCGGTGCCCTGAAGTCCTTTCTCTATGTCTGTGTCCTTAATCCTGTCCTGCCACTAGGTTCTTCAAAATCTTTTTTTTTCTTCATTAGATTCCATATATCTCTGTTAACATACAGTATTTGTTTTTCCCTTTCTGACTTACTTCACTGTGTAGGACAGATTCTAAGTCCATCCACCTCAGAACAAATAACTCAGTTTTGCTTCTTTTTATGGTTGAGTAATATTTGATTGTATATATGTGCCCGATGTTCTTTATCCATTCATCTGTCGATGGACACTTAGGTTGCTTCCATGTCCTGGCTAATGCAAATAGAGCTGCAATGAACATTTTTGTACATAACTCTTTTTGAATTATGGTTTTCGCAAGGCAAATGCCCAGTAGTTGGATTGTTGTGTCGTATGGTACTTCTATTGATAGTTATTTAAAGGACCCTCTGTAATGTTCTCCCTAGTGCCCATATCAATTTACATTCCCAACCACAGTGCAAGTGTGTTCCATTTTCTCCAATAAAGGCCTCTCCAGCATTTATTGTTTTGTAGATTTTTTTGAAGATTGCCACTCTGACTGCTGTGAGGTGATACCTCACGGTAGTTTTGATTTGCATTTCTCTAATGATTAGTGATGTTCAGCATCCTTTCATGTGTTTCTTGGTAATCCGTATATCTTCTTTGGAGAAATGTCTATTTAGGTCTTCTGCCCGTTTTTGGATTGGGTTGTTTGTTTTTGTGATATTGAGCTACATGAGGTGCTTGTAAAGTTAGGAGATTAATCCTTTGTCAATTGCTTCATTTGAAAATATTTTCTCCCATTCTGAGGGTTGTTTTTGCATCTTGTTTATGTTTTCCTGTACTGTGTAAAAGCTTTTAAGTTTCATTAGGTCCCATTTGTTGATTTCTGTTTTTATTTCCATTTCTCTAGGAGGTGGGTCCAAAAGGATCTTGCTGTGATTTATGTCATAGAGTGTTCTGCCTATGGTTTCCTCTAAGTGTTTTATAGTGTCTGGTCTTATATTTAGATCTCTAATCAATTTAGAGTTTATTTTTGTGTATGGTGTTATGGAGTGTTCTAATTTCATTCTTTTAGGTGTAGGGGTCCAGTTTTTCCAGCACCAATTACTGAAGAGACTGTCTTTTCTCCATTGTATATCCTTAGCTCCTTTGTCATAGATGAGATAGCCATAGGTATGTAGGTTTATCTCTGGGCTTTCTGTCCTGTTCCATTGATCTGTGTTTATGCCAATCTACATACACTTGATTCCATTATGGAGACATATAAATACATAGGTTTCAAGGTTATTACCAGTCAGATATATTCCTCTTCAGTGAATAGGGTGTTTTGTGTCCAGTTCATTGAGAAAGGAGTAGGTCTTGTCTATTAACTATTTGGTATATGGAATAGGATCTGTGCTAATTTCAAACTCTGCTTTTACACATCACCCCACGTCACCTTTCCCCTTAAGGAGGCATAAGTGTGTTTTCTAAATGTGTAACTCTGTTCTCTTTTGAAATTCAGTTCATGTGTAGCCATGTTTACATTTCCTCTATAAGTGATATATTACAATAAGTTTCTTTTTCTTTGTGGCTCATTTCACTTAGCATCATCATACCTAAAGCCACTCATTATGCTGCTATTGGCCTTATGACATTTTATGTCTGAGTGACATTCCATTGTATATAAGTACCACAACATCTATATCCATTCTTTTTTCCTTTCCTGGGATATATAAAGTGTACCGAAGTCGAGGTTCTTGTAAACAGAGCAGCCCTAAACTTTGGGCTGGCTGTGTGTTGTGGATTTTTAGTTTTCCCAAAATACACGCCCATGAGTGGAAGTGTGCTATACTCTGTAGCTCTGTTTTAGCAAACAACATACAGTTCTCCAGAGAGGCTGTTGGCAATTTACATCCTGTCCATCGGCGTAACCAGGCTCCCTTTTCTCCATGGCCTATCCTGCATTTGTGGCTTTTACACTATATGTGGATGGCCCTTTGGACTGGAGGTAAGGGACACTTCTATGTATTGTGGATTTGCAATGCCTGATGGCTTGCTTAGCCAAAAAGGGCATATGCATTTTTTCCCGAATATATTCAAGAAAATAAACATAATCCCTTTTCAGCCAAGGGCAACATTGTCGAAATTCTGTCGCTTTTCATGTGCTTTAAAGACGACTCCAATCTACCTCTTGAAATCTGTTTCCTTCAATTCTGCCTTGCATTCAAATCCTCTTCACTGCCTTTCCTCAATATATTTCTGGATGATAGTTGTCCTTTATAATTCTGCAAGTTTGTGAATTGCTGTGCCCCTGATTTCCATTTTTCAACTCGCCTCTTTGTGAGCTGGCTGCAATACCGCAGGATGGCTTTAGGCCCTAGTCTGGTTCCAGGGCTTCATGCTGAGCCTTTCGTTAATTCTTCTTCCTGATGGGAAACTAGAGTGACATGTGCCCATCCAAACACCTACAGCTAATCTCTCATTTATTTCCCCTCTTCCTGTTCATCCTCTGCACAGTTTGCAAACTGTGCATAACGGGAGGGTAAATGCGCTGACACTCCAAGTGGGGAGATTCTGAGTAATGCAGATGGACTGGCGAAGCCGAGCACGACAAAAGGAAAAATGAGGTACCTTTTAGAAAACTTTCCCAATTACACAGTGTACCATCCACTGGGTTTCCCATGCATGTTTTAACTGGAGGAAGATTCCCTTAAACCTGGAGAGTTGGGACCACTAGAATGGGTAGCACACAGTATTGCTCTAATTGGTGTTCTTTTGTTCACACAACCTCAGCAATCTTGTCAGCCCCAAGTGTCCAGTTATATGTCTCATCCAGCTGTGGGTGTAAAGGGGGTCAAACTAGCTTGCATCACAGGCCCTGAACGTAATTTTTAAGACTTTCTATCTGTTTTTGCATTTTGCTTTTGAAATTTATTTTTATAAGTGGGTTTAACTGAATTTCAGTGCTGTGTTCATGCCGTTATAAACACACATGATTCCTTTATGGAGACATGAGAATACATATGTTTTAAAATACTTAGAGTCAGACATATTCCTCTGCAATGAATAGGGGGTGTTGAGTCCAGTTCATTGTGCCAGGAGTAGGTGTTGTCTATTACATACATGGTTTATATAACGGTATCTGTGCTAATTTAAAACTGTAGTTTTATGCATCACCCCACCTCGGCTTTCCCATTAAGCAGGCAGAATATGTTTTCTAAATGTGTGACTCTGTTGTGTTTGTAATTCAGTTCATGGGTAGTCATGTGTACATTCCCGCTGTGAGTGATAACTTATGATAAGATTAGTTACTCTGTAATCTTTCCTAACTCAGTTCATGTGTAGCCATGTTTGCAGGACCTTCATAAGTGATATCTTATGATAAGTTTCTTTTTCTGTGTGACTTATTTCACTTAGAATCATCGTACCTGAATCCACTCATTTTGCTGCTACTGGCCTTATGACATTGATTTCATGGCTGAGCAATATTCCATCGTACGTAAGTACCACAGTATCTTGAACCATTTTTGTCTTTCCTGGGATACTTAAGGTGTACCCAAGTTGAGGTTCTTGTAAGCAGTGCAGCACTAAACTTTAGGGTGGCACTGTCTTATTGATTTTCAGTTTTCCCAAGGTATATTCCCTAGACTGGAACTGCCCTTGGCTGTGTAGCTCTGTTGTTTACTTGTTTAAGGGAACACAATGCACTCCTCCAGAGAGGCAGTTGGCAACTTACATCCCGCCCATCAGCATCACAAGGCTCCCTGATCTCCAGGGCCTGTCTTGCCTTTCTGGTTTTTACACATTTTGTGGATGTCCCTTTTGACGGGTGGGAAGGGATTCTTCTTTCTAGTGCAGATTTGCATTGCTGCTTGCTTGCTTGGCCAAAAAGGGCGTATGCATTTTCTCCTGAATATACTCAGGAGAAAACGCATACGCCCTTTTTGGCCAAGTGCATCATTGTCGAAGTTGTGCCCCTCTTCCTGTGCTTGAAAGGTGATTCCAACGTACCTCTTGAAATCTGTTTCCTGCTATTCTGCCTCGTTTTAAAGTCCGCCTCTCTGCCTTCCCTCAAAAGATTTTTGGACGATAGTTTTCCTCTATTACTCTGCCAGTTTGTAAATTGCTGTGCCCCTGAGCTCCATTTTTCTACTCGTATTTGTGAACTGACAGCAAATACAAAATTATGGTTCAAAACCTATACTGGTTCCCGGCGTGTGGCTGAGACATTGGTTAATTCTACTTCCTGCCGGGCAATTAAAGTGACATGTACCTGTCCAAATGCATAACAGCTACTCTCTCATTGGTTCTCCCTCTTCCCTTTCATCCTCTGCCAAATTGACAACCTGTGCGAACCAGGAGGTTTTACGGGCTATCGCTCCAAGTTGGGAGATTGATAGTAAAGCCGATGGAAGTTCAAACTGGAGCACAAGGAGAGGGACTATATGTTGAGTTTTAGAAAACTTTCATATTCACAGTGTGTCCATTCTCTAGGTTTCCCGTAAATGTTATGGCTGTAGTAATATTCCCTTACACATGGAGAGTTGGGACACATGGAATGGGTGCCACATATTATTGCTTTAAAGGGTCTGCATTTGCTCACCCAGTCTCACCAAACCTCTCAGTCTCAAGTGTCCAGCTTTATGCCACATCCAGCTCTCGTTGTAGGTAGGGTCATTCCAGGTTTCATCAGAGCCCCTGAAGGAATTGTAAAGATTTTCCCTGTTTTTTTTGTTTTGTATTTGAAATTTCTTTTTTTACTGGGTTTGAGCTGATTCTCACTGTCATGTTTATGCCAGTTTAGACACACTTGATTCCCTTACTGTGACATATCAATACATAGGTTTTAAGATTCTTACTAGTCAGATATATACCTCTGCGCAGAATATTGGGTTTTGCGTCCCTTTCACTGATGAAAGTGTAGGTCTTGTCTATTCCGTATTTTGATTTTGGAATGGTACTTGTACTAATATCAAACTCTGGTTCTATGCATCACCCCACCTCTCCTTCCTCCTTAAGCAGGCATAAGTGTGTTTTCTAAATGTGAGACGCTGTTCCCTTTCCTAACTCAGTTCATGTGTAGCCATGTTACAGAAAATTCATAAGTGCTATCTTATGATAAGTTTCTTTTTCTGTGTGACTTATTTCACTTAGAATCATCGTACCTGAATCCATTCATTTTCCTGTTACTGGCATTATGACATTGATTTCATGGCTGAGGGATAATCCATCGTACATAAGTACCACAAATTTTGAATCATTTTTATCTATCCTGGGATATTTAGAGAGTACTCAATTTGAGATTCTTGTAAGTAGTGCAGGCCTAAATTTTGGGGTGGCTCTATCTTATTGATTTTCAGTTTTCCCAAGGTATATTCTGTAGAATGGAAGTGCCCTTGGCACTGTAGCTCTGTTGTTTACTTGTTTTAAGGAACACAATGCACTCCTCCAGAGAGGCAGTTGGCAATTTACATCCCGCGCATCAGCATAACAAGGCTCCATGTTCTCCAGGGCCTCTCTAGGATTTCTGGATTTACACATTTTGTGGATGTCCCTTTTGACAGGTGGGAAGTGATACTATTTTGCTGTGCAGATTTGCATTGCCCGCTTGCTTGCTTGGCCAAAAAGGGCGTATGCGTTTTCTCCTGAATATATTCAGGAGAAAACGCATACGCCCTTTTTGGCCAAGTGCATCATTTTTAAGTTTTGCCCCTCTTCCTGTGCTTTACAGGTGATTCCAACGAACCACTTGAAATCTGTTTCCTGCTATTCTGCCTCGCTTTGAAGGTGGCCTCGTTGCCTTCCCTTAACAGATTTTTTGGACGATAGTTGTCCTTTATTACTGTGCCAGTTTGTGAATTGCTGTGCCCTTGAGCTCCATTTTCTAACTCATTTTTTGTGAGCTGACCGCAAGTCCAAAATTTTGGTTCAGGACCTATACTTGTTCACGGTGGGTGGCTGAGTCTTTGGTTAATTCTTCTTCCTGCCGGGCATTTAGAGTGACATGTGCCCGTCCAAATGCCTAACAGCTACTCTTTCATTGGTTCCCCCTTTTCCCTTTCATCCTCTTCCAAATTGGCAACCTGAGCAAACCAGGAGGTTAATGGGGCTGTCTCTCCAAGTTGGGAGATTGATAGTTAAGCAGTTGGAAAGTCAAACCGGAGCACCAGGAGAGGGACAGTTAGTTGGGTTTTAGAAACCTTTCGTATTCACTGTGTGACCATTCTCTTGGTTTCCTGTACATGTTATAGCTGTAGTAATATTCCCTTCAACATGGAGAGTTGGGAACCATGGAATGGGTGCCACACATTATTGCTTTGAAGGGTCTGCATTTGCTAACCCAAATTCACTAATCCTCTCAGTCCCAAGTGTCCAGCCTTATGCCACATCCAGCTGTCGTTGTACACAGGGTCATTCAAGGTTTCATCAGAGACCCTGAAGGAATTGTAAAGAATTTCCCTGTTTTGTTGTTTTGTTTTTGAAATTCCTTTTTATAATGGGTTTGAGCTGATTCTCACTGCCGTGTTTATGCCAGTCTAGACACACTTGTTTCCCTTAAGGAGATATATCAATACATAGGTTTTAAGATCCTTACTAGTCAGATATATTCCTCTGTGTGAAATATGGGGTCTTGATAACCTTTCAGTGAGGAAGGTGTAGATCTTGTCTATTCTGTATTTGGTTTCTGGAATGGTGCCTGTACTTATAACAAACTCTGTTTTATGCAACAACCCACCTCTCCTTCCCCCTTAAGCAGGCGTAAGAGTGTTTTCTAAATGTGAGACTCTGTTCTCTTTCCTAACTCAGTTCATGTGTAGCCATGTTTACAGGATTTTCATAAGTGATATCTTATGATAAGATTCTTTTTCTGTGTGACTTATTTCACTTAGAATCATCATACCTGAATCCATTCATTTTGTTGCTACTGGTCTTATGACATTGATTTCATGGCTGAGGGATATTCCATCATAACGTAAGTACCACAATTTTTTGAACCATTTTTATCTTTCACGGAATATTTAAGGTGTACCCAAGTTGAGGTTCTTGTCAGCAGTGCAGCCCTAAATTTTGGGGTGGCTCTGTCTTATTGATTTTCAGTTTTCCCAAGGTATATTCCCTAGACTGGAAGTGCCCTTGGCTCTGTAGCTCTGTTGTTTACTTGTTTCAGGGAACACAATGCACTCATCCAGAGAGGCAGTTGTTAATTTACATGCCGCCCATCAGCATAAGAGTGCTCCCTGTTCTCCAGGGCCTCTCAAGACTTTCTGTTTTTTACCCATTTTGTGGATATCCCTTTTGACCGGTGGGAAGGGATACTTCTTTGTAGTGCAGATTTGCATTGCCCGCTTGCTTGCTTGGCCAAAAAGGGCGTATGCGTTTTCTCCTGTATATATTCAAGAGAAAATGCATACGCCCTTTTTGGCCAAGTGCATCATTGTCGAAATTGTGCCCCTCTTCCTGTGCTTTACATGTTATTCCAACGTACCTCTTGAAATCTGTTTCCTGCTATTCTGCCTCGCTTTCAAGTCTGCCTCGTTGCCTTCCCTCAACAGATTTTTGGACGATAGTTGCCCTTTATTATTCTGCCAGTTCGTGAATTGCTGTGCCCCTGAGCTCCATTTTTTAACTCGTTTTTTGTGAGCTGAATGCAAGTCCAATATTTTGGTTCAGGACCTATACTGGTTCCCGGTGCGTGGCTGAGACTTTGGTCAATTCTTCTTCCTCCCGGGAAATAAGAGTGACATATGCCTGTCCAAATACCTAAAAGCTCCTCTCTCATTGGTTCTCCCTCTTCCCATTCATCCTCTGCAAAATTGGCAACATGAGCGAAACAGGAGGTTAAAGGTGATGTGTCTCCAGGTTCAGAGATTGATAGTAAAGCAGTTGGAAAGTCAAACCGGAGCGCCAGGAGAGGGAATATTCGTTGAGTTTTAGAGACCTTTCATATTCACAGTGTGTCCATTCTCTAGGTTTCCCATATATGTTATAGCTGTAGTAATATTCGCTTCAACCTGGAGAGTTCGGACCCATGGAATGGTTGCCATGCATTATTGCTTTAAAGGGTCTGCCTTTGCTCACCAAATCTCACCAATCCTCTCAGTCCCATGTGTCCAACCCTATGCCACATCAAGCTGTCGTTGTAGATAGGGTCATTCCAGGTTTCATCAGAGACCCTGAAGGAATTTTAAACAATTTCCCTGTTTTTTTTGTTTTGTTTTTGAAATTCCTTTTTATAGTGGGTTTGAGTTGATTCTCTCTGCCATGTTTATGCCAGTCTAAAACACTTGATTCCCTTACGGAGACATATCAATACATAGGTTTTATGATTCTTACTAGTCAGATATATTCCTCTGCGGGAAATATGGGGTTTTGAGTCCCTTTCACTGAAGAAGGTGTAGGTCTTGTCTATTCCATATTTGGTTTATGAAACGGTACATGTGCTTATATCAAACTCTGGTTTTATGCATCACCCCACCTCTCCTTCCCCCTTAAGCAGGCATAAGAGTGTTTTCTAAATGTGAGACTCTCTTCTCTTTCCTAACTCATTTCATGTGTAGCCATGTTTACAGGATCTTCATAAGTGATATCTTATGATAAGTTTCTTTTTCTGTGTGACTTATTTCACTTAGAATCATCGTACCTGAATCCACTCATTTTGCTGCTACTGGTCTTATGACATTGATTTCATGGCTGTGGGATATTCCATCGTATGTAAGTACCACAATTTTTTGAACCATTTTTATATTTCCTGGGATATTTAAGGTGTACCCAAGTTGAGGTTCTTGTAAGCAGTGCAGCCCTAAATTTTGGGGTGGCTCTGTCTTATTGATTTTCAGTTTTCCCAAGGTATATTCCCTAGACTTGAAGTGTCCTTGGCTCTGTAGCTCTGTTGTTTACTTGTTTTAGGGAACACAATGCACTCCTCCAGAGAGGCAGTTGGCAATTTATATCCCGCCCATCAGCATAAAACGGCTCCCTGTTCTCCAGGGCCTGTCTTGAATTTATGGTTTTTAACCTTTTTGTGTATGTCCCTTGTGACAAGTGGGAAGTGATATTTCTTTGTAGTGCAGATTTGCATTGCCTGCTTGCTTGCTTGGCAAAAAAGGGCGTATGCATTTTCTCCTGCATATATTCAGGAAAAAATGCATATGCCCTTTTTGGGCAAGTGCATCATTGTCGAAGTTGTGCCCCTCTTCCTGTGCTTTACAGATGATTCCAGCGTACCTCTTGAAATCTGTTTCCTGCTATTCGGCCTCACTTTCAAGTCCGCTTCGTTGCCTTCCCTCAACAAATTTCTGGACGATAGTTGGCTTTTATTACTATGACAGATTGAGAATTGCTCTGCCGCTGAGCTCAATTTTTCAGCTCGTTTTTTGTGAGCTGAATGCAAGTACAAAATTTTGTTTCAGGAGCTAAACTGGTTCCCAGAGGTTGTTTGAGACTTTGGTTAATTCTTTTTCAAGCCGGGAAATTAGAGTCATATATGCCCGTCCATATTCCTAACAGCTACTCTATCATTGGTTCTCGCTCTTCCCTTTCATCCTCTGCCAAATTGGCAAACTGTGAGAACCAGGAGGTTAAACGGGCTTTCTCTCCTAGTTGGGAGATTGATAGTAAAGCAGTTGGAAAGTCAAACCGGAGAACCAGGAGAGGGACTATTCATTGTGTTTTAGAGACCATTCGTATTCACAGTGTGTCCATTCTCTAGGTTTCCCGTACATGTTATAGCTGTAGTAATATTCCCTTCAACCTGGAGAGTTGGGACCCATGGAATGGGTGCCATGCATTATTGCTTTAAAGGGTCTGCATTTGCTTACCCAATCTCACCAATCCTCTCAGTCCCAAGTGTCCAGCCTTATGCCACATTGAGCTGTCATTGTAGATATGGACATTCCAGGTTTCATCAGAGACCCTGAAGGAATTGGAAAGAATGTCCCTGTTTATTTGTTTTGTTTTTGAAATTCCTTTTTATAGTGGGTTTGAGCTGATTCTCGCTGCCATGTTTATGCCAGTCTAGACACACTTGATTCCCTTACGGAGACATATCAATACATAGGTTTTAAGATTCTTACTAGTCAGATATATTCCTCTGCTGGATATATGAGGATTTGAGTCCCTTTCACTGAGGAAGGTATAGGTTGGTCTTGTCTATTCCATAGTTGGTTTTTGGAACGGGACCTGTGCTTATATCAAACTCTGGTTTTATGCATCACCCCACCTCTCCTTCCCCCTTAAGCAGGCATAAGAGTGTTTTCTAAATGTGAGACTCTGTTCTCTTTCCTAACTCAGTTCATGTGTAGCCATGTTTACAGGATCATCATAAGTGATATCTTATGATAAGCTTCTTTTTCTGTGTGACTTATTCCACTTAGAATCATCGTACCTGAATCCACTCATTTTGCTGCTACTGGTCTTATGACATTGATTTCATGGCTGAGGGATATTCCATCGTAAGTAAGTACCACAATTTTTTGAACCATTTTTATCTTTCCTGGGATATTTCAGGTGTACCCAAGTTGAGGTTCTTGTAAGCAGTGCAGCCCTAAATTTGGGGGTGGCTCTGTCTTATTGATTTTCAGTTTTCCCAATGTATATTCCCTAGACTGGAAGTGCCCTTTGCTCTGTAGCTCTGTTGTTTACTTGTTTTGGGGAACACAATGCACTCCTCCAGTGAGGCAGTTCGCAATTTACATCCCTCCCATCAGTATAACAAGGCTCCCTGTTCTCCAGGGCCTGTCTTGCCTTTCTGGTATTTACACATTTTGTGGATGTCCCTTTTGACCGGTCGGGAGTGATACTTCTTTGTAGTGCAGATTTGCATTGCTCGCGTGCTTGCTTGGCCAAAAAGGGCATATGCGTTTTCTCCTGCATATATTCAGGAGAAAACGTATACGCCCATTTTGGCCAAGTGCATCATTGTCGAAGTTGTGCCCCTCTTCCTGTGCTTTACAGGTGATTCCAACGTACCTCTTGAAATCTGTTTCCTGCTATTCTGCCTCGCATTCAAGTCCGCCTCGTTGCCTTCCCTCAACAGACTTTTGGATTATAGTTGTCCTTTATTACTCTGCCAGTTTGTGAATTGCTGTGCCCTTGAGCTCCATTTTTCAACTCGTTTTTTGTGAGCTGAACGCATGTCTAAAATTTTGGTTCAGGGCCTATACTTGTTCCCGGTGGGTGGCTACAACTTTGTGTAATTCTTCTTCCTGCCGGGAAATTAGAGTAACATATGACCGTCCAAATGCGTAACAGCAACTCTCTCATTTGTTCTCCCTCTTCCCTTTCATCCTCTGCCAAATGGGCAAACTGTGAACACCAGGAGGTTAAAGGGGCTGTCTCTCCAAGTAGGGATATTGATAGTAAATTAGTTGGAAAGTCAAACCGGAGAACCAGGAGAGGGACTATTCGTTGAGTTTTAGAAACCTTTCGTATTCACAGTGTGTCCATTCTCTAGGTTTCCCGTACAAGTTATAGCTGTAGTAATATTCCCTTCAACCTGGAGAGTTCTGACCCATGGAATGGGTGCCATGCATTATTGCTTTAAAGGGTCTGCATTTGCTCACCCAATCTCACCAATCCTCTCAGTCCCAAGTTTCCAGCCTTATGCCACATCGAGCTGTCATTGTAGACATGGACATTCCAGGTTTCATCAGAGACCCTGAAGGAATTGTAAAGAATGTCCCTGTTTTTTTGTTTTGTATTTGAAATTCCTTTTTATAGTGGGTTTGAGCTGATTCTTGCTGGCATGTTTATGCCAGTATAGACACACTTGATTCCCTTACGGAGACATATCAATACATAGGTTTTAAGAAACTTACTAGTCAGATATATTCCTCTGCGGGAAATATGGGGTTTTGAGTCCCTTTCACTGAAGAACGTAGAGGTAGGTCTTGTCTATTCCATAGTTGGTTTTTGGAACGGTACCTGTGCTTATATCAAACTCTGGTTTTATGCATCACCCCACCTCTCCTTCCCCCTTACGCAGGCAGAAGAGTGTGTTCTAAATGTGAGACTCTGTTCTCTTTCCTAACTCAGTTCAAGTGTAGCCATGTTTACAGGATCTTCATAAGTGATATCTTATGATAAACTTCTATTTCTGTGTGACTTATTTCACTTAGAATCATCGTACCTGAATCCACTCATTTTGCTGCTACTGGTCTTATGACATTGATTTCATGGCTGAGGGATATTCCATCGTACGTAAGTACCTCAATTTTTTGAACCATTTTTATATTTCCTAGGATATTTCAGGTGTACCCAAGTTGAGGTTCTTGTAAGCAGTGCAGCCCTAAATTTGAGGGTGGCTCTGTCTTATTGATTTTCAGTTTTCCCAAGGTATATTCACTAGACTGGAAGTGCCCTTGGCTCTGTAGCTCTGTTGTTTACTTGTTTTAGGGAACACAATGTACTCCTCCAGTGAGGCAGTTGGCAATTTACATCCCGCCCATCAGCATAACATGGCTCCCTGTTCTCCAGGGCCTGTCTTGCCTTTCTAGTTTTTACACATTTTTTGGATGTCCCTTTTGACTGGTGTGAAGTGATACTTCTGTGTAGTGCAGATTTGCATTGCCCGCTTGCTTGCTTGGCCAAAAAGGGCGTATGCGTTATCTCCTGCATATATTCAGGAGAAAAATCATACGCCCTTTTTGTCCAAGTGCATCATTGTAGAAGTTTTGCCCCTCTTCCTGTGCTTTACAGGTGATTCCAACGTACCTCTTGTAATCTGTTTCCTGCTATTCTGCCTCGCTTTCAAGTCCGCCTGGTTGCCTTCCCTCAACATATTTTTGGATGATATTTGCCCTTTATTACTCTGCCAGTTTTTGAATTGCTGTGCCCATGAGCTCCATTTTTATCTCGTTTTTTTGTGAGCTGAACGCAAGTCCAATATTTTGGTTCCGAAACTATACTGGTTTTCGGGGGGTGGCTGAGACTTTGGTTAATTCTTCTTCCTCCCGGGAAATAAGAGTGACATGTGTCCGTCCAAATGCCTAACAGCTACTCTCTCATTGGTTCTCCCTCTTCCCTTTCATCCTCTGCCAAATTGGCAACATGTGCCAACCAGGAGGTTAAAGGGGCTGTCTCTCCAAGTTGGGAGATTGATTGTAAAGCAGTTGGAAAGTCAAACTGGCGCACAAGGAGAGGGACTATTCATTGAGTTTTAGAGACTTTTCGTATACACAGTGTGTCCATTCTCTAGGTTTCCCGTACATGTTATATCTGTAGTAATATTCCCTTCAACCTGGAGAGTTGGGACCCATGGAATGGGTGCCATGCATTATTGCTTTAAAGGGTCTGCATTTGCTCACCCAATCTCACCAATCCTCTCAGTCCCAAGTGTCCAGCCTTAGGCCACCTCCAGCTGTCATTGTAGACAGGGTCATTCCACGTTTAATCAGAGACCCTGAAGGAGTTGTATAGAATTTCCCTGTTTTTTGTTTTGGTTTTGAAATTCATTTTTATAGTGGGTTTGAGCTGATTCTCGCTGCCATGTTTATGCCAGTCTAGACACACTTGATTCCCTTACGGAGACATATCAATACATAGGTTTTAAGTTTCTTACTAGTCAGATATATTCCTCTGCAGGAAATATGGTGTTTTGAGTCCCTTTCACTGAGGAAGGTATAGGTAGGTCTTGTCTATTCCATAGTTGGTTTTCGGAATGGAACCTGTGCTTATATCAAACTCTGGTTTTATGCATCATCCCACCTCTCAATCCCCCTTAAGCAGGCATAAGAGTGTTTTCTAAATGTGAGACTCTGTTCTCTTTCCTTACTCAGTTCATGTGTAGCCATGTTTACAGGATCTTCATAAGTGATAGATTATGATAAGTTTCTTTTTCTGTGTGACTTATTTCACTTAGAATCATCGTACGTGAATCCACTCATTTTGCTGCTACTGGTCTTATGACATTGATTTAATGGCTGAGGGATATTCCATCGTACATAAGTACCACAATTTTTTGAGCCGTATTTATCTTTCCTGGGATACTTAAGGTGAACCCAAGTTGATGTTCTTGTAAGCAGTGAAGCCATAAATTTGGGGTGGCTCTGTCTTATTGATTTTCAGTTTTCCCAAGGTATATTCCCTAGATTGGAAGTGCTCTTGGCTCTGTAGCTCTGTTGTTTACTTGTTTTAGGGAACACAATGCACTCCTCCAGAGAGGCAGTTAGCAATGTACATCTCGCCCATCAGCATAACATGGCTCCCTGTTCTCCAGGGCCTGTCTTGCTTTTCTGATTTTTGTCAATTTTGTGGATGTCCCTTTTGACCGGTGGGAAGTGATACTTCTTTGTAGTGCAGATTTGCATTGCCTACTTGCTTGCTTGTCTAAAAAGGGTGTATGCGTTTTCTCCTGAATATATTCAGGGGAAAACGCATACTCGCTTTTTGGCCAAGTGCATCATTGTCGAAGTTGTGCCCCTCTTCCTGTCCTTTAAAGCCGATTCCAAAATTCCTCTTGAAATCTGTTTCCTGCTATTCTGCCTCGCTTTCAAGTCTGCCTCGTTGCCTTCCCTCAACAGATTTTTGGAAGATAGTTGTCCTTTATTACACTGCCTGTTTGTGAATTGCTGTGCCCCTGGGCTACATTATTTAACTCATTTTTTTCTGAGCTGAACGCAAGTTTAATATTTTGGTTCAGTACCTATACTGGTTCTCGGTGGGTGGCTGAAACTTTGTTTAATTCTTCTTCCTCCCGGGAAATAAGAGTGACTTGTGCCCGTTCAAATGCCTAACAGCTACTCTCTCATTGGTTCTCCCTCTTCCCATTCATCCTCTGCCATATAGGCAGCCTGTGCGAAATAGGTGGTTAAAGTTACTGTCTCTCCAGGGTTGGAGACTCATAGTAAATCAGTTGGAAAATCAAACAGCAGCCCCAGGAGGGGGAGTATTCGTTGAGTTTTAGAGCCCTTTCGTATTCACAGTGTGTCCATTCTCTAGGTTTCCCGTACATGTTATAGCTATAGTAATATTCCCTTCAACCTGGAGAGTTGGGACCCATGGAATGGGTGCCATGCATTATTGCTTTAAAGGGTCTGCATTTGCTCACCCAGTCTCACCAATCCTCTCAGTCCCATGGGTCCAGCATTATGCCACATCTAGCTATCGTTGTAGATAGGGTCATTCCAGGTTTCATCAGAGACCCTGAAGGTATTGTAAAGAATTTTCCTGTTTTTTTGTTTTGTTTTTGAAATTCCTTTTTTCAGTGGGTTTGAGCTGATTCTCGCTGCCATGATTATGCCAGTCTAGACACACATAATTCCCTTATGGAGACATATCAATATATAGTTTTTAAGATTCTTATGAGTCAGATATATTCCTCTGCGGGAAATATGGTGTTTTGAGTCCCTTTCACTGAGGAAGGTGTAGGTCTTGTCTATTCCATAGTTGGTTTTTGGAACGGTACCTGTGCTTATATCAAACTCTGGTTTAATGCATCACCACACCTCTCCTTCCCCCTTAAGCAGGCATAAGAGTGTTTTCTAAATGTGAGACTCTGTTCTCTTTCCTAACTCAGTTCATGTGTATCCAAGTTTACAGGACTTTCATAAGTGATATCTTATGATAAGTTTGTTTTTCTGTGTGACTTATTTCACTTAGAATCATCGTACCTGAATCCACTCATTTTGCTGCTACTGGAATTAAGACATTGATTTCATGGCTGAAGGATATTCCATCGTACACAAGTACCACAATTTTTTGAACCATTTTTATATTTCCTGGGATATTTAAGATGTACCCAAGTTGAGGTTGTTGTAAGCAGTGCAGCCCTAAATTTGGGGGTGGCACTGTCTTATTGATTTTCAGTTTTCCCAAGGTATATTCCCTGGACTGGAAGTGTCCTTAGCTCTGTAGCTCTGTTGTTTACTTGTTTTAGGGAACACAGTGCACTCCTGCAGAGAGGCAGTTGGCAATTTACATCCCACCCATCAGCATAACAAGGCTCCCTGTTCTCCAGGGCCTGTCTTGCCTTTCTGAATTTTACCCATTTTGTGGATGTTCCTTTTGACCGGTTGGAAATGATACTTCTTTGTAGTAAAGACTTGTATTGCCCACTTGCTTGCTTGGCCCAAAAGGGCGTATGCCTTTTCTCCTGAATATACTTAGGAGAAAACGCATATGCCCTTTTGGGCCAAGTGCATCATTGTCGATGTTGTGCTCCTCTTCCTGTGCTTTAAAGGCGATTCCAACAATCTCTTGAAATCTGTTTCCTGCTATTCTGCCTCAGTTTCAAGTCCGCCTCGTTACCTTCCCTCAACACATTTTCGGATGATAGTTGGCCTTTATTACTCTGCCAGTTTGTGAATTGCTCTGCCCCATAGCTCCATTTTTTTACTCGTTTTTTGTGAGCTGAACACAAGTCCAATATTTTGCTTCAGGACCTATACTGTTTCCCGGTGGGTGGCTGAGACATTGGTTAATACTTCTTCCTCCCAGGAAATAAGAGTGACAGGTGCCCGTCCAAATGCCTAACAGCTACTCTCTCATTGGTTCTCCCTCTTCTCTTTCATCCTTTGCCAAATGGGCAAGCTGAGCGCACCAGGAGTTTAAAGTTGCTGTCTCTCCAAGTTGGGAGATTGATAGTAAAGCAGTTGGAAAGTCAAACTGGAGCACCAGGAGAGGCACTATTCGTTGAGTTTTAGAAACCTTTCGTATTCACAGTGTGTCCATTCTCTAGGTTTCCCATACATGTTATAGCTGTAGTAATATTCCCTTCAACCTTGAGAGTTGGGACCCATGGAATGGGTGTCATGCATTATTGCTTTAAAGTGTCTGTATTTGCTCACCCAATCTCACCAAGCCTCTCAGTCCCATGTGTCCAGCTTTATGCCACATCATGCTGTCGTTTTAGATAGGGTCATTCCAGGTTTCAAAGGAGACCCTGAAGGAACTGTAAAGAATTTCCCCGTTTTTTTGTTTTGTTTTGAAATTCCTTTTTATACTGGTTTTGAGCTGATTCTCGCTGCCATGATTATGTCAGTCTAGAAACACTTGATTCTCTTACGGAGACATATCAATACATAGGTTTTAAGATTCTTACTTTTCAGATATATTCCTCTGAGGGAAATATGGGGTATTGAGTCCCTTTCACTGAGGAAGATGTAGATCTTGTCTATTCCATAGTTGGTGTTTGGAATGGTACCTGTGCTTATATCAAACTCTGGTTTTATGAATACCCCCACCTCTCCTTCCCCCTTAAGCAGGCATACGAGTGTTTTCTAAATGTGAGACTTTGTTCTCTTTCCTAACTCAGTTCATGTGTAGCCATGTTTACAGGAACTTTATAAGTGATATCTTATGATACGTTTCTTTTTCTGTGTGACTTATTTCACTTAGAATCATCGTACCTAAATCCACTCATTTTGCTGCTACTGGTCTTTTGTTATTCATTTCATGACTGAGGGATATTCCATCCTATGTAAGTACAACAATTTTGAATCATATTTATATTTCCTGGTATATTTAATGTGTACCGTAGTTGAGGTTCTTGTTAGCAGTACAGCCCTAAATTTTGGGGTGGCTCTGTCTTACTGATTTTCAGTTTTCCCAAGGTATATTCCCCAGACTGGAAGTGCCCTTGGCTCTGTAGCTCTGTTGTTTACATGTTTTAGGGAACATAATGCACTCCTCCAGAGAGGCAGTTGGCAATGTATATCCCGCCCATCAGCATAACAAGGCTCCCTGTTCTCCAGGGCCTGTCTTGCCTTTCTGGTTTTTACCCAATTTGTGGATGTGCCTTTTGACCGGTGGGAAGTGATACTTCTTTGTAGTGCAGATTTGCATTGCCCCCTTGCTTGCTTGGCCAAAAAGGGTGTATGCGTTTTCTCATGAATATATTCAGGTGAAAAAGCTTACACAATTTTTGGCCACGTGCATCATTGTCGAAGTTGTGCCCCTCTTCCTGTGCTTTAAAGGTGATTCCTACGTACCTCGTGAAATCTGTTTCCTGCTATTCTGCCTCGCATTCAAGTCCGCCATGTTTCCTTCCCTCAACAGATTTTTGGACGATAGTTGTCCTTTATTACTCTGCCAGTTTGTGAATTGCTGTGCCCCTGAGCTCCATTTTTAACTTGTTTTTTGTGAGCTAAACGCAAGTCCAAAATTTTGTTTCAGGACCTATTCTGGTTCTCGCTGGGTGGCTGAGACTTTGGTTAATTCTTCTTCCTCCCGGGATATACGAGTGACATGTGCCCGTCCAAATGCCTAACAGCTACTCTCTCATTTGTTCTCCCTCTTCCATTGCCTCCTCTGTCAAATTGGCAACTGGTGCGAACCAGGAGGTTAAAGGTGCTGTCTCTCCAAGTTGGGAGATTGATAGTAAAGCAGTTGGAAAGTCAAACCGGAGCACCAGGAGAGGGACTATTCTTTGAGTTTTAGAGACCTTTCGTATTCACAGTGTGTCCATTCTCAAGGTTTCCCGTACATTTTATAACTGTAGTAATATTCCCTTCAACCTTGAGACATGGGACCCATGGAATGGGTGCCATGCATTATTGCTTTAAAGGGTCTGCATTTGCTCACCCAGTCTCACCAAGCCTCTCAGTCCCATGTGTCCAGCCTTATGCCACATCCAGCTGTCATTGTAGATAGGGTCATTCCAGGTTTCATAAGAAATCCTGAAGCCACTGTAAAGAATTTCTCATTATTTTTTGTTTTTCAAATTCCTTTTTATAGTGGGTTTGAGCTGATTCTCACTGTCATGTTTATGCCAGTCTAGACACACTTGATTCCCTTACTGAGACATATCAATACATAGGTTTTAAGATTCTTACTAGTCAGATATATGCCTCTGCGGGAAATATGGTGTTTTGAGTCCCTTTCACTGAGGAAGGTGTAGGTCTTGTCTATTCCATAGTTGGTTTTTGGAACGGTACCTGTGCTTATATCAAACTCTGGTTTTATGCATCCCCCCACCTCTCCTTCCCCCTTAAGCAGGCATAAGAGTGTTTTCTAAATGTGGGACTCTGTTCTCTGTCCTAACTCACTTCATGTGTAGCCATGTTTACAGGATCTTCATAAGTGATATCTTATGATAAGTTTCTTTTTCTGTGTGACTTATTTCACTTAGAATCATCGTACCTGAATCCACTAATTTTGCTGCTACTGGTCTTATGACATTGATTTCATGGCTGAGGGATATTCCATCGTACGTAAGTACCACAATTTTTTGAACCATATTTGTATTTCCTGGGATATTTAAGGTGTACCGAAGTTGAGGTTCTTGTGAACAGTGTAGCCCTAAATTTTGGGGTGGTTCTGTCTTATTGATTTTCAGTTTTCCCAAGGTATATTCCCTACACAGAAAGTGCCCTTGGCTCTGTAGCTCTGTTGTTTACTGCTTTTTGGGAACACAGTGCACTCCTCCAGAGAGGCAGTTGGCAATTTACATCCCGCCTATCAACATAACAAGGCTCCCTGTTCTCCAGGGCCTGTCTTGCGTTTCTGGATTTTACCCATTTTGTGTATGTCCCTTTTGACCGGTGGGAAGTGATACTTCTTTGTAGTGCAGACTTGCATTGGCCACTTGCTTGCTTGGCCAAAAAGGGCGTATGCGTTTTCTCCTGAATATATTCAGGAGAAAACGCATACGCCCTTTTTGGCCAAGTGCATCGTTGTCGAAGTTGTGCCCCTCTTCCTGTGCTTTAAATGTGATTCCAACGTACCTCTTTAATCTTTTTCCTGCTATTCTGCCTCGCTTTCAAGTCCGCCTCTTTGCCTCCCCTCAACAAATTGTTGGACGATAGTTGCCCTTTATTACTCTGCCTTTTTGTGAATTGCTGTGCCCCTGAGCTACATTATTTAACTCGTTAATTTGTAAGCTGAATGCAATTCCAATATTTTGGTTCAGGACCTATACTGGTTTTTGGGGGGTGGCTGAGATTTTGGTTAATTCTTCTTCCTCCAGGGAAATAAGAGTGACATATGCCCGTCTAAATGCCCAACAGCTACTCTCTCATTGGTTCTCCCACTTCCCATTCATCCTCTGCCATATTGGCAACCTGTGCAAAACAGGAGGTTAAAGGTGCTGTCTCTCTAGGTTCGGAGATTGATAGTAAAGCAGTTGGAAAGTCAAACCGGAGCACCAGGAGGTGGATTATTCGTTGAGTTTTAGAGATCTTTCATTTTTACAGTGTGTCCATTCTCTAGGTTTCCCATACATGTTATAGCTGTAGTAATATTCCCTTCAACCTGGAGATTTGGGACACATGGAATGGGTGCCATGCATTATTGCTTTAAAGGGTCTGCATTTGCTCACCCAATCTCACCAATCCTCTCAGTCCCATGTGTCCAGCCTTATGCCAAATCCAGCTGTCATTGTAGATAGGGTCATTCCAGGTTTCATCAGAGACCCTGAAGGAATTGTAAAGAATTTCCCTGTTTTTTTGTTTTTCAAATTCCTTTTTATAGTGGGTTTGAGCTGATTCTCACTGCCATGTTTATGCCAGTCTAGACACACTTGATTCCCTTATGGAGACATATCAATTCATAGGTTTTAAGATACTTACTAGTCAGATATATGCCTCTGCGGGAAATATGGGGTTTTGAGTCCCTTTCACTGAGGAAGGTGTAGGTCTTGTCTATTCCATAGTTGGTTTTTGGAACGGTACATGTGCTTATATCAAACTCTGGTTTTAGGCATCACCCCACCTCTCCTTCCCCCTTAAGCAGGCATAAGAGTGTTTTCTAAATGTGGGACTCTGTTCTCTGTCCTAACTCACTTCATGTGTAGCCATGTTTACAGGATCTTCATAAGTGATATCTTATGAAAAGTTTCTTTTTCTGTGTGACTTATTTCACTTAGAATCATCGTACCTGAATCCAATCATTTTGCTGCTACTGGTCTTATGACATTGATTTCATGGCTGAGGGATATTCCATCATATGTATGTACCACAATTTTTTGAACCATTTTTATCTTTCCTGGGATACTTAAGTTGTACCCAAGTTGAGGTTCTTGTAAGCAGTGCATCCCTAAATTTTGGGGTGGCTCTGTCTTATTGATTTTCAGTTTTCCCAAGGTATATTCCCTAGACTGGAAGTGCCCTTGGCTCTGTAGCTCTGTTGTTTACTTGTTTTAGGGAACACAATGCACTCCTCCAGAGAGGCAGTTGGCAACTTACATTCCACCCATTAGCATAACAAGGCTCACTGTTCTTCAGGTTCTCTCTTGCCTTTCTGATTTTTACACATTTTGTGGATGTCCCTATTGACTGGTGGCAAGTGATACTTCTTTGTACTGCAGATTTGCATTGCCTGCTTGGTGGCTTGGCCAAAAAGGGCGTATGTGTTTTCTCCTGAATATATTCAGGGGAAAACACATACACTATTTTTGGCCAAGTGCATCATTGTCGTAGTTGTGCCCCTCTTCCTGTGCTTTACAGGTGATTCAAAAGTACCCCTTGAAATCTTTTTCCTGCTATTCTGCCTCGCTTTCAAGTCCACCTCGTTGTCTTCCGTCAAAAGATTTTTGGACGATAGTTGTCCTTTATTACACTGCCAGTTTGTGAATTGCTGTGCCCCTGAGCTCCATTTATCAAATCGTTTTTTGTGAGCTGACCGCAAGTCCAAAATTTCAGTTCAGGTCCTATACTGGTTCCCGGCAGGGGGATGAGTCTTTGGTTAATTCTTCTTTCTGCCAGGCAATTAGAGTGACATGTGCCCGTCCAAATGCCTAACAGCTGTTCTCTCATTAGTTCTCCCTGTTCCCTTTCATCCTCTGCCAAATTGGCAACCTGTGTTATCCAGGAGATTAAAGGAGCTGTCTCTCCAAGTTGGGAGATTGATAGTAAAGCAGTTGGAAAGTCAAACTGGAGCACCAGGAGAGGGACAACTAGTTGAGTTTTAGAAAACTTTCGTATACACAGTGTGTCCATTCTCTAGGTTTCCCGTACATGTTATAGCTGTAGTAATATTCCCTTCAACCTGGAGAGTTTGGAACCATGGAATGGAGGCCATGCATTATTTCTTTAAACGGTCTGTGTTTGCTCACCCAGTGTCACCAATCCTTTTAGTCCCAAGTGTCCAGCCTTATGCCACATCAAGCTGTAGTTGTAGATATGTTCATTCCACGTTTCATCAGAGACCCTGAAGGAATTGTAAAGAATTTCCCTGTTTTGTTGTTTTGTTATTGAAATTCCTTTTTATAGTGGTTTTGAGCTGATTCTCACTGCCGTGTTTATGCCAGTCTAGACACACTTGATTCCCTGACGGAGACATATCAATACATAGGTTTTAAGATTCTTACTAGTCAGATATATTCCTCTGAGGGAAGTATGGGGTGTTGATTCCTTTTCAGTGAGGAAGGTGTAGATCTTTTCTACTCTGTATTTGGTTTCTGGAATGGAGCCTTTAGTAATATCAAACTCTGGTTTTATGCAACACCCCACCTCCCCTTACCCCTTAAGCTGGTGTAAGAGTGTTTTCTAAATGTGAGACTCTCTTCTATTTACTAACTCAGTTCATATGTAGCCATGTTTACATGACGTTCATAAGTGATATCTTATGATAAGTTTATTTTACTCTGTGACTAATTTCACTTAGAATCCTCATAACTGAATCCACTAAATTTGCTGCTACTGGCCTGATGACATTGATTTCATGGCAGAGAAATATTCCATCGTATGTAATTACCACAATCTCTTGAAAAATTTTTGTCTTTCCTGGGATATTTAAGGTGTAGCCTAGTTGAGGTTCTTGTAAGCAGTGCAGCCCTAAATTTTGGGGTGGATGTGTCTTACTGATTTTCAGTTTTCCCAAGTTATATACCCTAGACTGGAAGTGCCCTTGTCTCTGTAGCTCTGTTGTTTACTTGTTTTAGGGAACACAATGCACGCCTCCAGAGAGGCAGTTGGCAATTTACATCCCGCCCATCATCATAACAAGGCTCCCTGTACTCCAGGCCCTGTCTTGCCTTTCTGCTTTTTACCCATTTTGTGGATATCCCTTTTGACCTTTGGGAAGTGATACTTCTTTGTAGTGCAGATTTGCATTGCCCGCTTGCTTGCTTGGCCAAAAAGGGCGTATGCGTTTTCTCCTGAATATACTCAGGAGAAAACGCATACGCCCTTTTTGGCCAAGTGCATCATTTTCGAAGTTGTGCCCCTCTTCCTGTGCTTTACAGGCGATTCCAACGTACCTCTTGAAATCTGTTTCCTTCTATTCTGCCTCGCTTTCAATTCCGCCTCATTACCTTCCCTCAACAGATTTTTGTACGATAGTTGTCCTTTGTTACTCTGCACGTTTGTGAATTGCTGTGCCCCTGAGCTCCATTTTTTAACTCGTTTTTTGTGAGCTGAACGCAAGTCCAATATTTTGGTTCAGGACCTATACTGGTTCCCGTTGGGTGGCTTAGACTTTGGTTAATTCTTCTTCCTCCCGGGAAATAAGAGTGACATGTGCCCGTCCAAATGCCTAACAGCTACTCTCTCATTGGTTCTCCCTCTTCCCTTTCATCCTCTGCCAAATTGGCAACCTGTGCGAAACAGGAGGTTAAAGGTTCAGTCTCTCCAAGCTGGGAGATTGATAGTAAAGCAGTTGGAAAGTCAAACCTGAGCACCAGGAGAGGGACTATTCGTTGAGTTTTAGAGACCTTTCGTATTCACAGTGTGTCCAGTCTCTAGGTTTCCCGTACATTTTATAGCTGTAGTAATATACTCTTCAACCTGGAGAGTTGGGACCCATGGAATGGGTGCCATGCATTATTGCTTTATAGGGTCTGAATTTGCTCACCCAATCTCACCAATCCTCTCATTCCCATGTTTCCAGCCTTATGCCACATCCTGCTGTCATTGTGGATAGGGTCATTACAGGTTTCATCAGAGACCCTGAAGGAATTGTAAAGAATTTCCCTGTTTTTTTTGTTTTGTTTTTGAAATTCCCTTTTATAGTGGGTTTGAGATGATTCTCGCTGTCATGTTTATGCCAGTCTAGACACACTTGATTCCCTTATGGAGACATATCAATACATAGGTTTTAAGATTCTTCCTAGTCAGATATATTCCTCTGCGGGAAATATGGGATTTTGAATCCCTTTCACTGAGGAAGGTGTAAGTCTTCTCTATTCCATAGTTGGTTTTTGGAACGGTACCTGTGCTTATATCAAACTCTGGTTTTATGCATCACCCCACCTATCCTTCCCCCTTAAGCAGGCATAAGTGTTTTTTTCTAAATGTGAGACTCTGTTCTCTTTCCTAACTCCGTTCATGTGTAGCCATGTTACAGGATCTTCATAAGTGATATCTTATGATACGTTTCTTTTTCTGTGTGACATATTTCACTTAGAATCATCGTACCTGAATCCACTCATTTTGCTGCTACTGGTCTTATGACATAGATTTCTTGGCTGAGGGATGTTCTATCATACGTAAGTACCACAATTTTTTGAACCATTTTTATATTTCGTGAGATATTTACGGTGTACCCAAGTTGAGGTTTTGTAACCAGTGCAGCCCTAAATTTTGGGGTGGCCCTGTCTTATTGATTTTCAATTTTCCCAAGCTATATTCCCCAGACTGGAAGTGTCCTTGGCTCTGTAGCTCTGTTGTTTACTTGTTTTAGGGAACACAATGCCCTCCTCCATAGAGGCAGTTGGCAATTTACATCCCGCCCATCAGCATAACAAGGCTTCCTGTTCTTCAGGGCCTGTCTTGAATTTCTGGTTTTTACCATTTTTGTGGATGTACCTTTGGACCGGTGGGAAGTGATACTTCTTTGTAGTGCAGACTTACATTCTCCGCTTGCTTGCTTGGCCAAAAATGGCATATGCGTTTTCTCTTGAATATATTCAGGAGAAAACGCATACGCCCTTTTTGGCCAAGTGCATCATTGTCGAAGTTGTGCCCCTCTTCCTGTGCTTTAAAGGCGATTCCAACGTACCTCTTGAAATCTGTTTCCTGCTATTCTGCCTCACATTCAAGTCCGCCTCATTGCCTTCCCTCAACAGATTTTTGGATGATAGTTGTCCTTTATTACTCTGACAGTTTGTGAATTGCTCTGCCCTATAGCTCCATATTTAACTAGTTTTTTGTGAGGTGAACGCCAGTCCCATATTTTGGTTCAGGACCTATACTGTTTCCGGTGGGTGGCTGAGAGTTTGGTTAATTCTTCTTCCTCCCGTGTAATAAGAGTGACATGTGCCCGTCCAAATGCCTAACAGCTACTCTCTCTTTGGTTCTCCCTCTTCCCTTTCTTCCTTTGCCAAATTGGCAACATGTGCGAACCAGGAGGTTAAAGGTGCTGTCTCTCCAGGTTGGGAGATTGATAGTAAAGCAGTTAGAAACTCAAACTGGAGCACAAGGTGAGGGACTATTCGTTGAGTTTTAGAAACTTTTCATATTCACAGTGTGTCCATTCTCTTGGTTTACCATACAGGTTATAGCTGTAGTAATATTCTCTACAACCTGGAGTTTGGAAAACATGGAATTGATGCCATGCATTATTCTTTTAAATGGTCTGCATTTGCTCAGGAATCTCAGCAATCCTCTCAATACCATGTGTCCAGCCTTATGCCACTTCCTGCTGTCGTTGTAGATAGGGTCATTCCAAGTTTCATCAGAGATCCTGAAGGAATTATAAAGAATTTCGCTGTTTTTTTGTTTTGTTTTGAAATTCCTTTTTATAGTGGGTTTGTGCTGATTCTCGCTGCCATCTTTATGCCAGTCTAGACACACTTGATTCCCTTACGGAGACATATCAATACATAGGTTTTTAGATTCTTACTAGTCAGATATATTCCTCTGCGGGAAATATGGGTTTTGAGTCCCTTTCCCTGAGGAAGCTGTAGGTCTTGTCTATTCCATAGTTGGTTTTTGGAACGATACCTGTGCTTATATGAAACTCTGGTTTTATGCATCACCCCACCTCTCCTTCCCCCTTAAGCAGGCATAAGAGTGTTTTCTAAATGTGAGACTCTGTTCTCTTTCCTAACTCAGTTCATGTGTAGCCATGTTTACAGGATCTTCATAAGTGATATCTTATGATACGTTTCTTTTTCTGTGTGACTTATTTCACTTGGAATCATCGTACCTGAATCCACTCATTTTGCTGCTACTGGTCTTATGACATTGATTTCATGGCTGAGGGATATTCCATCATACGTAAGTACCACAATTTTTTGAACAAATTTTATCTTTCCTGGGATACTTAAGGTGTACCCAAGTTGAGGTTCTTGTAAGCAGTGCAGCCCTAAATTTTGGGGTGGATCTGTCTTATTGATTTTCAGTTTTCCCAAGGTATATTCCCTAGACTGGAAGTGCCCTTGGCTCTGTAGCTCTGTTGTTTACTTGTTTTAGGGAACACAATGCACTCTTCCAGAGTGGCAGTTGGCAGTTTACATGCCACCCATCAGCATAACAATGCTCCCTGTTCTCCAGGGCCTGTCTTGCCTTTCTGGTTTTTACCCATTTTGTGGATGTCCCTTTTGACCGGTGGGAAGTGATAGTTCTTTGTAGTGCAGATTTGCATTGCCCACTTGCTTGCTTGGCCATAAATGTCGTATGCGTTTTCTCCTGAATACATTCAGGAGAAAATGCATACGCCCTTTGTGGCCAAGTGCATCATTGTCGAAGTTGTGCCCCTCTTCCTGTGCTTTAAAGGCGATTCCAACGTACCTCTTGAAATCTGTTTCCTGCTATTCTGCCTCCCTTTCAAGTTCGCCTCATTGCCTTCCCTCAACATATTTTTGGACGATAGTTGCCCTTTATTACTCTGCCAGTTTGTGAATTGATGTGCCCCTGAGCTCCATTTTTAACTCGTTTTTTCTGAGCTGAACGCAAGTCCAATATTTTGGTTCAGAACCAATACTGGTTCCTGGTGGGTGGCTGAGACTTTGGTCAATTCTTCTTCCTTGCGGGAAATAACAGTGACATATTCCCGTCCAAATGCCTATCAACTACTCTCTCATTGGTTCTCCCTTTTCCCTTTCATCTTTTGCGAAATTGGCAACCTGTGCTAAACAGGACGTTAAAGGTGCTGTCTCTCCAGGTTCGGAGATTGATAGTAAAGCACTTGGAAAGTCAAACCGGAGCACCAGGAGAGGGACTATTCGTTGAGTTTTAGAGACCTTTCTTATTCACAGTGTGTCCATTCTCTAGGTTTCCGGTACATGTTATAGATGTAGTAATATTCCCTTCAACCTGGAGAGTTGGGACCCATGGAATTGGTGCCATGCATTATTGCTTTAAAGGGTCTGCATTTGCTCACCCAATCTCACCAATCCTCTCAGTCCCATGTGTCCAGCCTTATGCCACATCAAGCTGTCGTTGTAGATAGGGTCATTCCAGGTTTCATCAGAGACCCTGAAGGAATTTTAAAGAATTTCCCTGTTTTTTTGTTTTCTTTTTGAAATTCCTTTTTATAGTGGGTTTGAGCTGATTCTCGCTGCCATGATTATGCCAGTCTAGACACACTTGATTCTCTTACGGAGACATATCAATACATAGGATTTAAGATTCTTACTAGTCAGATATATTCCTCTGCGGGAAATATGGGTTTTGAGTCCCTTTCCCTGAGGAAGCTGTAGGTCTTGTCTATTCCATAGTTGGTTTTTGGAACGATACCTGTGCTTATATGAAACTCTGGTTTTATGCATCACCCCACATCTCCTTCCCCCTTAAGCAGGCATAAGAGTGTTTTCTAAATGTGAGACTCTGTTCTCTTTCCTAACTCAGTTCATGTGTAGCCATGTTTACAGGATCTTCATAAGTGATATCTTATGATACGTTTCTTTTTCTGTGTGACTTATTTCACTTGGAATCATCGTACCTGAATCCACTCATTTTGCTGCTACTGGTCTTATGACATTGATTTCATGGCTGAGGGATATTCCATCATACGTAAGTACCACAATTTTTTGAACAAATTTTATCTTTCCTGGGATACTTAAGGTGTACCCAAGTTGAGGTTCTTGTAAGCAGTGCAGCCCTAAATTTTGGGGTGGATCTGTCTTATTGATTTTCAGTTTTCCCAAGGTATATTCCCTAGACTGGAAGTGCCCTTGGCTCTGTAGCTCTGTTGTTTACTTGTTTTAGGGAACACAATGCACTCTTCCAGAGTGGCAGTTGGCAGTTTACATGCCACCCATCAGCATAACAATGCTCCCTGTTCTCCAGGGCCTGTCTTGCCTTTCTGGTTTTTACCCATTTTGTGGATGTCCCTTTTGACCGGTGGGAAGTGATAGTTCTTTGTAGTGCAGATTTGCATTGCCCACTTGCTTGCTTGGCCATAAATGTCGTATGCGTTTTCTCCTGAATACATTCAGGAGAAAATGCATACGCCCTTTGTGGCCAAGTGCATCATTGTCGAAGTTGTGCCCCTCTTCCTGTGCTTTAAAGGCGATTCCAACGTACCTCTTGAAATCTGTTTCCTGCTATTCTGCCTCCCTTTCAAGTTCGCCTCGTTGCCTTCCCTCAACATATTTTTGGACGATAGTTGCCCTTTATTACTCTGCCAGTTTGTGAATTGATGTGCCCCTGAGCTCCATTTTTAACTCGTTTTTTCTGAGCTGAACGCAAGTCCAATATTTTGGTTCAGAACCAATACTGGTTCCTGGTGGGTGGCTGAGACTTTGGTCAATTCTTCTTCCTTGCGGGAAATAACAGTGACATATTCCCGTCCAAATGCCTATCAACTACTCTCTCATTGGTTCTCCCTTTTCCCTTTCATCTTTTGCGAAATTGGCAACCTGTGCGAAACAGGACGTTAAAGGTGCTGTCTCTCCAGGTTCGGAGATTGATAGTAAAGCACTTGGAAAGTCAAACCGGAGCACCAGGAGAGGGACTATTCGTTGAGTTTTAGAGACCTTTCTTATTCACAGTGTGTCCATTCTCTAGGTTTCCCGTACATGTTATAGATGTAGTAATATTCCCTTCAACCTGGAGAGTTGGGACCCATGGAATTGGTGCCATGCATTATTGCTTTAAAGGGTCTGCATTTGCTCACCCAATCTCACCAATCCTCTCAGTCCCATGTGTCCAGCCTTATGCCACATCCAGCTGTCATTGTAGATAGGGTCATTCCAGGTTTCATCAGAGACCCTGAAGGAATTTTAAAGAATTTCCCTGTTTTTTTGTTTTCTTTTTGAAATTCCTTTTTATAGTGGGTTTGAGCTGATTCTCGCTGCCATGATTATGCCAGTCTAGACACACTTGATTCTCTTACGGAGACATATCAATACATAGGATTTAAGATTCTTACTAGTCAGATATATTCCTCTGCGGGAAATATGGGGTTTTGAGTACCTTTCACTGAGGAAGGTGTAGGTCTTGTCTATTCCATAGTTGGTTTTTGGAACGGTACCTGTGCTTATATCAAACTCTGGTTTTATGCATCACCCCACCTCTCCTTCCCCCTTAAGCAGGCATAAGAATATTTTCTAAATGTCAATCTCTCTTCACTTTCCTAACTCATTTCATGTGTAGCCATGTTTTCAGGACCATCATAAGTGATATCTTATGATAAGATACTTTTTCTGTGTGACTTATTTCACGTAGAATCATCGTACCTGAATCCACTCATTTTGCTGCTACTGGTCGTATGATATTGATTTCATGGCTGAGGGATATTCCATCGTACGTAAATACCAAAATTTTTTGAACCATTTTTAACTTTCCTGGTATACTTAAGGTGTACCCAAGTTGAGGTTCTTGTAAGCAGTGCAGCCCTAAATTTTGGGGTGGATCTGTCTTATTGATTTTCAGTTTTCCCAAGGTATATTCCCTAGACTGGAAGTGCACTTGGCTCGGTATATCAGTTGTTTACTTGTTTTGGGAACACAATGCACTCCTCCAGAGAGGCAGTTGGCAATTTACATCCCGCACATCAGCATAACAAGGCTCCCTTTTCTCCAGGGCCTGTCTTGCCTTTCTGAATTTTACCCATTTTGTGGATGTCCCTTTTGACCGGTGGGAAGTGATACTTTTTTGTAGTGCAGCTTTGCATTGCCCACTTGCTTGCTTGGCCAAAAAGGGCGTATGTGTTTTCTCCTGTATATATTCAGGAGAAAACGCTTATGCCCTTTTTGGCCAAGTGCATCATTGTCAAAGTTGTGCCCCTCTTCATGTGCTTTAAAGGCAGTTCCAACGTACCCCTTGAAATCTGTTTCCTGCTATTCTGCCTCGCTTTCATGTCCGCCTCAGTGCTTTCCCTCAACAGATTGTTGGAAGATAGTTGTCCTTTATTACTCTGCCTGTTTGTGAATTGCTGTGCCCCTTTGCTCCATTATTTAACTCATTTTTTGTGAGCGGAAGGCAAGTCCAATATTTTGGTTCAGGAACTATACTGGTTTTCGGTGGGTGGCTGAGACTTTGTTTAGTTCTTCTTCCTCCCGGGAAATAAGAGTGACATGTGCCCGTCCAAATGCCTTACAGCTACTCTCTCATTGGTTCTCCCTATTCCCTTTCATCCACTGCCAAATTGGCAACGTGTGCGAACCAGGAGGTTAAAGGCGCTGTCTCTCTAAGCTGGGAGATTGATAGTAAAGCAGTTGGAAAGTCAAACCAGAGCACCAGGAGAGGGACTATTCTTTGAGTTTTAGAGACCTTTCGTATTCACAGTGTTTCCATTCTCTAGGTTTCCCGTACATGTTATAGCTGTAGTAATATTCCCTTCAACCTAGAGACCTGAGACCCATGGAATGGGTGCCATGCATTATTGCTTTAAAGGGTCTGCATTTGCTCACCCAATCTCACCAATCCTCTCAGTCCCATGTGTCCAGCCTTATTCCACATCCAGCTCTCATTGTAGATAGGGTCATTCCAGGTTTCATCAGAGACCCTGAAGGAATTGTAAAGAATTTCCCTGTTTTTTTTGGGGGGGAATTCATTTTTATCGTGTGTTTGAGGTGATTATCACTGCCATGTTTATGCCAGTCTAGACAGACTTGATTTCCTTATGGAGACATATCAATACATAGGTTTTAAGATTCTTACTAGTCAGATATACTCGTCTGCGGGGAATATTGTTTGATGAGTCCCTTTCACTGAGGAAGTTGTAGGTCTTGTCTATTCCGTATTTGGTTTTTGGAACGTTACCTGTACGAATATCAAACTCTGGTTTTATGCATCACCCCACCTCACCTTCCCTCTTAAGCCGGCAATGGAGAGTTTTCTAAATGTGAGTCTCTGTTCTCTTTCCTAACTCAGTTCATGTGTATCCATGTTTATAGGACCTTCATACTTGATATCTTATGATAAGTTTCTTTTTCTGTGTGACTTATTTCTCTTAGAATCATCGTACCTGTATCCACTCATTTTGTTGCTACTGGCCTTATGACATTGATATCATGACTGAGGGATATTCCATCATACGTAAGTACCACAATTTCTTGAACCATTTTTGTCTTTCCTCGGATATTTAAGTTGTACCCAACTTGAGGTACTTGTAAGCAGTGCAGCCCTAAAATATGGGGTGGCTGTGTCTTATTGATTTCCAGTTTTCCCAAGGAATATTCCCAAGACTGGGAGTGCCCTTGGCTCTGTAGCTCTGTTGTTTACTTGTTTTAGGGAACACAATGCACTCCTCCAGAGAGGCAGTTGGCAATTTACATCCCGCCCATCAGCATAACAAGGCTCCCTGTTCTCCAGGGCCTGTCTTGCCTTTCTGGTTTTTTCACATTTTGAAGATGTCCCTTTTGACTGGTGGGAAGTGATCCTTCTTTGTAGTGCAGATTTGCATTGCCTGCTTGCTTGCTTGGCCAAAAAGGGCATATGCGTTTTGAATTGAATATATTCAGGGAAAACGCATACACCCTTTTTGGCCAACTGCAACATATTCGAAGTTGTGCCCCTCTTCCTGTACTTTAAAGGCACTTCCAACGTACCTCTTGAAATCTCTTTCCGGCTATTCTGCCTCGCTTTCTACTCTGCCTCGTTGCCTTCCCTCAACAGATTTTTGCACGATAGTCGTCCTTTACTACTCTGCCAATTTGTGAATTGCTGCGCCCCTGAGCTCCATTTTTCAATTCGTTTTTTGTGAGCTGAATGCAAGTCCAAAATTTTGGTTCAGGACCTATACTGGATCCTGGCGGGTGGCTGAGACTTTGGATAATTCTTCTTCCTGCCGGGAAATTAGTGTGATATGTGCCCCTCCAAATGCCTAACCACTACTCTCCCATTGGTTCTTCCTCTTCCCTTTCATCCTCTGCCAAATTGGCAACATGTGCAAACCAGGAGGTTAATGGGGCTGTCTCTCCAATTTGGGAGATTGATAGTAAAGCCATTGGAAAGTCAAACCGGAGCACCAGGAGAGGGACTATTAGTTGAGTTTCAGAAACATTTCGTGTTCACAGTGGGTCCATTCTCTTGGTTTCCCGTACATGTTATAGCTGTAGTAATATTTCCTTCAACCTGGAGAGTTGGGACCCATGGAATGTGTGCCACACATTATTGCTTTAAAGGTTCTGCATTTGCTCACCCAATCTCACCAATCCTCTGATTCCCAAGTGTCCAGCCATATGACACATCCTGCTGTCATTGTAGATAGAGTAATACCAGGTTTCATCAGAGACCCTGAAGGAATTGTAAAGAATTTCCCTGTTTTTTTGGTTTGATTTTGAAATGCCTTTTTATAGTCGGTTTGAGCTGATTCTCACTTCCATGTTTATGCCAGTCTAGACATACATGATGCCCTTACGGGGATATATCAATACATAGGTTTTAAGATTCTTAATAGTTAGATATATTCCTCTGAGGGGAATATGGGTTGTTGAGTCCCTTTCCCTGAGGAAGATGTAGGTCTTGTCTATTCCGTATTAGGTTTTTGGAAAGGTACCTGTACTAATTCAAACTCTGGTTTTATGCATCACCCCACCTCTCAATCCCCCTTAAGTAGGCATAAGAATGTTTTCTAAATGTGAGTCTCTGTTCTCTTTCCTAACACAGTTCATGTGTAGCCATGTTTACAGGATCTTCATAAGTGATATCTTATGATTATTTTCTTTTTCTGTGTGACTTATTTCACTTAGAATCATCGTACCTGAATCCACTCATTTTGCTGCTAATGGCCTTATGAAATTGATTACATGGTGGAGGGATATTCCTTGTACATAAGTACCACAATTTCTTGAACCATTTTTGTCTTTCCTGGGATATTTAAGGTGTACCCAAGTTGATGTTCTTGAAAGAAGTGCAGCCCTAAATTTAGGGGTGACTCTGTCTTACTGATTTCCAGTTTTCTAAAGGTATATTCCCTAGACTGGAAGTGCCCTTGGCTCTGTAGCTCTGTTGTTTATTTGTTTTATGGAACACAATGCACTCCTCCAGAGAGGCAGTTGGCAACTTATTCCCGCCAATCAGCATAACAAGGCACCCTGTTCTCCAGGGCCTGTCTTGCCTTTCTGGTTTTTAAATATTTTGCGGATGCCCCTTTTGACTGGTGGGAAGTGATACTTCTTTGTAGTGCAGATTTGCATTGCCCGCTTGCTTGCATGGCCAAAAAGGGGCGTATGTGTTTTCGCCTGAATATATTCAGGAGAAAACTTATACGCCCTTTTTGGCCAAGTACATCATTGTCGAAGTTGTGCCCCTCTTCCTGTGCTTTAAAGGCACTTCGTACGTACCTCTTGAAATCTGTTTCCGGCTATTCTGCCTCACTTTGAAGTCCGCCTCGGTGCCTTCCCTCAACAGATTTTTGCACGATAGTGGTCTTTTACTCCTTTGCCAGTTTGAGAATTGCTGTTTCCCTGAGCTCCATTTTTTAACTCGTCATTTGGGAGCTGACAGCAAGTCCAAAGTTTTGGTTCAAGACCTATACTGGTTCAAAGCGGGTGGCTGAGACTTTGGTTAATTCTTCTTCCTCTCGGGAAATTAGAGTGACATGTACCTGTCCAAATGCCTAACAGCTACTCTCTCATTGGTTCTTCATCTTCCCTTTCATACTCTGCCAAATTGGCAACCTGTGTGAACCAGGAGGATAAAGGGGCTGTCTGTCCAAGTTGGGAGATTGATAGTAAAGCAGTTGAAAATCAAAACAGAGCACCAGGAGAGGGACTATTAGTTGACTTATAGAAACCTTTCATATTCACAGTGTGTCCATTCTCTAAGCTTCCCGAACATGTTATAGCTGTAGTAATACTCCCTTCAACATGGAGAGTTGGACCCATGGAATGGGTGCTACACATTACTGCTTTAAAGGGTCTGCATTTGCTCATCCAGTCTCACCAATCGTCTCAGTCCCAACTGTCCAGCCTTATGCCACATCCAGCTGTCATTGTAGATAGGGTCATTCCAGGTTTCATCAGAGACCCTGAAGGAATTGGAAAGGATTTCCCTGTATTTTTGTTTTGTTTTTGAAATTCCATTTTATAGTGGGTTTGAGCTGATTCTCACTGCTATGTTTATACCAGTCTAGACACACTTGATTCCCTTATGGGGACATATCAATACATAGATTTTAATATTCTTACTAGTCAGATATATTCCTCTGCGGGAAATATGAGGTTTTGGGTCCCTTTCACTGAGGAAGTTGTACGCCTTTTCTATTCCATCGTTGGTTTTTGGAACGGTACCTGTGCTTATATCAAACTCTGGTTTTATTCATCACCCCACCTCTCCTTCCCCCTTAAGGAGGCATGAGAGTGTTTTCTAAATGTGAGACTCTGTTCTCTTTCCTAACTCAGTTCATGTGTAGCCATGTTTACAGGATCTTCATAAGTGATATCTTATGATAAGTTTCTTTTTCTGTGTGACTTATTTCACTTAGAATCATCGTACCTGAATCCACTCATTTGGCTGCTACTGGCCTTAAGACATTGTTTTCATGTCTGAGGGATATTCCATCGTACGTAAGTTCCACAATTTCTTAAACCCTTTTTGTATTTCCTGGGATATTTAAGGTGGTCCCAAGTTGATGATCTTTTAAGCAGTGCAAACCTAAATTTTGGGGTGGCTCTGGATTATTGATTTTCAATTTTCTCAAGGTATATTCCTTAGCCTGGAAGTGCCTTTGGCTCTGTAGCTCTGTTGTTTATTTTTTTAGGGAACACAATGCACTCCTCCAGAGAGGCAGTTGGCATCTTACGTCCCCACCATCATCATAAAAAAGCTCCCTGTTTTCCAGGGCCTGTCTTGCGTTTCTGGTTTTTACACATTTTGCGGATGTCCCTTTTGAGTGGTGGGAAGTGATACTTCTTTGTAGTGTAGATGCGCATTGCCCGTTTGCATGCCTGGCCAAAAATGTTCTATGTGTTTTCTCCTGAAAATATTCAGGAGAAAACTCATACGCCCTTTTTGGCCAAGTGCATCATTGTCGAAGTTTTGCCCCTCTTCCTGTGCTTTAACGGCACTTCCAACGTACCTCTTGAAATCTGTTTCCACCTATTCTGCCTCGCTTTCAAGTCCACCTCGTTGCCTTCCCTCAACAGATTTTTGCACGATAGCGGTCCATTACTCCTCTGCCAGTTTGTGAATTAGTCTGCCCCTGATCTCCATTTTTCAACTTGTTTTTTGTGTGCTGAATGCAAGTCCAAAATTTTGGTTCAGGACTTATACTGGTTCCCGGCGTGTCGCTGAGACATTGGTTAATTCTTTTTCCTCCCAGGAAATAAGAGTGACATGTGCCCGTCCAAATGCCTAACAGCTACTCTCTCATTCGTTCACCCTCTTCCCTTTCATGCTCTGCCATATTGGCAACCTGTGCGAACCAGGAGGTTAAAGAGCCTGTCTCTGCAAGTTGGGAGATTGATAGTAAAGCAGTTGGAAAGTCAAACTGGAGCACCAGGAGAGGGACTATTCGTTGAGTTTTAGAGATCTTTCCTATTCACAGTGTGTCCATTCTCTAGGTTTCCCGTACATGTTATAGCTGTAGTAATATTCCCTTCAACCTGCAGAGTTGGGACATATGGAATGGGTGCCATGCATTATTGCTTTAAAGGGTCTGCAATTGCTCACACAATCTCACCAATCCTCTCAGTCCCAAGTGTCCAGCATTATGCCACATCCTGCTGTCATTGTAGGTAGAGTCATACCAGGTTTCATCAGAGACCCTGAAGGACTTGTAAAGAATTTCCCGGTGTTTTTTTTTTGATTTTGAAATTCCTTTTTATAGTGGGTTTGAGCTGACTCTCACTGCCATGTTTATGCCAGTTTAGATATACGTGATTCCCTTATGGAGATATAACAATACATAGGTTTTTAGATTCTTAATAGTATGATAAAATCCTCTGCGGGGAATATGGGTTGTTGAGTCCCTTTCCCTGAGGAAGGTGTAGGTCTTGTCTATTCCGTATTAGGTTTTTGGAAATGTACATTCTCTTGTTTTCCGGTACATGTTATAGCTGTTGCAATATTCCCTTCAACCTGGAGAGTTGGGACCCATGGAATGGGTGCCACGTATTATTGCATTAAAAGGTGTGCATTTGCTCACCCAATCTCACCAATCCTCTCAGTCCTAGGTGTCCAGCCTTATGCCACTTCCAGCTGTTGCTGTAGATAGGGTCATTCCAGGTTTCATCATAGACCCTGAACGAATTGTAAAGAATTTCCCTGTTTTTTGGGGGTTTTTTTGAAAGTCCTTTTTATAGTGGGTTTGAGCTGATTCTCACTGCCATGTTTATGCCAGTCTAGACACACTTGATTCCCTTATGGAGACATATCAATACATAGGTTTTAAAATTCTTACTAGTAAGATATATTCCTCTGCGGGGAATATGGGGTTTTGAGTCCCTTTCACTGAGGAAGTTGTAGGTCTTGTCTATTCCATATTTGATTTTTGGAACGGTACCTGTACTAATATCAAACTCTGGTTTTATGCATCACCCCACCTCTCCTTCCCCCTTAAGCAGGCATAAGCGTGTTTTCTAAATGTGAGACTCTGTTCTCTTTTTTAACTCAGTTGATGTGTAGCCATATTTACAGGCTCTTCATGAGTGATATCTTATGATAAGTTTCTTTTTCTGTGTGACTTATTTCACTTAGAATCATCATACCTGAATCCACTCATTTTGCTGCTACTTGTCTTATGACATTCATTTCATGGCTGAGGGACATTCCATCTTACATAATTACCACAATTTCTTGAACCATTTTTGTCTTTCCTGGGGTATTTAAGGTATACCAAAGTTGAGGTTTTTGTAAGCAGTGCAGCCCTAAATTTTGGGGTGGCTCTGTCTTATTGATTTTCATTTTTCCCAAGGTATATTCCCTAGACTGGAAGTGCCCTTGGCTCTGTAGCTCTGTTGTTTACTTGTTTTAGGGAACACGAAGCACTCCTCCAGAGAGGCAGTTGGCAATTTACTTCCCGCCCATCAGCATAACAAGGCTCCCTGTTCTCCAGGGCCTGTCTTGCCTTTCTGGCTTTTACACATTTTGCGCATGTCCCTTTTGAACAGTGGGAAGTGATACTTCTTTGTAGTGCCGATTTGCATTGCCCGTTTGCTTTCTTGTCCAAAAAGGGCATATGCGTTTTCTCCTGAATATATTCACGTGAAAAACCATATGCCCTTTATGGCCATTTCCATAATTTTCAAAGTTGTAATGCTTTTCTTGTGTTTAAAGGCGATTCCAATGTATCTCTTGAAATCTGTTTCATGCCATTCTTCCTCATTTTCCCTTCCGCCTCGTGGCTTTCCCTCAACAGATTTTTTGAAGCGAGTAGTCCTTTATAACTCTGCAGGTTAGTGAATTGCTGTGGCCCTGAGCTCCATTTTTCAACTCGCGTTTTTGTGAGATGACTGCAAATCAACCCTTTTGCTTCTGGACTTATACTGGTTCTGGGGGGCAGGCTGAGACTTTGGTTAATTCCTCTTTGTGACGGGAATTTAGAGAGACATGTGGCCGTCCAAATGCCTACAGCTACTCTCGCATTGGTTCTCTGTCTTCCCTTATATCCTCTGCACAATTTGCCAACTGTGTGAACCAGGAGGTTATAGGGGCTGACTTTCCAAGTTGGGTGATTGATAGTAAAGCAGTTGGAATGTCAAACTGGATCACAAGGAGAGAAAAAAGTAGTAGAGTTTTAGAAACCTTTCACCATCAGCTGGTTTCCATTCTCTAGGTTCCCATACACGTTATAACTGTAGTGATATTCCCTTCTACCTGGAGAGTTGGGAACCATGGAATGGGTGGCAGGCATTATTGCTTTAAAGGGTCTGCATTTTTTCACCCAATCTCACCAATCCTCTCAGTCCCAAGTGACCAGCCTTATGCCACATCCAGCTGTCATTGCAGATAGGGTCATTCCAGGTTTCATCAGAATCCCTAAACGTATTGTGTAAGAATTTTACTGTTTTTATGTTTTATTTTGAAATTCATTTCTATAGTGGGTTTGAGCTGATTCTCACTGCCATGTTTATATCGTTCTAGACACACTTGGTTCCCTTACAGAGACATATCAATATATAGGTTTTAAAATTCTTACTAGTCAGATATATTTCTCTTCGGGGAACAGGGATGTTGAGTTCCGTTCACTGAGGAAGGAGTAGGCCTTGTTTCTTCTGTTTTTGGATTATGGAATGGTACCTGTGCTAATATCAATGTTATGTTTTGTGCATCTCCCCACCTCTCTTTCCCCTTAAGCAAGCGTTAGATTGTTTTCTAAATCTGAGACTCTTTTCTCTTCCCTAAATCAGTTCATATGTAGCCATGTTTACATTCCCTTCATAAGTGATATCTTATGTCAGAATGCACCATGGCCGTTCTCATAATAATGCTCCATGACCTATGTCATAACAATGCACCATGCCCTAGTTATCACAATGCTCCATGTCCCTTGTCATCACAATTCTCCACGTCCTTGTAATCACAAGGCTACATGACACTTCTCATCAAAATGTTACATGCTCTTGTCATCACAATTCTCCATCCACTTGACATTGCAATGCTCCATGCACTTGTCATCACAATGCTCCATGCACATATCATCACAAAGCTCCATGCCCTTGTCATCACAATACTCCATGACCCCTGTCATCACAATACTCCGTGACACCTGTCATCACAATGCTTCATGCCCCTTGTCATTTCAGTGCTTCATGATGCTCGACATCACAATTACCCAAGGTCTTCTCATCACAGTGCTCATTGGCCAATATCATCACAATGCTCCATGACCATTGTCATCACAACACTCCATGACACCTGACAACACAATGATTCGGGACTCTTGTCATCACAATGTTCCTTTCCCTAGTGATCACAATGCTCCATGACACCTGTCATCACAATACTCCATGAACATTTTCAGCCCAACGTTCCATGACCCTTGTCATCACAATGATCCATGTCCTTGTCATCCCTATGCTCCATGACCACTGTTTTCACAATGCTCCGTGACGCTTGTCATCACAGTGCTCCATGACCCCTGTCATCACAATGCTCCATGCCATTGTCATCAAAATGCTACATGGCCTTGTCATTACAATCCTCTATGCGTTTGTCATCAAAATACTCCATTACCATTGTCATCATAATCCTCCATGAACATTGGGAACATATTGCTTCATGCCCTTGTCATCACAATGCTCCATGCTCCTTCAAAGCAAAATGATCCATGACCTCTGTCATCACAATGCTCCAATCCCTTGTGATCACAATGTTCCATAACACTTGTCATCAAAATGCTCCATGACACCTGACATCACTATGTTCCATAACCCCTGTCATCAAAATGCTCCATGACCCTTTTCGTCCCAAAGCTCCAAGACCCCTGACATCACAATGTTCTATAACCCCTGCCATCAAAATATTCCATTACACTTTTCATCAAATTGCTGCATGACCCGGTCATCAAAATGCTGCCTGCCCTTCTCATCACAATGCATCATGCCCTTGTCATCAAAATGCTCCATGACTTGTCATCACAAAGCTCCAGGACCCTTGGCATCACAATGCTCCATGTCATTGTCATCACAATGCTCCATGAAACCTCTCATCACATTACTCAATGCCCTTGTCATCAGAAGGCTCCATGACACTTGTCATCATAATGCTCGATGCCCTTCTCATCACAATGCTCCATGCACTTGTCTTTACAATCCTGCATGACCCAAGTATCATAGTGTGCTGTGCCCTTATCCTCACAATTCTTCACGCCCACTCTCATCACAAAAATCCATGAAACATTCCAGACCAATGTTCCATGCCTTTCCCATCAAAATGTTCCATTACACCTGTCATAACAATGCACCATGACCCCTGCCATCACAATGTTCCACGGCCTAGTCATCACAAGGTTCCATGACACTTGTCATCACAATGCTCAATACCACTGAAATCACAATGCTCCATGCCCTTGTCATCACAATGCTCCAAGACCCTTGTAATCACAATGTTCCATGCCCGTTTTCATCTCAATGCTCTTTGAACCCTGTCATCACAGTGCACCATGCCCATCATCATAATGCTTCAGGCTATTGTCATCACAATGAAATCAATATTCTCCATGACCTCTGTCATCAAAATGCTCCAAACCCTTGTGATCACAATGTTCCATAACACTTGTCATCACAACGCTCCATGATGACTGTCATCACAATATTCCATGCACTTTTCATCACAATGCTCCATGACCTTTGTCACAACAATTCTCAATACACTTGTCGTCACAAAGCTCCCTGACACTTGTCATCAGAATGCTCTTTGAACCCTGTCACGAAAAGGCTCCATGCCTTTTTCATCACAATGCCCCGTGCCGTTTTCATTACAATGCTCCATGCCATTGTCATCAAAATACTCCACAAGCTTGTCATCAGAATGTTCCATGACCTTTGTCATCACAATTCTCCAAGCCATTGTCATCACAATGCTCCATTACCTTTGTCATAAGAATCCTCCATGACACTTGGCATCCCAATGCTCCATACCATTGTCATCACAATGGGCCATTACATATGTCATCACAATGCTCCCTGACACCTGTCTTCACAATACTGCATGACCTGGTCATCACAATGCTCCATTCCCTTGTCATCACAATGCACCATACCAACTGTCATCGCAATAATCCATGAAACTTATTAGACCAATGATCCATGCCCTTGTCATCACAATGCTCCATTCCCTTGTTATCACAATACTCCATGACCCCTGCCATCACAATGCTCCGTGACGCCAGTCATCACAATGCTTCATAACCTTTGTCACCACAATGGTCCATGCCCTCGTCATCAACAGTCTCTGTGAACTTTTTAACCACAATGCTCCATGAACTTTTCATCACAATGCTCTTTAACCCTTGTCATCACAATGCTCTATGCCTTTCTCAGCACAATGCTCCATGACCCTTGTCAGCACAATGCTCCATGCACTTGTCAGCACAGTGCTTCATGACACAAGTCATCACAATGCTCCATGACCCATGACATCACAATGCTCCGTGACTCCATTCATCACAATGCTTCATAACGTTTGTCATCACAATGGTCAATGCCCGTGTCATCACAAGGCTCTGTGACCTTTGTAACCACAATGCTCCATAAACATTTCATCACAATTCTCTGTGACACTTGTCATCACAATGCTCCATTTCTTTGTGAGAACAATGCTCCATGACCATTGTCTTCAAAATGTGCCACGCGCATTTCATCACAATGGTCCACATACTTGTCATTGCCATGCTCCATAAAACTTGTAATCACAATGCTCCATGCACTTCTCATTAAAATGCTCTCTCACCAGAGATATCACAGTGTTCCATCACTAGTCATCACAATACTCCCTCACCCCTGTAATCACAATGTTCCATGACCCTGTCATCACACTGCTACATCCCCTTATCTTCACAATGTTCCATGACCCCTGACATCACAATGTTCCATAACCCCTGTCATCAAAATGCTCCATGATCCTTTTCATCCCAAAGCTCCACGACCCCTGACATCACAGTGTTCTATATCCCCGGCCATCAAAATGTTCCATTACACTTTTCATCAAAATGCTGCATGACCCGGTCATCAAAATGCTCCCTGCCCTTCTCATCACAATGCACCATGCCCTTGTTATCAAAATGCTCCATGACATGTCATCACAAAGCTCCATGACCCTTGGCATCACAATGCTCCATGTCAATGTCATCACAATGCTCCATGAACCCTCCCATCATATTGCTCAATACCCTTGTCGTCACAAAGCTCCATGACACTTGTCATCACAATGCTCGATGCCCTTCTCATCACAATGCTCCATGCCCTTGTCATTACAATCCTGCACGACCCATGTATCATAGTGTTCCGTACCCTTGTCATCACAATGCTCCATGCCCACTCTCATCACAATAATCCCTGAAACATTTCAGACAAATGTTCCATACCCTTCTCATCACAATGCTCCATTACCTCTGTCATAACAATGCACCATGACCCCTGCCATTACAATGTTCCACGGACTAGTCATCACAAGGTTCCATGACACCTGTCATCAAAATGCTTAAGGCCCATTAAATCACAATGCTCCATGCCCTTGTCATCACAAAGCTCCATGACACATGTCATCAGAATGTTCCATGGCCTTCACATCACAATGCTCCATGCCGTTGTCATCACAATGCTCCAAGACCCCTGTAAACACAATGCTCCAAGTCCCTTTTCATCTCAATGCTCCATGAACCCTGTCATCACAATGCACCATGCCCATCATCATAATGATTCAGGATATTGTCATCACAATGAAATCAATATTCTCCATGATGTCTGTCATCATAATGCTCCAAACCCTTGTGATCACAATGTTCCATTACACTTATCACCACAACACCCCATGACGCTCATCATCACAATTATCCATGGTCTTCTCATCACAATGCTCCATGATCTTTGTCATCACAATGCTCAATACACATGTCATCAAAATGCTCCCTGACACTTGTCGTCAGTATGCTCCTTGTACCCTCTCATGAAAAGGCTCCATGCATTTGTCATCAAAATAATCCATCCCCTTGTCATCACAATGCTGCAAGACCCCTGTAATCAAAATGCTACATGACCCTTTTCATCAGAATGCTCCATGAGACTTGTCATCACAAGTCTCCATGGTCTTCTCATCACAATGCTCCAGGAACTTGTCATCACCATGCTCCATTCCCTTGTCATCACAATGCTCCATGACCCCTGTCATCACAATACTCCATGAACATATTCAGCCAAATGCTCCATGAAACTTGCCATCACAGTGATGCATGCCCTTGTCATCCCAATGCTCCATGACCCCTGTATTCACAATGCTCCGTGACGCTTTTCATCACAGTGCTCCATGACACCTGTCATCACAATGCTCCATGCCTTTGTCAGCAAAATGCTACATGCCCTTGTCATTACAATGCTCTATGCACTTGTCATCACAATACTCCATTAACATTGTCATCACAATCCTCCATGAACCTTGGGATCACATTGCTTCATGCCCTTGTCATCACAATGCTCCATGTTCCTTGAAATCAAAATGATCCATGACCTCTGTCATCAAAATGCTCAAATCCCTTGTGATCACAGTGTTCCATAACACTTGTCATCACAACGCTCCATGATGCCTGTCATCACAAAAATCCATGCCCTTTTCATCACAATGCTCCATGACCTTTGTCATCACAATTCTCAATACACTTTTCATCACAATGCTCCCTGACACTTGTCGTCAGAATGCTCCTTGAACCCTATCATGAAAAGGCTCCATGCCTTTTTCATCACAATGCCCCATGCCGTTTTCATCACAATGCTCCATGCAATTGTCATCAAAATACTCCACAAGCTTTTCATCAGAATGTTCCATGACCCTTGTCATCACAAATCTCCATGCACTTGTCAGCACAATGCTCCCTGATCCTTGTCATCACAATACTCCAAGCCATTGTCATCACAATGCTCAATTATCTTTGACAGCAGAATCCTACATAACAATTGGCATCACAATTCTCCATGCCCTTGTCATCACAATGCCCCATTCCAAATGTCATCACAATAATCCATGAAACTAAATAGACCACTGTTCCATCCACTTGTCATCACAGTGCTCCATGCCCTTGTTATCACAATTCTCCATGACCCCGTTCATCACAATGCTCCGTGACTCCAGTCATCACAATGCTTCATGAACTTTGTCATCACAATTGTACATGTCCTCGTCATCAATAGAATCTGTGACCTTTTTAATCACAATGCTCCATGAAATTTTCATCACAATGCTCTTTGACCCTTGTCATCAAAATGCTCTATGTCTTTCTCAGCACAATGCTCCATGACACATGTCATCACAATGCACCATGCACTTGTCATCACAATGATCCACAAATTTGTCATCACAATGCTCCATAAAATTTGTCACCACAATGATCCATGCACTTCTCATCAAAATGCTCTCTCACCACTGATATCACAATGCTACATCACTATTTGTCACAATACTCTCTCACCACTGTCATCACAATGTTTCATGTCATCTGTCATCACAATGCTACATGCACTTATCATCACAATGTTCGATGATCCCTGACATCAAAATGTTCCATAACACCTGTCATCAAAGTGCTCCATGAACCTTTTCATCAAAATGCTCCATGACCACTGACATCACAATGTTCCATAACACCTGTCATCAAATTGTTCCATGACCCTGTCATCAAAATGCTCCCTGCCCTTCTCATCAAAATGCACCACACCCTTGTCATAAAAATGCTCAATGACTTGGCATCACAATGCTCCATGCCCTTGCCATCACAATGCTCCATTACCCCAGTCATAACAATGTTCCATGACCCCTGCTATCACGATGTTGCATGGCCTTGTCATCACAAAGCTCCATGACCCCCTCATCACAATGTTCCAAGAACCCTCTAATCACAATGCTCTATGCCCCTTTTCATCTCAATGATCCATGAACCCTGTCATCACAATGCACCATGCCCATCATCATAATGCTTCATGCTATTGTCATCACAATGAAATCAAAATGCTCCATGACCACTGTCATAACAATGCTCCATGACCCTTGCCATCACAATGTTCCACGGCCTAGTCATCACAAGGTTCCATAACACTTGTCATCACAATGCTCCAGACCCCTGAAATCACAATGCCCCATGCACTTGTCATCACAAAGCCCCATGACGCATGTCATCAGAATGTTCCATGCCCTTTTCATCTCAATCCTCCATGAACCCTGTCATGACAATGCACCATGCCCATCATCATAATGCTACAGGCTACTGTCATCACAATAAAATCAATATTCTCCATGACCTCTGTCATCATAATGCTCGAAACCCTTGTGATCACAATGTTCCATAACACTTATCATCACAACACCCCATGACGTTCATCATCAGAATTATCCATGGTCTTCTCATCACAAAGCTCCATGATCTTGTCATCACAATGCTCAATACACGTGTCATCACAATGCTCCCTGACACTTGTCGTCAGTATGCTCCTTGAACCCTGTCATGACAAGGCTCCATGCCTATTTCATCACAATGATCCATGCCCTTTTCATCACAATGCTCCAAGATCCCTGCAATCACAAATGCTCCATGCCCTTGTCATCACAAAACTCCATGACGCATGTGATCAGAATTCTCCATGGCCTTCTCATCACAATGCTCCATGCACTAGTCATCACAATGCTCCAAGACCAATGCAATCACAATGCTCCATGACCCTTTTCATCAGAATGCTCCATGAGACTTGTCATCACAAGTCTCCATGGTCTTCTCATCACAATGCTCCAGGACATTGTCGTCACCATGTTCCATTCCCTTGTCATCACAATGCTCCATGACACATGTCATCACAATGCTCCATGCCTTTGTCAGCAACATGCTACATGACCTGGTCATTACAATGCTCTATGCGCTTGTAATCACAATACTCCATTTCCATTGTCATCACAATCCTCCATGAACCTTGGGATCACATTGCTTCATGCCCTTGTCATCACAATGCTCCATGCTCCTTGAAATCAAAATGATCCATGACCTCTGTCATCACAATGCTCCAAAACCTTGTGATCACAGTGTTCCATAACACTTGTCATCACAATGCTCCATGATGCCTGTCATCACAATACTCCATACACTTTTCATCACAATGCTCCATGACCTTTGTCATCACAATTCTCAATACACTTGTCATCACAATGCTCACTGACACTTGTCATCAGAAGGCTCCTTGAACCCTGTCATGAAAAGGCTCCATGCCTTTTCCATCACAATGCCTGATGCCGTTTTCATCACAGTGCTCCATGCCATTGTCATCAAAATACTCCACAAGCTTGACATCAGAATTCTCCTTGCACTTGTCAGCACAATGCTCCCTGACCCTTGTCATCACAATGCTCCAAGCCATTGTCATCACAATGCTCCATTACCTTTGTCATCAGAATCCTCCATGTCACTTGGCATCACAATGCTCCATGCCATTGTCATCACAATGGGCCATTACATATGTCATCACAATCCTCCCTGACACCTGTCTTCACAATACTGCATGACCTGGTCATCACAATTCTCCAAGCCCTTGTCATCACAATGTGTCATTCCAACTGTCATCGAAATAATCCATGAAACTTATTAGACCAATGTTCCATGCCCTTGTCATCACAATGCTCCATGCCGTTGTTATCACAATGCTCCATGACCCCTGTCATCACAGTGCTCCGTTACTCCAGTCATCACAATGCTTCATGACTTTGTCATCACAGTGGTCCATGCCCTCGTCATCAACAGTCTCTGTGACCATTTTAACCACAATGCTCCATGAACTTTTCATCACAATGCTCTTTGACCCTTGTCATCACAATGCTCCATGCGCTTGTCAGCACAATGCTCCATGACACATGTCATCACAATGCACCATGCGCTTGTCATCACTGTGCTCCACAATCTTGTTATCACAATGCTCCATAAAATTTGTCATCACAGTGCTCCATGTACTTCTCATCAAAATGCTCTCTCACCACTGATATTACAATGCTACATCACTATTTGTCACAATAATCCCTCACCCCTGTCATCACAATGTTCCATGACTCCTGTCATCAAAATGATACATGCTCTTATCATCACAATGTTCGATGACCACTGACATCACAATGTTCCAGAACACCTGTCATCAAAATGTTCCATGACACTTTTCATCAAATTGCTCCATGACCCTGTCATCAGAATGTTCCCTGCCCTTCTCATCACAATGCACAACACCCTTGCCATCAAAATGCTCCATTACTTTTGTCATCACAAAGATCCATTACCCTTGGCATCACAGTGCTCCATGTGATTGTCATCACAGTGCTCCATGAACGCTCTCATCCCATTGCTCCATGCCCTTGTCTTCACAAAGCTCCATGACACATGTCATCAGAATGCTCCATGACCTTCTCATCAGAATGCTCCATGCCCTTGCCATCACAATGCTCCATTACCCCTGTCATAACAATGCTCCATGAGCCCTGCCATCACTATGTTCCATGGCCTTTTCATCACAAAGCTCCATGACCCATCTCATCACAATGCTCCAAGAACCCTGTAATCACAATGCTCTATGCCCCTTTTCATCTCAATGATCCATGAACCCTGTCATCACAATGCACCATGCCCATCATCATAATGCTTCATGCTATTGTCATCAGAATGAAATCAAAATGCTCCATGACCTCTGTCATAACAATGCTCCAAACCCTTGTGATCACAATATTCCAAAACACTTGTCATCACAATGCCCCATGACGCTCGTCATCAAAATTATACATGGTCTTCTCATCACAATGCTCCATGAACTTTGTCATAAAAATTCTCAGATACACTTGTCATCACAATGCTCCCTGACACTTGTCGTCAATATGCTCCTTGAACCCTGTCATGACAAGACTCCATGCCATTTTCATCACAATGATCCATGCCATTTTCATCACAATGCTCCAAGACCCATGTAATCACAATGCTCCATGCCCTTGTCATCACAATGCTCCAAGACCCCTGTAATCACAATACTCCATGCCCCTTTTCATCAGAATGTTCCATGAGACTTGTTATTACAAGGCTCCATGGTCTTCTCATCACAATGCTCCAGGAAATTTTCATCACAGTGCTCCATTCCCTTGTCATCACAATGCTCCATGACCCCTGTCCTCACAATACTTCCTGAAAATTTTCAGTCCAATTCTCCAGGAACTTCTCATCACAATGCTTCATGATCCCTATCATCACAATGCTCCATGACCACTCTCATCACAACGCTCCATGACCCCTGACAACACAGTGATCCGGGACATTTGTCATCACAGTGCTCCATTCCCTAGTCATCACAGTGCTCCATGAACATTTTCAGCCCAATGCTCCATGACACTTGTCATCACAATTATCCATGCCCTTGCCATCCCTATGCTCCATGACCCCTGTAATCACAATGATCCGTGATGCTTCTCATCACTGTGCTCCATGACCCTTATCATCACAATGCTCCATGCCTGTGTCAGCAAAATGCTACATGACCTATTCATCACAATGCTCCATTTGCTTGTCATCACAATACTCCCTTACCATTGTCATCACAATCCTCCATGAAACTTGGGATCACATTGCTTCATGCCCTTGTCATCACAATGCTCCATGCACCTTGAAAAAAAAATGATCCATGACTTCTACCATCACAATGCTCCAAACCCTTGTGATCACAATGTTCCATAACACTTGTCATCACAATGCACCATGATGCCTGTCATCACAATACTCCATGTCCTTTTCATCAAAATGCTCCATGATCTTTTTCATCACCATTCTCAATACACTTGTCATCACAATGTTCCCTGACACTTGTCGTCAGAATGCTCCTTGAAACCTGTCATGAAATGGCTTCATGCATTTTTTATCACAATGCTCCATGCCCTTTTCATCACAATGTTCCATGCCATTGTCGTCACAATACTCCACAAGCTTGTCATCAGAATGCTCCATGACACTTGTCATCACAATGCTCCATGGCCACTGTCATCACAATGCTCCATATCCCTTGTCATTACTGTGCTCCATGACGCTCGTCATCACAATTATCCATGGTCTTATCATCACAATGCTCCACGCCCTTGTCATCAAAATGCTCCATGACCCTTGTCATCACAGTGCTCCATGGCCACTCTCATCACAATGCTCCATTCCCCTTGTCATTACAGTGCTCCATGATGCTCGTCATCACAATTATCCATGGTCTTCTCATCAAAAAGCTCCACGGGCTTGCCATCACAATGCTCCATGCCCTGGTCATCACAATGCTCCATGTCCACTGTCATCACAATTCTCCTCGTTCTTGGCATCACTGTGCTCCATGACACTTCTCATCACCGTTTTACATGATTTGTCATCACAATTCTCTATGCACTTGTCATCACAATGCTCCATGTCTCCTGTCATAGGAAGCTCCATGTGCTTGTCATCACAATGCTTCATGAACTTGTCATCAAAATTCTCAATGGCCCTTGTCATCACAGTGCTCCATGCCCTTGTCATCACAATGCTCCATGTCCATTGTCATCACAATGCTCCAAGCCCTTGTCATCAAAATGCTCCATTACATTTGTCATCACAATCCTCCATGACACTTGGCATCACAATGTTCCATTCCATTGTCATCGCAATGGACCATGACATATGTCATCACAATGCTCCCTGAGACCTGTCTTCAAAATACTCCATGACCTTCTCATCACAATGCTCCATGTCTTTGTCATCACATTGCACCATGCCCACTGTCATCACAATAATCCATGAAACATGTCAGGCCAATGCTCCATGCCCCTGTCATCACAATGCTCATTGCCTTTTCATCGCAAAGCTCTATGACCCCTGTCATCACAATGCTCCGTGACTCCAGTCATCACAATGCTTCATGACCTTTGTCATCACAATGGTCCATGCCCTCGTCATCACAAGGCTCTGTGACCTTTGTCCCCAAAATGCTCCATAAAATTTTCATCACAATGCTCGGTGACCCTTGTCATCACATTGCTCCATGCCTTTGTCAGCACAAAGCTCCATGATGCATGTCATCAGAACGCTCTATGACATTCTCATCCCAATGTTCCATGCCCTTGTCATCACAGTGCTCCAAGACCCCTGTAATCACAATGTTCCATCACCATTTTCATCAGAATGCTCCATGAGACTTGCCATCACATGGCTCCATGGTCTTCTCATCACAATGCTCCATTACCTTGTCATCACAATGCTCCTTGACCCCTGTCATCACAATACTCCATGAACATTTTCAGCCCAATGCTCCATGACGTTCTCATCACAATGCTCCATGACCTCTGTCATCACAATGCGCCATGACCACTGTCATCACAACGCTCCATGAACCCTGACAACACAATGATCCGGGAATCTTGTCATCAAAATGCTCCATGCCCTTGTCATCCCAATGCTCCATGAACCCTGTAATCACAATGCTCCATGACGCTTGTCATCACAGTGCTCCATGAACCTTGTCATCACAATGCCTTTGACAGCAAAATGATACATAACCTTGTCATCACAATGCTCCATACACTTGTCATCACAATCCTCCATGACCCTTGGGATCAAATTGCTTTATGCCCTTGTCACCTCTATCTTGCCATTCTGGTTTTTACAGATTTTCGGATGTCCTTTTGGACCGGTGGGAAGAGAAAATTCTTTGTAGTGTGGATTTGCATTGCACGCTTGCTTGATTGGCCAAAAAGGGCCTATGCCTTTTCTCTTGAATATATTCAGGAGAAAAGTCATACGCTGGTTTGGGCCAAGTGCATCATTCTCGAAGTTGTGATGCCTTTCCTGTGCTTTAAAGGCGATTCCAATTTACCTCTTGAAATATGTTTTGTGCAATTCTGCCTCATTTTCAAGTCCGCTTTGTTGCCTTCCCTCAACAGATTTTTGGAAGAGAGTAGTCCTTTGTAACTCTGCAGGTTTTTGATTTGCTTTGCCCCTGAGCTCAAATTTTCAAATCCCATTTTTGGGAGCTGACCACAAATCCACAATTTTGATTCAGGAACTATACTGGTTCCAGGGGTGGCTATACTGGTTCCCTGTGGGTGGCTGAGGCTTTGGTTAATTCTTCTTCCTGACGGGAATTTAGAGTGACATGTGTCCGTCCAAAGGCCTACATCTACTCTCTGATTGGTTCTCCCTCTTCCCTTTCATCCTCTGCACAATTAGCAAACTGTGCAAACCAGGAGGTTATAGGGGATGACTCTCCTAATTTGGGAGATTGATAGTAAAGTTGTTGGAATGCCAAACTGTAGCACAAGGAGAGGAAAAATTAGGAGACTTTCAGAAACCTTTCGACATCACAGGGTGTCCATTCTCTAGGTTTCCCATACATGTTATAACTCTAGTGATATTCCCTTCTACCTGGAAATTTGGGAGCCATGGAATGGTGGCATGCATTACTACTTTAAAGGGTCTGCATTTTCTCTCCCAATCTCACCAGTCCTCTCAGTCCCAAGTGTCCAGCCTTATGTCTCATCCAGCTGTCTTTGCAGATAGGGTCATTCTAGGTTTCATCAGAACCCCTGAAGGAATTGTGTAAGAATTTCACTGTTTTTTTTTGTTTTGTTTTTGAAATTCATTTTTATAATGGGGTTGAGCTGATTTTCCCTGACGTGTTTATGCCGGTCTAGACACACTTGATTCCCTTACAGAGGCATATCAATACATAGGTTTTAAGATTCTTACTAATCAGATATATTCCTCTGTGGGGAATAGGGGTTTTGAGTCCCGTTCACTGAGGAAGGTGTAGGTCTTGTCTATTCTGTATTTGGTTTATGGAATGGTACCTGTGCTAATATCAAACTCTGGTTTTATGCATCACCCCACCTCTCCTTTCCCCTTAAGGAGGCATAAGAGTGTTTTCTAAATGTGAGACGCTGCTCTCTTTCCTAATTCAGTTCATGTGTTGTGATGTTGACATTCCCTCTGTAAGTGATATCTTATGATAAGATTCTTTTTCTGTGTGACTAATTTCCTTTAGAATCATCATACCTAAATCCTCTCATTATGCTGCTACTGGCCTTATGACATTGATTTCACGTCTGAGTGATATTCCGTTGTACAAAATTACCACAAGTTCTTTATGCATTTATCTTTTTGCTGGGATACTTTAGGTGTACCGAAGTTAATGTTCTTGTATGCAGAGCAGCCCTAAACTTTGGGGTGTCTGTGTCTTGTTGATATTTAGTCTTCCCAAGTTATATGTCCATGAGTTGAAGTCCTCTTTGCTCGGGGGCTTTGTATTTTAGATGTTTTAGGAAACAGCATACACTTCTTCAGAGTAGCTCTTAGATATTTATACCCCACCCATCAGCGTGACTAGACTCCCTGTTTTCCATGGCCTCTCCTGCATTTTTGATTTGTACACATTTTTTGGATGGACTTTCTGAGCAGTGGAAATTGAGACTTCTTTATTGTGCGGATTTGCATTTCCCTCTTGCTTGGTTGGCCAAAAACTCTGTATGTGTTTTTTTCCTGAAGATATTCACGAAAAAAACGCATACACCCTTTTGCCCAACTGCATCATTTTAGAAATTCTGCTGCTTTTCATATGCTTTAAATGTGAGTACAATCTACCTTTTGAAAAATGTTTCCTGCAATTCTGCCTCTCATTCAGAACCTCTTCGTTGCCTTACCTGAATATATTTATGGACGTTGGTTATCATTTATATCTTTGCAGGTCTTTGAATTGTCTCCTCCTGAGCTCCATTTTGCAACTCTCTTTTTTTGTGAGCTGACCTCCAAACCATTGGATTGATTCCGGCCCTATTCTGATCCTGGGGAGGCAGGCTGAGCCTTTGGTTAATTCTTCTTCCTAATGGGAAATTAAAGTGACATGTGCCTGTCAAAACTCCTACAGCTAATCTCTCATTGGTTCCTCCTCTTCCCATTTACCCTCTGCAAAAATTGCAAACTGTGTGAAACAGGAGGTTAAAGATGCTGATTCTCCAAGTTGGGAGATTGTTAGTAATGTGGTTGGAATGGCGAACCCCAGCACCAGGAGATCAAAAATGAGGTGCATTTTAGACACCTCTCCTGAGCACACAGTGTACATTCATCTCGGTTTCCCAGGCATGTTTTCCCTGTCAGAAGATTCCCTTGAAACTGCAAATTTCGGACCCATGGAATGGGTATCAGGCAGTATTACTTTAAAAGGTCTGCATTTCCTCACCCAGCCTCTCTAACATCTCTTAGCGTGCATAGCTTCCAGCCTTATATATCATCCTGCTGTGGGTCTACATGTGTTCAATCCATGCTACATCGTAGCCCTTCAACAAAAGTTGTAAGAATTTTTGTCTGTCTCACTGTTTTTATAAATATTTTTAAATTTATTTTTATATTGGTTACAGCTGATTTTCAAAGCTCTGTTTTTTGCTGCTGTACATCCACTTGATTCATGTACTGTGAGACAACAATAAATTCTTTCTCAGATGCTTACGAGTCATATGTATTATTTTCCAGTGACTTGAGTGGACTGAGTGCAGTTCTTTGAGGTACCGTGTAGGCCTTGCCAGTTATTCAATTCGGTACTTGGAATGGTATATTTGCTAATTTCAACCTCCTGGATAATACCTCACCATTCCCCACCTTTCCCATTTAGCAGCCTTATGTCTATTTTCTACATATTTGACTATGTTTCTGTTTTGTAGTTTATTTCATGTGTAGCCATTTTTGATTCCACCTTTAAGTGACATCTTATGATATGTGTCTTTTTCTTTCTGACATGTGTCACTTAGAATGATCGTATGTAACTCCTCCAGAGTTGTTCCAACTGGCCTTATTTCATTGATTTCTGGATGAGTAATATTCCACTCTACATAAGTACCCCATCTCTTTTATCCATTTTATCCTTCCAGGGACATTTAGGTTATATCCAAGTGGAGGCCCTTTTTAACAGAGAGGTGGTAAACGTCGGGGTGCCTGTTTTCTGTCATTTTTTGTTTTTCCCAAGGTACACGCCCATGAGTGCAAGTGCCCTATGCTCTGTAGCTCAGTTTTCAGATGTTTTAGCAAACACAATACACTTCTCCAGAGTGGCCGTTGGCAAATTACATTTCCACTATCAGCCTCACAGGGCTCCCTTTTCTCCTCACCCAGTCCTGCATTTCTGGTGTTTACACTTTATGTGGATGGCCCTTCTGACTGATGTGAAGTGATACATTTTGTAGTATTGATTTCCAGTGCCCACCTGTTTGGTTGGATAAAAAGTGTGTATGGCCTTTACTTGAATATATTCACAAAAAAATGCATACGCCCTTTTGGGCCAAGTGCATCATTGTCGATGTTCAGCCCCTTTTCTTGTGCTTTAATGGGGAGTCCTTTCTACCTCTTCAAATCTGTTTCCTGCCACTCCCCCTTGCTAACAAGTCCTTTTCTGTGACTTACCTCAAGACATTTTTCAACAATAGATATTTTCAACTCTGCAGTTTCATGAATTTTAGTGCCCCTTAGTTCCATTTTTCAACTTGTATTTTTGGAAACTGGACACAAAACAGCGGGATTTCCTCTAGCCCTATTCTCTTTCCGTGGGCAATTCTAGCCTTTGATGAATTTGTCTTCCGGATTGGAAATTAGAGTGGTATGTGCCTGTCCGAACACCTAAGACTTGTCTCTAAATTTTTCTCACCCTTCCGCTTCATCCTCTGGACAAATTCCAAACTGTGTGCAACAGGATGTTGACGGTGCTGATATCCCCAAGTGAGGAGATTGTTAGGAAAGATGCTGCAGGGGTGAACCCGAGCACCAGGCGATGAGGAGATGAGGTGCCTTTTCCAAACTCTTTCCGATCAAACGGTATACCATCCTCTAGGTGTGACAGGCATGGTTTAGCTGTAGGAAGGGTCCCGTGCATGGAAGGAGAACACCAGGGATTTTTCCAAATCAGTGCCTCCCCGAACCCCAAACTGGGGAATTTTTAAGCTACGGCTACACGTATGTCCATTAAGGGCCTTGGGAAATAGGCAGAGCCCAACTTTAGATGATTGAAATCTTCAGGTTCAGAAGCGCTCACCATCGGCCTTGCTTAGGTTACATTTTATCTGTCATTGATAGATGATGTCAATAAAAAATATCGATTCTTTTTCAGATTATTTCCCCTTATAGGTTATTGCAAAATATTCAGTGTAGTTCCCTGTGGTATACAGTAGTTCCTTGTTGATGATCTATTTTATACATAGCAGTGTGTATGTGTTAATCCCAAACTGTTAATTTATCCCTTTTCCAACATTTCCCCTTTGGTAATAATACTTTATAAGATTTTATACTTCTCAGAAATGGGGGAGCTGAAAGAGAGGTATCCTTTTCAATGGAAAAGCATTCAAAACAAGATTGAAGCTTCAGCCAAGAGTATTCGATGTACATCCATGGAAATAAATCACTTCATTTCTCTAATGTTGACCTGACAAATAAGACAGACGTCTTCACTGAACTTGCTTATAGTAAAGTGATGGAAATATCAAATGTAAGTCTTAGAAAAATCTTATTTTACCCTAGCATTATACACTGCTCTATGTTAACTACAGTTTGGCTCACACATCTGTTCATTGAAGTTACAATGTTCTCAATTTCTGTTACTGATCCTGCAGAGGGGACCCCAACAGGAGTCCCCATGCCCAGTGTCATTGGAGCCAACAGATCAAGACTGAGTTTGGTTCAGAAGCAAAGGAAACATTATTTTGAAAACCGAATGGAGAGGTGAGAGTGTGCCCTCCCCCACGGGCTGTGGGCTGGGCTGCTGTGTAGGGATCCCGGCAGCGTCAGTGGGAGTTAGGGGATGGAGGTCTCGAGGGCTGGGTTGGCTGCAGCTCAGGCTCTATGCCGTGGAGTCTGCATGGGACTCCGCTAGCTGAGGTGTCGAAACAGCCATTCTGCACTAGGAAATCGGGTCTGAAGTGCCGGGTGTGGGACCTCTGCATGCGGAACCCTAGGAACACGTGAAATTAGACAAAGCACAAAGGAAAAACAGGTTAGACTGTATTTTATTGCCCAGGTTCTCTTTTTATATCACAGGAATTTTTAATGAACGTTGCCAGAGATGAACACCTCCTCTGCTTTTTGTTCCGTTCCTCATTCTTGGGGTGTTGAGGGTGCAGACCCCTCTTTTGTAACTGCTTCATGCTGTGGTGGCAGCCCTGATACCTGGGGGGAGGGGCAAAACGTCTCCCCACCAGCCTCCAGGTGAGGTTGATTGTCCCAAGGCCTCCTGCCTCACTTCTCGTCCGCCTGAGCACCAGCATTGGAAGTGTTATTGATTCTAATGACCTTTAAGGGTCCAGGAAAGAGATGCGCAGAGATGCTGTGGTGGCAGGTTTCACCTCACCCCACATTTGCTCGGTGACCTTAGGCTGACGTTTTTTGCCAGCCTAGATGCTCTGACCAGTAGCCTGTGCTTTCTTTAATTAGGTCCCTGAATTAATGTACAAACAGCACCATGTGTCAGAGCCCTGCCCGTGCAACTCCCAGACAGTCCAGGGTCAGTGGTGATCCAGGACCATGACGTCCACTGAGTCAACGGCCTTTAGAAGTAGCCAGCAGTCCAGCTGGTCATATTGGCTACCATCACCGTGGTGTCTGTAGGGTTTTCTATGGTGAAAGCATGATATACGTTTCCCCCGCCAAGCTTATTAGCTCCCCTCTGGGTGCAGTAAGTCCTGCAAGCAGTAGTGTGCTCTTTCGCGGCACAGTCTTGTTGTTTTCTGAGAGAAACTCCAGGTCAAGTGATGGTCACACGAGTCATCTTGGGGGCCCGTTGCCCCCGTTTGTCTCTCTGGACGTTGGAGTTGGAGGGCCTCCTCACTCGAGGTCAGTGTGTCCACAGAGCGACCCCTGCAACTTCAGGGCATGATGGGTGGTTAGGATCACGACGTTGGCTCCTTTTCCCTTAGGAGGGAGCTGGCCTTGTGGGCTGCTGATTTCCAGCTTTTTAGATACCCCAGTATCCTGGCCTGATGAGTCGGTGGGCAAAGCCCTTGGTGACCATAGTTTATCATACCTGAAGGGCATTCTTGTGTTGCTCCATTTCAAGTGGTCCCAGTTTTTGCACTAAGGCTCCAAGGGCGATTAACTTTTGACCGGGTATGTAATGGTCAAAGGGTTTAGCTAAATTAGCGAGTTCCTGGGCAAGGATCTGAATTGACTGCTCTTTCCATTCATGAAAGGCTGCTTCTGGATTCTATTCAAAAGGATCATCCTCTTTTCGTGTCAGTGTTTCATGTAGAGGCCCAGCTATTAGACTGTAGTTAGGGATCCAGATGCAGAAAACCTTGTCCTCCCCAGGAACCCCTAAGCTGTCTTCTAGTTTTAGAAGAGGTAAGGCTGCAAATGGCTTCTTCCCTATCCTGGGATGCGTTTCTCCGAATATCTGTGAGATTGAAGCCCAGGCATGTCACCTGAGCCTGGGATATTTGAGCCTTTTTCTTGGACACCTTCTATCCTTTCTTGGCTAGGTAGTTCAGAGGCGTCTTTAGTAGGCCTGGCGATCAGAATGTCATCTGCATATTGAAGGAGGGTTCCCTTTTACAGAGGTAGAACTTTTAGGTCTTTAGAGGACATTTCCCCAATGATGGTGTGGGGATTTTTGTACCATTGGGGCAGGACGGCCCAGCATTATTGCTTGTGTTGCATGTTGTGTCCTGCCACACACAAGCCAAAAATTCTTGTGACTCTGAGATGAATGGAATACAGAAGAAGGCATCATTGAAGTGTAATACAGAATGCCATGGCCTGGTGGATGGTAGAATCAGCAGCAGGGTGTAGGAAATAGGAGCTACTGGATGTATATCCTCGGTGGCTTCACTAACTGTCCTGATATCCTTTACCAGGTCTCCAGCAGCCCATGGGGCTCTCATGGTCAGGAAAATCCCAGGATATGGAGCTCACCTGGGCTGCATCCCGCACCCCACAACCCACGGGGCTCTCATTGTCAAGTCCCTCCCAGCGTATGGAGCTCACCTGTGCATCTACCCAGCAGCCCATGGGGATCTCATAGTCAGGCCCTTCCAAGGATACGGAACTCCCCTGGGCAGGTACCACAGCAGGGCTGGACACACAGGAACTGTGCACATAGCCCACCTTGCAGAGAACCCCCAGATCACCTGTCACTCACAGCTGACACAGAACACCTAAGAGCAGGACTTGAACTAACAAACAGTAGCTCTGACATGTGTGTGACCCTGGCTATCACTCCATGCAGCCTCTCTCTGCCTGGTCTTCCAGACACTTCCACTGCAGCCAGGGCACCAGGCCTCTGTCTCCACCCACCATCACTCCTCTCCCTGACTCCTGGGTTCCTCTCATTAGGATAGGGTCTTCTTGAATTTGTTTTCCACTCATGGACCAGATAAAATGATAAGAAAACAAGCCACAGCTGCAGCCCCTTGTCTATCCTGACTCTCAAGAGCCCACACCTGTTCCTTGGGACTGACCCGTTTAGCAAGGTTCATTTTCTGCAACTGTGAGCCCCTGAGGGGTGAGGATTGGATGATTTGGGCAGCCTGACACTGCCTGCCAGCCACCCCCCACAGGTGTGCCTGGGTTGAGGTCAATATAAACACCTCTCCAGTCAGCAAGAGCACCTGTAGCTGTGCCTGACGCCATATTCTCTGCCCCGTCAGCAGTGTCGGGGCTGGGGTGGTGGGAGGGAGTGAGGGGCCGTGGTTTTGTGGGTGGCCCAGTGTGAGTGGGGCTCTGCTGGACTTTCTGCAGGAGTTGCCAGGCTGCCACCTGCTAAAGAAGAGGATGTGTCACCCATACCTGCCACTGGAATTTCTCCCCAGGCAGCGGTGAGGAAGTAAAAAAACAGTGGGGGCCGTGGCAGGAGGGGTATCTCAGGCAGGGAAATGGAAAGATTCCAGAAGAGCATCTGGGGCCAGGACCATTCTGGCTGACCTGCAGGCACCAAGTCGGCCTGCGTGCTCTCGCTAGTGTGGCTCCACAGCCCTTCCTGTAGGCTTGCAAGTGCTTGTACATATTCAGGTGTTTTACTTGGAAAGGTTGGGAAGAGTTCAGCTGCAGCAGGACTGGGGCTCAGCTCACATTTACTCACAGACGCCTCGACACAGTCCCCCAGCTTTGCAATGAGGATGCTCCTTTTAGGGGGCAGCGCTGCTGAGTGCATGGGAGACGATTTCCCACCTCTGACCAACATAAGAATTTTTTACCACTGGAGCAAGTGCCCTGATACGATTTTCCTCTGTATAACTGGTGGGTTCTGTTTTTTTTTCCTTTTTTTTCTTTTTGGTTCAAGTTAGATTTTATTTATTCCTCTTTTTTTTTTAATTTGGAGATATAAACATGGAAATAATGCATTAATATAAAGACGTCTATGTGAAGGGAAAAACTATTTTTCTGTTTTATTTTATTAAATGTTATGTATTTATTTTTAATTTTTTTAAATTTATTTCTTTTATTCAGCAGGTTCTTATTGGATATGTATTTTATACATATAAGTGTGCACATGTGAATCCCAGTCTCCCAATTCATCCCACCACCACCCTCACATGGCGTTCCCTCCTTGGTGTCCATATGTTTGTTCTCTACATCTGTCTCTATCTCTGCCCTGCAAACTGGTTCATCTGTACGATTTTTCTAGGTTCCACATATATGCATTAATATACAATATTTGTTTTTCTCTTTCTGACTTACTTCACTCTGTATGACAGTCTCTAGATTCATCAATGTCTCTACAAATGACCCAATTTCATTCCTATGTATGGCTGAGTAATATTCCATTGTATATATGTACCACGTCTTTATCCATTCTTCTGTCTGTGGGCACTTAGGTTGCTTTCATTACCTGTCTATTGTAAATAGTGCTGCAATGAACATTGTGGTGAATGTGTCTTTGTGATTTATGGTTTTCTCTGGTTATATGCCCAGTAGTGGGTAGCTGGATTATATGGTAATTCTATTTTTAGTTTTTTAAGGAACCTCCATACTGTTCTCCATAGAGACTGTATCGATTTACATTCCCAACAATAGTGGAAGAAGGTTCCTTTTCTTCACACCCTCTCCAGCATTTGTTGTTTGTAGATTTTCTAATGATGCCCATTCTAACAGGTGTGACGTGATACCTCATTGTAGTTTCGATTTCCATTTCTCTAATAATTAGTGATGTTGAGTAGATTTTCATGTGCGTACTGGCCACCTCTATGTCTGCTTGGAAGAAATGTCTATTTAGATCTTCCATTTTTGTATTGGGTTGTTTGTTTTATTACTATTGAGCTGCATGAGCTGTTTATATATATTGGAGATTAATCATTTGTCCATTGATTCGTTTGCAAATATTTTCTGCCATTCTGAGGGTTGTCTTTTTGTCTTGTTTGTAGTTTCCTTTGCTTTGCAAAAGCTTTTACGTTCCATTAGGTCCCATCTGTTTAGATTTCTTTTTAATTTCATTGCTATAGGAGGTGGATCAAAAAAGATCTTGCTGTGATTTACGTCAGAGTATCCTTCGTAAGTTTTCCTCTCAGAGTTTTATACTGTCCGGTCTTACATTAAGGTCTCTAATCCATTTTGAATATATTTTTATGTATGGTGTTGGGGAGTGTTCTAATTTCATTATTATACATGTAACTCTCCATATTTCCCAGCACCAATGATTGAAGAGACTGTCTTATCTCCATTGTATAGTCTTGCCTCCTTTGCCATAGTTTAGTTGACCATAGGTGTGTAGGTTTATCCTTGGGCTTTCTTTTTTTTTTTTTTCCTTTTACACATTTATTGGAGTATAATTGCTTTACAATGGAGTGTTCGTTTCTGCTGTATAACAAAGTGAATCATCTATACATATACAAATATCACCAGATCCCCTCCCTCTTGCATCTCCCTCCCACACTCCATATCCCACCCCTTTATGTGGTCAAAAAGCACCGAGCTGATCTCCCTGTTCTATGTGGCTGCTTCCCAGTAACTATCGGTGTTACATTTGGTAATGTATTTATGTCCATGCCACTCTCTCACTTCGTCCCAGCTTACCCATCCCCCTTCCGGTGTCCTCAAGTCCTTTCTCTATGTCTGTGTCCTTAATCCTGTCCTGCCACTAGGTTCTTCAAAATCTTTTTTTTCTTCATTAGATTCCATATATCTCTGTTAACATACAGTATTTTTTTTCCCTTTCTGACTTACTTCACTGTGTAGGACAGATTCTAAGTCCATCCACCTCAGTACAAATAACTCAGTTTTGCTTCTTTTTATGGTTGAGTAATATTTGATTGTATATATGTGCCCGATGTTCTTTATCCATTCATCTGTCGATGGACACTTAGGTTGCTTCCATGTCCTGGCTAATGCAAATAGAGCTGCAATGAACATTTTTGTACATAACTCTTTTTGAATTATGGTTTTCGCAAGGCAAATGCCCAGTAGTTGGATTGTTGTGTCGTATGGTACTTCTATTGTTAGTTATTTAAAGGACCCTCCGTACTGTTCTCCCTAGTGCCCATATCAATTTACATTCCCACCCACAGTGCAAGTGTGTTCCCTTTCCTCCAATAAAGGCCTCTCCAGCATTTATTGTTTTGTAGATTTTTTTGATGATTGCCACTCTGATTGCTGTGAGGTGATACCTCACGGTAGTTTTGATTTGCATTTCTCTAATGATTAGTGATGTTCAGCATCCTTTCATGTGTTTCTTGGTAATCTGTATATCTTCTTTGGAGAAATGTCTATTAGGTCTTCTGCCCGTTTTTGGATTGGGTTGTTTGTTTTTGTGATATTGAGCTACATGAGGTGCTTGTAAAGTTTGGAGATTAATCCTTTGTCAATTGCTTCATTTGAAAATATTTTCTCCCATTCTGAGGGTTGTTTTTGCATCTTGTTTATGTTTTCCTGTACTGTGTAAAAGCTTTTAAGTTTCATTAGGTCCCATTTGTTGATTTCTGTTTTTATTTCCATTTCTCAGAGTGGTGGGTCAAAAAGGATCTTGCTGTGATTTATGCCATAGAGTGTTCTGCCTATGGTTTCCTCTAAGTGTTTTATAGTGTCTGGTCTTATATTTAGATCTCTAATCAATTTAGAGTTTATTTTTGTGTATTGTGTTATGGAGTGTTCTAATTTCATTCCTTTATGTGTAGGGGTCCAGTTTTCCCAGCACCAATTACTGAAGAGACTGTCTTTTCTCCATTGTATATCCTTAGCTCCTTTGTCATAGATGAGATAGCCATAGGTATGTAGGTTTATCTCTGGGCTTTCTGTCCTGTTCCATTGATCTGTGTTTATGCCAATCTACATACACTTGATTCCATTATGGAGACATATAAATACATAGGTTTCAAGGTTATTAACAGTCAGATATATTCCTCTTCAGTGAATAGGGTGTTTTGTGTCCAGTTTATAGAGAAAGGAGTAGGTCTTGTCTATTACATATTTTGTATATAGAATGGGATCTGTGCTAATTTCAAACTCTGCTTTTACACATCACCCCATGTCACCTTTCCCCTTAGGGAGGCATAAGTGTGTTTTCTAAATGTGTAACTCTGTTCTCTTTTGAAATTCAGTTCATGTGTAGCCATGTTTACATTTCCTCTATAAGTGATATATTACAATAAGTTTCTTTTTCTTTGTGGCTCATTTCACTTAGCATGATCGTACCTAATGCCACTCATTATGCTGCTATTGGCCTTATGACATTGATTTTATGTCTGAGTGACATTCCATTGTATATAAGTACCACAACATCTATATCCATTTTTTTTTCCTTTCCTGGGATATATAAAGTGTACCGAAGTCGAGGTTCTTGTAAACACAACAGCCCTAAACTTTGGGCTGGCTGTGTGTTGTGGATTTTTAGTTTTCTCAAAATACACGCCCATGAGTGGAAGTGTGCTATGTTCTGTAGCTCTGTTTTAGAAAACAACATACAGTTCTCCAGAGAGGCTGTTGGCAATTTACATCCTGTCCATCGGCGTAACCAGGCTCCCTTTTCTCCGTGGCCTGTCCTGCATTTGTGGTTTTTACACTATTTGTGGATGGCCCTTTTGACTGGAGGTAAGGGACACTTCTATGTAGTGTGGATTTGCAATGCCTGAGGGCTTGCTTGGCCAAAAAGGGCATATGCATTTTTTCCCGAATATATTCAAGAAAATACACATAATCCCTTTTCAGCCAAGGGCAACATTGTCGAAATTCTGTCGCTTTTCATGTGCTTTAAAGACGACTCCAATCTACCTCTTGAAATCGGTTTCCTTCAATTCTGCCTTGCATTCAAATCCTCTTCACTGCCTTTCCTCAATATATTTCTGGATGATAGTTGTCCTTTATAACTCTGCAAGTTTGTGAATTGCTGTGCCCCTGATTTCCATTTTTCAACTCGCCTCTTTGTGAGCTGGCTGCAATACCGCAGGATGGCTTTAGGCCCTAGTCTGGTTCCAGCGCTTCAGGCTGAGCCTTTGTTTAATTCTTCTTCCTGATGGGAAACTAGAGTGACATGTGCCCATCCAAACACCTACAGCTAATCTCTCATTTATTTCCCCTCTTCCTGTTCATCCTCTGCACAATTTGCAAACTGTGCATAACGGGAGGGTAAAGGCGCTGACACTCCAAGTGGGGAGATTTTTAGTAATGCAGATGGAATGGTGAAGCCGAGCATGACAAAAGAAAAATGAGGTACCTTTTAGAAAACTTTCCCAATTACACAGTGTACCATCCACTGGGTTTTCCATGCATGTTTTAACTGTAGGAAGATTCCCTTAAACCTGGAGAGTTGGGACCACTAGAATGGGTAGCACACAGTATTGCTCTAAGTGGTGTTCTTTTGTTAACACAACCTCAGCAATCTTGTCAGCCCCAAGTGTCCAGTCTTATGTCTCATCCAGCTGTGGGTGTAAAGGTGGTCAATCTAGCTTGCATCACAGGCCCTGAACGTAGTTTTTAAAACTTTCTATCTGTTTTTGCATTTTGCTTTTGAAATTTATTTTTATAAGTGGGTTTAACTGAATTTCAGTGCTGTGTTCATGCCGTTTTACACACATATGATTCCTTTATGGAGACATGAGAATACATATGTTTTAAAATACTTAGAGTCAGACATATTCCTCTGCAATGAATAGGGGGTGTTGAGTCCAGTTTATTGTGCCGGGAGTAGGTGTTGTCTATTACATACATGGTTTAAATAAAGGTATCTGTGCTAATTTAAAACTGTGGTTTTATGCATCACCCCACCTCGGCTTTCCCATTAAGCAGGCAGAAGATGTTTTCTAAATGTGTGAATCTGTTGTGTTTGTCATTCAGTTCATGTGTAGTCATGTGTACATTCCCGCTATGAGTGATACCTTATGATAAGATTAGTTACTCTGTAATCTTTCCTAACTCCGTTCATGTGTAGCCATGTTTACAGGACCTTCATAAGTGATATCTTATGATAAGTTTCTTTTTCTGTGTGACTAATTTCACTTAGAATCATCGTACCTGAATCCACTCATTTTGCTGCTACTGGTCTTATGACATTGATTTCATGGCTGAGGGATATTCCATCGTACAAAAGTACCACAATTTTTTGAACCATATTTATCTTTAGTGGGATACTTAAGGTGTACCCAAGTTGAGGTTCTTGTAAGCAGTGCAGCCCTAAATATGGGGTGGCTCTGTCGTACTGATTTTCAGTTTTCCAAAGGTATATTCCCTAGACTGGAAGTGCCCTTGGCTCTGTAGCTCTGTAGTTTACTTGTTTTAGGGAACACAATGCACGCCTCCAGAGAGGCAGTTTGCAATTTACATCCCGCCCATCAGCATAACAAGGCTCCCTGTTCTCCAGGGCCTGTCTTGCCTTTCTGATTTTTAGACATTTTGCGGATGTCCCTTTTGTCCGGTGGGAAGTGAAACTACTTTGTAGTGCAGATTTGCATTGCCCGCTTACTTGCTTGGACAAAAAGGGCGTTGCGTTTTCTCCTGAACACATACGCTCTTTTTGGCCAAGTGCATCATAGTCGAAGTTGTGCCCCTCTTCATGTGCTTTAAAGGCAATTCCAACGTACCTCTTGAAATCTGTTTCCTGCTATTCTGCCTCGCTTTCAAGTCCGCATCATTGCCATCCCTCAACAGATTTTTGGACGATAGTTGCCCTTTATTACTCTGCCAGTTTGTGAATAGCTGTGCCCTGAGCTCCATTTTTTAACTCGTTTTTTGTGAGCTGAACGCAAGTCCAATATTTTGGTTCAGAACCTATACTGGTTTTCGGTGGGTGGCTGAGACTTTGGTTAATTCTTCTTCCTCCCGGGAAATAAGAGTGACATGTGCCCATCCAAATGCGTAACAGCTAGTCTCTCATTGGTTCTCCCAGTTCTCTTTCATCCTTTGCCAAATAGGCAACCTGTGCGAACCAGGAGGTTAAAGGGGCTGTCTCTCCAAGTTGGGAGATTGATAGTAAAGCAGTTGGAAAGTCAAACTGTAGCACATGGAGAGGGACTATTTGTTCATTATTAGAAACCTTTCATATTCACAGTGTGACCATTCTCTAGGTTTCCCATACATGTTATAGCTATAGTAATATCCCCTTCAACCTGGAGAGTTGGGAACCATGGAATGGGTGCCATGCATTATTGCTTTAAAGGGTCTGCATTTGCTCACCCAATCTCACCAATCCTATCGGTCCCATGTGTCCAGCCTTATGCCACATCCATCTGTCATTGTAGATAGGGTCATTCCAGGTTTCATCAGAGACCCTGAAGGAATTGTAATGAATTTCCCTGTTTTTATGTTTTGTTTTTGAAATTCCTTTTTATAGTGGGTTTGAGCTGATTCTCGCTGCCATGTTTATGCCAGTCTAGAAACACTTGATTCCCTTAAGAAGACATATCAATACATAGGTTTTAAGTTTCTTACTGGTCACATATATTCCTCTACGGGAAATATGGGGTTATGAGTCCCTTTCACTGAGGAAGGTGTAGGTCTTGTCTATTCCATAGTTGGTTTTTGGAACAGTACCTGTGCTTATATCAAACTCTGGTTTTATGCATCACCCCACTTCTCCGTCCCCCTTAAGCAGGCATAAGAGGGTTTTCTAAATGTGAGACTCTGTTCTCTTTCCTAACTCAGTTCATGTGTAGCCATGTTTACAGGATCTTCATAAGTGATATCTTATGATAAGTTTCTTTATCTGTGTGACTTATTTCACTTAGAATCATCGTACCTGAATCCACTCATTTTGCTGCTACTGGTTTTATGACTGATTTCATGGCTGAGGGATATTCCATCGTACGTAAGTACCACAATTTTTTGAACCATTTTTATCTTTCCTGGGATATTTAAGGTGTACCCAAGTTGAGGTTCTTGTAAGCAGTGCAGCTCTAAAAGTTGGGGTGGCTCTGTCTTATTGATTTTCAGTTTTCCCAAGGTATATTCCCTAGTCTGGAAGTGCCCTTGGCTCTGTAGCTCTGTTGTTTACGTCTTTCAGGGAACACAATGCACTGCTCCAGATAGGCAGTTGGCAATTTACATCCCGCCCATCAGCATAACAAGGCTCCATTTTCTCCAGGGCCTGTCTTGCCTTTCTGGTTTTTACCCATTTTGTGGATGTCCCTTTTGACCAATGGGAAGTGATACTTCTTTGTAGTGCAGATCTGCATTGCCCAATTGCTTGCTTGGCTAAAAAGGGCATATGCGTTTTCTCCAGAATATATTCAGGAGAAAACGCATACGACCTTTTTCGCCAAGTGCATCTTTGTCGAATTTGTGCCCCTCTTCCTGTGCTTTAAAGGCAATTCCAATATATCTGTGGAAACCTCTTTTCTTCTATTGTGCCTCGCTTTCATATCCGCCTTGTTGCCTTCCCTTAACAGATTTTTTGACGATAGTTGTCCTTTATTACACTACCAGTTTGTGAATTGCTATGCCCCTGAGCTCCATTTTTTAACTCGTTTTTTGTGAGCTGAACCCAAGTCGTATATTTTGGTTCAGGACCTATACTGGTTCCCGGTGGGTGGCGGAGACTTTGATTAATTCTTCTTCCTCCCATGAAATAAGAGTGACATGTGCCCGTCCAAATGCCTAACAGCTACTCTCTCACTGGTTCTCGCTCTTCCCTTTCATCCTCTGCCAAATTGGCAACCTGTGCGAACCTGGAGGTTAAAGGGGCTGTCTCTGCAAGTTGGGAGATTGATATTGAAGAAGTTGGAAAGTCAAACCGGAGCACCAGGAGAGTGATTATTCGTTGAGTTTTAGAGACCTTTCATATTCACAGTGTGTCAATTCTCTAGGTTTCCCGTACATGCTAATAATGTAGTAATATTCCCTACAACCAGTAGAGTTGGGACCCATGGAATGGGTGCCATGTATTTTTGCATTAAAGGGTCTGCATTTGCTCACACAATGTCACCAATCCTCTCAGTCCCATGTGTCCAGCCTTATGCCACATCCAGCTGTCGTTGTAGATAGGGTCATTCCAGGTTTCATCAGAGACCCTGAAGGAATTGTAAAGAATTTCCCTGTTTTTTTGTTTTCTTTTTGAAATTCTTTTTTATAGTGGGTTTGAGCTGATTCTCGCTGCCATGTTTATGCCAGTCTAGACACACTTGTTTCCCTTACGGAGACATATCAATACATAGGTTTTAAGGTTATTACTAGTCAGATATATTCCTCTGTGGGAAATATGGGGAATAGAGTCCCTTTCACTGAGGAAGTTGTAAGTCTTTTCTCTTCCATAGTTGGTTTTTGAACGGTACCTGTTCTTATATCAAACTCTGGTTTTATGCATCACCCCACCTCTCCTTCCCCCTTAAGCAGGCATAAGAGTGTTTCCTAAATGTGAGACTCTGTTCTCTTTCCTAACTCAGTTCATGTGTAGCCATGTTTACAGGATCTTCATAAGTGATATCTTATGATAAGTTTCTTTTTCTGTGTGACTTAATTCACTTAGAATCATCGTACCTGAATCCACTCATTTTGCCGCTACTGGTCTTATGACATTGATTTCATGGCTGAGGGATATTCCATCATACGTAAGTACCACAATTTTTTGAACCATTTTTATCTTTCCTGGGATAATTAAGGTGTAACCAAGATGAGGTTCTTGTAAGCAGTGCAGACCTAACTTTTGTGGTGGTTATGTCTTATTTATTTTCAATTTTCCCTAGGTATATTCCATAGATTGGAAGTGCCCTTGGCTCTGTAGCACTGTTGTTTACTTGTTTCAGGGAACACAATGTACTCCTCCAGATAGGCAGTTGGCAATTTACATGCCGCCCATCAGCATAACAAGGCTCCCTGTTTTCCAGGGCCTGTCTTGCCTTTCTTGTTTTTACCCATTTTGTGGATGTCCCTTTTGACCAGTGGGAAGTGATACTACATTGTAGTGTAGATATGCATTGCCCACTTGCTTGCTTGGCCAAAAAGGGCGTATGCATTTTCTCCTGAATATATTTAGGAGAAAACGCAGACACACTTTTTGGCCAAGTGCATCATTGTCGAAGTTGTGACCCTCTTCCTGTGCTTTAAAGTCGATTCCAACGTACCTCTTGAAATCTGTTTCCTGCTCTTCTGCCTCGCTTTCAAGTCCGCCTCGTTGCCTTCCCTCAACAGATTTTTGGACGATAATTGCCCTTTATTACTCTGCCAGTTTGTGAATTGCTGTGCACCTGAGCTCCATTTTTTATCTCGTTTTTTGTGAGCTGAACGCAAGTCCAATATTTTGGTTCAGAACCTATACTGGTTTTCGGTGGGTGGCTGAGTCTTTGGTTAATTCTTCTTCCTCCCGGGAAATAAGAGTGACATGTGCCCGTCCAAATGCCTAACAGCTACTCCTTCATTGGTTCTCCCACTTCCGTTTCATCATTTGCCAAATTGGCAATGTGTGCGCACCAGGAGGTTGAAGGTGCTGTCTCTCCAAGTTGGGAGATTGATAGTAAAGCAGTTGGAAAGTCAAACTGGCGCACAAGGAGAGGGACTATTCGTTGAGATTTAGAAACCTTTCGTATTCACAGTGTGTCCATTTTTAGGTTTCCCTTACATTTTATAGCTATAGTAATATACCCTTCAGCCTGGAGAGTTGGGACACATGGAATGGGTGCCATGTATTATTGCTTTAAAGGGTCTGCATTTGCTCACCCAAACTCACCAATCCTCTCAGTCCCATGTGTCCAACCTTATGCAACATCCAGCTGTCGTTGTAGATAGGGTCATTCCAGGTTTCCTCAGAGAACCTGAAGGAATTGGAAAGAATTTCCCTGTTTTTATGTTTTGTTTTGAAATTCCTTTTTATAGTGGGTTTGAGCTGATTCTCGCTGCCATGTTTATGCCAGTCTAGAAATACTTGATTCCCTTATGGAGACATATCAATACATATGTTTTAAGATTCTTACTAGTCAGATATATTCCTCTGTGGGAAATAAGGGGTTTTGAGTCCCTTTCTCTGATAAGGTGTAGGTCTTGTCTATTCCATAGCTGGTTTTTGGAACGGTACCTGTGCTTATATCAAACTCTGGTTTTATGCATCACCCCTCCTCTCCTTCCCCCTTAAGCAGGCATAAGAGTGTTTTCTAACTGTGAGACTCTGTTCTCTTTCCTAACTCAGTGCATGTGTAGCCATGTTTACAGGATCTTCATAAGTGATATCTTATGATAAGTTTCTTTTTCTGTGTGACTTATTTCATTTAGAATCATCGTACCTGAATCCACTCATTTTGCTGCTACTGGTCTTATGACATTGATTTCATGGCTGAGGGATATTCCATCGTACGTAAGTACCACAATTTTTTGAACCATTTTTGTCTTTCCTGGGATATTTAAGGTGTACCCAAGTTGAGGTTCTTGTAAGCAGTACAGCCCTAAATTTTGGGGTGGCTCTGTCTTATTGATTTTCAGTTTTCCCAAGGTATATTCCCTAGACAGGAAGTGCCCTTGGCTCTGTAGCTCTGTTGTTTACTTGTTTTAGGGAACACAATGCACTCCTCCAGAGAGGCAGTTGCCAATTTACATCCCGCCATTCAGCATAAAAAGGCTCCCTGTTCTCCAGGGCCTGTCTTGCCTTTCTGGTTTTTACCAATTTTTTGGATGTCCCTTTTGACCGGTGGGAAGTGATACTTCTTTGTAGTGCAGATTTGCATTGCCCACTTGCTTGCTTGGCCAAAAAGGGCGTATGCGTTTTCTCCTGAATATATTCAGGAGAAAACGCATACGCCCTTTTTGGCCAAGTGCATCATAGTCGAAATTGTGCCCCTCTTCCTGTGCTTTAAAGGCGATTCCAACGTACAACTTGAAATCTGTTTCCTGCTCTTCTGCATCGCTTTCAAGTCCGCCTAGTTGCCTTCCCTCAACAGATTGTTGGACGATAGTTGCCCTTAATTACTCTGCCAGTTTGTGAATTGCTGTGCCCCTGAGCTCCACTTTTTAACTCGATCTTTGTGAGCTGATCGCAAGTCCAAAGTTTTGCTTGACGACCTATACCAGTTCCCCTGGGTGGCTGAGACTTTGGTTAATTCTTCTTCCTTCCAGGAAATAAGAGTGACATGTGCCCGTCCAAATGCCTAACAGCTACTCTCTCATTGGTTCTCCCTATTCCCTTTCATCCTTTGCCACATTGGCAACGTGTGTGAACCAGGAGGATAAAGGTGCTGTCTCGCCAAGTTGGGAGATTGATATTAAAGCAGTTGGAAAGTCAAACTGGCGCACAAGGAAAGGGATTATTCGTTGAATTTTAGAAACATTTCGTAATCACAGTGTGTCCATTCTTAGGTTTCCCTTACATGTTATAGCTATAGTAATATTCCCTTCAACCTGGAGAGTTGGGACACATGGAATGGGTTTCCCCGCATTATTGCTTTAAATGGTCTGCATTTGCTCACCCAATCTCACCAATCCTCTCAGTCCCATGTGTCCAGCCTTATGCCACATCCAGCTGTCTTTGTCGATAGTGTCATTCCAGGTTTCATCAGAGAGCCTGAAGGAATTTTAAAAAATTTCCCTATTTTTATGTTTTGTTTTTGAAATTCCTTTTTATAGTGGGTTTGAGCTGATTCTCACTGGCATGTTTATGCCAGTCTAGAAACACTTGATTCCCTTATGGAGACATATCAATACATAGGTTTTAAGATTCTTACTAGTCAGATTTATTCCTCTGCGGGAAATATGGGGTTTTGAATCCCTTTCATTGAGGAAGCTGTAGGTCTTGTCTATTCCATAGTTGATTTTTGGAACGGTACCTGTGCTTTTATCAAACTCTGGTTTTATTCATCACCCCACCTCTCCTGCCCCGTTAAGCAGGCATAAGTGTGTTTTCTAAATGTGAGACTCTGTTCTCTTTCCTAACTCAGTTCATGTGTAGCCATGTTTACAGGATCTTCATAAGTGATATCTTATGAGAAGCTTCTTTTTCTGTGTGACTTATTTCACTTAGAATCATCGTACCTGAATCCACTCATTTTGCTGCAACTGGGCTTATGACATTGATTTCATGGCTGATGGATATTCCATCATACGTAAGTACCCCAATTTTTTGAACCATTTTTATCTTTCCTGGGATATTTAATGTGTACCCAAGTTGAGGTTCTTGTAAGCAGTGCAGCCCTAAATTTTGGGGTGGCTCTGTCTTATTGATTTTCAGTTTTCCCAAGGTATATTCCCTAGACTGGAAGTGCCCTTGGCTCTGTAGCTCTGTTGTTTACTTGTTTTATGGTACACAGTGCACTCCTCCAGATAGGCAGTTGGCAATTAACATGCCACCCATCAGCATAACAAGCCTCCCTGTTCTCCAGGGCCTGTGTTGCCTTTCTGGTTTTTACCCATTTTGTGGATGTCCCTTTTGACCAGTGGGAAGTGATACTTCTTTGTAGTGTAGATTTGCACTGCCCGCTTGCTTGCTTGGACAAAAAGGGCGTATGCCTTTTCTCCTAAATATACTCAGGAGAACACGCAAATGCCCTTTTTTGCCAAGTGCATCATTGTCGAAGTTGTGCCCCTGTTCCTGTGCTTTAAAGGTGATTCCAACGTACCTCTTGAAATCTGTTTCCTGCTCTTCTGCCTCGCTTTCAAGTCCGCCTCATTGCCTTCCCTCAACAGATTGTTGGACGATAGTTGCCCTTTATTACTCTGCCAGTTTGTGAATTGCTGTGCCCCTGAGCTCCATTTTTTATCTCGTTTTTTGTGAGCTGAACGCAAGTCCAATATTTTGGTTCAGAACCTATACTGGTTTTCGGTGGGTGGCTGAGTCTTTGGTTAATTCTTCTTCCTCCCAGGAAATAAGAGTGACATGTGCCCATCCAAATGCCTAACAGCTACTCTTTCATTGGATCTCCCACTTCCCTTTCATCATTTGCCAAATTGGCAACCTGTGCGAACCAGGAGGTTAAAGGTGCTGTCTCTCCAAGTTGGGAGATGGATAGTAAAGCAGTTGGAAAGTCAAACTGGCGCACAAGGAGAGGGACTATTCGTTGAGATTTAGAAACCTTTCGTATTCATAGTGTGTCCATTCTTAGTTTTCCCTTACATGTTATAGCTATAGTAATATTCCCTTCAACCTGGAGAGTTGGGACACATGGAATGGGTGCCATGAATTATTGCTTTAAAGGGTCTGCATTTGCTCACCCAATCTCACAAATCCTCTCAGTCCCATGTGTCCAGCCTTATGCCACATCCAGCTGTAGTTGTTGACAGTGTCATTCCAAGATTCATCAGAGACCCAGAAGGAATTTCCAAGTATGTCCCTGTTTTTTTGTTTTGTTTTTGAAATTCCGTTTTATAGTGGGTTTGAGCTGATTCTCGCTACCATGATTATGCCAGTCTAGAAAAACTTGATTCTCTTACGGAGACATATCAATACATAGGTTTTAAGATTCTTACTAGTCAGATATATTCCTCTGCGGAAAATATGGGATTTTGAATCCCTTTCACTGAGGAAGGTGTAAGTCTTCCCTATTCCATAGTTGGTTTTTGGAACGGTACCTGTGCTTATATCAAGCTCTGGTTTTATGCATCACCCCACCTCTCCTTCCCCCTTAAGCAGGCATAAGTGTGTTTTCTAAATGTGAGACTCTCTTCTCTTCATAACTCAGTTCATGTGTAGCCATGTTTACAGGATCTTCATAAGTTATATCTTATGATACGTTTCATTTTCTGCGTGACTTATTTCACATAGAATCATCGTACCTGAATCCACTCATTTTGCTGCTACTGGTCTTATGACATTGACTTCTGGGCTGAGGGATAATCCATCGTACGAATGTACCCCAATTTTTTGAACCAGTTTTATATTTCCTGGGATACTTAAGGTGTACCCAAGTTGAGGTTCTTGTGAGCAGTGCAGCCCTAAATTTTGGGGTGGCTGTGTCTTATTGATTTTTTCAGTTTTCCCAAGGTATATTCCCTAGACTGGAAGTGTCCTTGGCTCTGTAGCTCTATTGTTTACTTGTTTTAGGGAACACAATGCACTCCTCCAGAGAGGCAGTTGGCAATTTACATTCTGCCCATCAGCATAACAAGGATCCCTGTTCTCCAGGGCCTGTCTTGAATTTCTGGTTTTTACCCTTTGTGTGGATGTCCCTTTGGACCGGTGTGAAGTGATACTTCATTGTAGTGCAGACTTGCATGCCCGCTTGCTTGCTTGGCCAAAAAGGGCGTATGCGGTTTCTCCTGAATTTACTCAGGAGAAAATGCATAATCCCTTTTTGGCCAAGTGCATCATTGTCGAAGTTGTGCCCCTCTTCCTGTGCTTTAAAGGTGATTCCAACGTACCTCTTGAAATCTGTTTCCGGCTCTTCTGCCTCGCTTTCAAGTCCACCTCATTGCCTTCCCTCAACACATTTTTGGACGATAGTTGTCCTTTATTACTCTGCCAGTTTGTGAATTGCTCTGCCCCTGAGCTCCGTTTATTAACTGTTTTTTTTGTGAGCTGTACGCAAGTCCAATATTTTGGTTCAGGACCTATACTGTTTCCCGGTGGGTGGCTGAGACTTTGGTCAATTCTTTTTCCTCCCGGGAAATAAGAGTGACATATGCCCGTCCAAATGCCTAACAGCTACTCTCTCATTTGTTCTCCCTCTTCCCATTCATGTTCTGCGAAATTGGCAACCTGTGCGAACCAGGAGGTTAAAGGTGCTGTCTCTCGAGGTTGGGAGATTGATAGTAAAGCAGTTGGAATGTCACACTGGAGGACCAGGAGAGGGACTATTCGTTGAGTTTTAGAGACCTTTCTTATTCACAGTGTGTCCATTCTCTAGGTTTCCCGTACATGTTATAGCTGTAGTAATATTCCCTTCAGCCTGGAGAGCAGGGACCCATGGGATGGGTGCCTTGCATTATTGCTTTAAAGGGTCTGCATTTGCTCACCCAATCTCACCAATCTTCTCAGTCCCATGTGTCCAGCCTTATGCAACCTCCAGCTGTCATTGTAGATAGGGTCATTAAAGGTTTCATCAGAGATCCTGAAGGATTTGTAAAGAATTTCCCTGTTTTTTTGATTTGTTTTTGAAATTTCGTTTTATAGTGGGTTTGAGCTGATTCTCGCTGCCATTATTATGTGTGTCTAGAAACACTTGATTCCCTTACGGAGACATATCAATACATAGGTTTTAAGATTCTTTCTAGTTAGATATATTCTTCTGTGGGAAATATGGGGTTTTGAATCCGTTTCACTGAGGAAGGTGTAGGTCTTGTCTATTCCATAGTTGGTTTTTGGAATGGTACCTGTGCTTATATCAAACTCTGGTTTTATGCATCACCCCACCTCTCCTTCCCCCTTAAGCAGGCATAAGAGTGTTTTCTAACTGTGAGACACTGTTCTCTTTCCTAACTCAGTTCATGAGTAGCCAGGTTTACAGGATCTTCATAAGTGATATCTTATGATGAGTTTCTTTTTCTGTGTGACTTATTTCACTTAGAATCATCGTACCTGAATCCACTCATTTTGCTGCTACTGGTCTTATGACATTGATTTCATGGCTGATGGATATTCCATCGTATGTAAGTACCACAATTTTTTGAACCATTTTTATATTTCCTGGGATATTTAAGGTGTACCCAAGTTGAGGTTCTTGTAAGCAGTGCAGCCCTAAATTTTGGGGTGGCTCTGTCTTATTGATTTTCAGTTTTCCCAAGGTATATTCCCTAGACTGGAAGTGTCCTTGGCTCTGTAGCTCTGTTGTTTACATGTTTTAGGGAACACAATGCACTCTTCCAGAGAGGCAGTTGGCAATTTACATCCCGCCCATCAGCATAAAAAGGCTCCCAGTTCTCCAGGGCCTGTCTTGAATTTCTGGTTTTTACCCTTGTGTGGATGTCCCTTTGGACCGGTGGGAAGTGATACTTCTTTTTAGTGCAGACTTACATTGTCCGCTTGCTTGCTTGGCCAAAAAGGGTGTATGCGTTTTCTCCTGAATATACTCAGGAAAAAACGCATACGCCCTTTTTGGACAAGTGCATCATTGTCGAAGTTGTGCCGCTCTTCCTGTGTTTTAAAGGCGATTCCAATGTACCTCTTGAAATCTGTTTCCTGCTATTCTGCCTCCCTTTCAAGTCCGCCTCGTTGCCTTCCCTCAACAGATTTTTGTATGATAGTTGTCATTTAATACTCTGTCAGTATGTGAATTGCTGTGCCCCTGAGCTCCATTTTTTACCTCGTTTTTCGTGAGCTGAACGCAAGTCCCATGTTTTGGTTTAGGACCTATACTGGTTCACGGTGGGTGGCTGAGACTTTGGTTAATTCTTCTTCCTCCCGGTAAATAAGAGTGACATGTGCCCATCCAAATGCCTAACAGCTACTCTCTCTTTGGTTCTCCCTCTTCCTTTTCATCATTTGGCAAATTGGCAACCTGTGCGAACCAGGAGGTTAAAGGTGCTGTCTCTCCATGTTGGAAGATTGATAGTAAAGCAGTTAGAAAGTCAAACTGGAGCACCAGGAGAGGGACTATTCATTGAGTTTTAGAAACCTTTCGTATTCACAGTGTGTCCATTCTCTAGGTTTCCCTTACATGTTATAGCTGTAGTAATATTCCCTTCAACCTGGAGAGTTGGGACCCATGGAATGGGTGCCTTGCATTATTGTTTTAAAGGGTCTGCATTTGCTCACCCAATCTCACCAATCCTCTCAGTCCCATGTGTCCAGCCTTATGCCACATTCAACTGTCATTGTAGATAGGGTCATTCCAGGTTTCATCAGATACCCTGAAGGAATTGTAAAGAATTTCCCTGTTTTTTTGTTTTGTTTTTGAAATTCCTTTTTATAGTGAGTTTGAGCTGATTCTCGCTGCCATGATTATGCCAGTCTAGAGACACTTGATTCCCTTACGGAGACATATCAATACATAGGTTTTAAGATTCTTACTAGTCAGATATATTCCTCTGTGGGAAATATGGGTTTTTGAGTCCCTTTCACTGAGGAAGGAGTAGGTTTTGTATATTCCATAGTTGGTTTTTGGAACGGTACCTGTGCTTATATGAAACTCTGGTTTTATGCATCACCCCACCTCTCCTTCCCCCTTAAGCAGGCATAAGAGTGTTTTCTGAAAGTGAGAGTCTGTTCTCTTTCCTAACTCAGTTCATGTGTAGCCATGTTTACAGGATCTGCATAAGTGATATCTCATGATAAGTTTCTTTTTCTGTGTGACTTATTTCACTTAGAATCATCGTACCTGAATCCACTCATTTTGCTGCTACTGGTCTTATGACATTGATTTCATGGCTGATGGATATTCCATCGTACGTAAGTACCACAATTTTTTGAACCATTTTTATATTTCCTGGGATATTTAAGGTGTACCCAAGTTGAGGTTCTTGTATGCAATGCAGCCTTAAATTTTTGGGTGTCTCTGTCTTATTGATTTTCAGTTTTCCCAAGGTGTATTCCCTAGACTGGAAGTGTCCTTGGCTCTGTAGCTCTGTTTTTTACTTGTTTTAGGGAACACAATGCACTCCTCCAGAGAGGCAGTTGGCAATTTACATCCCGCCCATCAGCAAAACAATGCTCCATGTTCTCCAGGGCCTGCCTTGCCTTTCTGGTTTTTACCCATTTTGTGGATGTCCTTTTTGACTGGTGGGAAGTGATACTTCTTTGTAGTGCAGACTTGCATTGCCCACTTGCTTGCTTGGCCAAAAGTGCCGTATGCGTTTTCTCGTGATTATATTCCGGACAAAACGCATAATGCCTTTTTGTCCAAGTGCATCATTGTCGAAGTTGTGCCCCTATTCCTGAGCATTACAGGCGATTCCTATGTACTTCTTGAAATCTATTTCTTGCTATTCTGCCTCACTTTCAAGTCTGCCTCGTTGCATTCCCTCAACAGATTTTTGGACGATAGTTGTGCTTTATTACTCTGTCAGTTTGTGAATTGTTCTGCCCCTGAGCTCCATTTTTTAACTCGTTTTTCGTGAGCTGAACGCAAGTCCAATATTTTGGTTCAGGACCTATACTGGTTTTCAGTGGGTGGCTGAGACTTTGGTTGATTCTTCTTCCTCCCGGGGAATAAGAGTGGCATGTGCCCGTCCAAATCCCTAATAGCTACTCTCTCATTGTTTCTCCCTATTCCCTTTCATCCTTTGCCAAATTGGCAACCTGTGCGAGCCAGGAAGTTAAAGGTGCTGTCTCTCCAATTTGGGAGATTGATAGTAAAGCAGTTGGAAAGTCAAACTGGAGCACAAGTTGAGGGACTATTCGTTGACTTTTAGAAACGTTTCGTATTCTCAGTGTGTCCATTCTCTAGGTTTCCCATACATGTATTAGCTATAGTAATATTCCCTTCAACCTGGAGAGTTGGGACCCATGGAATGGGTGCCATGCATTATTGCTTTAAAGGGTCTGCGTTTGCTCACCCAATCTCACCAATCCTCTCAGTCCCATGAGTCCAGCCTTATGCCACATCCAGCTGTCGTTGTAGATAGGGTCATTCCACGTTTCATGAGCGACCCTGAAGGAATTGTAAAGAATTTCCCTGTTTTTTTGTTTTGCTTTGAAATTCCTTTTTATAGTTGGTTTGAGCTGATTCTCACTGCCTTGTTTATGCCAATCTAGACACACTTGATTCCCTTACGGAGACATATCAATACATAGGTTTTAAGATTCTTACTAGTCAGATATATTCCTCTGCGGGAAATATGGGGTTTTGAGTCCCTTTCTCTGAGAAAGGTGTAGGTCTTGTCTATTCCATAGTTGGTTTTTGGAACAGTACCTGTGCTTATATCAAACTCTGGTTTTATGCATCACCCCACCTCTCCTTCCCCCTTAAGCAGGCATAAGAATGTTTTCTACATGTGAGACTCTCTTCTCTTTTCTAACTCAGTTCATGTGTAGCCATGTTTACAGGATCTTCATAAGTGATATCTTATGATAATTTTCTTTTTCTGCGTGACTTATTTCACTTAGAATCATCGTACCTGAATCCACTCACTTTGCTGCTACTGGTCTTATGACATTGATTTCATGGCTGAGGGATATTCTATCGTATGTAAGTACCACAATTTTTTGAACCATTTTTATATTCCCTGGGATATTTATGGTGTACCCAAGTTGAGGTTCTTGTAAGCAGTGCAGCCCTAAATTTTGGGGTGGCTCTGTCATATTGATTTTCAGTTTTCCAAAGGTATATTCCCTAGACTGGAAGTGCTCTTGGCTCTGTAGCTCTGTTGTTTGCTTCTTTTAGGGAACACAATGCACCCCTCCAGAGAGGCAGTTGGCAGTTTATATCCCGCCCATCAGCATAACAAGGCTCCCTGTTCTCCAGGGCCTGTCTTGAATTTCTGGTTTTTACCCTTTTTGTGGATGTTCTTGTGGAGAGGTTTGAAATGATACTTCTTCGTAGTGCAGACTTGCATGCCCGCTTGCTTGCTTGGCCAAAAAAGGTGTATGTGTTTCCTCCTGAATATACTCATGAGAAAATGCATACGCCCTTTTTGGCCAAGTGCATCATTGTCGAAGTTGTGCCCCTCTTCCTGTGCTTTGAAGGTGATTCCAACGTACCTCTTGAAATCTGTTTCCAGCTATTCTGCCTCGCTTTCAACTCCACCTCGTTGCCTTCCCTCAACAGATTTTTGGACAATAGTTTTCCTTTATTACTCTTCCATTTTGTGAATTGCTGTGCCCCTGAGCTCCGTTTTTTAACTGTTTTTTTTCTGAGCTGTACGCAAGTCCAATATTTTGGTTCAGGACATGTACTGGTTCGCGGTGGGTGGCTGAGACTTTGGTCAATTCTTCTTCCTCCCGGGAAATAAGAGTGACATATGCCCGTCCAAATGCCTAACAGCTACTCTCTCATTGGTTCTCCCTCCTCCCATTCATCGTCTGCGAAAAGGGTAACCTGTGCGAAACAGGAGGTTAAAGGTGCTGTCTCTCCAGGTTGGGAGATTGATAGTAAAGCAGTTGGAAAGTCAAAGCGGAGCACCAGAAGAGGGACTATTCGTTGAGTTTTAGAGACCTTTCGTATTCACAGTGTGTCAATTCTCTAAGTTTCCCGTACATGTTATAGCTGTAGTAATATTCCCTTCAACCTGGAGAGTTGGGATCCATGGAATGGGTGCCTTACATTATTGCTTTAAAGGGTCTGCATTTGCTCACCCAATCTCACCAATCCTCTCAGTCCCATGTGTCCAGCCTTATACCACATCCAGCTGTCATTGTAGATAGGGTCATTCCAGGTTTCATCAGAGACCCTGAAGGAATTGTACAGAATTTCCCTGTTTTTCTGTTTTGTTTTTGCAATTCCTTTTTATAGTGGGTTTGAGCTGATTTTCGCTGCCATGATTATGCCTGTCTAGAAACACTTGATTCTCTTACAGAGACATATCAATACATAGGTTTTAAGATTCTTACTTGTCAGATATATTCCTCTGCGGGAAATATGGGGTTTTGAGTCCCTTTCACTGCGGATGGTGTAGGTCTTGTCTATTCCATAGTTGGTTTTTAGAACGGTACCTGTGCTTATATCAAACTCTGGTTTTATGCATCACCCCACCTCTCGTTCCCCCTTAAGCAGGCGTAAGAGTGTTTTCTAAATGTGAGACTCTGTTCTCTTTCCTAACTCATTTCATGTGTAGCCATGTTTACAGGATCTTCATAAGTGATATCATATGATACGTTTCTTTTTCTGTGTGACTTATTTCACTTAGAATCATCATACCTGAATCCACTCATTTTGCTGCTACTGGTCTTATGACATTGATTTCATGGCTGATGGATATTCCATCGTACGTAAGTACCACAATTTTTTGAACCATTTTTATATTTCCTGGAATATTTCAGGTGTACCCAAGTTGAGGTTCTTGTAAGCAGTGCAGCCCTCAATTTTGGGGTGGCTCTGTCATATTGATTTTCATTTTCCCAGGGTATATTCCCTAGACTGGAAGTGTCCGTGGCTCTGTAGCTCTGTTGTTTACTTGTTTTAGGGAACACCATGCAAACCTCCAGAGAGGCAGTTGGCAATTTACATTCCGGCCATCAGCATAACAAGGCTCCCTGTTCTCCAGGGCCTGTCTTGCCTTTCTGGTTTTTACCCATTTTGTGGATGTCCCTTTTGACCTATGGGAAGTGATACATCTTTGTAGTGCAGACTTGCATTGCCCACTTGCTTGCTTGTCCAAAAGTGCCGTATGCGTTTTCTCCTGAATATATTCAGGACAAAACGCATATGCCTTTTTTGTCCAAGTTCATCATTGTCGAAGTTGTGCCCCTCTTCCTGTGCTTTAAAGGTCATTCCAACGTACCTCTTGAAATCTGTTTCCTGCTATTCTGCCTCGCTTTCAAGTCCGCCTCGTTGGCTTCCCTCAAAAGATTTTTGGACGATAGTTGTCCTTTATTACTCTGCCAGTTTGTGAATTGCTGTGCCCCTGAGCTCCATTTTTTAACTCCTTTTTTGTGAGCTGAACGCTAGTCCAATATTCTTGTTCAGGACCTATACTAGTTTTGGTTGGTGGCTGAGACTTTGGTTAATTCTTCTTCGTCCCGGGAAATAAGAGGGACATGTGCCCGTCCAAATGCCTAACAGCTACTCTCTCATTGTTTCTCCCTGTTCCCTTGCATCCTTTGCCAAATTGGCAACCTGTGCGAACCAGGAGGTTAAACCTGCTGTCTCTCCAAGTTGGGAGATTGATAGTAAAGAAGTTGAAAAGTCAAACTGGAGCACAAGGAGAGGGATAAGTCGATGATATTTAGAAACGTTTCGTATTCACAGTGTGTCCATTCTCTAGGTTTCCCGTAGATGTTATAGCTGTAGTAATATTCCCTTCACCCTGCAGAGTTGGGACCCATGGAATGTGTGCCATGCATTATTGTTTTAAAGGGTCTGCATTTGCTCACCCAATCTCACCAATCCTCTCAGTCCCATGTGTCCAGTCTTATGCCACATCCAGCTGTCGTTGTAGATAGGGTCATTCCAGGTTTCATCAGAGACCCTGAAGGAATTGTAAAGAATTTCCCTGTTTTATAGTCTTGTTTTTGAAATTCCTTTTTATAGTTGGTTTGAGCTGATTCTCGCTGCCATGTTTATGCCAGTGTAGACACACTTGATTCCCTTACAGAGACATATCAATACATAGGTTTTAAGATACTTACTAGTCAGATATATTCCTCTGTGGGAAATATGGGGTTTTGTGTCCCTTTCACTGAGGAAGGTGTAGGTCTTGTCTATTCCATAGTTGGTTCTTGGAACGGTACCTGTGCTTATATCAAACTATTGTTTTATGCATCACCCCACCTCTCCTTCCCCCTTAAGCAGGCATAAGAGTGTTTTCTAAATGTGAGACTCTCTTCTCTTTCCTAACTCAGTTCATGTGTAGCCATGTTTACAGGATCTTCATAAGTGATATCTTATGGTTAGTTTCTTTTTCTGTGTGACTTATTTCACTTAGAATCATCGTACCTGAATCCACTCATTTTGCTGCTACTGGTCTTATGACATTGATTTCATGGCTGAGGGATATTCCCTCGTACGTAAGTTCCACAATTTCTTAAACCCTTTTTGTCTTTCCTGGGATATTTAAGGTGGACACAAGTTGAGGCTCTTTTAAACAGTGCAATCCTAAATTTTGGGGTGGCTCTGGCTTATTGATTTTCAATTTTCCCAAGTTATATTCCTTAGCCTGGAAGTGCCCTTGGCTCTGTAGCTCTGTTGTTTATTTTTCTAGGGAACACAATGCACTCCTCCAGAGAGGCAGTTGGCAACTTACGTCCCGAACATCATCATAAAAAGGCTCCCAGTTTTCCAGCGCCTGTCTTGCCTTTCTGGTTTTTACACATTTTGCGGAAGTCCCTTTGGACTGGTGGGAAGTGATGCTTCTTTGTAGTGCAGATTTGCATTGCCCGTTTGATTGCCTGGCCAAAAAGGTTCTATGTGTTTTCTCCTGAATATATTCAGGAGAAAACTCATACGCCCTTTTTGGCCAAGTGTATCATTGTCAAAGTTGTGCCCCTATTCCTCTGCTTTAAAGGCACTTCCAACGTACCTCTTGAAATCTGTTTCCGCCTATTCTGCCTCGCATTCAAATCCGCCTCGTTGCCTTCCCTCAAAAGATTTTTGCACGATAGCGGTCCTTTACTCCTCTGCCAGTTTGTGAATTGCTGTGCCCCTGAGCTCCATTTTTCAACTCGTTTTTTGTGAGCTGAATGCAAGTCCAAAATTTTGGTTCAGGACCTATGCTGCTTCCCGGCGGGTGGCTGAGAGTTTGGTTAATTCTTCTTCCTGCCGCGAAATTAGTGTCACATGTGCCCCTCCAAATACCTAACAGCTACTCTCTCATTGGTTCTTCCTCTTCCCTTTCATCCTCTGCCAAATTGTCAACCTGTGCAAACCAGGAGGTTAAAGGGGCTTTCTCTCCAAGTTGGGAGATTTATATTAAAGACATTGGAAAGTGAAACCGGAGCACCAGTATAGGGACTATTCGTTGAGTTTTAGAAACCTTTCATATTCACAGTGGGTCCATTCTATTGGTTACCCGTACATGTTATAGCTCTAGTAATATTCCCCACAAACTGGAGAGTTGGGACCCATCGAATAGCTGCCACACATTATTGCTTTAAGGTTCTGCATTTGCTCACCCAATCTCACCAATCCTCTCAGTCCCATGTGTCCAGCCATATGCCACATCCTGCTGTCATTGTAGATAGAGTCATACCAGGTTTCATCAGAGAACCTGAAGGAATTGTAAAGAATTTCCCTGTTTTTTTGGTTTGATTTTGAAATTCCTTTCTATAGTGGGTTTGAGCTGATTCTCACTGCCATGTTTATGCCAGTCTAGACATACTTGATTCCCTTATGGAGATATATCAATACATAGGTTTTAAGATTCTTATTAGTAAGATATATTCCTCTCCGGGGAATATGGGTTGTTGTGTCCCTTTCCCTGAGGAAGGTGTAGGTCTTGTCTATTCCGTATTAGGTTTTTGGAAAGGTACCTGTACTAATTCAAACTCTGGTTTTATGCATCACCCCACCTCTTAATCCCCCTTAAGCAGGCATAAGAATGTTTTCTAAATGTGAGTCTCTCTTCTCTTTCCTAACACAGTTCATGTGTAGCCATGTTTACAGGATCTTCATAAGTTATATCTTATGATTATTTTCTTTTTCTGTGTGACTTATTTCACTTAGAATCATCGTACCTGAATCCACTCATTTTGCTGCTACTGGCCTTATGACATTGATTACATGGCTGAGGGATATTCCTTGTACATAAGTACCACAATTTCTTGAACCATTTTTGTCTTTCCTGGGATATTTAAGGTGTACCCAAGTTGAGGTTCTTGAAATAAGTGAAACCCTTAATTTTGGGGTGGCTCTGTCTTATTGATTTTCAGTTTTCCCAATGTATATTTCCTAGACTGGACGTGCCCTTGGCTCTGTAGCTCTGTTGTTTATTTGTTTTACGGAACACAATGCACTCCTCCAGAGAGGCAGTTGGCAACTTAATCCCGCCCATCAGCATAACAAGGCTCCCAGTTCTCCGGGGGCTGTCTTGCCTTTCTGGTTTTTACACATTTTGCGGATATCCCTTTTGACTGGTTTGAGGTGATAATTCTTTGTAGTGCAGATTTGCATTGCCTGCTTGCTGGATGGCCAAAAAGGGCGTATTCTTTTTCTCCTGAATATATTCAGGAGAAAAGGCATAAGCCCTTTTTGGCCAAGTGCATCATTGTCGAAGTTGTGCCCCTCTTCCTGTGCTTTAAAGGTGATTCCAACATACCTCTCGAAATCTGTTTCCTGCTATTCTGCCTCGCTTTCAAGTCCGCCTCCTTGCCTTCCATTAAACAAATATTTGGACGATAGTTGTCCTGTATTTCTCTGCCAGTTTGTGAATTGCTGTGCCCGTGAGCTCCATTTTTCAACTCGTTTTTTTGTGAGCTGAATGCAAGTCCAAACTTTGGTTCAGGATCTATACTGGTGTGTGGTTGGTGGCTGAGACTTTGGTTAATTCTTCTTCCGGCCGGGAAATCAGAGGGACATCTTCCCGTCCAAATGCCTAACAGCTACTCTCTTATTGGTTCTCCCTCTTCCCTTTCATCCTCTGCCTAATTGGCAACCTGTGAGAACCAGGAGGTTAAAGGGGCTGTCTCTCCAAGTTGGGAGATTGATAGTAAAGCAAATGGAAAGTCAAACCGGAGCACCAGGAGAGGGACTGTTAGTTGAGTTTTAGAGACCTTTCGTATTCACAGTGTGTCCATTCTCTAGGTTTCCCGTACATGTTATAGCTGTAGTAATATTCCCTTCAACCTTGAGAGTTGGGACCCATGGAATGGGTGCCACTCATTATTGCTTTAAAGGGTCTGCATTTGCTCACCCAATCTCACCAATCCTCTCAGTCCCAAGTGTCCAGCCTTATGCCACATCCAGCTGTCATTGTAGATAGGGTCATTCCAGGTTTCATCAGAGACCCTGAAGGAATTGTAAGAAATTTCCCTGTTTTTTTGTTTTGTTTTTGAAATTCCTTTTTATAGTGGGTTTGATCTGATTCTCACTGTCACGTTTATGCCAGTCTAGACACACTTGATTCCCTTAAGGAGACATATCAATACATAGGTTTTAAGATTCATACTAGTAAGTTATATTACTCTGTGGTGAATATGAGGTGTTGAGTCCCTTTCACTGAGGAATGTGTAGGTCTTGTCTATTTCATATATGGTTTTGGGAACGGTACCTGTACTAATATCAAAATCTGATTTTATGCATCACCCAACCTCTCCTTCCCCCTTAAGCAGGCATAAGCGTTTTTTTAAAATGTGAGTCTCTCTTCGCTTTCCTAACTCAGTTCATATGTAGCCATGTTTACAGGATCTTCATAAGTGATACCTTATGATAAGTTTCTTTTTCTGTGTTACTTATTTCACTTAGAATTATCGTACCTGAATCCACTCATTTTGCTGCTACTGGCCTTATGACATTGATTTCATGGCTGAGTGATATTTCATCATACGTAAGTACCACAATTTCTTGAACCATTTTTGTCTTTCCTGGGATATTTAAGGTGTACACAAGTTGAGGTTTTTGTAAGCAGTGCAGCCCTCAATTTTGCTGTGCATCTGTCTTATTTATTTTCAGTTTTCCCAAGGTATATTCCCTATACTGGAAGTGCCCTTGGCTCTGTAGCTCTGTTGTTTACTTGTTTTAGGGAACACAATGCACTCCTCCAGAGAGGCAGTTGGCAATTTACATCCCGCCCATCAGCATAACAAGGCTCCCTGTTCTCCAGGGCCTGTCTTGCCTTTCTGGTTTTTACCCATTTTGTGGATGTCCCTTTTGACCAGTGGCAAGTGATACTTCTTTGTAGTGCAGATTTGCATTGCCCGCTTGCTTGCTTGTCCAAAATGGGCATATGCGTTTTCTCCTGAATATATTCACGTGAAAACCCATATGCCCTTTATGGCCATTTCCATAATTTTCGAAGTTGTAATGCTTTTCCTGTGTTTAAAGGCGATTCCAATGTACCTCTTGAAATCAGTTTCATGCCATTCTGCCTCATTTTCCCTTCCGCCTCATGGCTTTCCCTCAACAGATTTTTCGATGAGAGTAGTCCTTTATAACTCTGCAGGTTAGTGAATTGCTGTGGCCCTGAGCTCCATTTTTCAACTCGCGTTTTTGTGAGCTGACCGCAAATCAACAGTTTTGCTTCTGGACTTATACTGGTTCTGGGGGGCAGGCTGAGACTTTGGTTAATTCCTCTTTGTGATGGGAAATTAGAGAGTCATGTGGCCGTCCAAATGCCTACAGCTACTCTCTCATTGGTTCTCTCTCTTTCCTTATATCCTCTGCACAATTTGCCAACTGTGTGTACCAGGAGGATATAGGGGCTGACTTTCCAAGTTGGGAGATTGATAGTAAAGCAGTTGGAATGTCAAACTGGAGCACAAGGAGAGAAAAAAGTAGTAGAGTTTTAGAAACCTTTCACCATCAGATGGTTTCCATTCTCTAGGTTCTCATACACGTTATAACTGTAGTGATATTCCCTTCTACCTGGAGAGATGGGAACCATGGAATGGGTGGCAGGCATTATTGCTTTAAACGGTCTGCATTTTTTCACCCAATCTCACCAATCCTCTCAGTCCCAAGTGACCAGCCTTATGCCACATCCAGCTGTCATTGTAGATACGGTCATTCCAGGTTTCATCAGAACCCCTGAAGGTATTGTGTAAGAATTTTACTATTTTTGTTTTGTTTTGAAATTCATTTTTATACTGGGTTTGAGCTGATTCTCACTGCCATGTTTATGTCGTTCTAGACACACTTGGTTCCCTTACGGAGACATATCAATACATAGGTTTTAAAAGTCTTACTAGTCACATATATTTCTCTACGGGGAATAGGGTTGGTGAGTTCCGTTCACTGAGGAAGGAGTAGGGCTTGTCTCTTCTGTTTTTGGATTATGGAACGGTACCTGTGCTAATATCAATCTTATGTTTTGTGCATCTCCCCACCTCTCATTCCCCTTAAGCAAGCGTTAGATTGTTTTCTAAATCTGATACTCTGTTCTCTTCCCTAAATCAGTTCATATGTAGCCATGTTTACATTCTCTTCATAAGTGATATCTTATGTCAGAATGCACCATGGCCATTCTCATAATAATGCTCCATGACCCCTGTCATCACAATGCACCATGCCCTGGTTATCAAAATGCTCCATGTCCCTTGCCATCAAAATTCTCCACGTCCTTGTCATCACAATGCTACATGATACTACTCATCAAAATGTTACATGCTTTTGTCATCAAAATTCACTATCCACTTGACATTGCAATGCTCCATGCACTTGTCATCACAATGCTCCATGCACATGTCATCACAAAGCTCCATGCACTTGTCATCACAATGCTCCATGACCCCTGTCATCACAATGCTCACTGACACCTGTCATCACAATGCTTCATGCCCCTTGTCATTACAGTGCTCCATGATGCTCGACATCACAATTACCCAAGGTCTCCTCATCACAATGCTCCATGACCAATATCATCAAAATTCTCCATAACCACTGTCATCACAACACTCCATGACACCTAACAACACAATGATTTGGGACTCTTGTCATCACAATGTTCCATTCCCTAGTCATCACAATGCTCCATGACACCTGTCATCAAAATACTCCATAAATATTTTCAGCCCAATGTTCCATGACACTTGTCATCACAGTGATCCCTGTCGTTGTCATCCCTATGCTCCATGACCACTGTTTTCACAATGCTCCGTGACGCTTGTCATCACAGTGCTCCGTGACACCTGTCATCACAATGCTCCATGCCTTTGTCAGCAAAATGCTACATGACTTTTTCATTAAAATGCTCTATGCGCTTGTCATCACAATACTCCATTTCCATTGTCATCACAATCCTCCATGAACCTTGGGATCACATTGCTTCATGCCCTTGTCATCACAATGCTCCATGCTCCTTGAAATCAAAATGATCCATGACCTCTGTCATCAAAATGCTCAAATCCCATGTGATCACCTTGTTCCATAACACTTCTCATCACAACGCACCATGATGCCTGTCATCACAATACTCCATGCCCTTTTCATCACAATGCTCCATGACCTTTTTCATCACAATTCTCAATACACTTGTCATCACAATGCTCCTTGATACTTGTCGTCAGAATGCTCCTTGAAACCTGTTACGAAAAGGCTCCTTGCCTTTTTCATCACAATGTCCCATGCCGTTTTCATCAAAATGCTCCATGCCATTGTCATCAAAATACTCCACAAGCTTTTCATCAGAATGTTCCATGACCCTTGTCATCACAAATCTCCATGCACTTGTCAGCAAAATGCTCCCTGACCATTGTCATCACAATGCTCCAATCCATTGTCATCACAATGCTCAAGTATCTTTGACAGCAGAATCCAACATGACAATTGGCATCACAATTCTCCATGCCCTTGTCATAACAATGCCCCATTCCAAAAGTCATCACAATAATCCATGAAACTAAATAGACCACTGTTCCATCCCCTAGTCATCAGAATGCTCCCTGCCCTTGTTATCACAATGCTCCATGACCCCTGTCATCACAATGCTCCATGACTCCAGTCATCACAATGCTTCATGAACTTTGTCATCACAATTGTCCATGTCCTCGTCATCAACAGTCTCTGTGACCTTTTTAACCACAGTGCTCCATGAAATTTTCATCACAATGCTCTTTGATCCTTCTCATCAAACTGCTCTATGTCTTTCTCAGCACAATGCTCCATGACACATGTCATCACAATGCTCCATGCTCTTGTCATCACAAAGCTCAATGACGCATGCCATCAGAATGCTCCTTGGCCTTCTCCTCACAATGCTCCAAGTCCTAGTCATCACAATGTGCCAAGTCCCCTCTAATCACAATGCTCCATGCCCATTTTCATCTGTATGCTCCAGGAGATTTGTCATCACAAGGCTCCATGGTTTTCTCATCACAGTGCTCCAGGACCTTCTCATCACAATGCTTCCTGACCTTGTCTTGAAAATTCTTAATGGCCATTGTCATCATAATGCTCCTAGCCCTAGTCATCACAATACTCCATTATATTTGTCATCACAATCCTCCACTACAATTGGCATCACAATACTCCCAGCCATTGTCATCGCAATGGACCATGACATATGTCATCACAATGCTCCCTGACACTGTCTTCAAAATAATCCATGACCTTCTCTTCACAATGATCCGTGCCCTTGTCATCACAATGCACCATGTCCACTGTCATAACAATAATCTATGAATATTGTCAGACCAATGCTCCATGCCCCTGTCATCACAATGCTCCATGCCCTTGTCATCACAATGCTACATGACTTGTCATCACAATACTCCAAGACCCCTGTAATCACAATGCTCAATGCCCCTTTTCATCAGAATGATCCATGAGAATTGTCATCATAAGAATCCATGGTCTTCTCATCACAATGCTGCAGGACCTTGTCATCACCATGCTCCATTACCTTGTCATCACAATGCTCCATGACCCCTGTCATCACAATAATCCATGAATATTTTCAGCCCAATGCTCCACGACCTATTCATCACAATGCTCCATGGCCAATATCATCTCAATGCTCCATGACCACTGTCATCACAACACTCCATGACACATGACGACACAGTGATACGGGACTCTTGTCATCACAGTGCTCCATTCCCAACTCATCACTATGCTCCATAACCCCTGTCATCACAACACTCCATGAAAATTTTCAACCCTGTGCTCCATGACATTTGTCATCGCAATGATCCATGCACTTGTCATCCCAATGCTCCATGACCCCTGTATTCACAGTGATCTCTGACGCTACTCATCACAGTGCTCCATGACACATGTCATTACAATGCTCCATGCCTTTGTCAGCAAAATGCTACATGACCTTGTCGTTACAATGCTCTCTGCGCTTGTCATCACAATACTCCATTTCCATTGTCATCACAATCCTCCATGAAACTTGGGATCACATTGCTTCATGCCCTTGTCATCACAATTCTCCATGCTCCTTGAAAGCAAAATGATCCATGACCTCTGTCATCACAATGTTCCAAATTCTTGTGATCACAATGATCCATAACACTTGTCATCACAACGCTCCATGATGCCTGCCATCACAGTACTCCATGCCCTTTTCATCAAAATGCTCCATGACCTTTCTCATCACAATTCTCAATACACTTGTCATCACAATGCTCCCTGACACTTGTCTTCAGAATGCTCCTTGAACCCTGTCACGAAAAGGCTCCATGACATTTTAATCACAGCGCCCCATGCCTTTTTCATCACAATGTTCCATGCCATTGTCATCGAAATACTCCAGAAGCTTGTCATCAGAATGCTCCATGACCCTTGTCATCACAATTCTCCATGCACTTGTCAGCACAATGCTCCCTGACCCTTGTCATCTCAGTGCTCCAAGCCATTGTCATCACAATGCTCCATTACATTTGTCATCAGAATTCTCCATGACACTTTGCATCTCAATGCTCCATGCCATTGTCATCACAGTGGGCCATTACATATGTCATCACAATGCTCCCTGACACCTGTCTTCACAATACTGCATGACCTGGTCATCACAATGCTCCATGCCCTTGTCATCACAATGCACCATTCCAACTGTCATCGCAATAATCCATGAAACTTATTAGACCAATGCTCCATGCCCTTGTCATCACAATGTTCCATGCCCTTGTTATCATAATGCTCCATGAACCCTGTCATCATAATGCTCCATGACCTTTTTCATCACAATGATCAGTACACTTGTCATCAAAATGTTCCCTGACACTTGTTGTCTACATGCTCCTTGAATCCTGTCATGACAAGGCTGCATGCATTTTTCATCACAATGATCCATGCCCTTTTCATCACAATGCTCCAAGACCCCTGTAATCAAAATGCTCCATGCCCTTGTCATCACAAAGCTCAATGACGCATGCAATCAGAATGCTCCTTGGCCTTCTCCTCACAAGTCTCCATGCCCTTGTTATCACAATGTGCCAAGACCCCTCTAATTACAATGCTCCATGCCCATTTTCATCAGTATGCTCCAGGAGACTTGTCATCACAAAGCTCCATGGTTTTCTCATCACAGTGCTCCAGGACCTTGTCATCACAATGCTACACGACCTTGTCATGAAAATTCTCAGTGGCCATTGTCATCATAATGCTCCAAGCACTAGTCATCACAATGCTCCATTTTATTTGTCATCACAATCGTCCATTACATTTGGCATCACAATACTCCCAGCCATTGTCATCGCAATGGACCATGACATATGTCATCACAATCCTCCCTGACACCTGTCTTCACAATACTCCATGACCTTCTCTTCACAATGCTCCATGCCCTTGTCATCACAATGCTCCATGATTTGTCATCACAATGCTCCATGACCCATGTATCACAGTGTTCCATGCCCTAGTCATCACAATGCTCCAATACCCCTGTAATCACCATGCTCCATGCCCCTTTTCATCAGAATGCTCCAGGAGAATTGTCATCATAAGTATCCATGGTCTTCTCATCAAAATGCTCCAGGACCTTGTCATCACCATGTTCCATTACCTTGTCATCACAATGCTCCATGACCCCTGTCATCACAATAATCCATGAATATTTTCAGCCCAATGCTCCACGACCTATTCATCACAATGCTCCATGGTCAATATCATCTCAATGCTCCATGACCACTGTCATCAAAACACTCCATGACACCAGACGACACAATGATCCGGGACTATTGTCATCACAGTGCTCCATTCCCTACTCATCACTATGCTCCATGACCCCTGTCATCACGACACTCCATGAACATTTTCAGCGCAGTGCTCCATGACACTTGTCATCAAAATTATCCATGCACTTGTCATCCCAATGCTCCATGACCCCTGTATTCACAATGATCCGTAACGCTTGTCATCTCAGTGCTCCATGACACCTGTCATTAAAATGTTCCATGCGTTTGTCAGCAGAATGCTACATGACCTTGTCATTACAATGCTCTATGGGCTTGTCATCAAAATACTCCATTTCTATTGTCATCACAATCCTCCATGAACCTTGGGATCACATTGCTTCATGCCCTTGTCATCACAATGCTCCATGCTCCTTGAAATCAAAATGATCCATGACCTCTGTCATCACAATGCTCCAAACTCTTGTGATCACAATGATCCATAACACTTGTCATCACAACGCTCCATGATGCCTGTCATTAAAATACTCCATGCCCTTTTCATCACAATGCTCCATGACCTTCTCATCATAATTTTCAATACACTTGTCATCACAATGCTCCCTGACACTTGTCGTCAGAATGCTCATTGTACCCTGTCACGAAAAGGCTCCATGCCATTTTCATCACAATGCCCCATGCCGTTTTCATCACAATGCTCCATGCCATTGTCATCAAAATACTCCACAAGCTTGTCATCAGAATGTTCCATGACCCTTGTCATCACAAACCTCCATGCACTTGTCAGCACAATGCTCCCTGAACCTTGTCAGCACAATGCTCCAAGCCATTGTCATCACAATGCTCAATTATCTTTGACAGCAGAATCCTACATTACAATTGGCATCACAATTCTCCATGCCATTGTCATCACAATGCCCCATTCCAACTGTCATCACAATAATACATGAAACTAAATAGACCACTGTTCCATCCCCTTGTCATCACAATGCTCCATGTCCTTGTTATCACAATGCTCCATGACCCCTGTAATCACAATTCTCCGTGACTCCAGTCATCACAATGCTTCAGGAACTTTGTCATCACAATTGTCCAGGTCCTCGTCATCAACAGTCTCTGTGACCTTTTTAACCACAATGCTCCATGAAATTTTCATCACAATGCTCTTTGACCTTTGTCATCAAAATGCTCTATGCCTTTCTCAGCACAATGCTCCATGACACATGTCATCACAATGCACCATGCGCTTGTCATCACAATGCTCCACAAATTTGTCATCACAATACTCCATGCACTTCTCATCAAAATGCTCTCTCACCACTGATATCACAATGCTACATCACTGTTTGTCTCAATACTCCCTGACCACTGTCATCACAATGTTTCATGGCATCTGTCATCACAATGCTACATGCACTTATCATCACAATGTTCGATGACACCTGACATCAAAATGTTCCATAACACCTGTCATCAAACTGCTCCATGATCCTTTTCATCAAAATGCTCCAAGACCCCTGACATCACAATGTTCCATAACACCTGTTATCAAAATGTTCCATGACCCTTTTCATCAAATTGTTCCATGACCCTGTCATCAAAATGCTACCTGCCCTTCTCATCAAAATGCACCACACTCTTGTCATCAAAATGCCCCATGACTTGTCATCACAATGATCCATTCCCTTGCCATCACAGTGCTCCATTGCTCCAGTCATAAAAATGCTCCATGACCCCTTCTATCACGATGATGCATGGCCTTGTCATCACAAAGCTCCAGGACCCTTCTCATCACAATGGTCCAAGAACACTCTAATCACAATGCTCTATGCCACATTTCATCTCAATGATCCATGAACCCTATCATCACAATGCACCATGCCCATCATCATAATGCTTCATGCTATTGTCATCACAATGAAATCAAAATGTTCCATGACCTCTGTCATAACAATGCTCCAAACCCTTGTGATAACAATATTCCATATCACTTGTCATCACAATGCCCCATGACACTCGTCATCACAGTTATCCATGGTATTCTCATCAAAATGCTCCATGACCTTTGTCATCACAATGCTCAGTACACTTGTCATCAAAATGTTCCCAGACAGTTGTTGTCTGCATGCTCCTTGAATCCTGTCATGACAAGGCTCCATGCATTTTTCATCACAATGATCCATGCCCTTTTCATCACAATGCTCCAAGACCCCTGTAATCACAGTGATCCATGCCCTTGTTCTCACAAAGCTCAATGACACATGCCATCAGAATGCTCCTTGGCCTTCTCCTCACAATGCTCCATGCCCTTGTCATCACAATGGGCGAAGACCCCTCTAATCTCAATGCTCCATGCTCATTTCCATCAGTATGCTCCAGGAGACTTTTCATCACAAGGCTCCATGATTTTCTCATCACAATGCTCCAGGACCTTGTCATTGCAATGCTTCACGACCTTGTCATGAAAATTCTCAATGGCCATTGTCATCATAATGCTCCAAGCCCTACTCATCACAATGCTCCATTATATTTGTCATCACAATCCTCCATTACTTTTGGCATCACAATACTCCCAGCCATTGTCATCGCAATGGACCATGACATATGTCACCACAATGCGCCCTGACACCTGTCTTCAAAATACTCCATGACCTTCTCTTCACAATGATCCATGCCCTTGTCATCACAATGCACCATGTCCACTGTCATAACAATAATCTATGAATCTTGTCAGACCAATGCTCCATGTCCCTGTCATCACAATGCTCCATGCCCTTGTCATCACAATGCTCCATGACTTGTCATCACAAAGCTCCATGACCCATGACCCATATATCACAATGTTCCATGTCCTAGTCATCACAATGCTCCAAGACCCCTGTAATCACAATGCTCCATGACCCTTTTCATCAGAATGCTCCAGGAGAATTGTCATCATAAGTATCCATGGTCTTCTCATCAAAATGCTCCAGGACCTTGTCATCACCATGTTCCATTACCTTGTCATCACAATGCTCCATGACCCCTGTCATCACAATAATCCATGAATATTTTCAGCCCAATGCTCCACGACGTATTCATCACAATGTTCCATGGCCAATATCATCTAAATGCTCCATGACCACTGTCATCACAACACTCCATGACACCTGACAACACAATGATCCGGGACTCTTGTCATCACAATGCTCCATTCCCTAGTCATCACAATGCTCCATGACCCCTGTCATCACAACACTCGAAGAAAATTTTCAGCCCTGTTCTCCATGACACTTGTCATCACAGTTATCCATGCACTTGTCATCCCAATGCTCCATGACCCCTGTATTCACAATGATCCGTGACGCTTGTCATCACAGTGCTCCATGACACATGTCATTACAATGCTCCATGCCTTTGTCAGCAAAATGCTACATGACCTTGTCATTACAATGCTCTATGGGCTTGTCATCACAATACTCCATTTCTGTTGTCATCACAATCCTCCATGAACCTTGGGATAACATTGCTTCATGCCCTTGTCATCACAATGCTCCATGCTCCTAGAAATCAAAATGATCCATGACCTCTGTCATCACAATGCTCCAAACTCTTGTGATCACAATGATCCATAACACTTGTCATCACAACGCTCCATGATGCCTGTCATCACAATACTCCATGCCCTTTTCATCACAATGCTCCATGACCTTTCTCATCACAATTCTCAATACACTTGTCATCACAATGCTCCCTGACACTTGTCGTCAGAATTCTCCTTGAAACCTGTCACGAAAAGGCTCCATGCTTTTTCATCACAATACCCCATGCAGTTTTCATCACAATGCTCCATGCAGTTGTCATCAAAATACTCCACAAGCTTGTCATCAGAATTCTTCATGACCCTTGTCATCACAATTCTCGATGCACTTGTCAGCACAATGCTCCCTGACCCTTGTCATCACAATGCTCCAAGCCATTGTCATCACAATGCTCCATTACATTTGTCATCAGAATCCTCCATTACAATTGGCATCACAATGCTCCATGCCATTGTCATCACAATGGGCCATTACATATGTCATCACAATGCTCCCTGACACCTGTCTTCACAATATTGCATGACCTGGTCATCACAATGCTCCATGCCCTTTTCATCACAATGCACCATTCCAACTGTCATCACAATAATCCATGAAACTTATTAGATCAATGCTCCATGCCCTTGTCATCACAATACTCCATGCTCTTTTTATCACAATGCTCCATGACCCCTGTCTTCACAATTCTCCGTGACTCCAGTCATCACAATGCTTCATGACCTTTGTCACCACAATGGTCCATGTCTTCGTCATCAACAGTCTCTGTGACCTTTTTAACCACAATGCTCCATGAACTTTTCATCACAATGCTCTTTGACCCTTGTCATCACAATGCTCTATGCCTTTCTCAGCACAATGCTCCATGACCCTTGACATCACAATGCCCCATGCACTTGTCAGCACAATGCTCCATGACACATGTCATCACAATGCTCCATGACCCCTGTCATCACAATGCTCCATTTCTTTGTGAGAACAATGCTCCATGACCATTGTCTTCAAAATGTGCCATGCGCATTTCATCACAACGGTCCACATACTTGTCATTGCCATGCTCCATAAACCTTGTAATCACAATGCTCCATGCACTTCTCATCAAAATGCTCTCTCACCACTGATATCACAATGCTACATCACTATTTGTCACAATACTCCCTCACCCCTGTCATCACAATGTTCCATGACTCCTGTCATCACAATGCTACATGCACTTATCATCACAATGTTCGATGACCCCTGACATCACAATGTTCCATAACACCTGTCATCAAAATGTTCCATGACACTTTTCATCAATTTGCTCCATGACCCTGTTATCAGAATGCTCCCTGCCTTTCTCATCACAATGCACAACGCCCTTGCCATCAAAATGCTCCATGTCGAGAGACTTCCGGGTAAGATGGCGGAATAGTAAGAAGCGGAGGTCACCGTCCTCCCCACGGATACACCAGAAATACAGCTGCACGTGGAGCAACTTCTACAGAACCCCTGCTGGATGCTGGCAGAGGACGCCGGACCTCCCAAAATTCAAGAAATTCCCCACATTCCTTGGTAGGGCAAAGCGGAGAGATTCCCGCACAGAGGATCGGTGCCGAGCGGCACTCACCAGCCCTAGAGGCTTGTCCGCTCGCCCCGGCGTCGCTGGAAGCTGAGGCTCGGGCTTCGGTCAGAGCGCAGGGAGAGGACTGGGGCTGGCGGCGAGAACTCAGCCGTAAGGTGGCTAATGAGCCACAGCTAGCTGGCAGGGAGTCCGGGAAAACTCTGGAGCTGACGAAGAGGCAAGAGACTTTTTCTTCCCTCTTGGTTTCCTGGTGCGCAAGGAGAGGGGATTAAGAGCGCTGCTTAAAGGGGCTCCACAGACGGGCGCGAGACGCGACTGAAGGCGCGGAGCCCGGTGACGGGCGTGGGACGCTGGGGCTGCTGCTGCCACCGGCAAGATGCCTGTGTGTGAGCGTGTGTCACTGTCCACACCGCCCTTCCTGGAGCCTGTGCAGCCCGCCACTGCCGGGGTCCCGGGATCCAGGGGCGGCTTCTCTGGGAGAACGCATGGTGCGCCTCGGGCTGGTGCAACATCACGCCGACCTCTGCCGCTGCAGGCTCGCCCTGCACTCCGTGCCCCTCCCTCCCGCCCGGCCTGAGTGAGCCAGAGTCCCCGAAGAGGCTGCTCCTTTAACCCTGTCCTGTCTAAGTGAAGAACAGACGCCCTCTGGCGACCTACATGCAGAGGCGGGGCCAAATCCAAAGCTGAGACCCAGGAGCTGTGAGAACAAAGAGAAAGGGAAACCTCTCCCAGCAGCCTCAGAAGCAGCAGATTAAAGCTCCACAATCAACTTGATGTACCCTGCATCTGTGGAATACATGAATGGACAACAAATCATCCCAAATTGAGGAGCCAGGAGTCAGTGCTGTGCCTCTGAGGTGGGAGAGCCAACTTCAGGACACTGGTCCACAAGAGACCTCCCAGCTCCACATAATATCAAACGGCGAAAATCTTCCAGAGATCTCCATCTCAACACCAGCACCCAGCTTTACTTAACGACCAGCAAGCTACAGTGCTGGACACCCTATGCCAAACAACTAGCAAGACAGGAACACAACGCCACCCATTAGCAGAGAGGCTGCCTAAAATCATAAAAAGTCCGCAGACACCCCAAAACACACCACCAGACGTGGACCTGCCCACCAGAAAGACAAGATCCAGCCTCACCCACCAGAACACAGGCACTAGTCCCCTCCACCAGGAAGCCTACACAACCCACTAAACCAACCTTAGCCACTGGGGACAGACAACAAAAACAACGGAAACTACGAACCTGCAGCCTGCAAAAAGGAGACCCCAAACACAGTAACATAAGCAAAATGAGAAGACAGAAAAACACACAGCAGGAGAAGGAGCAAGATAAAAACCCACCATACCTAACAAATGAAGAGGTAATAGGCAGTCTACCTGAAAAAGAATTCAGAATAATGATGGTAAAGATGATCCAAGATTCTATTTCCCAGATCCAAAATCTTGGAAATAGAATAGACAAAATGCAAGAAACAGTTAACAAGGACCTAGAAGAACTAAAGATGAATCAAGCATCGATTAAAAACACAATAAATGAAATAAAAAGTACTCTAGATGGGATCAATAGCAGAATAACTGAGGCAGAAGAACGGATAAGTGAGGTGGAAGATAAAATAGTGGAAATAACTGCTGCAGAGCAAAATAAAGAAAAAAGAATGAAAAGAACAGAGGACAGTCTCAGAGACCTCTGGGACAACATTAAATGCACCAACATTCGAATTATAGGGGTTCCAGAAGAAGAAGAGAAAAAGAAAGGGACTGAGAAAATATTTGAAGAGATTATAGTTGAAAACTTCCCTAATATGGGAAAGGAAATAGTTAATCAAGTCCAGGAGGCACAGAGAGTCCCATACAGAATAAATCCAAGGAGAAATACGCCAAGACACATATTAATCAAACTGTCAAAAATTAAACACAAAGAAATCATATTAAAAGCAGCAAGGCAAAAACAACAAATAACACACAAGGGAATGCCCATCAGGATAACAGCTGATCTCTCAGCAGAAACTCTACAAGCCAGAAGGGAGTGGCAGGACATAATTAAAGTGATGAAAGAGAAAAACCTGCAACCAATATTACTCTACCCAGCAAGGATCTCATTCAGATTTGATGGAGAAATTAAAACGTTTACAGACAAGCAAAAGCTGAAAGCGTTCAGCACCCCCAAACCAGCTTTACAACAAATGCTAAAGGAACTTCTCTAGGCAAGAAACACAACAGAAGGAAAAGACCTACAATAACGAACCCAAAACAATTAAGAAAATGGGAATAGGAACATACATAACAATACTTACCTTAAATGTAAATGGACTAAATGCTCCCACCAAAAGACACAGATTGGCTGAATGGATACAAAAACAAGACCCATATATATGCTGTCTACAAGAGACCCACTTCAGACCTAGAGACACATACAGACTGAAAGTAAGGGGATGGAAAAAGATATCCCATGCAAATGGAAACCAAAAGAAAGCTGGAGTAGCAATTCTCATATCAGACAAAATAGACTTTAAAATAAAGACTACTAGAAGAGACAGAGAAGGACACTACATAATGATCAAGGGATCGATCCAAGAAGAAGATATAACAAATGTAAATATTTATGCACCCAACATAGGAGCACCTCAATACATAAGGCAAATACTAACAGCCATAAAAGGAGAAATCGACAGTAACACAATCATAGTAGGGGACTTTAACACCCCACTTTCACCAATGGACAGATCATCCAAAATGAAAATAAATAAGGAAACACAAGCTTTAAATGATACATTAAACAAGATGGACTTAATTGATATTTATAGGACATCCCATCCAAAAACAACAGAATACACATTTTTCTCAAGTGCTCATGGAACATTCTCCAGGATAGATCATATCTTGGGTCACAAATCAAGCCTTGGTAAATGTAAGAAAATTGAAATTGTATCAAGTATCTTTTCTGACCACAATGCTATGAGACTAGATATCAACTACAGGAAAAGAGCTGTAAAAAATACAAACACATGGAGGCTAAACAATACACTACTTAATAACAAAGTGATCACTGAAGAAATCGAAGGGGAAATTAAAAAAATACCTAGAAACAAATGACAATGGAGACACGACGACCCAAAACCTATGGGACGCAGCAAAAGCAGTTCTAAGGGGGAAGTTTATAGCAATACAATCCCACCTTAAGAAACAGGAAACATCTCGAATAAACAACCTAATCTTGCACCTAAAGCAATTAGAGAAAGAAGAACAAAAACATCCCAAAGTTAGCAGAAGGAAAGAAATCATAAAAATCAGATCAGAAATAAATGAAAAAGAAATGAAGGAAACGATAGCAAAGATCAATAAAACTAAAAGCTGGTTCTTTGAGAAGATAAACAAAATTGATAAACCATTAGCCAGACTCATCAAGAAAAAAAAGAAGAAGACACAAATCAATAGAATTAGAAATGAAAAAGGAGAAGTAACAACTGACACTGCAGATATACAAAAGATCATGAGAGATTACTGCAAGCAACTCTATGCCAATAAAATGGACAACCTGGAAGAAATGGACAAATTCTTAGAAATGCACAGCCTGCCAAGACTGAATCAGGAAGAAATAGAAAATATGAACAGACCAATCACAAGCACTGAAATTGAAACTGTGATAAAAAATCTTCCAACAAACAAAAGCCCAGGGCCAGATGGCTTCACAGGTGAATTCTATCAAGCATTTAGAGAAGAGCTAACACCTATCCTTCTCAAACTCTTCCAAAATATAGCAGAGGGAGGAACACTCCCAAACTCATTCTATGAGACCACCATCACGCTGATACCAAAACCAGACAAGGATGTCACAAAGAAAGAAAACTATAGGCCAATATCACTGATGAACATAGATGCAAAAATCCTCAACAAAATACTAGCAAACAGAATCCAACAGCACATTAAAAGGATCATACACCATGATCAAGTCGGGTTTATTCCAGGAATGCAAGGATTCTTCAATATACGCAAATCAATCAATGTGATACACCATATTACCAAATTGAAGGAGAAAAACCATATGATCATCTCAATCGATGCAGAGAAAGCTTTCGACAAAATTCAACACCCATTTATGATAAAAACCCTGCAGAAAGTAGGCATAGAGGGAACTTTCCTCAACATAATAAAGGCCATATATGACAAACCCACAGCCAGCATCGTCCTCAATGGTGAAAAACTGAAACCATTTCTACTAAGATCAGGAAGAAGACAAGGTTGCCCACTCTCACCACTCTTATTCAACCTAGTTTTGGAAGTTTTAGCCACAGCAATCAGAGAAGAAAAGGAAATAAAAGGAATCCAAATCGGAAAAGAAGAAGTAAAGCTGTCACTGTTTGCAGATGACATGATACTATACATATAGAATCATAAAGATGCTACCAGAAAACTACTAGAGCTAATCAATGAATTTGGTAAAGTTGCAGGATACAAAATTAATGCACAGAAATCTCTGGCATTCCTATATACTAATGATGAAAAATCTGAAAGTGAAATTAAGAAAACACTCCCATTTACCATTGCAACAAAAAGAATAAAATATCTAGGAATAAACCTACCTAAGGAGACAAAAGACCTGTATGCAGAAAATTATAAGACACTGATGAAAGAAATTAAAGATGATACAAATAGATGGAGAGATGTACCATGTTCTTGGATTGGAAGAATCAACATTGTGAAAATGACTCTACTACTCAAAGCAATCTACAGATTCAATGCAATCCCTATCAAACTACCACTGGCATTTTTCACAGAACTAGAACAAAAAATTTCACAATTTGTATGGAAACACAAAAGACCCCGAATAGCCAAAGCAATCTTGAAAACGAAAAATGGAGCTGGAGGAATCAGGCTCCCTGACTTCAGACTATACTACAAAGCTACAGCAATCAAGACAGTATGGTACTGGGACAAAAACAGAAATATAGATCAGTGGAACAGGATAGAAAGCCCAGAGATAAACCCACGGACATATGGTCACCTTATCTTTGACAAAGGAGGCAGGAATGTACAGTGGAGAAAGGACAGTCTCTTCAATAAGTGGTGCTGTGAAAACTGGATAGGGACATGTAAAAGTATGAGATTCGATCACTCCCTAACACCATACACAAAAATAAGCTCAAAATGGATTAAAGACCTAAATGTAAGGCCAGACACTATCAAACTCTTAGAGGAAAACATAGGCAGAACACTCTATGACATAAATCACAGCAAGATCCTTTTTGACCCACCTCCTAGAGAAATGGAAATAAAGACAAAAATAAACACATGGGACCTAATGAAACTTAAAAGCTTTTGCACAGCAAAGGAAACCATAAACAAGACCAAAAGACAATCCTCAGAATGGGAGAAAATATTTGTAAATGAAGCAACTGACAAAGGATTAATCTCCAAAATTTATAAGCAGCTCATGCAGCTCAATAACAAAAAAACAAACAACCCAATCCAAAAATGGGCAGAAGACCTAAATAGACATTTCTCCACAGAAGATATACAGACTGCCAACAAACACATGAAAGGATGCTCAACATCTTTGCTCATTAGAGAAATGCAAATCAAAACTACAATGAGATATCATCTCAAACCAGTCAGAATGGCCATCATCAAAAAATCTAGAAACAATAAATGCTGGAGAGGGTGTGGAAAAAAAAGAACACTCTTGCACTGCTGGTGGGAATGTGAATTGGTACAGCCGCTATGGAGAACGGTATGGAGGTTCCTTAAAAAACTACAAATAGAACTACCATATGACCCAGCAATCCCACTACTGGGCATATACCCTGACAAAACCATAATTCAAAAAGAGACATGTACCAAAATGTTCATAGCAGCCCTATTTACAATAGCCCGGAGATGGAAACAACCTAAGTGTCCATCATCGGATGAATGGATAAAGAAGATGTGGCACATATATACAATGGAATATTACTCAGCCATAAAAAGAAATGAAATTGAGCTATTTGAATGAGGTGGATAGACCTAGAGTCTGTCATACAGAGTGAAGTAAGTCAGAAAGAGAAAGACAAATACTGTATGCTAACACATATATATGGAATTTAAGAAAAAATATGTCATGAAGAACATAGGGGTAAGACAGGAATAAAGACACAGACCTACTAGAGAATGGACTTGAGGATATGGGGAGGGGGAAGGGTAAGCTGTGACAAAGCGAAAGAGCGGCATGGACATATATACACTACCAAACGTAAGGTAGATAGCTAGTGGGAAGCAGCCGCATAGCACAGGGAGATCAGCTCGGTGCTTTGTGACCACCTGGACGGGTGGGATAGGGAGGGTGGGAGGGAGACGCAAAAGGGAGGGGATATGGGAATATAGGTATATGTATAACGGATTAAATTTGTTATAGAGCAAAAAAATTTTTTTTTTCAGGAGGAAAAAAAAAAAGAAACAAAGTCCCAACACAGCAAAAATAAATAAATTAAATAATAAAAACTCCTACACCCAACATTAAAAAAAAATGCTCCATGTCTTTGTCATCACAAAGATCCATGACCCTTGGCATCACAATGCTCAATGTCATTGTCATCACAGTGCTCCATGAACACTCTCATCACATTGCTCCATGCCCTTGTCTTCACAAAGATCCATGACACATGTCATCAGAATGCTCCATGGCCTTCTCATCACAATGCTCCATGCCCTTGCCATCACAATGCTCCATTACCCAAGTCATAACAATGCTGCATGACCCCTGCTATCACGATGATCCATGGCCTTGTCATCACAAAGCTCCATGACCCTTCTAATCACATTGCTCCAAGAACCCTGTAATCACAATGATCTATGCCCCTTTTCATCTCAAAGATCCATGAATCCTGTCATCACAATGCACCATGCCCATCATCATAATGCTTCAGGCTATTCTCATCACAATGAAATCAAAATGCTCCATGACTTCTGTCATAACAATGCTCCAAACCCTTGTGATCACAATATTCCATATCACTTGTCATCACAATGCCCCATGATGCTCGTCATCACAATTATCAATGGTCTTCTCATCACAATGCTCCATGACCATTGTCATCACAAGGCTCAATACACTTGTCATCAAAATGCTCCCTGACACTTGTTGTCTGTATGCTCCTTGAATACTGTCATGACAAGGCTCCATGCCATTTTCATCACAATGATCCATGTCATTTTCATCACAATGCTCCAAGACCCATATAATCTCAATGCTCCATGCCCTTGTCATCACAGAGCTGAATGACGCATGCCATCAGGATTCTCCTTGGTGTTCTCCTCACAGTGCTCCATGCCCTTGTCATCACAATGTTCCAAGACCCCTGTAATCACAATGCTCCATGCCCGTGTCATCAAAAAACTCCATGACGCATGTCATCAGAAGGCTCCATGGCCTTCTCATCACAATGCTCCATGCCCTAGTCATCACAATGCTCCAAGACCCCTGTAATCACAATGCTCCATGCCCCTTTTAATGAGAATGCTCCATGAGACTTATCATCACAAGTCTCCATGGTCTTCTCATCACAGTGCTCCACAAACTTGTCATCACCATGCTCCATTCCCTTGTCATCACAATGCTCCATGACCCCTGTCATCACAATAATCCATGAACATTTTCAGCCCAATTTTCCAAGAACTACTCATCACAATGCTCCATGGCCAATATCATCACAATGCTCCATGACCACTATCATCATAGCACTCCATGACACCTGACAACACAATGATCCGGGACACTTGCCATCACAATGCTCCATTCCCTAGTCATCACAATGCTCCATGAACCCTGTCATCACAACACTCCATGAACATTTTCAGCCCAGTGCTCCATGACACTTGTCATCACAGTGACCCATTCCCTTGTCATCCCAATGCTCCATGACCCCTGTATTCACAATGCTCCATGACGCAGGTCATCACAGTGCTCCATGACACATGTCATCACAATGCTCCATGCTTTTGTCAGCAAAATGCTACATGACCTTGTCATTACAATGCTCTTTGCGCTTGTCATCAAAATACTCCATTTCCATTGGCATCACAATCCTCCATGAACCTTGGGATCACATTGCTTCATGCCCTTGTCTTCACAATGCTCCATGCTCCTTGAAATCAAAATGATCCATGACCTCTGTCATCACAATGCTCCAAACCCTTGTGATCACAGTGTTCAATAACACTTGTCATCACAACGCTCCATGATGCCTGTCATCACAATAATCCATGCCCTTTTCATCACAATGCTCCATGAACTTTGTCATCACAATTCTCAGTACACTTGTCATCAAAATGCTCCATGCGCTTGTCAGCACAATGCTCCATGACACATGTCATCAAAATGCACCATGCTCTTCACATCACAATGCTCCTTAAAATATGTCATCACAATGCTCCATGCACTTCTCATCAAAATGCTCTCTCACAACTGATATCACCATGCTACATCACTATTTGTCACAATACTCTCTAACCCCTGTCATCACAATGTTTCATGACTCCTGTCATCACAATGCTACATGCACTTATCATCACAATGTTCGATGACCCCTGACATCACAATGTTCCATAACACCTCTCATCAAAATGTTCCATGACACTTTTCATCAAATTGCTCCATGACCCTGTCATCAGAATCCTCCCTGCTTTTCTCATCACAATGCACAACGCCCTTGCTATCAAAATGCTCCATGACCTCTGTCATCACAAAGATCAATGACCCTTGGCCTCACAATGCTCCATGTCATTGTCATCACAATGCTCCATGAACGCTCTCATCACATTGCTCCATGTTCTTGTCTTCACAAAGCTCCATGACACATGTCATCAGAATGCTCCATGACCTTCTCATCCCAATGCTCCATGCCCTTGCCATCACAATGCTCCATTACCACAGTCATAACAATGCTCCATGACCACTGCCATCACGATATTCCATGGCCTTGTCATCACAAAGCTCCATGACCCTTCTCATCACAAAGATCCAAGAACCCTGTAATCACAATGCTCTATGCCCCTTTTCATCTCAATGATCCATGAAACCTGTCATCACAATTCACCATGCCCATCATCATAATGCTTCATGCTATTGTCATCACAAAGAAATCAAAATGCTCCATGACCTCTGTCATAACAATGCTCCAAACACTTGTGATAACAATATTCCATATCACTTGTCATCACAATGCCCCATGACACTGGCCATCACATTTATCAATGGTCTTCTCATCAAAATGCTCCATGACCTTTGTCATCACAATGCTCAATACACTTGTTATCAAAATGCTCCCTGACACTTGTTGTCTGTATGCTCCTTTTACCCTGTCATGACAAGGTTCTATGCCTTTTTCATCACAATGATCCATGCACTTTTCATCACAATGCTCCAAGACCCATGTAATCACGATGCTCCATGACCTTGTCATCACAAAGCTCAATGACGCATGCCATCAGAATGCTCCTTGGTCTTCTCCTCACAATGCTCCATGCCCTTGTCATCACAAAGTTCCAAGACCCCTGTAATCACAATGATCCATGCCCCTTTTTCATCAGTATGCTCCTTGAGACTTGTAATCACATGGCTCCATGGTTTTGACATCATAATGATCCAAGCCGTAGTCATCACAATGCTCCATTATATTTGTCATCACAATCCTCCATTACATTTGGCATCACAGAGCTCCCTGCCATTGTCATCGCAATGGACCATGACATATGTCATCACAATGCTCCCTGACAACTGTCTTCAAAATACTCCATGACCTTCTCATCACAATGCCCCATAACCTTGTCATCACAAAGCACCATGTCCACTGTCATCACAATAATCTATGAAATTTGTCAGACCAATGCTCCATTCCCCTGTCATCACAATGCTCCGTGACTCCAGTCATCACAATGCTTCATAACGTTTGTCTTCACAACAGTCCATGCCCGCGTCATCACAAGGCTCTATGTCCTTTGTAACCACAATGCTCCATGAACTTTTCATCAAAATGCTCCGTGACACTTGTCATCACAATGCTCCATGCCTTTGTCAGAACAATGCTCCATGACCCTTGTCATCACAATGTGCCACGCGCTTTTCATCACAGTGATCCACAACCTTGTCATCCCTATGCACCATAAACATTGTAATCACAATGCTCCATGCACTTCTCATTCAAATGCTCTCTCACCTGAGATATCACAATGTTCCATCACTAGTTATCACAATCGTCCCTCACCCCTGTAATCACAGTGTTCCATGACCCCTGTCATCACAATGCTACATCCCCTTATCAACACAATGTTCCATGACCCATGACATCACAATGTTCCATAAGCCCTGTCATCAAAATGCTCCATGACCTTTTTCATCAGAATGCTCCATGAGATTTATCATCACAAGTCTCCATGGTCTTCTCATCACAGTGCTCCAGGACCTTGTCATCACCATGCTCCATTCCCTTGTCATCACAATGCTCCATGACCCCTGTCATCACAATAATCCATGAACATTTTCAGCCCAATGCTCCACGACCTATTCATCACAATGCTCCATGGCCAATATCATCACAATGCTCCATGAACACTGTAATCACAACACTCCATGACACCTGAAAACACAATGATCTGGGACTTTTGTCATCACAGTGCTCCATTCCCTAGTCATCACAATGCTACATGACCCCTGTCATCACAACAATCCATGAACATTTTCAACCCAGTGCTCCATGACACTTGTCATCAAAATGATCCATGCCCTTGTCATCCCAATGCTCCATGACCCCTGTATTCACAATGCTCCGTGACGCTTGTCATCACAGTGCTCCATGACACTTGTCATCAAAATGCTCCATGCCTTTGTCAGCAAAATGCTACATGTCCTTGTCTTTACAATGCTCTATGCGCTTGTCATCACAATACTCCATTTCCATTGTCATCAAAATCCTCCATGAACCTTGGGATCACATTGCTTCATGCCCTTGTCATCACAATGCTCCATGCTCCTTGAAATCAAAATGATCCGTGAGCTCTGTCATCACAATGCTCCAAACACATGGGATCACAGTGTTCCATAACACTTGTCATCACAACGCTCCATGATGAATATCATCACAATACTCCATGCCCTTTTCATCACAATGCTCTATGACCTTTGTCATCACAATTATTAATACACTTGTCATCACAATGCTCCCTGACACTTGTCATCAGAATGCTCCTTGAAACCTGTCACGAAAAGGCTCCATGCCTTTTGCATCACAATGCCCCATGCCGTTTTCATCACAATGCTCCATGCCATTGTCATCAAAATACTCCACAAGCTTGTCATCAGAATGCTCCATGACCCTTGTCATCACAATTCTCCATGCACTTGTCAGCACAATGCTCCCTGACCCTTGTCATCACAATGCTCCAAGCCATTGTCTTCTCAGTGCTCCATTACATGTGTCATCAGAATCCTCCATGACACTTGGCATCACAATGCTCCATGCCATTTTCATCACAATAGACCATTATATATGTCATCACAATGCTCCCTGACATGTGTCTTCACAATACTGCATGACCTGGTCATCACAATGCTCCATGCCTTTCTCATCACAATGTGCCATTCCAACCGTCATCACAATAATACATGAAACTTATTAGACCAATGTTCCATGCCCTTGTCATCACAATGTTCCATGCCCTTGTTATCACAAAGCTCCATGACCCCTGTCCTCACAATGCTCCATTACTCCAGTCATGACAATGCTTCATGACTTTTGTCATCACAATGGTCCATGCCCTCGTCATCAACAGTCTCTGTGACCTTTTTAACCACAATGCTCCATGAACTTTTCATCACAATGTTCTTTGACCCATGTCATCACAATGCTCCATGCGCTTGTCAGCACAATTTTCCATGACACATGTCATCACAATGCACCATGCGCTTGTCGCCACAGTGCTCCACAATCTTGTCACACAATGGTCCTTAAAATTTGTCATCACAACGCTCCATGCACTTCTCATCAAAATGCTCTCTCACCACTGATATCACAATGCTACATCACTCTGTGTCACAATACTCCCTCACCCCTGTCATCACAATGATCCATGACTCCTGTCATCACAATGCTACATGCACTTCTCTTCACAATATTCGATGACCCCTGACATCACAGTGTTCCATAACACCTGTCATCAAAATGTTCCATGACACATTTCATCAAATTGCTCCATGACCCTGTCATCAGAATGTTCCCTGCCCTTCTCATCACAATGCACAATGCACTTGCCATCAAAATGCTCCATGTCCTTTGTCATCACAAAGATCCATGACCCTTGGCATCACAATGCTCCATGAACCCTGTCATCACAATACTCCATGAACATTTTCAGCCCAATGCTCCATGATATTCTCATCACAATGCTCCATGACAAATATCATCAAAATGCTCCATGACCACTGTCATCACAACACTCCATGACACCTGACAACACAATGATCCGGGACTCTTGTCATCACAATGCTACATTCCCTACTCATCACAATGCTCCATGAACCCTGTCAACAAAAAACTCCATGAACATTTTCAGCCCAATGCTCCATGACCCTTGTCATCAGAGTCATCCATGCCCTTGTCATCCCAATGCTCCATGACCCCTGTATTCACAAAGCTCCGTGACGCTTGTCATCACAGTGCTCCATGACACCTGTCATCACAATGCTCCATGACTTTGTCAGCAAAATGCTACATGACCTTGTCATTACAATGTTCTATGTGCTTGTCATCACAATACTCCGTTACCATTGTCATCACAATCCTCCATGAACCTTGGGATCACATTGCTTCATGCCCTTGTCATCACAATGCTCCATGCTCTTTGAAGTCAAAATGATCCATGACCTCTGTCATCACAATGCTGCAAACCCTTGTGATCACAATGTTCCATAACACTTGTCTTCACAACGCTCCATGATGCCTGTCATCACAATACTCCATGGCCTTTTCATCACAATGCTCCATGACCTTTGTCATCACACTTCTCAATACACTTGTCATCACAATGCTCCCTGACTCTTGTCTTTAGAATGCTCCTTGAACCCTGTCACGAAAAGGCTCCATGCCTTTTTCATCACAAAGCCCAATGCCATTTTCATCACAATGCTCCATGCCATTGTCATCAAAATACTCCACAAGCTTGTCATCAGAATGCTCCATGATCCTTGTCATCACAATTCTCCATGCACTTGTTAGCACAATGCTCCCTGACACTTGTCATCACAATGCTCCAAGCCATTGTCATCACAATGCTCCATTAACTTTGTCAACAGAATCCTCCATGACACTTGGCATCAAAAGGCTCCATGCCATTGTCATCACAATGGGCCATTAAATATGTCATCACAGTGCTCCCTGACACCTCTCTTTACAATACTGCAAGACCTAGTCATCACAATGCTCCATGCCCTTGTCATCACAATGCGCCATTCCAACTGTCATCACAATACTCCATGAAATTTATTAGACCAATGTCCCATGCCCTTGTCATCACAATGCTCCATGCCCTAGTTATCACAATGTTCCATGACCTCTCTCATCACAATGTTCCGTGACTACAGTCATCACAATGGTCCATGCCCTCATTATCAACAGTCTCTGTGACCTTTTTAAGCACAATGCTCCATGAACATTTCATCACAATGCTCTTTGACCCTTGTCATCACAATGCTCTATGCCTTTCTCAGCACAATGCTCCATGCACTTCTCATCACAATTCTCCATGTCCCCTGTCATCACAATGCTCCGTGACTCCTGTCATCACAATTCTTCATAATATTTGTCATCACAAGTGTCGATGCCCGCGTCATCAAAAGGCTCTATTACCTTTGTAAGCACAATGCTCCATGAACTTTTCATCACAATGCTCCGTGAAACTTGTCATCACAATGCTCCATGCCTTTGTCAGAAAAATGCTCCATGACCCTTGTCATCACAATGTGCCACGCGCTTTTCATCCCAACGGTCCACAAATTTGTCTTTGCAATGCTCCATAAACCTTGTAATCACAATGTTCCATGCCTTTCTCATCACAATGCTCCATTACCCCTGTCGTAAAAATGCTCCATGACACCTGGCATCACAATGTTCCACGGACTTGTCATCACATTGCTCCATGACCCTTGTAATCACAATGCTCCACGCCTCCTGTAATCACAATGCTCCATGCCCTTGTCACCACAAAGATCCATGACACATGTCATCAGAATGTTCCATGGCCTTCTCATCAAAATGCTCCATGCCCTTGTCATCACAATACACCATGTCCAATGTCATCACAACAATCTATGAAACTTGTCAGACCAATGCTCCATGCCCCTGTCATCACAATGCTCCATGCACTTTTCATCACAATGCTCCGTGACTCCAGTCATCACAATGCTTCATAACGTTTGTCATCACAACGGTCCATGCCCGCGTCATCAAAAGGCTCTGTGACCTTTGTAACCACAATGCTCCATGAACTTTTCATCACAATTCTCTGTGACACTTGTCATCACAATGCTCCATGTCTTTGTCAGAACAATGCTCCATGACCATTGTCTTCACAATGTGCCACACATATTTCATCACAACGGTCCACAAACTTGTCATTGCAATGCTCCATAAACATTGTAATCACAATGCTCCATGCACTTCTCATCCAAATGCTCTCTCACCAGAGATATCACAGTGTTCCATCACTAGTCATCACAATACTCCCTCACCCCTGTAATCACAATGTTCCATGACCCCTGTCATCACAGTGCTACATACCCTTATCATCACAATGTTCCATGACCCCTGACATCACAATGTCCATATCCCCTGTCATCAAAATGCTCCATGACCCTTTTCATCCCAAAGCTCCATGACCCCTGGCATCACAATGTTCTACAACCCCTGTCATCAAAATGTTCCATTACACGTTTCATCAAATTGCTGCATGACCCTTTCACTAAATGCTCCCTGCCTTTCTCATCACAATGCACCACACACTTGTCATCAAAATACTCCATGACATTTGAAATCAAAAAGCTCCATGACCCTTGGCATCACAGTGCTCCATGTCATTGTCATCACAATGCTCCATGAACCCTCTCATCACATTGTTCCATGCCCTTGTCATCACAAAGCTCCATGACTCTTGTCATCACAATTCACCATGCGCTTGTCATCACAGTGCTCCACAATCTTGTCATCACAATGCTCCTTAAAATTTGTCATCACAATGCTCCATGCACTTCTCATCAAAATGCTCTCTCACCACTGATATCACAATGCTACATCACTCTGTGTCACAATACTCCCTCACACCAGTCATCACAATGTTCCATGACTCCTGTCATCACAATGCTACATGCACATATCATCACAATGTTCAATGACCCCTGACATCACAATGTTCCATAACACCTGTCATCAAAATGTTCCATGACACTTTTCATCAAATTGCTCCATAACCCTGACATCAGAATGCTCCCTGCCCTTCTCATCACAATGCACAACGCACTTGCCTTCAAAATGCTCCATGACCTTTGTCATCACAAAGATCCATGACCCTTGGCATCACAATGCTCCATATGCTTGTCATCACAATGCTCCATGACGCATGTCATCAAAATGCACCATGCGCTTGTCATCACAGTGCTCCACAATTTTGTCATCACAATGCTCCTGAAAATTTGTCATCACAATACTCCATGCACTTCTCATCAAAATGCTCTCTAACCACTGATATCACAATGCTACATCACTATTTGTCACAATACTCCCTCACCCCAGTCATCACAATGTTCCATGACTCCTGTCATCACAATGCTACATGCACATATCATCACAATGCTCGATGACCCCTGACATCACAATGTTCCATAACAACTGTCATCAAAATGTTCCATTACACTTTTCATCAAATTGCTCCATGACCCTGACATCAGAATGCTCCCTGCACTTCTCATCACAATGCACAACGCACTTGCCATCAAAATGCTCCATGACCTTTGTCATCACAAAGATCCATGACCATTTGCATCAGAATGCTCCATGTCATTGTCATCACAATGCTCCAAGAATGCTCTCATCACATTGCCCAATGCCCTTGTCATCACAAAGCTCCATGCCACTTGTCATCACAATGCTTGATGACCTTCTTATCACTATGCTTCATGCCCTTGTCATTACAATCCTGCTTGACCCATGTATCATAGTGTTCCGTACCCTTGTCATCACAATGCTCCATGCACACTCTCATCACAATAATCCATGAAACATTTCGGACCAATGTTCCATGCCCTTCTCATCACAATGCTCCATTACCCCTGTCATAACAATGCACCATGATACCTGCCATCAAAATGTTCCACGGCCTTGTCATCACAAGGTTCCATGACACTTGTCATAACACTGCTGAAGACCCCTGTAATCACAATGCTCCATGCCCTTGTCATCACAAAGCTCCATGATGCATGTCATCAGAATGTTCCACGGCCTTCTCATCACAATGCTCCATGCCCTTGTCATCACAATGCTCAAAGACCCCTGAAAACACAATGCTCCATGCCCCTTTTCATCTCAATGCTCCATGAACCTTGTCATCACAATGCACCATGCCCATCATCATAATGCTTCAGGCTATTGTCATCACAATGAAATCAATATTCTCCATGACCTCTGTCATCATAATGCTCCAAACTCTTGTGATCACAATGTTCCATAACATTTATCATCACAACACCCCATGACGCTCATCATCACAATTATCCATGGTCTTCTCATCACAATGCTCCATGATCTTTGTCATCACAATGCTCAATACACTTGTCATCACAATGCTCCCTGACACTTGTCGCCAGTTTGCTCCTTGAACCCTGTCATGACAAGGTTCCATGGCTTTTTTTTTTTTCTTTTTGCGGTATGCGGGCCTCTCACTGTTGTGGCCTCCCCCGTTGCGGAGCACAGGCTCCGGATGCGCAGGCCCAGCGGCCATGGCTCACGGGCCCAGCCGCTCCGCGGCATATGGGAACCTCCCAGACCGGGGCACGAACCCGTATCCCCTGCATCGGCAGGCGGACTCTCAACCACTGCGCCACCAGGGAGGCCCTCCATGGCTTTTTAATCACAATTATCCATGCCCTTTTCATCACAGTGCTCCAAGATCCCTGTAATCACAATGCTCCATGACCTTGTCATCAAAAAGCTCCATGACGCTTATCATCAGAATGCTTCATGGCCTTCTCCTCAAAATGCTCCATGCCCTTGTCATCACAATGTTCCAAGACCCCAGTAATCACAATGCTCCATGCCCCTTTTCATCAGTATGCTCCATGAGACTTGTCATCACAAGGCTCCATGGTTTTCTCATCACAATGCTCCAGGACCTTTTCATCACAATGTTTCTCGACCTTGTCATGAAAATTTTCAATGGCCCTTGTCATCATAATGCTCCACGCCCTAATCATCACAATGCTCTATTATATTTTTCATTACAATTCTCAATTTCATTTGGCAAAACAATGCTCCATGCCATTGTCATAGCAATGGACCATGACATATGTCATCACAATGCTCCCTGACACCTCTCTTCACAATATTCCATGACCTTCTCATCACAATGCACCATGCCCACTGTCATCACAATAATCTGTGAAACTTGTCAGACCAATGCTCTATGCCCCTGTCATCACAATGCTCCATGCCCTTGTCACCAAAATGCTCCATGACCCCTGTCATCACAATGCTCCGTGACTCCAGTCATCACAATGCTTCATAACGTTTGTCATCACAGTGGTCCATGCCCGCGTCATCACATGGCTCTGTGACCTTTGTAACCACAATGCTCCATGAACTTTTCATCACAATTCTCTGTGACCCTTGTCATCACAATGCTCCATGTCTTTGCCTGAACAATGCTGTATGACAATAATCATCACAATGTGCCAAGTGCATTTCATCACAACGGTCCACAAGCTTGTCATTGTAAAGCTCCATAAACATTGTAATCACAATGGTCCATGCACTTCTCATCAAAATGCTCTCTCACCAGAGATATTACAATATTCCAACAATAGTCATCACAATAATCACTCACACCGGGAATCACAATGTTCCATGAATCTGTCATCACAATGCTACATCCCCTTATCATCACAATGTTCCATGACCCCTGATATCACAATCTTCCATAACCCCTGTGAAGAAAATGCTCCATAACCCGTTTCATCCCAAAGCTCCAAGACCCCTGACATCACAATGTTCTATAAACACTGCCATCAAAATATTCCATTACATTTTTATCAAATTGCTGCATGACCCTGTCATCAAAATGCTCCCTGCCCTTCTCATCACAATGCACCATGCCCTTGTCATCAAAATGCTCAATGACTTGTCATCACAAAGCTCCATGACCCTTGGCATCACAATGCTCCATGTCATTGTCATCACAATGCTCCATGAACCCTCTCATCACATTGCTCCATGCCCTTGTCATCACAAAGCTCCATGACTCTTGTCATCACAATGCTCGATGCCTTTCTCATCACAATGCTACATGCCCTTGTCATTACAGTCCTGCATGACCCATGTATCATGGTGTTCCGTAGCCTTGTCATCACAATGCTCCATGCCCACTCTCATCACAATAATCCATGAAACATTTCAGACCAAGGTTCCATGCCCTTCTCAACAAAATGCTCCATTACCTCTGTCATAACAATGCACCATGACCCCTGACATCACAGTGTTCCAAGGCTTAGTCATCACAAGGTTCCATGCCACTTGTCATCACAATGCTGAAGGCCCCTGTAATCACAATGCTCCTTGCCCTTGTCATCACAAAGCTCCATGACTCATGTCATCACAATGCTCCAAGACATTTGTAAACACAATAATCCATGCCCCTTTTCATCTCAATGCTCCATGAACACTGCCATCACAATGCACCATGCCTATCATCATAATGCTTCAGGCTATTGCCATCACAATGAAATCAATATTCTCCAGGACCTCTGTCATCATAATGCTCCACACACTTGTGATCACAATGTTCCATAACACTTATCATCACAACACCCCTTGACGCTCATCATCACAATTATCCATGGCCTTCTCATCACAATGCTCTATGACCTATGCCATCACAATTCTCAATACACTTGTCATCACAATGCTCACTGACACTTGTCGTCAATATGCTCCTTGAACCCTGTCATGACAAGGCTCCATGCCTTTTTCATCACAATGATCCATGCCCTTTTCATCACAATGCTCAAAGACCTTTGTAATCACAATGCTCCATGCCCTTGTCATCATAAAGCTCCAGGACGCATGTCATCAGAATGCTCAATGGCCTTCTCATCACAATGCTCCATGCCCTTGTCATCACAATGCTCCAAGACGCTTGTAATCACAATGCTCTATGACCGTTTTCATCTCAATGCTCCATGAACCCTGTCATCACAATGCACCATGCCCATCATCATAATGTTTCAGGCTATTGTCATCACAATGAAATCAATATTCTCCATGACCTCTATCATCATAATGCTCCAAACCCTTGTGATCACAATGTTCCATAACACTTATCATCACAACACGCCATGACGCTCATTATCACAATTATCCATGGTTTTCTCATCACAATGCTCCATGAAATTTGTCATCACAATGCTCAATACACTTGTCATCACAATGCTCCCTGACACTTGTCGCCAGTATGCTCCTTGAACCCGGTCATGACAAGGCTCCATGACTTTTTCATCACAATAATCCATGCACATTACATCACAATGTTCCAAGATCCCTGTAATCACAATGCTCCATGCCCTTGTCATCAAAAACACCATGACGCAGGTCATGAGAATGCTTCATGGCCTTCTCATCACAATACTCCATGCCCTTGTCATCACAATGCGCCATTCCAAATGTCATCGCAATAATCCATGAAACTTATTAGACCAATGTTCCATGCCCTTGTCATCACAATGCTCCATGCCCTTGTTATCACAATGCTCCATGACGCCAGAAATCACAATGCTCCGTGACTCCAGTCATCACAATGCTTCATGACCTTTGTCATCACAATGGTCCATGCCCTCGTCATCAACAGTCTCTGTGACCTTTTTAACCACAATGCTCCATGAACTTTTCCTCACAATGCTCTTTGACCCTTGTCATCACAATGCTCCATGTGCTTGTCAGCACAATGCTCCATGACACATGTCATCACAATGCACCATGCGCTTGTCATCACAGTGCTCCACAATCCTCTCATCACAATGCTCCTTAACATTTGTCATCACAATGATCCATGCACTTCTCATCAAAATGCTCTCTCACCACTGATATCACAATGCTACATCATTATTTGTCACAATACTCCCTCACCCCTGTCATCACAATGTTCCATGACTCCTGTCATCACAGGGCTACATGCACTTATCATCACAATGTTCGATGACCCCTGACATCACAATGTTCCATAACACCTGTCATCAAAATGTTCCATGACACTTTTCATCAAATTGCTCCATGACCCTGTCATCAGAATGCTCCCTGACTTTCTCATCTCAATGCACAACGCCCTTGTCATCAAAATGGTCCATGACCTTTGTCATCACAAAGATCCATGACCCTTGGCATCACAATGCTCCATTTCATTGGCATCACAGTGCTCCATAAACGCTCTCATCACATTGCTCCATGCCCTTGTCTTCACAGAGCTCCATGACACAGGTCATCAGAATGCTCCATGGCCTTCTCATCACAATGCTCCATGCCCTTGCCATCACAATGCTCCACTACACTTGTCATAACTATGCTCCATGACCCCTGCCATCACGATGTTCCATGACCTTGTCATCACAAAACTCCATGACCCTTCACATCACAATGCTCCAAGAACCCTGTAATCACAATGCTTTATGCCCCTTTTCATCTCAATGATCCATGAATCCAGTCATCACAATGCATCATGCCCATCATCATAATGCTTCATGCTATTGTCATCACAATGAAATCAAAATGCTCCAAGACCTCTGTCATAACAATGCTCCAAACCCTTGTGATCACAATATTCCATAACCCTTGTCATCACAATGCCCCATGACACTCGTCATCACAATTATCCATGGTCTTCTCATCACAACGCTCCATGACCTTTGTCATCACAATGCTCAATACACTTGTCATCAAAATATTCCATGACAGTTGTTGTCTGTATGCTCCTTGAAACCTGTCATGACAAGGCTCCATGCCTTTTTCATCACAATGATCCATGCCCTTTTCATCACAATGCTCCAAGATCCCTGTAATCACAAAGTTCCATGCCCTTTTCATCAAATGCTCCATGACGCATGTCATCAGAATTCTTCATGGCCTTCTCCTCACAATCCTCCATGCCCTTTTCATCACAATGCTCCAAGACCCCTGTAATCACAATGCTCCATGCCCCTTTTCATCAGCATGCTTCATGAGTCTTGTCATCACGAGTCTCCATGGACTTCTCATCACAATGCTCCAGGACCTTGTCATCACCATGTTCCATTCCCTTGTCTGCACAATGCTCCATGACCCGAGTCATTACAACACTCCATGAACATTTTCAGCCCAGTGCTCCATGACCCTTGTCTTGACAATGATCCATGCCGTTGTCATCCCAGAGCTCCATGACCCCTGTATTCACAATGCTCCGTGACACTTGTCATCACAGTGCTCCATGACACATGTCATCACAATGCTTCATGCCTTTGTCAGCAAAATGCTACATGACCTTGTCATTACAATGCTCTATGCAATTGTCATCACAATACTCCATTTCCATTGTCATCACAATCCTCCATGAACCTTGGGATCACATTGCTTCATGCCTTTGGCATCACAATGCTCCATGCACCTTGAAATCAAAATGATCCATGACTTCTGTCATCACAATGCTCCAATCCCT